>NC_064848.1:64566884-65176884 GCF_024139225.1 Suncus etruscus | reverse complement strand
ACCTCACCAGCCCCCCAACATATAGTTTTAATAGAATTTAAGATGGTGTTTTTACAACATGATCCCATCTCTCAGGTTAGAGTATTTTATATTTTACAATTATGTTTTTTGTTCTTAAAGTGAAATCTGATTTTAACTGTTCCTATTTCTCTTTACATTTCCCTTTCTGTTTTTGTGTGTAATTGCAGAAAATTATTTTTAATAGCCTGTTATCTATTTAATCTATTTATCTATTATCTATTTAGTCTATTATCTATTTGAGAACCAGGCCCAGATATGCATGAGGGCTGATCCAGACTCCCTGTACATAGGCCAGTATCATTTGTGCCAGAGGTTGCCAAGCTAGGTTTGGCTGTTTGGAAGACAAAGCTCCTTTAACCTCTGTGCTGTCTCATCAGCCCTAATAATTTATTTTGAAAATATTTTTGTTTTGTAGAGGTGATAGGTGTGAAACTCACAAATTGATCATTGTTGGAATACTTGACTTTATTTAAACACTATGCTATACGAAGTTGTTTATAAGACAGTTGTTGAAGTTATTCATTGTGCCAATCCCAATCCCACCACTACTGTGACTTTACTCACCAGTGTCCCCATTTCCTACCCTCCCTATCAAGTCTACACCCTTTAACAGGCACAAAAGAATTTGATTTCTATTTCTTGTTACAGTATGTACCTTACAATCATTTTATAAAGGTCTTTGAGAATTTTCTGAGCTGTTAGGTGCTAATTATGCCTTCAATGTTATTTTCACTCCTTGAGCTTAGTGGGCTTTTAAGCAACTTTCCCATTTAATTACTGTGATCCTACTAAGTTGTCAATACTGTGAAATTTGGAGTTGTTATGTGGCTGAGTATACAACTGAGAGCTCTAGGAGCTGTATGGTATTGGGATGATTCAGTAGCTTGGTGTCTTTTCAAGATTAGTTGTGGAACTTGGCTGTTGTCTACCAGAGGCAGTTAGATGGGGGTGGGGTGCTGGGCATTCTTGCATGGCTGGGACTCACCATCCCACATCCTAAGAAAACTCCAGAGGTTTTAGCCCAGAGATCTGGCTTACCTGGGATGACTCAGCTGCAGCATCTGGCCCCAAACTGATTCATTTTTTTTCTGGGTCACACCCAGTGTCACTCACGTGTTACTCCTGGCTCTGCATTCAGAAATTGCTCCTGGCAGGCTTGCGGGACCATATGGGATGCTGGAGATTGAACCCCAGTCTGTCCATGATTGGCCATGCCCTACCACTATACTACCTCTCTGCCCCTTATAATTGATTCATTTTTAGTTAAAAGGCAAATGGTATCTTTTTGAGGAGTCTATTCAGATAGAACATTGAATTATTGGCAAAGGAATAAAACATCATCAAGTGTCTAAAGAATGTACTGGCAAGAGTCCTTGCATAGAATTATGAGAGAGGGTAAACATTTGAAACATGGTATTTGAATAACAATCTTTAATAAAGGGGTGAATCTTTAAAAATAAATTAATTAAATAAATAAATCTTCTGTTGATGTTCAGGGCTTACCCTGCCTATGTGTATAAGGATCATTCCTAGAGTGAGTCTGGAGACAATGTGTGTTGTGTTTGGGATTGGACCTGCGTCTGCTGCATGCAAGACAGGTGCCTTATCTACCATACTATGGTTTTGTTATACAGATCTTTCACTTCATTACATTCGTTGCTAGGCATTTGACTTTTTTTTGGCATGACATTTTGGATAGAATGGCTTTCCTGCTTTCTTCTCGTTCATTAATATAGTATATATAATTATTGTATATTATATTATACTATATTATATATTACATATATATTTGCACCAGATTTTGTATTGTTTTTTTAACCAGTTTGTTCTGCACTCATCATTTTTAATAGTTTTTCAGATAAGGTTTTAACACTTCTTACTTATATTTAGGGGTTTTTTTTGGGGGGGGGGAATTTGGGTCATACCTGGCAGTGCTCAGGGGTTACTCCTGGCTCTATGCTCAGAAATCGCTCCAGGCATGCTTGGGGGACCATGGGATGCCGGGATTCGAACCACTGTCCTTCTACATGCAAGGCAAATGCCCTACCTCCATGCTATCTCTCTGGCCTCCATACTTATATTTTAGCATATCTTTAATAAATAAGGGTAGTTTCATTTCCAACCTGGATTTCTTCAATTTCTTTTTTTTTTTTTTTTTTTTGGTTTTTGACCCACACCTGGCAGTGCTCACGGGTTACTCCTGGCTGTCTGCTCAGAAATAGCTCCTGGCAGGCATGGGGGACCATATGGGACACCGGGATTCGTACCAACTACCTTTGGTCATGGATCGGCTGCTTACAAGGCAAACGCCGCTGTGCTGTCTCTTTGGGCCCCTATTTCTTGTCTCATTGTTTTGGCTAAGACCACTAATACTAGTCTGGGGCCCCACTATTGACTTTTTTTTTTTTTTTTTTTGACCAATAGGCAAGAGTTGAGTACTGCAAGGGTCTGAGGATGTGGTGCTTGTTCAGACCCTGTGGTTCTGGCCATAAACTACTCAAGGGACTCCAGGGTTATTATCTTCAGCTATGCTGGGCTGGAGGGACCATGCTGTGCTTCAACATAATCAAACCTGAATTGAGCACATCCTAGGTGTAGGCCCTAACTTCCCTATTATAAATCTATAAATTTAAAGATTTCTTTGTTTTTGTTTTTGTGCCACACCCAGCAGTGGTCAGGGCTTATGTTTGACTCTGTACTCAGGGATAACTCCTGGTTGCCTCAAGGTACCATATGGATTACCCGGGATGCAACTTGGGTCAGCTGTATTCAAGGATAGTGCCTGCCCATTGCACTCCTGCTTCGGTCTCCAAATTTAGGATTTCTTCTAGGTTATTTGTTGGACTCTAACTGTTTATGTTAGAATTGATAATACTTTGCATTTTCATATCTGTTGTAGTTTTTCTACTTTTATTTCTGATTTTATTCATTAGAACTTTCTCTCATTTGTAGCCTGGCTAAATGTTTATCGATTTTATCTTTTTGAAAATCCTTAATTCTACTATCAGTTATACATGTTGTTCACTATCTAGTTCCTTTAGCTGTAAGGTTTTATGGTTCTAGTCAAGTTATTTCTTTATGAAGGTCTTTATTTTTTCTTAGCACCCCCTTTGTAATCCCACATTTGTTGTATCCCATAGGGTTTGTTTTTTTCTTTTGGTTTTTGGGTCACATTCAGCAACAGTGTCTCTGCACTCAGGGATCATTCCTTGCAGGCTCGGGTGACCATATGGAAAGTTGGGGGTTGAACCTGGGCATACCAGGTGCAGGGCAGGCACCCTTCTTGCTAAATTGTCAGTCTGTTATTTTAAGACCTAGGTTCATTTTGTTACTTTAAGACTAGGTAAAATAAAGTCAAAGTATGAATGACAGGAAATCCTCTATTTATTTCAAGACTTGGATGGATGGTCCATTATATTAAAGCCACTAAGTGTACCATGATGCTAACAGTAACATTTAAATATTTCAGAAATGTGGAATGGGAGATAATTTTAACTTTTCATATGAATCAGCAATTTCATATTTGTAAATTCTTAGTAGAAATGTATTTTATATACCTGAGTATCAGATATTTAAATTGTATCATCCTGTTAACTTTGTCTTCATCAGAATGTTCTTTGTCAGGTTAAGAAGCCAATTTCTGTTGTGTTTATTTTAAGATATATTATAGTTGGCACAGTGTAACTGACCCAAGTTCTATTCCTGGCATCCAATATGGTTCTCCGTGCTTACTGGGGGTAATTCCTGAGTTCAGAGCCAGGAATGCCCTCCTGAGAACTACCAGTGGACAAAAAAATAAAATAAAATACAGTTGGGTACAAGACCTAAATATGGTTCCTTCCTTTTACGATTTATAAGGGAAAATTTTCCTTCAAGTAAAAATAGAAAAAATTACCATAATGCGATTTTAAGATATATTTATAATTACTACATTATAAAACTTTTTGCATAGAAAATGACTTAACATCTATAACAGATTTCTAACTGTGAGTATAAAAAAAGAACTTAGAATCTCTTTTTGATTCATGGATTTTTAGAGAAGTTTTTATTTGAATATTAATAGTATTAGAAAGTAGTAGGAAGGATGTACACTTATAATTGGATAAGAAGCCTTGAGCAGTGAGAACTGATAAAAAGCATAGCTTTTAGATCAAGTAGTAAGTTGATATATATATATAAATATATATATATCATGGTGGTATATACCATGATATATTCCATGTTGGTAAGGAAAAATGGTCTAATCTTAATATTATATGAAATGACTTGAAAAAGCATATTAAAAATTGCTATAATAAGACTTCAAGAACAAGTACCAAAAAAACACAAGTGAAAAGACAGTTGTTTAAAATACATAGTTGAAAACACAGCTACTTAAGTGGATAGTATTATTTAAGTAAAATATTTAGGGTCTCTCAGAAGTTTAGAAAATAAATGAATCTCAAAATACCAAATTTTTTGATAACATGTAGAATAATATTGTTTATTAGAATATATTAAAACAAAAATGCTAGATTATAGAAATGATAAGATGAGAGACACAGATCTGGAAGAACTCCCTCTCCCTCTCTCCCTCCCTTTCTCCTTCCTCTCTCTCTCTCCTTTCCCTCTCTTCCTCTCCCTCCTCTTCTCCCTCTCTCTCCCCCTCCCTATCCTTCTCTTCCTCTCTCTTTCTCCCTCCCTCTCTTCCTCCCTCTCTCCCTCCCCTTCTCCCTCCCTGTCCCTCTGCTCTTCCCCTTCCCTCTCTCGCTCTCCTCTCTCTTCCCTCTCTCTCCCTTTCCCTGTCACTCTTTTCTCTCTCTCCTTCTTCCTCTCTCTTCTTTCCTCTCCTCCCTTTTCCTCCCTCTCTCTTCCTCTTACTCCTTTCTTCTTCCCCTTCTCCCTCTCCCCCCTGTCCCTCCTCACTCACACTCCCTCTGTCTCCCCTTCTCACTCCCTCTGTCTCCCTCTCTCTCTCTCTCTCTCTCTCTCTCCACTCTCTCCCTCTCCTTCACTATCTCTTTCTCGTCTCCCTAGAAAAGAAAGAGAAAGAAAGAGAAAAAAGAAGGAAAGAAAAAGAAGAAAGAAATGATAAGATACCAGAGAAAGTGGAAAAAAAGAACAATGATGAGGCATTGGTCGCAAAGCCGACATAAGTACTCTTGGATGGTTGGAATTGAGTGATGTTGATCCCGAGTACTCTTCGATGGATGGAATTGTGTAGTGACTGGACTTGAGTACTACTTGATGGTTGGTATTTTCTGATCATTGATCCTGAGTACTCCTCAACATATGCGGATTGTGGCATCGAAGCATGGCAGCTTCGGAGGTAGAGGCAGCTCACCTCTATTCCAGGCCTGGGGCTGGTCCATAACCGAAGACAGTTCTTTGTCCACAAATGTGGGTTGCTTGCGTTTGCTGCCTATTCTGCTGGTCATTGCTGGAGGTGAAGCATTCCCTGCAAAGCCTTCTTTAGACTTTGAGTCCTCCCTGGCCACATTGTGTATCACTGTGCGATCCAAGCCTGGCAGCTTCGGAGGTGGAGGCAAGTCATCATCTCTATGCCAGGCCAGGGGCAAGTCCATAATGGAAAGCAGTTCTTTTTTCATAAATTTCATGGGTTGTTTTCGTTTGTTGGCTCTCCTGCAGGTTACTTCTGGAGATGCAGAACTGCCTGCAAAGCCTTCTTTATACTTGGAGTCCTCCGTGGCCGCATTGTGTGTCAACGGGCCAGTAGACCTGGGCTGCTTGTGTTTGGGCAGCTCTTGTGCTGAGGACTTCTGTGCCTGCCCGAGGAGCTGCTGCGCATCGATGGAGCTGGGCCCAGCGCCACTGGGCTCCATGCCGCTTTTCCGGATAGCACTGCCTCCGGGGATGCCGTTGCCATCTTCTTTTGTCTTCAGGACAGAAGCCTTCTCCACTGGCATCCTTGGCTCTCTTCGTGTCACTACTTTTTCCCGCGAAGGACGAGGTGGTGGGCGTCTCATTCGCTTGATCTCACGTATGGTGTCCAGGACACGGAGGAGACAGGCACGCCGGCCAGGAGGGGATCTCCTAAGAATGCGTTGGTCTCCAAACCTGAGGGACCTTCGAGCCTGTGGCCTGCCGCAGTACCTCCACGGAGTTTGGTTGAAGTACAATGCGATAGGCCTGGGGACGCCATGTGGTCGGTTGACAGATGGGGGAGCCCCAGGATGCTCCCTGTCAAAGCCTTCTGCACGTTTTCTGTAGATTGGAATAGGGTAGAGATGCCTTGCTTGCCCCAGCCGTGGACGGTGGCAACTCAGCAGGTGCAAAAATCGACTGAAAGAATTGCCCATGACTTGACATCAAGGGCTTTGAAAACATATTAGAGAACAGCGCAAGAAACAAAACGACAAGACCACGTTTCTCACCTTTGCTCCTAACAGGGAAATAGGCGCATGCATGCGGCGATTGTGATGTCCCTCAGGACACGTCATCGAGAAGGCTGCAGTGGCCTGTGCAAAACTGCCACGTGGCTCAGGGTCACACCCGAGGACGAGGCCAATTGCCGCCCTCCTGGACCAGCCAGAGCCTGGCACTTAGGCTGCAGCATGGGTGGCCACCGCTTGGGCTTTTCTGGGTCCTGCACTGAAAGGGTGTCTTCTAGAGCAGAATGCCTGTCTGGAATACAGGCGAGGGGTGGTGAGAGGAGGGAGATTGGGGGCATTGGAGATGGGAATGTTGCACTGGGAAAGGGGGGTGTTCTTTATATGAAACTCAACTACAATCATGTCTCTAATCAAGGTGCTTAAATAAAGATATTATTAAAAAAACATTCTGAATGTAGGGCATGGAAGGTGACTTCAGCCTCCAGAGACTGTGCTGCAAAGCTCTGCCCCTGATGCTGAAACTGACAGCCCCTCTGTAAAGCTGGAAGCCCCACCTGCTAAAGAGGTGCAGAGCCCTCCAGATCCCAATGGGAGTTTTTAAGATTTATCCGTTATGTGTCATTTTCATGAGGCTTCCCAGGAAGTGATGACCTGCCCAGACTTGACAGTTTTCAGGTTCTCTACACTTCTTTTCACCTATTTGATTGGGGGGTGGGTCACACCCGGCCGTCCTCAGGGGTTACTCCTGGCTCTGTGCTCAGAAGTCGCTCCTGGCAGGCTCAGTGGACCATATGGGACGCCGTGATTCAAACCACCAACATTCTGCATGCAAAGAAACGCTTTACCTCCATGCCATCTCCCCGGCCCCCACCTATTTGATTTTAAAATACCAAACATGTGCACTTAAATCTTAAAATCTTCCCCTGGTCAACAGGTGGCTAAAGTCTACCCAGGTTAGGAAGCTATTCTGTGTTATCTGGCTGTTCTCAATGCTGTGGGTTCTCTCTTACACACATCAGTGACTGTCTTTAGTTACAGCAGTCTAACAAAGCTGGGGCCTGAGAGATAGTACCGTGCGTAAGGTGCTTGCCTTACACCCGCCAACTTGGATCCAACCCCTGGCACTCCATGTGGTCCCCTTGCCCTGCCAGGAGTCAACCCTAAGTGCAAAACCAGGAGAAGCCCTGAGCATCAATGGATGTTGCCCCAAACCAAACAAACAAGAAAAAATAGTGGAAGATTATTGTGGTTGACACACTGGATGAAATTTTCACAGGATTATTGACACCTAAATATGACCCATTACATTCTTCTGCATCTTGTTTTAGATGCATTTCACTAGAATCTTCTCTCAACTTGCTGCTGTTGGGTAGAAAGGCATAGGACAAGGAGAAGTTTGGGATCGAGGAATCAAAGAACAGTAAAATACATATTAAAAGCCAGAGAGATAACATAACAGGAAGGCATTTGCCTGGCATAGAGTTGATCAGGGTTCTACCTTCATGCCCACCAGGGTAGCCCAAATATGAGGAAATCATTTTAGTTAAAAATCTAATGCTGAAAAAAAAATCTGATGCTGGACATATACATAAGAGTTAGTTAAAAAAATTTATATATATATATATATATATATATATATATATATATATATATATATATATATATATATATATATATATATATCTTGGTTTTTGGGTCACACCTGGCAGCGCTCAGGGGTTACTCCTGCTCCACGCTCAGAAATCAATTCTGGCAGGCTCAGGGGAACCATATGGAATGCTGTGATTCGAACCACCATCCTTCTGCATTCAAGGCAAATGCCCTACCTCCATGCTATCTCTCCGGCCCAGTTAAAAATATTTAGTGCTGCAAACAGAAGTCCCAGGTAGTCTCCTGGTCCCCAGCGCCATTGTCGAGAGATAACCTTATACACCTGGGGACAGGGAAAGCTGTGCCAACTGAATGGCAAGGAGATTATGGACCAAATGCCCTCAATAGAGTTTATTCAGTGCCACAAGGCATCCTCTCCACTCCAGCCTGCCCTCAGCATACTCCTGGGTAGAGAGAACCACCATAGAGTTCATGAGGGAGATAGGGGAAGGAGCCATAATCATTAACCCCTCCCACCAAATGAAACCTGGGCTGTTTTTGGCTCTCCCACAGAAGCTTTCCTTCATCCCATCTGTCCTTATTTTCCTAACTGTGTGGGTGCTATCTTGCTGGCATGAAAATTGTAGGTAGTTTACCATGATACCATAATGAATATAATTTAGTTTGTTTTTAGGCAAGGAAACTATGCTCAAGACCTGCTGGACAATATTTCATGTATACACTCCCTATCCAGGGCTCAATACCATATCACTTAGTATTCTGAAGGTTCTAGACACAATCTAATCCAGGAAGCCATTCCTCAGTAAAGTTTACCCTCACCAACCAGGAATAGTCCAGGAAGTGGAAAACCTTTATAGTAGACTTGCCAGCAGTAGTTTATTTACTTATTTTTATTTTATTTAATTTGAAAGTATTCAGTCCCATTTCAGCTGGGTCAGCTTTTCAATTATAACGCATAGATCAATTCTTAGAGTCTGTTGAGATATACGCATAGTGTATATGTTCACCATACCAATGTCTATCTAACGTTAGTCTGTAATATATATAATATCAATTTCCTGGTATATGCTGTGAGCCAAATTCTGTTGCAGTCTTCAGCGCCTGCAAACAGATCCTTCGTGGAGTTCGGGAAAAAAATTCCACTGGGAGAGAGTGGGCACACGGAATGGCGAATGACGGAACAATATTGTAGAAATGAAAATGAGACCACACAGAATGTATGGGGACTTACGTCTGAAAAGACGAAGACAAATTTATTTTTTGAGCTGGCTGCTTTTAAAAGGTTGAGGCAGGGAAAGCAGGGTGCAAATTCTTGACATCAAAGAAAATGGGAAAAGAATGGAGGACCCTGGCTTAAATTAGCATAGTAAAGAATGGATACTGAAGGTGAAAAGGCAGTTTGTTTTGGGTTCGCTTTGTTTTTGGGTAAGCAGAAGAAACCAGGTAATTTTCAGGGAAGTGGGAAGAGAGAGGAATGTTTTAGAGTTTTGGGGAGAAAACTGAAAATTGTTTTACTATGAGCTATGTTTTGGGAAAAACCTGATCTTCGCGCCACAGTAGCAAAAATTACAGGGAGCTGTTAAGTGGGAGACTTTTGGCGGGATTTGTACTGTCCTCCTTTGTTAGAAAGAATTTACTAAGGCCTGATTTTTAATATTGGTTAAAAATAAAGAGAGAGATAGTTACAGCCACATATTAGAATATGGCCAAACAATCCACGCAAAGGGTCAAGTGATTTTGACTTCTCTAAGTGGGCCTTTTTGGCAAATAATTCCTTTTCAGGAGGGCACAATACCTTCTGGTGTGTGCCTCTCCAGTGGGATGTGGCTCCCCATACACTGCTCATTACCATATCACCTGGTCTTTTTGACTTGAAAATTATGATTGTTTTCTAGAATGCTCTATACACAACTTAATCGATGAGCCCTTTCTTCAGATAAGTTCACCCTCACCAAACGTGATTGGCCTAAAGAAGGGAAAACCTTTACATCAACCTTGCCAACTTTACTTTTTTTCCTTTTTAAATGTTCTGTCTTATATCACCTGGGTCAGCTTTTCAAATGTAACCCATGGATTGATCCTCTGTGTCTGCTGATAATGCACATGAGTGTATGTTTTCACCATATTAATGCCAGTCTAATGTCCATCTGTAATAGGTATAATGTCTATGTTGTATAGTTTTCTCCCCCTATAATACAGAACCTCTCCTTCTCTCCTTTCTTACCACCTTACAAACCCTTTTCTAGACCCCCATGTTATTTCCCCATATGTAATGTTTTTGACCAGATAAGACTAGGTAAAACAACAACAAACAACAACAAAAGAAACACTGGATAAGAAAGAGTAAGAGACTCAAACAGGGGAAATAAATAATATGATTTTTTTTTTGGTTTGTTTTGGTGAAACACTAGGCAGTATTCAGGATTTATTCTTGGCTTTATGCTCAGGGATCACTTTTGGCAGTGCTTATAAGAACAAATGCAGGGCTGTAAATGGAATTGGGGTCAGCCAAATGCAGGCAATCATCTTAACTCTTGTACTATCTATGTGGCCCCAGACAACATGACCTAAGATAATTGTCACTGCCCTCCTCTATCACTTATTGTTTGATCTTAACCCTAAGGACCCTTTTATATTTGAAAATTAAAAATGATAACAATATTTAGCTGATGGTATTTTTGACGTTGAATTGATATATGAAAAGTACATAAGACCCAATACATGTTATCTATTCTTTATTGTCTTAAATATATTTATAGTAATGATTGCTGTCACATTGCTTGATGAGAAAATATACTAGATCATTGCTTCTATGTTTTCTTTCCTTTCTGTTTTAAATATAAATACATAATATATATAAATATATATAATATATTTATTTTGGTTTTGGGGTCATACCAGGCAGCACTCAGGGATCACTCCTAGCTCTACCCTCAAAAATCGCCCCTGGCAGGCTCGGGGGACCATATGGGAAGCTGGGAATCAAACCGGAATCTGTCCTGTGTTGGCCACATGCAAGGCAAATGCCCTGCCACTGGTTATCTCTCCAGACCCACCATTTTATATTTTTTAATTTATGTTTTTTGCTAAGTGAATTTGCATGACCACCCAAGACGCATTTGTTGTCTGTAATTTGTTCTGGCCAATGCAGTTTCAGAAAATGTGACATAAAGATTTGCACATGCTTGTAAACCTTGACTTACTTTCTCCTGTATACCATCCATGAGCCAGGGATGACAATGAACAAGGAACAGGCCTGCAATGGAATCCAGATGATGACTCAGTCAGCCCTTACTTAGACTTGTAAGCAAGATTAATGCTTTATTGTTGTTGTGTGTTGTTGTTACAGAGCATTCTTAAAATAATTCTTAACAAATCAATAATATGGGAAAATACTTTCAGGTAAAACCTATATCCTGACTCAAAGACACTGAACTAAACCCAACTCCTTGTACCTCAATCTCTGACAACTTAGCAAGCTTTCTCTGCCCTTATCAAGAACTTTTAAAGGTTTCCCAACTTATAGTAGAGAAATCTAGCTGGGTAAACTGTACCTGAGGATAACTGTGAGTTACTTCATGTCCCTGAGAAGAGAAACACTGAGTCAGAGGAGTGACAGGGACAAAAATTCTTCTAATTAGGTCTATCCCTCCCCTTGATGAAGTTCAACTTATAGCCCTGGCCACAGAATGATCCAACAATGCAAAATTTAATGTTATTTTTGAACCTTAGGATCCAGCACAGCTTTGTGTCTAAATTTTTTAAGAATAATAACGGAAGGCTGGAGAGAGAGTATAGATTTGAACATTTGCCTTGCATTCTGCTGACTCCTGTTGGATCCCTGGTACCACCTAACGTCCTCAGAGCATTGTGAGGAGTGATTCCTGAGAACAGAGACAGGAGCACTGACAAATGTGACCCAAACTATCTCTCCCCATTCTATCCCCAAAAAGAACAATAGAGCTCCAATGCCTTTTGCTCTGTGGAATGGCCTAAGAGTGGTTCTCTCCTTTTCTCAACAAGTTCTTGGGTCTTTAGACATTTCTTGGACACACAAGCAACAATATTGCTTTATGTCTGACAGAAAGTAGGAATAATATTGGGTCAGAAGTTGAAGGACAACAATGTTCCTTACTTGCTGCCACTCATTTTTCTATTAGTTTTCAGTATAGGAATAGCTTAATTTTCTATTCATCCCCAGTTTTAATAATCTACTGGTAAAGCACACTAAAAACTGTAAAATGAGGTGCTCATAAATGACTCAATAGTTAAAAATGCTTTCCAGCTAAGCATGAGGCCCTGAATTCAAAAATCTGGTGCTTCCCATACACATTAAGCTGATGCTGAGAGTCTCAAGGTCTAGGATTCAGAGAAAGCAAAAACAACACACACACACACACACACACACACACACAAACACACTCACACACACACGCAGAGAAAAGTATAAAAATAATAAAATAGTGGTCGGAGAGATAGCATGGAGGTAAGGCATTTGCCATGCGTGCAGAATGATGGTGGTTTGAATCCTGGCATCCCATATGGTACCCTGAGTCTGCCTAAAGCGATTTCTGAGTGTAGAGCCAGGAGTAAGCCCTGAAGAGCTGCGGGGTGTGACCCCAAAACAAAAACAACAAACAAACAAAGGAAAAAAATAATAAAATAAAGCATGAGTCCAATAACTAGGAAATTGGTAAATTGGAATACAGGAACTAATACCAGATGGCACCTAATTGAGAGAAAGTTAGGAACTGCAACATGCAATGAAGGGGATCCTTCTTCCAGGTTGGGAAATTCTAGACCTTGCTGAGTTTCTCACCTTTCAGGTTCCCTTCTGTAAATTGCTTTATGACCTTCCTGGTTTTGTTTGTGCCACTGTTCCTTCACTGAGTTTGATTTCATTTTGAGAATGAGATCTTCCAAGCTCCTAAGAATTCCCATCAGACCTCTCACCCAACTCTAGGTCTCCATCATTTCCTGCAGAAAGCTCCTAAGATGTTTTGGATAGGTAAGAGTCTAACAGAGTTCATCCCTTTTCCTTTTTGAGTTTGTTGTCTATTAGTGTTTGCCGAGCATTCTTTTTTCACCTGCTTATTAACATATTCTCAGTTGTTCTCACACAAGTGGATTACAAACCCAAAGCATAACCGAACAAAAAGGGCAAGGTGTGTCTTGACGTTCCTACCATCTATCTTTTCATAGGAAATTTCTATTGAAAGCCCCAAAGCCAGAAACATATGGTCTGCTAAGTGTTACTGTATAAATGTTAATGTATCTTTAGGGGTGATGATGCCCCTATAACTGTCAATGGATTGGAACCTGCTTCCCCATAACTTCCCCATAAAAACTGACAGGGTATAAAAGGAGAAGCTGGGCTGTCAGGAAGGGTGGCCCAGGAAGAAACTTGGGAAAACCTGTGAGTGGGGGGAAAAGGACATGAGGCCCAACCCCTCCCCCAGTAATAAACAGCCAGATGCACCTTGTTCCATTTTCTCTCTCCCTCTCCCCCTCCATATGAAATGTAGCAGTTTGGCCCTGGAGCTCCAAGACCTCTCTTGCAGGCTCAGGCTCTGTGTCTCTTGCATGTTCTCCTGTTCTCTTTACTTTTCTCTTTCTCTCTTTCTACATTCATATCGATGCAATAACTCACGTCTTTGTCTTTGTGAGGTCTCCATTTTCAGGTCCTTGCATAGTCCCTGATTTAATTGTGCCCATCTGGGCACCAACTCCAGAGCCCACCCAGGGATGCCAAATGTAGCAAAATGAAACATAGCAGTAAGAGAGTGAGAAACAGAGAGAGAGAGAGAGAGCAGAGAGCAAACAGAGATAGAGCAGACAGAGAGAGCAGACAGAGATAGAGCAGACAGAGAGAGAGCAGAGAGAGAGAGAGAGAGAGAGAGAGAGAGAGAGAGAGAGAGAGAGAGAGAACAGAGGCAAAGCAAGGTACATCTGGCTGATGCTTAATTACCGGAAACCTGGTCCCCAAGCCTCCTAGTCCACAGGTTCTCCCCCATTTTCTTCCTGGGCACCCTTGTCCAAAGGCCTGGTCTCTTTTGCTATACCTGTTTAGTTGACAGTTATAGGGTGAGTGGGTCTCAATCTATTGACATTACAGGGAGGCGTCATCACCCCTTAAAGATACATCAATATTACACAGCAACAGCTAAATTAAGGTGAGAGTGATTCCTGAAAATAGAGCACAGCCAGCAGTAATCCCTGAGCACATCTGGTGTGACCCTCAAACAAACAAAAGCACCAAAAAAGCATGAAACCCGGTTGTTCTGGAAGCTGTTGTGATTATATCCAAGACCCAGCCTCTTTGTGACGCAAGGTATTATAATACAGCTATGTAAATCAAGGGTATTTGTGTAATTTAGAAATATATATATATATATATATATATATATATATATTTTTTTTTTTTTTGGTTGCTGAGCTACACTTGGTAATACTCAGGGGCTATTCCTGCCTCTTTGCTCAGGATTCACTCAGGAGACCATATGCTGGGGATAGAATCTGGCTTGGCTTTGTTCAAGGCAAATAAGTGCCCTACTTGCTGTACTCTGCTCCCACCACTAACTTGAGTTAACTTTAAAGTGCTAGCATATTTACCTTTAGCAAGCATTTTTTTTATAACCTTAAGCCATTTATGAATTAGAACTTTGTTTCTTCCTTTCCAATTATCCTTAATTTTTATACTGAATAGGACTTCCAAAACAATGGTAAAGAGATAAAGTAAAAACACACATCTTTGTGTTGTTCCATGGTTTTGAGAGACTAGGTTCACCATTAAGAATAAGGTTAACTTTAGAGGCCGAAGGGATGGTGCAGTGTTAGGCCATTTGCCTTGCATGCGGCTGACCCAAGATGGATGGCGTTTCGATTCCACCCCTTCACACACTCACAATACATGAGCAATTTCTGAGCACATAGCCAAGGAGTAATCCCTGAGCGTCACCAGGTGTGGCCCCCAAAAGATCCAAAAATAATTAATGAGTTAATTAATTAATTATGAAAAAGAATAAGATTAACTTTAAATGTCTTTTGGATTGTGGGGAGAGGATTGTAGTTGTTCTTTATCAGATAGAATAGCTCTTTTGTGTAGATCAAGTTGAGATTTCAAAAGGGATAACTTCCATATTTGGCGAAGGTGTTTTTGGATTTGCTCTTGGCTCTGTGCTCATGAATAATTCCTGACAGTACATAGGAACTATATGGGAAGCTGGAATTTGGGGATCAAATCAGCTATGTGCAAGCCAAGCACCCTATCTACTGTTTGATTTCTTTGTTTCCTAACTTCCACTTTTTTTTTTGTTTGTTTGTTTTTGGGCCACACTCAATGGCATTCAAGGGTTACTCCTGGCTCTGTGCTCAGAAATTGCTCCTGGCAGGCTCAAGGGATCATATGGGATGCCAGGGATCAAATCCGTGTCTGTCCAGTGTTGGCTGTGTGCAGGCAAAGACCCTACCACTGTGTTATCACTTCGGCCCCTTAACTTCCACATTTAAGTGAAATTTTACTTCATTATTGAAACCAATTACATCTAATTTCAATATGATATTATTAAGAGTCATCTATATCACAACACCTGCAGATAATTCTGTTAGCAATAGAGGTCTGAGGCAGGAAGGAGTATGAATCACTTAAAATCTAATTTGTGAGCTGATAAATAGCAATGTCGATCTGAAGAGATCTTTAGTAACTTTGCATTTCCAGGCCAAGAGGGTCCCTGGCAGTCCTCACTGAAGAAGGTTTCTGAATCACAATTGTTGAGATCTCAAGTCTGGACAAATACAATACCCAGATTTTTACTATGTTCCAGAAGTGTGCCATAAGAACCACCTGTCAGTTTTACTTTAACTAGAATCTCACACACCGGATCTTTAGCTGTTATTGCCATTCTCCTGTCTGCCTTTTTTCGGGGAAGGAGTCACACCCGGTGGTGCTCAGGGGTTACTCCTGGCTCTATGCTCAGAAATCGCTCCTGCCAGGCACCGGGGACCATATGGGATGTCGGTTTTTGAACCACCCTCCATCCTGGACTGGCTGCATACAAGGCAAATGCCCTACCACTGTGCTATCTCTCTGGCCCCTCTTGTCTGCTTTTATTCATAAGTGATGCTGTCTAGGTCCACCTTTGTGTAACTGGGGTTCCTTTCCATTTACATGGCCCCATAGCTAGGGTTAGCAGTGGATATAATCTATTTGGATCTGTTAGGACTATCGCCATATCTCTTTTTTTTGGAGGGGAGGCAGTTTGGGTCGCACCCAGCAGTGGTCAGGGGTTACTCCTGGCTCAATGTTCAGAAATTGCTCCTGGCAGGCTCAGGAGACCATATGGGATGCCAAGATTCGAACCACCAACCTTCTGCATGCAAGGTAAACACCTTACCTCCATGCTATCTCTCCAGCCCCACTATCGCCCTATCAGTATATATGACAGTCATTATTCCTACTTTTCTTGAGTCTTTAATATCTAATATGCATTGCGTTTTATAAAATGACTTTGTAAGATAATTTTTGAGATGATCAGGCTTTAAAAATCTGTTGAGGGGCTGCAGAGATAGTATAGCCTGTAGGGCATTTGCTTGCACAATGCCTACTAAGGTTTGATCTCTGGCATCCCATATGGTTCCTGGAGCCTACCAGGAGTAATTTCTGAACACAGAGCCAGGAGTGGCCTAAATGACCAGGTGTGTCCCCAAAACAAAAGCAAACCAAAAGATCTGTTGAGGGGACCGGAGCGTTGGTGCTAGCAGTAAGGTGTTTGCCTTGCCTGCACTAGCCTAGGATGGTCCGCGGTTCCATCCCCCAGTGTCCCATATGGTCCACCAAGCCAGGAGCGATTTCTGAGCACAGAGCCAAGTGTAACTCCTAGGGTCACCGGGTGTGGCCCAAAAACCAATATATATACATTTGTTGACTTTTAATCAGATGACTTATTGAAATATATTTCATACAACATACTGATTGGTCCAAAAGTTTTTCATATATTCACTGTTTACAACTATTGCAATAAACCTATTTAAGAACATTTCACAGTGGGGATGGAATACAGCAGATAAGGTGCTTGCTTTTCACATTGTCAATCTGGGTTTGTTCCAGCACCCAATATAGTCAAGCCCTGCCAGGAGTGATCCCTGGGCATAGAACCAGGAGTAAGTACTGAGCGCCATTGGATGTGGGCCCCAAACAAACAAAAGGTGGGTAGTTGGGTTTTTTTTCTTTAAATAAAAGAACATTTTCAGGGGCCGGAGAGATAGCATGGAGGTAAAGCATTTGCCTTGCGTGCAGATGGACGGTGGTTCGAATCCCCACATCCTGAGCCTGCCAGGAGTGATTTCTGAGCATAGAGCCAGGAGTAACCCCTGTGCCAGGTGTGACCCCCCAAAACCAAAACCAAAAAACCAAAAAACCAAAAAAGAACATTTTCAGGGCCAGAGTTATAGCGCAATGGGTAGGGCATTTGTCTTGCACTTTAGTCAACCTGGGACTTATCTGGGTTTGATCCCTGGCATCCCATTTAGTCCCCTGAGCTGCCAGGAGCGATTTGTGAGTTCAGAGCCAGAGATACCCCTGAGAGCCAGCAGGTGTGGCCCCAAACCAATAATAATAATAATAATAAATAAAAATGAACATTTTCATAGTTCAAAAAGAAACTCTGTATATCCTTTATTCTATGCTTAGCATAGTGTTTGTATAATATTATACATATTATAGCAATATATTAACATTTTAATCCATTTGTAATCAATTACAATTCCATTACAGAGATATATCACATTTTCTCCATCATTCATTTTTTGGAGGGCATTCAAATTATTTATACAGTTAGGTTAAATGCTATAGATAGCATATTAAAAGCACCTTCTGTGGTATATTTTTTTTGTTTTGGGTTTTGTTTTGTTATGTTTAGGGACAGTATCTAGGGATGCCCGGGGCTTACTCCTGGCTCTGTGCTCAGGAATCACTCGTAGTGGTGCTCAGGGAATTATACGGGGTGTTAGGGATTAAACCCAGGTTGGCCTCAAGTGAAGCAAGCACTTTACTCCCTGTAGTATCTCTCCCGCCCCATCATCTATATGAATTTTGTGTGAATGTTTTCCCTTTATCATATGCCAAGGAGTGGAGTTGGGTCACGTGGTAACTATGTTTAATTATCTGAGAGGTGGTCAGATTGCTTTCCAAAGTTAATTAACAATATAGAGAAATCAGAACAGTTGTTTGATTTTTTTCCCTTTCTTTTACTCTTTTTTTTGTTTGTTTTTGGGCCACACCCGACTGTGATCAGAGATCACTTCTGGTAGACATAGGGAACCATATGGGATGCCAGGAATCGCACCTGGGTTAGCTATTGGCTAGGCAGACACCCTATCTGTTGAGCTATCACTCCAGCCCAGTTGTTTGAATCTTTATCTTTAACATCCTCCTGACTATTTGAGTTCCTTCATCCCTTTTCTTTCTTGTTCTTCCGTCCCTTAGAGAAATCTAAAAAATTTATAGAATGACTGAGGTCCTAAAATAGTCCCTCTGAAGGCCCTTTGTGTTGTGGGGTATTTTTGTGTTGTGTTTTATTAGTATGAAAGTTCGTCTTCATTTAAACTCACAACTAATCACTAAATCATGAGTGTATTATATATAATTTGGTCACTGTTATCACATAATTATATTATATTACTATAATATGTCAATATTTAATATTGATATATATTAATCAGAACATATAGGGATATATATGACTATCAACATAATATTAATATACTTGTATATTGATAGCTAATTATATAATTATATTCATATAATTATATGTTAATGTTCTATATGATTAATATATTATATTTATATAATGTGTATAATTATATAATTATAATTATATATAATTCAAAGGTGTAATCCTAGCAGCAATGTCCTCTTCTAAAACATTGCACTCCATCAATATCAAAGGATCTTAGGATTCAAAAGAAAACATAAAAATTTCTTAATTTGGATTCATTTAGTGTAATGAATGAAGGAGTAGAATAAAGTTTGAATGAGAAGATGAGAAGGAGGTTGAAAAAGAGTAAAGTAGGGCAAGGAAAAGAGGATCACCTCATGCTCTAAACATTTCTTACTAGGAGTCTTCATTTGTAGTCCCCCAGGGACCTGGGGCCTTCCCCTGCAATATTCAATTTAGGAGAGGGAACCTGATCCTTTGGTGCTCTAGTCCAGCAATGATGGGGAGCTGTTTAGGTGACATTCCTGGCAGTATTAGAAGTGAGGTACATATGGTGCCTATGGAATTAAACTGAAGGGTCTAGAAAGGGGTCTGAAAAAGGGGTCTGAGAGCTAAGAAGTGCTCTCTCGCTTTTTGGCAGTTGAAAAATATGATTTAAATTTGACAATGACCTCATAAGGCTGGTGATTATCCTTCACCTGTTTTGTAAACAAGGCAAATGATGCTCAGAGATATTATTTTGCTCAAAACCTCTCAGACAGAGCTGGAGAGATAGCACAGCAGTAGGGCATTTGCCTTGCACATGGTCAACTCAGGACAGATCCAGGTTTGATCTCCAGCATCCCATATGGTCCCCTGACCTGCCAGGAGTAATTTTTGAGTGTTGAGCCAGGAATAAGCCGGGATCGTCGCAGGGTGTGGCCCAGAAACAACCACCACCACCACCACCACCACCTCCAAAAAAAACCTCAGACATGACTGCACAAATTTAAATCCTTGGGTTTAGTCAATTTTCGAAATTTATTTTTCTGGGTGGGTCGGGGCCACACCCGGCATCACTCATGGCTCTGTACTGAGAAAATCACTCCTGGCAGGCTCCGGTGACCCTGTGGGATGGAACCTGGGTCTATCCTGAGTTGGAAATGTGCAAGGCAAACGCCCTGTCGTTGTGCTATTTCTCTGGCCCCAGTTTTTGAAATTTATACTGGAAGTTTATTCTCATGATTATATGATTACTCTGTTCTTAAGTCTTTAAATATAAATCTTGTTTGTTTGTGCCAGAGCTGGCACTGCTCAGGCCTTACTTCAGGTGCTGTGTTCAGGGATCACTTATGGTGCTAATGTATGGTGCCAGGGATTGCCACATACAAGGAAATCACCTTATACGCTATCTTTCTGATCTCAATGCACTTTTAATTCTGAGGCTGTACCCCAGTTAGGACATTTCTTTCCAGGGCCCAATATGGTCCACCAGCATGGGCAAGAGTGATTTTTGAGCGCAGAGAAGGAAGTCACTCTTGAGTACAAAACAGGGCCTTGAACACTGCTGGGGGTGACTCCCCAACCCAACCAAACAACAAAACAAAAATCTAATTGAAGGGGTTCTATTAGCAGACTATTGAGATGTCTTGCTTCTAGAGGGAAGTTAGTGATCTTATGGGAGGTCAGTCTGAGATGGAGTAGTTTGGACTCAAAGGACAAGTGATGCCACAAGCTAGGATCAAATACTCTAAGGAAACATATTCTCTGGGCTAGATTACAATATTTGTCAACTGACAGAAATGCCAAAGTTAGATAAGTGAGACTTTATGTAAAATTCCTCAAGGATAATTTTAGATCATCACTTTTAGTAACAAAAAAAAAGCTACTTAGATTTTTGTAACCCAAAGAGCCGTTAGCAACTTCTAAAAATAGAGCCAAATGATTACACAAGCCAGGTATTTGTTTTCTTTTGTCTTTGACTTAACTTGATTTTGAAAAATAAGTAAAAAAAATGTCTTGTTCAGATAGTACACTTGCCTTGCATGTGTCTGGCTGTGCATGGTTTAATTCCTGTCACCCATATAGTTCTATCATTAACCTGGCCAGAAGTGATGTCTAATGACCCAGCTAAGAATAAGTCCTAAGCACTGCTGGGTGTGGGCCACAAAAATTAAATACATAAATAAATAACAGAGACAAATATTTAAAATTAAATCTTGTACCATCATCAAATAAAGTCAAAGTGTAGAGAATTCTGACATCCATCTCTGTTTCTGTCTTATTCCCTCCACCCTCTCTAGAGAGAGAAGTATGGGTTTCATTTTGTTTTGGTTTGGTTTGGTTTGGTTGGTTTGGGGCCATACCTAGTGATGCTCAAGGCTTATTCCTGGCTCTGTGCTCAGGGATTATTTCTGGTGGGCTCAAGGGTCCATTTGGGATGCCAAGGATTGAACCCAGATTGTCTGTGTGCAAGACAAGCATCCTACTTGCTGTACTATCACTCTGACTCCAGCTGGTTTGTATCCTTTAATAAAAAAATGTATAAAGTTTGTTGTTCATTTGTTTTTGTGCTCACATCTTGCAGTGGCCAGAGTTTACTCTTGGGTCTGGCTCAGGAATCACTTGTGGCAGATCTCATAGGGGATCATAAGAGATGCTGAGCATAGAACTTGGGTTGGCTGCATGCAACGCTATAGTAACCTGCTATACCTGCTATAGTAACTCTCAGACCCAATTTGTATTTAACTTTGCTTTATATTTATCCAATCAAAAATAAATATATTTATATATTATAATACATATATATTATATCATATCATATCATATCATATTATATTATAATCATGTATCCCATTTATTGAGTGTATTGCCACTTTTTGATTATTGCCTTTCCTCCTCATTTTTTCTCCAATGGCAATCATGTCATAGTAGTGAATAAAGATATGTTACATTTAGGCCAAAGTGGATAGGGCTCTTGCTTGCATGTGGCCAACCCGGGTTCAATTTCCAGCTTCCTATATGGTTCCCAAGAGCCCTCCAGAAGTGATCCCTGAGAACAGACAGGAGTAAATCCTGAGCACAGCTGTTGTGGCCCCCAAACAAAACAAAAACAAAATAGATATTTTAGTTGTCATTGTTATTATTTTTTTACTTTTTTTGGTTTTGGGGTCACACTGGTTACTCTTAGTGAAGTAATCTTGGTGTATTAAAATCTGTTATTGTGTAAGTAGTTACACCATGGAAGTGGCAAAAGTTATGAGTGAGGCTCTTCCTTCCACCCAAGCCAGAACACACACCAATCCTGAAATGTGGGTTAGAAATATTTTCCTAACTTTATGATTTGTCTTTCTTTAGGTTGTATTTTGTATCGCAAAAATAAATTATATTCCAAATGGACTGAGGATGGGGCACAAATGCTAAAATGGACTTACTTACATGTATGAAGCCCCAAACCTTTCCAATATTGCATGAGCCAACCTCTTAGCATTATTAGTCTCCACTGCAATAAAAAGAAGATTCATTATAAGATTAAGCCATACATGTATGAGCCCTCAGATTTGATACCAGGGAACGCATACACATTGTTTTTTCAATTATTTAAACATTGTGATTATAAATTTGTTCCTGATTGAGTTTCAGTCATTCAATGTACATCACCATTCACCAGTGCACATTTCCCACCACCAATGACCCTAGTTTCTCTCCCAACAACCCCACATCTGCCTGTGGAGCAGGAATTTTAATCTATCTCTCTTTCTTTATCTCTCTCTCTCACTCTTTCTCCCTCTCTCTCCTTCTCCCTTTCTCTCTCTCTCTCTCTCTCTCTCTCTCTCTCTCTCTCTCTCCCCCCCCCTTCTCTTCCTCACTCCCTTTGTTATCCTTTTAGACACTGTAGCTTGCACTATTGTCAATGAAGGGGTACCATGCTTATCACTTTATCTCCTTTCAGCACCCAATTCTTGTTCAAAGTATCAGTTCCAACTATCATAGTCATAGTGGTTCCTTCTCTACCCTCATTGCACTGCTCCACTATATGTAGCAAGCTTCTTACTACTGACTGGTCCTCCTGGACCTTGTCTCTATTGTCTCTGGATATCATTACCATACTATCTTTTTTTCTTATACATCACAAATAATTGAGATTATTCTATGTTTATCCCTCTTCCTTTGACTCATTTTACTCAGCATAATACTCTCCATATCATCCATGTACAAGCAAATTTTATGACTTCATTTTTCCTAACAGCTGCCTAGTTATTTCATTAATTTATACAGTCCAAATTTAAGTATTTATTGCCTCTGAATTTTTTATGTTTGTTGTTGTTATTGTTTATTTGTTTTGTGGTCAAACCCAGTGGTGTTCAAGATTCTGGCTTCTTCAAAATTCCTAGAAGTGCTTTAAACACTTCTTAAATCTCTTCCTCACTCGTTTTTTTTTGGGGGGTGGAGGCTGGGCCACACCCTGCAGTGCTCCTGGCTATCTGCTCAGAAATAGCTCCTGGCAGGCATGGTGGACCATATGGGATTCTGGGATTCGAACCAACCACCTTAGGTCCTGGGTTGTCTGCTTGCAAGGCAAACGCCTCTGTGCTCTCTCTCCGGCCCCTCAGTTTTATTTTAAGTTGAAGAATAGTTGATATACAATACAATTTCAGGCATATATGGGTTTGAAATATGTACAGTGTGAAATGATAACAATAAGTCCTTTACTATCTAATCTTAGCCATTTTTGCTACTTTAAGTATAATATCACTCCCAGTCCTGACCATGGACACTTTGAAAAGCTTCACCCAGTTGATGAAGTGAGTGTAGGTAGAACATTGAATGCTTTGGTGAACCATCAATACCAGCATGCTTCAGAATGAATATTTATTTATTTAATTATTTATTTATTTATTTATTTATTGGTTTGTGGATCACACCCGGCATCGCTCAGGGGTTTCTCCTGGCTCTATGCTCAGAAATCGCCCCTGACAGGCTTTGGGGACCATATGGGATGCTGGGATTCGCACCACTGTCCTTGTGCATGCAAGGCAAATGCCCTACCACTGTGCTATCTCTTCAGCCCCTCACATGAGTCTTTTGACTTCCAAATTATTTCATTTTAATGTTTGTATTTACAATAGCAGTTAACATGAGTATCGAGGTTCTTATTAAAGTTTGGGTAAATTGGAGCACCTTAAAAAAACAAGTTTGTGTCGTGCCTATATTGTTTACTACATCCTCAGAACTCAATTTTGTATACCCAAATTCACTCCTCTCTGTCATTTTTTTTATATGTAAGCTTTGCTTGCTTTGACTCTTATAAAATGAAGTCATGTTTACAGTTGGTCATATATGAATTTCAACTTTGTTTTATTTTGTTGGGAAGTAGGGCCACAGAAAGCTGTGCTTGGGGCTTACTCCTGGCTCTATACTCAAGGATCATTTCTGGCAATGCTTGTGGGGGTCATATATTGAGTCATCCTCAGTGCAAAGCAAGCATTCTATGTGCTATATTATTATTCTGGCCCTGAACTCAGTACCACTGGAGCATATTAAATAAAGAACCAACCCATAAAAATTCCTGTGTACAGTGAAATGACTGTACTGGACTTCGTTTCCAAAGTATTTTCCAGTTTGGCAGTTTCTGACTCATTAGCAATCAACAAACTTTAGCAAAGGTTCAGTTGGTGTATTTTTGTTGTTGTAGTTTTTTGTTTTTCGGGTTTTGGCCCACACCCGGCGGTGCTCAGGGGTTACTCCTGGCTGTCTGCTCAGAAATAGCTCCTGGCAGGCATGGGGGACCATGTGGGACACCAGAATTCGAACCAACCACCTTTGATCCTGGATCAGCTGCTTGCAAGGCAAACGCTGCTGTGCTATCTCTCCAAGCCCCAGTTGGTGTTTTTTAATTAATATGATTGCAACACTCAACTTTAGCAATCCAATAGTAGGTTGCTTTCTCAGACGTTTGTCTGAACAATATTTTTATTTACTTATTTATTTTTTATTTTTGTTCTTTTGGGTCATAGCCGGCGGTGCTCAGGGGTTACTCCTGGCTCTATGCTCAGAAATTGCTCTGGCAGAGTCGGGGAACCATATGGGATGCCGGGATTCAAACCACCATCCTTCCGCGTGCAAGGCAAATGCTCTTCCTCCATGCTATCTCTCTGGCCCATGAACAACATTTTTATTTTATTCATTTACTTATTTTTTTGTTTTGGGTCACAGCCAGCAGCATTCAGGGGTTACTCCTGGCTCTATGCTTAGAAATCGCTACTGGCAGGCTCGGGGAACCATATGGGATGCCGGGAATCGAACCACCATCCTCTGCATGCAAGGCAAATGCCCTACCTCCATGCTATCTCTCTGGCCCCTGAACAACATTTTTAAATCAACACGTTTCTAGGTTTCTTATAAGGTTTTTTATGTAGCTAAAATTTCAAGTGTCCAAGTTTTGGAGATTAGAAATACTTCTCTCCACACCTTTGATTTTTCTAGTAATTCATAACTTGTACTTATCCAGTATACTTTTGATAATACTTCTTAAGATTTCATAATCCTTTCATTTGAGCTTTTTCTTATTTCTCCTTTTTTGCTTTGAATTATTTAATAATCTTTTTCTAACTACATAAATTAAATGTGTAATTTTTCTATTTTCACTTTTACTCATAAACATATATGAGCTATTAAATGTAACAGAGTGCTTTCTATTCCACCCAACTAGCTCAGATTCACCAGGAAGCAAGCTTTTCTACATCATCCCATTCTAAAATAATTTCTGTCTTTGAAATCCAAAATAATTTTGGAATCTCTGAGGGATATTTCGGGCATTGTTTGTTTTCACAGAGCTCTTTCTGTGGTAGTTTGGTGTTATAGCACCAATAAGTGATAATAAATGATAGCCTTTATCGAACATTTATTTACTCTGTAGTTGGTATTGTATTTTACACTCGACCATACTATCTTCCATGACCAATTTATAGGGGCCTTAGTAGGGTGTTTGCCTGGCAAGCTGCAACCTAAATTCAATCCTTGCATTCCATATGATTGGTACTCAGAGCCTGCCAGGAGTAAACCCTGAACACTGTCTTGGTGTGCCCCCACAAACAACAAACAAACAAACAAAAACATGACTATTTAACAGATAAAATAGCTACTCTAATGGTTGACCTATTTCTAGTCTCTGAACTTGTCAAACACTTGGTTTTATGTCCTTTCCCCCCTTTCCTGTGCTGCTCTCCCTCCATCTTCTCCTCATTCTTAGTAAAAATGACATTTCCTTTTCAACAGTCTCACTCCATATTTTCATATTTTCTATTTAGTTTTGTTCATAGCATTATTTCAGATGAATGTTTTCCTCTTTTATTTTCTCGTTACACTCCTCTGTGAGATTTTCAACACCAAGGAACAAATTTTGTCTCTTGGATTACACTGAGATCATCAAGCAGAGGTAAGTTTTGGAAGGAGAGGGCGGTGACTGAAAGTGACCTAGGACAGTAATGGGCATCTTGGTGGTAACGAAGGTACTGTAACTGTATACATTGAACTTTAACCGGAAACACTATCGAAGCCATATTATCTCCACTAAATACATTAAACATTTTTTTTTGTTGTTCACCTTGGCTTCCATAGGTTTTCTGCACACTGTCAGCACCAACCAAGTCAGTTTTCTGGAATTTAATCCTTTCTGAAGGCAAGTGAGGGGGGCTGCATCATGCAGCACTTTGAGCTCAAGCACCTCTCCAGCGGGGACCTGCTGCGGGACAACATGCTGCGGGGCACAGGTGGGAACCGGGGGACCCCCCCGCGCCCGGGTCGGAGGTGGTGGTCGCAGAGGTCCAAGGGGGCCCCGTGTGCGACGCAGCACCCCATCCCACCCGTCGTCTCGACTCCAAACCACTGCACCCCGCGACCTCAGGCCTCAGTGGGCAGCTTCGGGCAAGCAAATGGGGAGAGGACAAGAGCGAGACCGGGGCAAAGTTGAGATCAGAAGAAGCCTCGCCTTTGGGAGGCCAGTTCTGCCCTTTGGGTGCAGCTGCAGAGTTGGCCTTTGACCAGCTCAGAATGACTAGGTCTGGATTTATTTATTTGTTTGTTTGTTTGTTTTTGCGGGGGTGGAATGGGAGAGACTTGAACTGATTTTTAATTTTTTTTTTCTGGCTCCGACCTTTCCCCCCCAACTCTCTTGCAAGCTGAGTTGGCTGTTAGCAAATTGGCTTTAGATCTTGGCTGCTACCCTCTACAGACTGACCAAACATGAAACAGTTCTTGTGGTACTGTCATCTGAGAGATTGTTATTGTTTCTCATTCCCCTGTCTCTTAACATATGTACGAGAATTGATCTGCCCAGACTGCTCAGACCCCCCATTTGATACTTCATACCTGCTTCAACAAATTTTCAGCTCATTCAAACTGATTTGGGGCTGATTTGGGCCACAAATAGGTTTTTAAAGGAGATACAGAATTAAAGTGAGTACTAGAACGTGTCTTACATGCTGAGGTTCTGTGTTCAATCTATGGAAACTACTGATTCTCACATTCCCTCTCTGTCCCTCTCAAGCTCCTCTAAGGCCCTCAGCACCATCCAATCTGGGCAGCACTTCGTCCTTGATCCCAAGCACTGTCTGATCAGACCTGCACAGATTGGCCTCCCAGATTCCCTGAGCATTAATGGAAGGATCATTCCAACACATATCCATATATATTTTTTCAAGCGCAAATTAATTTTTTTACAAGTCACAGTGACAGTGAATTAGGGCAATTCCCATCACCAGCGTTGACCTCCCTCTGCCTCAGTTCCTAGCATGGTTCCCCTGTCTCCATCTTTAGGCCCCTGGACTGCTAGTGCAACAAGTCCCTTTTGTGTGTAGCTTGTTGTACTTTGGGTCTCTTGATTCTGTTGTCATTGACTTTAACCCAACGTATGTATAGATATTTTTTTTTCGGCCTCACCTGTCTGATGCTCAGGGGTTACTCCTGGCTAAGTGCTCAGAAATTGCCCCTGGCTTGGGGGGACCATATAGGACGCCGGGGAATCGAACTGTGGTCCTTCCTTGCCTAGCGCTTGCAAGGCAGACACCTTACCTCTAGCGCCACCTCACCAGCCCCCCGACATATAGTTTTAATAGAATTTAAGATGGTGGTTTTACAACATGTTCCTGTCTCTCAAGTTAGAGTATTTTATATTTTAGAATTCTGTTTATTGTTCTTAAAGTGAAATCTGCTTTTAACTATTTCTCTTTACATTTCCCCTTCTGTTTTTGTGTGTAATTGCAGAAAATTATTTTTAATAGCCTGTTATCTATTTAATCTATTTATCTATTATCTATTTTGTCTATTATCTATTTGAGAACCAGGCCCAGATATGCATGAGGGCTGATCCAGACTCCCTGTACATAGGCCAGTATCATTTGTGCCAGAGGTTGCCAAGCTAGGTTTGGCTGTTTGGAAGACAAAGCTCCTTTAACCTCTGTGCTGTCTCATCAGCCCTAATAATTTATTTTGAAAATATTTTTGTTTTGTAAAGGTGATAGGTGTGAAACTCACAAATTGATCATTGTTTGAATACTTGACTTTATTTAAACACTATGCTATACAAAGTTGTTTATAAGACAGTTGTTGAAGTTATTCATTGTTCCAATCCCAATCCCACGACCAGTGTGACTTTATTCACCAGTGTCCCCCTTTCCCACCCTCCCTATCAAGTCTACCCCCTTTAACAGGCACAAAAGAATTTGATTTATTCTATTTCTTGTTACAGTATGTACCTTACAATCATTTTATAAAGGTCATTGAGAATTTTCTGAGCTGTTAGGTGCTAATTATGCCTTCAATGTTATTTTCACTCCTTGAGCTTAGTGGGCTTTTAAGCAACTTTCCCATTTAATTACTGTGATCCTACTAAGTTGTCAATACTGTGAAATTTGGAGTTGTTATGTGGCTGAGTATACAACTGAGAGCTCTAGGAGCTGTATGGTATTGGGATGATTCAGTAGCTTGGTGTCTTTTCAAGATTAGTTGTGGAACTTGGCTGTTGTCTACCAGAGGCAGTTAGATGGGGGTGGGGTGCTGGGCATTCTTGCATGGCTGGGACTCACCATCCCACATCCTAAGAAAACTCCAGAGGTTTTAGCCCAGAGATCTGGCTTACCTGGGATGACTCAGCTGCAGCATCTGGCCCCAAACTGATTCATTTTTTTTCTGGGTCACACCCAGTGTCACTCACGTGTTACTCCTGGCTCTGCATTCAGAAATCGCTCCTGGCAGGCTTGCGGGACCATATGGGATGCTGGAGATTGAACCCCAGTCTGTCCATGATTGGCCATGCCCTACCACTATACTACCTCTCTGCCCCTTATAATTGATTCATTTTTAGTTAAAAGGCAAATGGTATCTTTTTGAGGAGTCTATTCAGATAGAACATTGAATTATTGGCAAAGGAATAAAACATCATCAAGTGTCTAAAGAATGTACTGGCAAGAGTCCTTGCATATAATTATGAGAGAGGGTAAACATTTGAAACATGGTATTTGAATAACAATCTTTAATGAAGGGGTGAATCTTTAAAAATAAATAAATTAATTAAATAAATCTTCTGTTGATGTTCAGGGCTTACCCTGCCTGTGTGCATAAGGATCATTCCTAGAGGGAGTCTGGAGACAATGTGTGTTGTGTTTGGGATTGGACCTGCGTCTGCTGCATGCAAGACAGGTGCCTTATCTACCATACTATGGTTTTGTTATACAGATCTTTCACTTCATTACATTCGTTGCTAGGTATTTGACTTTTTTTGGCATGACATTCTGGATAGAATGGCTTTCCTGCTTTCTTCTCATTCATTTATATAGTATATATAATTATTGTATATTATATTATATTATACTATATTATATATTACATATATCTTTGCACCAGATTTTGTATTGGTTTTTAACCACTTTGTTCTGCACTCATCATTTTTAATAGTTTTTCAGATAAGATTTTTAACACTTCATACTTATATTTAGGGTTTTTTTTTGGGGGGGGGCGTTTGGGTCATACCTGGCAGTGCTCAGGGGTTACTCCTGGCTCTATGCTCAGAAATCGCTCCTGGCATGCTTAGGGTACCATGAGATGCTGGGATTCGAACCACCGTCCTTCTACATGCAAGGAAAATGCCCTACCTCCATGCTATCTCTCTGGCCCCCATACTTATATTTTAGCATATCTTTAATAAATAAGGGTAGTTTCATTTCCAACCTGGATTTCTTCTATTTCTTTTTTGCTGTTGTTGTTTTGTTTTGTTTTTTGGGCCACACCCAGCAGTGCTCAGGAGTTACTGCTGGCTGTCTGCTCTGAAATAGCTCCTGGCAGGCACGGGGGACCATATGGGACACCAGGATTCGAACCAACCCCCTTGGTCCTGGATCGGCTGCTTGCAAGGCAAACTCCGCTGTGCTATCTCTTCGGGCCCCTATATCTTGTCTCATTGTTTTGGCTAAGACCACTAATACTAGTCTGGGGCCCCACTATTGACTTTTTTTTTTGACCAATAGGCAAGAGTTGAGTACTGCAAGGGTCTGAGGATGTGGTGCTTGTTCAGACCCTGTGGTTCTGGCCATACACTACTCAAGGGACTCCAGGGTTATTATCTTCAGCTGTGCTGGGCTGGAGGGACCATGCTGTGCTTCGACGTAATCAAACCTGAATTGAACACATCCTAGGTATAGGTCCTAACTTCCCTATTATAAATTTATAAATTTAAAGATTTCTTTGATTTTGTTTTTGAGCCACACCCAGCAGTGGTCAGGGCTTATTTTTGACTCTACTCAGGGATCACTCCTGGTTGCCTCAAGGTACCATATGGATTACCCGGAATCCAACTTGGGTCAGCTGTATTCAAGGATAGTGCCTGCCCATTGCACTCCTGCTTCGGTCTCCAAATTTAGGATTTCTTCTAGGTTATTTGTTGGACTCTAACTGTTTATGTTAGAATTGATAATACTTTGCATTTTCATATCTGTTGTAGTTTTTCTACTTTTATTTCTGATTTTATTCATTAGAATTTTCTCTCATTTGTAGCCTGGCTAAATGTTTATCGATTTTATCTTTTGAAAATCCTTAATTCTGGCTTAAATCCCTGTCCTTCGGGCTTGGGAGGGTCTCTCTCCCCTCCTGGAGCAGGATTTTTAGCCAGCACGGGCGGGCAGCTGGCAGGCCTCTGCATGTGCCAGCGGCCTCTTGGCCCGGCCTAGGGTAGGGGGGCTCGGACTTGGGTCACCCGACCCCCCTCTCCCCCTTTCCTCCAGATCTCCAGGTGGGTTTCTGGAAGGAGCTGATGGGGCACCCTGGGTTTTCCCCACTCCCTGGCCGGGCCCGGACCCTGGCCTAGGGTGGGGCTTAAATCCCTGTCCTTCGTGCTTGGGAGGGTCTCTCTCCCTTCCTGGAGCAGGATTTTTAGCCAGCACGGGCGGGCAGCTGGCAGGCCTCCGCATGTGCCAGCGACCTCTTGGCCCGGCCTAGGGTAGGGGGGCTCGGACATGGGTCACCCGACCCCCTTCTCCCCCTTTCCTCCGGATCTCCAGGTGGGTTTCTGGAAGGAGCTGATGGGGCACCCTGGGTTTTCCCCACTCCTAGGCTGGCTACAGAGGTTGGCTAAGGGGGTGGAGATTGATCTGGGGGGTGGCAGATAGCTGCTCAGCTATACTCAGGCTGTCACTGGCAATTTCATACCAGTCTACATTTTGCAAACCGCGCGGGGACTAGCGCCCCCGCGCGAACATATGCTCCTCCCAACCATTAGTACCCCAGATTTACTCTTCTTAACTTCAGTAACACACAGTTCTATTCTCTGACCAAAGACATACAGTAGATCTAACAAATCCCAGAACTACTTAGAAGGACAGAAATTGAACACATATTGAATACATATATCTTTTGAATATTTTATGGGTATTTTCTTTAACTGATGTAACTCTCTATATATTCTTCTACTATGATGTTTCTATCCACTTTTCATCTTGTCTTTTCTTTGTAAGCTGTTCAGTAAGGATTGTTGGTGGAACTGTCCCTCAGTTTGATGCCTATGATTGAACTATGTCATGGAAATTGCTGGTCTTGTTCCCATTGCCTCCAGATGCACCAACAACGCTTCATGGCATTGATCCTTGTTTGCATAGACACATTAAAATGGGAAAACACCATACATACAGATAAGTTCCTTTCTAATAAATCTCAGTACAATGTACCTTACACCCTGAACATTGATATAATGACCTGGCACAGGCCTCAGAAGAATGGACATCCTCCACTCACGCCGGAACCAGGCAAGCTATCTACGAAACATCCAAGGTCTTTTATAGCAACAGCTGGAAGCAGTCCTCTACCAGGAAAGACTCTACCAAGGGTCTGACATCGACCTCCTAAAAAGAGACTTCCGTTTACACTGAGAAGACTTGACAACAACAATGACCTGCTCTACAGGACATGGTTCTCTCTATTGCCCCATAAGTGTGAGGTGAAATGAGAGGATGCTCCGCACCATCCTGACTACAATATGGGATATGCAGACTCCAGGATCTTTAATACAGAAGCATGATACCAACAACAACAGAGACTAAGTGAGGAATGGAGGTGTATTGCCACTACAGAGGATGACTTGAATTGGACAAACTAGTGTGCCTGGAGCCTAGAGTCAGTCCTGTGCCAGGAAACTTCAGGGGTAGGGTCTCCTTGTATTTAGACCATAATTTGCCTTTCCATATCCCTTATGTTTTGGTGGGCCTATGCAAACAAATGCCACTTTAATACCGTTTTTTACTATATTCCCTTGACTCCAATCCTTAAGAAAAACAACCCACTAAAACTTTTGAGGCTAACTTAAACTAGTAAGCATGTGCATGGAACTAGAGAAATGTACTTTGCCCTCAATGTTTAAGGAGTTACATAAGTCTAATATCTTTATTTTTTTTTTTAATTTTTTTTTTATTTAAACACCTTGATTACATACATGATTGTGTTTGGGTTTCAGTCATAAAAGGAACACCACCCATCACCAGTGCAACATTCCCATCACCCAAGTCCCAAATCACCCTCCTCCCCACCCAACCCCCGCCTGTACCCTAAACAGGCTCTACATTTCCCTCATACATTCTCAATATTAGGACAGTTCAAAATGTAGTTATTTCTCTAACTAAACTCATCACTCTTTGTGGTGAGCTTCCTGAGGTGAGCTGGAACTTTCAGCTCTTTTCTCTTTTGTGTCTGAAAATTATTATTACAAGGGTGTCTTTCATTTTTCTTAAAACCCATAGATGAGTGAGACCATTCTGCGTTTTTCTCTCTCTCTCTGACTTATTTCACTCAGCATAATAGATTCCATGTACATCCATGTATAGGAAAATTTCATGACTTCATCTCTCCTGACAGCTGCATAATATTCCATTGTGTATATGTACCACAGTTTCTTTAGCCATTCATCTGTTGAAGGGCATCTTGGTTGTTTCCAGAGTCTTGCTATGGTAAATAGAGCTGCAATGAATATAGGTGTAAGGAAGGGGTTTTTGTATTGTATTTTTGTGTTCCTAGGGTATATTCCTAGGAGTGGTATAGCTGGATCGTATGGGAGCTCGATTTCCAGTTTTTGGAGGAATCTCCATATCGCTTTCCATAAAGGTTGAACTAGACAGCATTCCCACCAGCAGTGGATAAGAGTTCCTTTCTCTCCACATCCCCGCCAACACTGTTTATTCTCATTCTTTGTGATGTGTGCCATTCTCTGGGGTGTGAGGTGGTATCTCATCGTTGTTTTGATTTGCATCTCCCTGATGATTAGTGATGTGGAACATTTTTTCATGTGTCTTTTGGCCATGCGTATTTCTTCTTTGTCAAAGTGTCTGTTCATTTCTTCTCCCCATTTTTTGATGGGGTTAGATGTTTTTTTCTTGTAAAGTTCTGTCAGTGCCTTGTATATTTTGGAGATTAGCCCCTTATCTGATGGGTATTGGGTGAATAGTTTCTCCCACTCAGTGGGTGGCTCTTGTATCCTGGGCACTATTTCCTTTGAGGTGCAGAAGCTTCTCAGCTTAATATATTCCCATCTGTTAATCTCTGCTTTCACTTGCTTGGAGAGTGCAGTTTCCTCCTTGAAGATGCCTGTAATGTCCTGTAGTGTTTTGCCTATGTGCTGTTCTATATATCTTATGGTTTTGGGGCTGATATCGAGGTCTTTAATCCATTTGGATTTTACCTTTGTACATGATGTTAGCTGGGGGTCTAAGTTTAATTTTTTGCAAGTGGCTATCCAATTGTGCCAACACCACTTGTTGAAGAGGCTTTCCCTGCTCCATTTAGGATTTCCTGCTCCTTTATCAAAAATTAGATGGTTGTATCTCTGGGGAACATTTTCTGAGTATTCAAGCCTATTCCACTGATCTGAGGACCTATCCTTATTCCAATACCATGCTGTTTTGATAACTGTTGCTTTGTAGTACAGTTTAAAGTTGGGAAAAGTAATTCCTCCCATATTCTTTTTCCCAATGATTGCTTTAGCTATTCGAGGGTGTTTATTGTTCCAAATGAATTTCAAAAGTGTCTGATCCACTTCTTTGAAGAATGTCATGGGTATCTTTAGAGGGATGGCATTAAATCTGTATAATGCCTTGGGGAGTATTGCCATTTTGATGATGTTAATCCTGCCAATCCATGAGCAGGGTATGTGTTTCCATTTCCGTGTGTCCTCTCTTATTTCTTGGAGCAGAGTTTTATAGTTTTCTTTGTATAGGTCCTTCACATATTTAGTCAAGTTGATTCCAAGATATTTGAGTTTGTGTGGTACTATTGTGAATGGGGTTGTTTTCTTAATGTCCATTTCTTCTTTATTACTGTTGGTGTATAGAAAGGCCATTGATTTTTGTGTGTTAATTTTGTAGCCTGCCACCTTGCTATATGAGTCTATTGTTTCTAGAAGCTTTTTGATAGTCTTTAGGGTTTTCTAAGTAGAGTATCATGTCATCTGCAAACAGTGAGAGCTTGACTTCTTCCTTTCCTATCTGGATTCCCTTGATATCCTTTTCTTGCCTAATCGCTATAGCAAGTACTTCCAGTGCTATGTTGAATAGGAGTGGTGAGAGAGGACAGCCTTGTCTTGTGCCAGAATTTAGAGGGAAGGCTTTCAGTTTTTCTCCATTGAGGATAATATTTGCCACTGGCTTGTGGTAGATGGCCTTCACTATATTGAGAAAGGTTCCCTCCATTCCCATCTTGCTGAGAGTTTTGATCAAGAATGGGTGTTGGACCTTATCAAATGCTTTCTCTGCATCTATTGATATGATCATGTGGTTTTTATTTTTCTTGTTATTGATGTTGTGTATTATGTTGATAGATTTACGGATGTTAAACCAGCCTTGCATTCCTGGGATGAAACCTACTTGATCGTAGTGGATGATCTTCTTAATGAGGCATTGAATCCTATTTGCCAGGATTTTGTTGAGGATCTTTGCATCTGCATTCATCAGTGATATTGGTCTGTAATTTTCTTTTTTGGTAGCGTCTCTGTCTGGTTTAGGTATCAAGGTGATGTTGGCTTCATAAAAGCTATTTGGAAGTGTTTCTGTTTGTTCAATTTCATGAAAGAGTCTTGCCAAGATTGGCAGTAGTTCCTCTTGGAAAGTTTGATAGAATTCATTAGTGAATCCATCTGGACCTGGGCTTTTGTTTTTCGGCAGACATTTGATTACTGTTTTAATTTCATCAATGGTGATGGGGGTGTTTAGATATGCTACATCCTCTTCCTTCAACCGTGGAAGATTATAAGAGTCCAAGAATTTATCCATTTCTTCCAGGTTCTCATTTTTAGTGGCGTAGAGTTTTTCAAAGTAGTTTCTGATTACCCATTGAATCTCTGTCATATCAGTAGTGATCTCTCCTTTTTCATTCCTGATACGAGTTATCAAGTTTCTCTCTCTCTCTTTTTTTGTTAGGTTTGCCAGTGGTCTATCAATCTTGTTTATTTTTTCAAAGAACCAACTTCTGCTTTCGTTGATCTTTCGGATTGTTTTTTGAGTTTCCACTTCGTTGATTTCTGCTCTCAGCTTTGTTATTTCCTTCTGTCTTCCTATTCTTGGGTCCTTTTGTTGAGCATTTTCTAGTTCTATTAGCTGTGTCATTAAGCTACTCAGGTAAGCTCCTTCTTCCTTCCTGATGTGTGCTTGCAAAGCTATAAATTTTCCTCTCAGTACTGCTTTTGCTGTGTCCCATAAGTTCTGAGAGTTTGTGTCTTTATTGTCATTTGTTTCCAGGAACCTTTTTATTTCCTCCTTGATTTCATCTCGGACCCACTGGTTATTGAGCATGAGGCTGTTTAACTTCCAGGTGTTAAAGTGTTTCTTCTGAGTCCCTTTGGAGTTCACAAATAATTTCAGAGCCTTGTGGTCAGCGAAGGTAGTCTGCAAAATTTCTATCCTCTTGATCTTATGGAGGTATGTTTTATGTGCCAGCATGTAGTCTATCCTGGAGAATGTACCATGTACATTGGAGAAGAATGTGTATCCAGGTTTCTGGGGATGGAGTGTCCTATATATATCCACTAGGCCTCTTTCTTCCATTTCTCTCCTCAGGTCTAGTATATTCTTGTTGGGTTTCAGTCTGGTTGACCTGTCCAGTGTTGACAAAGCCGTGTTTAGGTCCCCCACAATTATTGTGTTGTTGTTGATATTATTTTTCAGATTTGTCAGCAGTTGTATTAAATATTTTGCTGGCCCCTCATTCGGTGCATATATGTTTAGGAGAGTGAATTCTTCCTGCTCTACGTACCCCTTGATTAATATAAAATGTCCGTCTTTGTCCCTTACAACCTTCCTGAGTATAAAGTTTGCATTATCTGATATTAGTATGGCCACTCCAGCTTTTTTATGGGTGTTGTTTGCTTGGATAACTTTTCTCCAGCCTTTTATTTTGAGTCTATGTTTGTTCTGACTATTCAGGTGCGTTTCTTGTAGGCAGCAGAAGGTTGGATTGAGTTTTTTGATCCATTTAGCCACTCTGTGTCTCTTAACTGGTGCATTTAGTCCATTGACGTTGAGAGAAAGAATTGTCCTGGGATTTAACGCCATCTTTATTTCAAAATTTGGTGTGTCTTTTGGGTAGTCTTGTCTTAGATTAGGTCTTTCAGTTTTTCTCTTAAGACTGGTTTTGTGTCTGTGAAGTTTCTGAGCTGTTTTTTGTCTGTGAAACCATGTATTCTTCCATCAAACCGGAAAGTGAGTTTTGCTGGGTATAGTATTCTGGGTGAAGCATTCATTTCATTCAGTCTTGTCACAATATCCCACCACTGCTTTCTGGCATTGAGCGTTTCTGGTGACAGGTCTGCTGTAAATCTCAGGGAAGCTTGCTTGAACATGATTTCCCCTTTTGATCTTGCTGTTTTCAGAATTCTGTCTCTATCTGTGGGATTTGTCATTGTGACTAGGATGTGTCTTGGGGTGGTTTTTCTGGGGTCTCTTTTGGTTGGTACTCTTCGGGCATGCAGGATTTGATCACATATATTCTTTAGCTCTGGAAGTTTCTCTTTAATGATGTTCTTGACCATTGATTCTTCCTGGAAATTTTCTTCCTGGGTCTCTGGGACTCCAATGATTCTTAAGTTGTTTCTGTTGATCTTATCATAGACTTCTATTTTCGTCTGTTCCCATTCTTTGACTAATTTTTCCATTGTCTGCTCATTTGCTTTAAGTTTTTTGTCCAATCTCTCCTGCTGTATGGAATTGTTATGTATCTCATCTTCCACAGCACCAAGTCTATTCTCAGCTTCTGATACCCTGTCCCAGAGCTTATCCATTTTGTCATTCACTTCGTTTACTGAGTTTTTCAGGCCTGTTAGTTGACATGTTATTTCAGTTTGGAGTTTTGTCATTTCTGCCTTCATATTTTCTTGGTTCTTATTAGTGTTCTGTTCAACTCGATCCATGGTTTCTTGGAGTCTGTTGAGCACCTTCCATATTGCTAGTCTAAAGTCCTTATCTGAGAGGTTGATTAGTTGTTCAGTCATTATCTGGTCCTCAGAATTGTCATCTTCATTCTCTATGTCTGATGCTGGCCTGCGCTGTTTCCCCATTGTCACATTTGTATTGTGGGTTTTTCTACGTGTTGTAGTGGTATTCATTGTCTATATGATGTAGGCAGCACACTCCTCTGGCTCCTCCCTTTCTGGATGGGCTGACTTGCCTCTAAGGGAGGGGAGTCCTCCGTGGATGAAGCCTCACACTGGGTCAAATCTTAGGCCCGAGCATGTAACAGAGAAGACAGTCCAGAGAGAAATGTTTGCTTCTGTGATATAGCGCCGTTCTTAGTGTGATTTTTCCTTCTTGTTGCAATGGAGTTCTTTCCTTAGAAAGAGTGCACGGCCGCGTAGCGAAGCGGAGCGGCCCTGCTCCGCTGGAGCCTCTTTTTGCCCCACTCGCAAGAGTTTCACGCAAGAGGACAGTAGACAGACATAGACAGGTCACACTCACAGTCTTTCACAGCTGAGCCCCACTGGGCCGGTGTACTTTCACGGATTTTCCCCGCCTGGTGTCACACACAGGGAGCCAGTTTTGCAAAGGATAGCCGGTTTTTATGCTCTGAAGTCCCTCCCTGAAAATGGCGTCTGGGCGAGCGAGGTTTCTGGAGGCTCTTTTTGCCCCACTCGCAAGAGTTTCACGCAAGAGGACAGTAGACAGACATAGACAGGTCACACTCACAGTCTTTCACAGCTGAGCCCCACTGGGCCGGTGTACTTTCGCGGATTTTCCCCGCCTGGTGTCACACACAGGGAGCCAGCTTTTGCAAAGGATAGCCGGTTTTTATGCTCTGAAGTCCCTCCCTGAAAATGGCGTCTGGGCGAGCGAGGTTTCTGGAGGCTCTTTTTGCCCCACTCGCAAGAGTTTCACGCAAGAGGACAGTAGACAGACATAGACAGGTCACACTCACAGTCTTTCACAGCTGAGCCCCACTGGGCCGGTGTACTTTCGCGGATTTTCCCCGCCTGGTGTCACACACAGGGAGCCAGCTTTTGCAAAGCAAGTCTAATATCTTTAGATTATATTGTGTGCTGCTAAGAAATAGTATGTACTACAACTGGGGATTTGAGGGACAACGTAATTGTATTGTACATGGGTTCAGTTTTGTTTTCCTTAATGTTCTTTGGCTGAAAGTTCAAGGCTGGGATATCATCGATGGGACTACCGAGAATTCTGTTTATGGGTGATTGGGCTTCCACTGTAACTTTACTCTGTCCTCTTTCTTTGCATGTTTGTTGTCATAATTAAAAAAAAAAGAAATAAAAAAAAAAGAAAATCCTTAATTCTACTATCAGTTATACATGTTGTTCATTATCTAGTTCCGTTAGCTGTAAGGTTTTAATGGTTCTAGTCAAGTTATTTCTTTAGGAAGGTCTTTATTTTTTGTTAGCACCCCCTTTGTAATCCCACATTTGTTGTATCCCATAGGGTTTGTTTTTTTTTCTTTTGGTTTTTGGGTCACATTCAGCAACAGTGTCTCTGCACTCAGGGCTCATTCCTTGCAGTCTCAGGTGACCATATGGAAAGTTGGGGGTTGAACCTGGGCATACCACATGCAGGGCAGGCACCCTTCTTGCTAAATTGTCAGTTTATTATTTTAAGACTAGGTTATTTTTGTTATTTTAAGACTAGGTATAATAAAGTCAAAATATGAATGACAGGAAATCCTCTATTTATTTCAAGACTTGGATGGATGGTCCATTATATTAAAGCCACTAAGTGTACCATGATGCTAACAATAACATTTAAATATTTCCTTCAAGTAAAAAAGAAGAAATTACCATAATGCGGTTTGAAGATATATTTATAATTACTACATTATAAAACGATTTGCATAGAAAATGACTTAACATCTATAACAGATTTCTAACTGTGAGTGTAAAAAAAGAACTTAGAATCCCTTTTGGATTCATGGATATTTTGAGCAGTTTTTATTTAAATATTACTAGTATTAGAAAGTAGTAGAAAGGATGTACACTTATAATTGGATAAGAAGCCTTGAGCAGTGAGAACTGATAAAAAACATAGCTTTTAGGTCAATTAGTAAATTGATCTATATATATATGTGTATATATATATATCATGGTGGTCTATACCATGATACATTCCATGATGGTAAGGAAAAATGGTCTAATCTTAATATTATACCAAATGACTTGAAAAAGCATCTTAAAAATTGCTATAATAAGACTTCAAGAACAAGTACCAACAAAACACAAGTGAAAAGACAGTTGCTTAAAATACATAGTTGAAAACACAGCTACTTAAATGGATAGTATTATTTAAGTAAAATATTTAGGGTCTATCAGATGTTTAGAAAATAGATGAATCTCAAAGTACCAATGTTTTTGATAACATGTAGAATAATATTGTATATTAGAATATATTAAAACAAAAATGTTAGGTTATAGAAATGATAAGATACCAGAGAAAGTGGAAAAAAACGAACCCTAATGAGCCATTGGTCTCAAAGCCGATGGAAGTACTCTTGGATGGTGATGAGTGATGTTGGAAATTTGTAGTGACTGGACTTGAGTACTACTTGATGGGTGGCATTTTTGTGATCATTGATCGTGAGTAGTCCTCAACATATGCGTATTGTGGGATCGAAGCATGGCAGCTTCGGAGGTAGAGGCAGCTCACCTCTATTCCAGGCCTGGGGCTGGTCCATAACCGAAGACAGTTCTTTGTCCATCAATGTGGGTTGCTTGCGTTTGCTGCCTATTCTGCTGGTCATTGCTGGAGGTGAAGCATTCCCTGCAAAGCCTTCTTGAGACTTTGAGTCCTTGGTGACCACATTGTGTATGACTGTGCGAACCAAGGCTGGCAGCTTCGGAGGTGGAGGCAAGTCATCATCTCTATGCCAGGCCAGGGGCAGGTCCATAAGCGAGAGCTGTTCTTTGTCCAGAAATAGCATCGGTTGTTTTCGTTTGCTGGCTCTCCTGGCAGCGCTGCCTGCAAAGCCTCCTTTAGACTTGGAGTCCTCCGTGGCCACACTGTGTGTCAACGGGCCAGTAGACCTGGGCTGCTTGTGTTTGGGCAGCTCTTGTGCTGAGGACTTCTGTGCCTGCCCGAGCAGCTGCTGGGCATCGATGGAGCTGGGCCCAGCGCCACTGGGCTCCATGCCGCTTTTCCGGATAGCACTGCCTCCGGGGATGCCGTTGCCATCTTCTGTTGTCTTCAGGACAGAAGCCTTCTCCACTGGCATCCTTGGCTCTCTTCGTGTCACTACTTTTCCCCGCGAAGGACGAGGTGGTGGGCGTCTCATTCGCTTGATCTCATGTATGGTGTCCAGGACACGGAGGAGACTGGCACGCCGGCCCGGAGGGGGTCTCCGAAGAATGCGCTGGTCTCCAAACCTGAGGGACTTTGGAGCCTGTGGCCGGCCGCAGTACCTCCACGGAGTTTGGTTGAAGTACAATGGGATAGGCCTGGGGACGCCGTGCGGGCGGTTGACAGATGCGGGAGCCCCAGGATGCTCCCTGGCAAAGCCTGCCGCACGTTTTCTGTAGATTGGAATCGGGTAGAGATGCCTTGCTTGCCCCAGCCGGGGACGGCGGCACCTCAGCAGGTGCAAAAATCGACTGAAAGAATTGCCCATGACTTGGGATCAAGGGCTCGGGAAACACATTAAGAACAGCGCAAGAAACGCAACGACAAGCCCACGTTTCTCACCTTTGCTCCTAACAGGGAAATAGGCGCAGGCACGCGACGATTGTGACGTCCCTCGGGACACGTCATCGAGAAGGCTGCAGTGGCCCGTGCAAAACTGCCACACCGAGGACACACCGAGGACGAGGCCAATTGCCGCCCTCCTGGACCAGCCAGAGCCTGGCACTTAGGCTGCGGCATGGGTGGCCACTGCTTGGGCTTTTCTGGGGCTTGCAGAGACAGGGTGTCTTTCAGAGCAGAATGCCTGTCTCGAATACAGACGGGGAGGGGTGTGGTGGTGGTGAGAGGAGGGAGATTGGGGGCATTGGAGATGGGAATGTTGCACTGAGGAAGTGGGGTGTTCTTTATATGACTGAAACTCAACTACAATCATGTCTCTAATCAAGGTGCTTAAATAAAGATATTATTAAAAAAAAACATTCTGAATGTAGGGCATGGAAGGTGACTTCAGCCTCCAGAGACTGTGCTGCAAAGCTCAGCCCCTGGTGTTGAAACTGACACCCCTCTGTAAAGCCGGAAGCCCCACCTGCTAAAGAGGTGCAGAGCCCTCCAGATCCCAATGCGAGGTTATTTGAAGGTTGATCCAACATGTGTATATTTCAGGAGGATTCCCAGGAAGTGATGACCTGCCCAGACTTGACAGTTTTCAGGTTCTCTACACTCCTTTTCACCTATTTGATTGGGGTTGGGGGTGGGTCACACCCGGCCGCTCTCAGGGGTTACTCCTGGCTCTGTGCTCAGAAGTCACTCCTGGCAGGCTCAGTGGACCATATGGGACGCCGGGATTCAAACCACCAACATTCTGCATGCAAAGAAACGCTTTACCTCCATGCCATCTCCCCGGCCCCCACCTATTTGATTTTAAAATACCAAACTTGTGCACTTAAATCTTAAATTGTTCCCCTGATCAACAGGTGGCTAAAGTCTACCCAGGTTAGGAAGCTATTCTGTGTTATCTGGCTGTTCTCAAGGCTGTGGGTTCTCTCTTACACACATCAGTGACTGTCTTTAGTTACAGCAGTTGAACAAAGCTGGGGTCTGAGAGATTGTACTGTGCCTAAGGTGCTTGCCTTACACCCGCCAACTTGGATCCAACCCCTGGCACCCCATGTGGTCCCCTTGCCCTGCCAGGAGTCAACCCTAAGTGCAAAACCAGCAGAAGCCCTGAGCATCAATGGATGTTGCCCAAAACCAAACAAACAAGAAAAAATAGTGGAAGATTATTGTGGTTGACACACTGGATGAAATTTTTACAGGACTATTGGCACCTAAATATGACCCATTACATTCTTCTGCATCTTGTTTTAGATGCATTTCACTAGAATCTTCTCTCAACTTGCTGTTGTTGGGTAGAAAGGCATAGGACAAGGAGAAGTTTGGGATCCAGGAATCAAACAACAATAACATACATATTAAAAGCCAGAGAGATAATATAACAGGAAGGGCATTTGCCTTGCATAGAGTTGATCAGGGTTCTACCTTCATGCCCACCAGGTATAGCCCAAATATGAGTAAATCATTTTAGTTAAAAAATCTAATGCTGAAAAAAATCTGATGCTGGACATATACATATAGAGTTAGTTAAAAATATATATATATGTATATATATATTGGTTTTTGGGTCACAAATGGCAGCGCTCAGGGGTTACTCCTGGCTCCACACTCAGAAATCAATCCTGGCAGGCTCAGGGGAACCATATGGAATGCCGGAATTCGAACCACCATCCTTCTGCATTCAGGGCAAATGCCCTACCTCCATGCTATCTGTCCGGCCCAGTTAAAAACATTTAGTGCTGCAAACAGAAGTCCCAGGTAGTCTCCTGGTCCCCAGCGCCATTGTCCAGAGATAACCTTATACACCTGGGGACAGGGAAAGCTGTGCCAACTGAATATCAAGGAGATTATGGACCAAATGCCCTCAATGGAGTTTAATCAGTGCCACAAGGCATCCTCTCCACTCCAGACTGCCCTCAGCATACTCCTGGGTAGAGAGAACCACCATAGAGGTCATGAGGGAGATAGGAGAAGGAGCCATAATCATTAACCCCTCTCACCATAGGAAACCTGGGCTGTTTTTGGCTCTCCCACAGAAGCTTTCCTTCATCCCATCTGTCCTTATTTTCCAAACTGTGTGGGTGCTATCTTGCTGGCATGAAAATTGTAGGTAATTTACCATGATACCATAATGCACATAATTTAGTTTGTTTTTAGGCAAGGAAACTATGCTCAAGACCTGCTGGACAATACTTCATGTATACACTCCCTACCCAGGGCTCAATACCATATCACCTAGTACTCTGAAGGCTCTAGACACAATCTAATCCAGGAAGCCTTTCCTCAGTTAAGTTTACCCTCACCAACCAGGAATGGTCCAGAAAGTGGAAAACCTTTACAGTAGACTTGCCAGCTGTAATTTATTTACTTACTTTTATTTTATTTAATTTAAAAGTATTCAATCCCATTTCAGCTGGGTCAGCTTTTCAATTGTAACGCATAGATCAATTCTTAGAGTCTGTTGATATATATATGTTCACCATACCAATGTCTATCTAACATTCGTCTGTAATAGATAAAATATCAATTTCCTGGTATAGACTCCCCATACGGTGCTCATTACCATATCACCTGGTCTTTTAGACTTGAAAATTATGATTGTTTTCTAGAATGCTCTATACACAAGTTAATCGATGAAGCCTTTCTTCAGATAAGTTCACCCTCACCAATCATGATTGGCCTAAAGAAGGGAAAACCTTTACATCAACCTTGCCAACTTTACCTTTTTTTTCCTTTTTAAGTGTTCTGTCTCATATCACCTGAATCAGCTTTTCAAATGTAACCCATGGATTGATCCTCTGTGTCTGCTGATAATGCACGAGTGTATGTCTTCACCATATCAATGCCAGTCTAATGTCCATCTGTAATAGATAAAATGTCTATGTTGTATAGTGTTCTCCCCCCTATAATAGAGAACCTCTCCTTCTCCCCTTTGCTTACCACCTTACAAACCCTTTTCTAGACCTGCATGTTATTTCCCCACATGTCATGTTTTTGACCAGATAAGATTAGGTAAAATAACAACAAACAACAATAAAAGAAACACTGGATAAGAAAGAGTAAGAGACTCAAACAGAGGAAATAAATAATATGATTTTCTTTTTTTTTTTGTTTTTTTTTTGTTTGTTTTTGTTTTTGTTTTTGGGCCACACCCGTAAGCTCAGGGGTTACTCATGGCTATGCGCTCAGAAGTTGCTCCTGGCTTGGGGGACCATATGGGACACCGGGGGATCGAACCGTGGTCCGTCCTAGGCTAGTGCTGGCAAGGCAGGCACCTTACCTTTAGCGCCACCGCCCGGCCCCGATTTTCTTTTTTTTTTTTTTTTTTTTTGGTTTGTTTTGGTGAAACACTAGGCAGTATTCAGGATTTATTCTTGGCTTTATGCTCAGGGATCACTCTTGGCAGTGCTTATGAGAACAAATGCAGGGCTGTATGGAATCGGGGTCAGCCAAATGCAGGCAATCACATTAACTCTTATACTATCTATGTGGCCCCAGACAACATGACCTAAGATAATTGTCACTGCCCTCCTCTATCACTTATTGTTTGATCTTAACCCTAAGGACCCTTTTATATTTAAAAATTAAAAATGATAACAATATTTAGCTGATGGTATTGTTGACGTTGAATTAATATATGCAAAGTACATAAGACCCAATACATTTTATCTATTCTTTATTGTCTTAAATATATTTGATAGTAATGATTGCTGTCACATTGCTTGATGAGAAAAAATACTAGATCATTGCTTCTATGGTTTCATTCCTTTCTGTTTTATATATAAATACATAATATATATAAATTTGTATAATATATTTATTTTGGTTTTGGGGTCATACCAGGCAGCGCTCAGGGGTCACTCCTAGCTCTGCACTCAAAAATCGCCCCTGGCAGGCTCGGGGAACCATATGGGATGCCGGGAATCAAACTGGAATCTGTCCTGGGTTGGCCGCATGCACGGCAAATGCCCTGCCACTGGTAATCTCTCCAGCCCCACCGTTTCATATTTTTTAATTTATGTTTTTTGCTAAGTGAATTTGCATTACCTCCCTTGACCCATTTGTTGTCTGTAACTTGTTCTGGCCAATGCAGTTTCAGAAAATGCGACATAAAGATTTGCACATGCTTGTAAACGTTGACTTACTTTCTTCTGTATATCAACCATGGGCCAGGGATGACAATGAACAGGGAACAGTCCTGGAATGGAATGCAGTTGATGACTCAGGCAGCCCTTAGACTTGTAAGCAAGATTAATAATGCTTTATTGTTGTTGTGTGTTGTTGTTACAGAGCATTCTTAAAATAATTCATAACAAATCAATATTATGGGAAAATACTTTCAGGTAAAACCTATATCCTGACTCAAAGACACTGAACTAAACCCAACTCCTTGTACCTCAATCTCTGACAACTTAGCAAGCTTTCTCTGCCCTTATCAAGAACTTTCAAAGGTTCCCCAACTTATAGCAGAGAAATCTATCTGGGTAAACTGTACTTGAGATTAACTGTGAGTTACTTCATGGCCATGAGAAGCGAAGCACTGAGTCAGAGGAGTGACAGGGACAAAAATTCTTCTAATTAGGTCTATCCCTCCCCTTGATGAAGTTCAACTTATAGCCCTGGCCACAGAATGATCCAACAATGCAAAAAAAAACTTTTTTTTTTTTTTTTGGTTTTTAGGGCACACCCGGTAATGCTCAGGGGTTACTCCTGGCTATGTGCTCAAAGTTGCTCCTGGCTTGGGGGAACCATATGGGATGCGGGGGGATCGAACTGCGGTCTGTCCAAGGCTAGTGCAGGCAAGGCAGGCACCTTACCTCTAGTGCCACGGTCCGGCCCCCAATGCAAAATTTAATGTTATTTTTGAAACCTTAGGATCCAGCACAGCTTTGTATTTAAATCTTTTAAGAACAATAACGGTGGGCTGGAGAGAGAGTATAGATTTGAACATTTGCCTTGCATTCTGCTGACTCCTGTTGGATCCCTGGTACCACCTAAGGTCCGCAGAGCATTGTGAGGAGTGATTCCTGAGAACAGAGACAGGAGCACTGACAGGTATGACCCAAACGATCTCTCCCCATTCTATCCCCAAAAGAACAATGGAGCTCCAATGCCTTTTGCTCTGTGGAATGGCCTAAGAGTGGTTCTCTCCTTTTCTCAACAAGTTCTTGGGTCTTTAGACATTTCCTGGACACACAAGTAACAATATTGCTTTATGCGTGACAGCAAAGTAGGAAGAATATTGGGTCAGAAATTGAAGGACAACAATGTTCTTTACTTGTCTGCTTGTGAGTCACTTGCTGCCACTCATTTTTCTATTAGTTTTTAATATAGAAATAGCATAACTTGCTATTCATCCCCAGTTTTAATAATCTACTGGTAAAGCACACTAAAAACTGTAAAATGAGGTGCTCATAAATGACTCAATAGTTAAAAATGATTCCCAGCTAAGCATGAGGCCCTGAATTCAAAAATCTGGTGCTCCCCATACACATTAAGGTGATGCTGACTGTCTCAAGGTCTAGGATTCAGAGAAAGCAAAAACAGCACACACACACACACACACACACACACACACACACAAACACACACACACACAGAGAAAAGTATAAAAATAATAAAATAGGAGTCGGAGAGATAGCAAGGAAGTAAGGCATTTGCCTTGGGTGCAGAATGATGGTGGTTTGAATCGTGGCATCCCATATGGTTCCCTGAGTCTGCCAAAAACGATTTCTGAGTGTAGAGCCAGGAGTAACCCCTGAAGAGCTGCGGGGTGTGACCCCAAAACAAAAATACAAACAAACAAAAATAATAAAATAAAGCATGAGTCCAGTAACTAGGACCTTCTTTATTGGCAAATTGGAATACAGGAACTAATACCAGATGGCACCTAATTCAGAGAAAGTCAGGAACTGCAACATGCAATGAAGGGGGAGCCTTCTTCCAGGTTGGGAATTTCTAGACCTTGCTGAGTTTCTCACCTTTCAGGTTCCCTTCTGTAAATTGCTTTATGACCTTCCTGGTTTTGTTTGTGCCACTGTTCCTTCACTGAGTTTGATTTCATTTTGAGAATGAGATCTTCCAAGTTCCTAAGAATTCCCATCAGACCTCTCACCCAACTCTAGGTCTCCATCATTTCCTGCAGAAAGCTCCTAAGATGTTTTGGATAGGTAAGAGTCTAACAGAGTTCATCCCTTTTCCTTTTTGAATTTGTTGTCTATTAGTGTTTGCCGAGCATTCTTTTTTCACCTGCTTATTAACATATTCTCAGTTGTTCTCACACAAGTGGATTACAAACCCAAAGCATAACCAAAGAAAAAGGGCAAGGTGTGTCTTGACGTTCCTACCATGTATCTTTACATAGGAGATTTGTATTGAAAGCCCCAAAGCCAGAAACATATGGTCTGCTAAGTGTTACTGTATAAATGTTAATGTATCTTTAGGGGTGATGAAGCCCCTATAACTGTCAATGGATTGGAACCTGCTTCCCCATAACTTCCCCATAACAACTAACAGGGTATAAAAGGAGAAGCTGGGGCCCAGGAAGAAACCTGGGAAAACCTGTGAGGGGTGGAAAAGGACATGAGGCCCAGCCCCCTCCCCCAGTAATAAACAGCCAGATGCACCTTGTTCCGTTTTCTCTCTCCCTCTCCCCCTCCATATGAAATGTAGCAGTTTGGCCCTGGAGCTCCAAGACCTCTCTTGAAGGCTCAGGCTCTGTGTCTCTTGCATGCTCTCTTGTTCTCTTTACTTTTCTCTTTCTCTCTTTCTACATTCATATCGATGCAATAACTCACGTCTTTGTCTTTGTGAGGTCTCCATTTTCAGGTCCTTGCATAGTCCCTGATTTAATTGTGCCCATCTGGGCACCAACTCCAGAGCCCACCCAGAGATGCCAAATGTAGCAAAATGAAGCATAGCAGTAAGAGAGTGAGAAACAGAGAGAAATCAGACAGAGAGCAAACAGAGATAGAGCAGACAGAGAGAGACAGACAGCGAGAGAGAGAGAGAGAGAGAGAGAGAGAGAGAGAGAGAGAGAGAGAGAGAGAGAGAGAGAGAGAGAGTAGACAGAGACAGAGACAGAGTAAGGTGCATCTGGCTGATGCTTTATTACTGGAAACCTGGTCCCCAAGCCTCCTAGCCCAGAGGTTCTCCCCCATTTTCTTTCTGGGCACCCTTGTCTACAGGTCTGGCCTCTTTTGCTATACCTGTTTAGTTGACAGTTATAGGGTGAGTGGGTCTCAATCTATTGACATTACAGGGAGGCGTCATCACCCCCTTAAAGATACATTAATATTATACAGCAACACCTCAATTAAGGTGAGAGTGATTCCTGAAAATAGAGCACAGCCAGCAGTAATCCCTGAGCACATCTGGTGTGACCCTCAAACAAAAGCACCAAAAAAAAGCATGAAACCAGGTTGTTCTGGAAGATGTTGTGATTATATCCAAGTCCCAGTCTCTTTGTGACGCAAGGTATTATAATACAGCTATGTGAATCAAGGGTATTTGTGTAATTTAGAAACATATATATATATATTTTTGTTTGTTTGTTTGTTTGTTTTGTTTTCTGAGCTACACTTGGTAATTATCAGGGGCTATTCCAGGCTCTTTGCTCAGGATTCACTCAGGAGACGATATGCTGGAGCTAGAATCTGGCTTGGCTTTGATCAAGGCAAATAAGTGCCCTACTTGCTGTTCTCTGCTCCCACCACTAACTTGAGTTAACTTTAAAGTGCTAGCATATTTACCTTTAGCAAGCATTTTTTTATAACCTTAAGCCATTTATGAATTAAAAGTAATTCTGTTAGCAATAGAGGTCTGAGGCAGGAAGGAGTATGAACCACTTAAAATGGAATTTGTGAGCTGACAAATAGCAATGTTGATCTGAAGAGATCTTTAGCAACTTTGCATTTCCAGGACAAGAGGGTCCCTGGCAGTCCTCACTGAAGAAAGTTTCTGGATCACAAATGTTAGATCTCAAGTCTGGACAAATTCAATACCCAGATTTTTACTATGTTCCAGAAGTGTGCTATTAGAACCACCTGTCAATTTTACTTTAACTAGAATCTCACATACCGGATCTTTAGCTGTTATTGCCATTCTCCTGTCTGCTTTTTTTGGGGGTAAGGAGTCACACCCGGTGGTGCTCAGGGGTTATTCCTGGCTCTATGCTCAGAAATCACTCCTGGCAGGCACGGGGGACCATATGGGATGTCGGTTTTCGAACCACCATTCGTCCTGGATTGGCTGCGTACAAGGCAAATGCCCTACCACTGTGCTATCTCTCTGGCCCCTCTTGTCTGCTTTTATTCATAAGTGATGCTGTCTGGGTCCACCTTTGTGTAACTGGGGTTCCTTTCCATTTACATGGCCCCATAGCTAGGGTTAGCAGTGGATATAATCTATTTGGATCTGTTAGGACTATCGCCATATCTCTTTTTTTTTGGGGGGGGGGAGGCGGTTTGGGTCACACCCAGCAGCGCTCAGGGGTTACTCCTGGCTCAATGTTCAGAAATTGCTCGTGGCAGGCTCAGGGAACCATATGGTATGCCAGAATTCGAACCACCCACCTTCTGCATGCAAGGTAAACACCTTACCTTCATGCTATCTCTCCAGCCCCACTATCGCCATATCAGTATATATAACCGTCATTATTCCTACTTTTCTTGAGTCTTTAATATCTAATATGCATTGAGTTTTATAAAATGATTTTGTAAGATAATTTTTGAGATGATCAGGCTTTAAAAATCTGTTGAGGGGCTGGAGAGATAGTATAGCCTGTAGGGCATTTGCTTGCACAATGCCTACTAAGGTTTGATCTCTGGCATCCCATATGGTTCCTGGAGCCTACCAGGAGTAATTTCTGAATACAGAGCCAGGAGTGGCCTAAATGACCAGGTGTGTCCCCAAAACAAAAGCAAACCAAAAGATCTGTTGAGGGGACTGGAGCGGTGGTGCTAGCAGTAATGTGTTTGCCTTGCCTGCACTAGCCTAGGATGGTCCGCGGTTCCATCCCCCACTGTCCCATATGGTCCACCAAGCCAGGAGCGATTTCTGAGCACAGAGCCAAGAGTAACTCCTAGCCTCACCGGGTGTGGCCCAAAAACCAAAAAAAAAAAAAGATTTGTTGACTTTTTAAATCAGATGATTTATTGAAATATATTTCATACAACATACTGATTGGTTCAAAAGTTTTTAATATATTCACTGTTTACAACTATTGCAATAAACCTATTTAAGAACATTTCACGGGGCCGGGCGGTGGCGCTGGAGGTAAGGTGCCTGCCTTGCCTGCGCTAGCCTAGGACGGACCGCGGTTCGATCCCCAGGCGTCCCATATGGTCCCCCAAGAAGCCAGGAGCAACTTCTGAGCGCATAGCCAGGAGTAACCCCTGAGCGTCACAGGGTGTGGCCCAAAAACCAAAAAAAAAAAAAAAAAAAAAAAAGAACATTTCACAGTGGGGATGGAATACAGCAGATAAGGTGCTTGCTTTTCACATAGTCAATCTGGGTTTGTTCCAGCACCCAATATAGTCCCCCAAGCCCTGCCAGGAGTGATCCCTGGGCATAGAACCAGGAGTAAGTACTGAGTGCCATTGGCTGTGGGCCCCAAACAAATAAAATGTGGGTAGTTGGTTTTTTTTTCTTCTTTAAATAAAAGAACATTTTCAGGGGCCGGAGAGATAGCATGGAGGTAAGGCGTTTGCCTTGCATGCAGAAGGACAGTAGTTCAAATCCCCGCATCCTGAGCCTGCCAGGAGTGATTTCTGAGCATAGAGCCAGGAGTAACCCCTGTGCCAGTTGTGACCCCCCCCAAAACCAAAACAAAAAACCCCAAAACCCAAAAAAAACTCTTTTAAGGGCCAGAGTGATAGCACAATGGATAGGGCATTTGTCTTGCACGTAGTCAACCTGGGACTGCTCTGGGTTTGATCCCTGGCATCCCATTTAGTCCCCTGAGCATGCCAGGAGCGATTTGTGAGTTCAGAGCCAGAGATAACCCCTGAGAGCCAGCAGGTGTGGCCCAAAAACCAATAATAATAATAATAATAATAATAATATTAATAGCAATAATAATAATAAATAAAAATGAACATTTTCATAGTTCAAAAAGAAACTCTGTATATCCTTTATTCTCTTGCTTAGCATAGTGTTTGTATATTATATTAGACATATTATAGCAATATATTAACATTTTAATCCATTTGTAATCAATGAAAATTTCATTACAGAAATACATTACATTTTCTCCATCATTCATTTTTTGGAGGGCATTCAAATTATTTATACAGTTAGGTTAAATGCTATAGATAGCATATTAAAAGCACCTTCTGTGGTATATTTGTTTTTGTTTTGGGTTTTGTTTTGTTATGTTTGGGGACAATATCTAGCAATGCCTGGGCTCACTCCTGACTCTGCTCAGGAATCACTCATCGTGGTGCTCAAGGAATTATACAGGGTGTTAGCGATTAAACCCAGGTTGGCCTCAAGTGAAGCAAGCACTTTACTCCCTGTAGTATCTCTCCCGCCCCGTCATCTATATGTATTTTGTGTGAATGTTTTCCCTTTGTCAAATGCCAAGGAGTGGATTTGGGTCACGTGGTAACTATGTTTAATTATCTGAGAGGTGGTCATATTGCTTTCCAAATTTAATGAATAATATAGAGAAATCAGAACAGTTGTTTGATTTTTTTTCCTATCTTTTACTCTTTTTGTTTGTTTGTTTTTGGGCCACACCCGACTGTGATCAGAGATCACTTCTGGTAGACATAGGGAACCATATGGGATGCCAGGAATCGCACCTGGGTTAGCTATGTGCTAGGCAGACACCCTATCTGTTGTGCTATCACTCCAGCCCAGTTGTTTGAATCTTTATCTTTAACATCCTCCTTACTATTTGAGTTCCTTCAACCCTATTCTTTCTTGTTCTTCCATCCCTTAGAGAAATCTAAAAAATTTATAGAATGACTAAGGTCCTAAAATAGTCCCACTAAAAGCCCTTTGTTTTGTTGGGTATTTTTGTATTGTGTTTTATTAGAATGAAAGTTCCTCTTCATTTAAAGTCACAACTGATCACTAAACTCATTAGTGTATTATATATAATTTGGTCATTGTAATCACATGATTAATATATTACATTACTATAACTATGTCAATATTTAATATTGATAGATATTAATCAGAGCATATAGGGTCATATATGAATATCAACATAATATTAATATACTTGTATGTTGATAGCTAATTATATAATATAATTATATATTATATTATTATATAATTACATATGATATATATTATATATATTATATAATTATATTGATATAGTTATATGTTAATGTTCTGTATGATTAATATATGATATTTATATAACATGTATATTATATAGTTATAATTATATATAATTCAAAGATGTAATCCTAGCAGCAAAGTCCCCTTCTAAAACATTGCACTCTGTCAATATCAAAGGATCTTAGGACTCAAAAAAAACATAAAAATTTCTTCTTTGGATTCATTTAGTTAATGAATGAAGGAATAGAATAACGTTTGAAAGCAAAGATGAGGTGGAGGATGAAAAAGAGTAAAGTAGGGCAAGGAAAAGTGGATCACCTCATGTTCTAAACATTTCTTATTAGGAGTCTCCATTTGTAGTCCCCCAGGGACCTGGGGCCTTCCCCTGCAATGTTCAATTTAGGAGAGGGAACCTGATCCTTTGGTGCTCTAGTCCAGCAATGATGGGGAGCTGTTTAGGTGACATTCCTGGCAGTATTAGAAGTGAGGTACATATGGTGCCTATGGAATTAAACAGAGGGGTCTAGAAAGGGGTCTGAAAAAGGGGTCTGAGAGCTAAGAAGTGCTCTCTCACTTTTTGGCAGTTTAAAAATATGACTTAAATTTGACAATGACCTCATAAGGCTGGTGATTATCCTTCAGCTGTTTCGTAAACAAGGCAAATGATGCTCAGAGATATTATTTTGCTCAAAACCTCTCAGACAGAGCTGGAGAGATAGCACAGCAGTAGGGCATTTGCCTTGCATATGGTCAACTCAGGACAGATCCAGGTTTGATCTCCAGCATCCCATATGGTCCCCTGACCTGCCAGGAGCAATTTTTGAGGGTTGAGCCAGGAATAAGCCCTGATCCCCGCAGGGTGTGGCCCAGGAACCACCCTCCCCCCCAAAAAACCCCTCAGGCATGACTGCACAAATTTAAATCCTGGGGTTTAGTCAGTTTTCGAAATTTATTTTTGTGGGTGGGTCGGGGGCCCCACCCAGCGTCACTCATGGCTCTGTGCTGAGAAAATCACTCCTGGCAGGCTCCGGTGACCCTGTGGGATAGAACCTGGGTCTATCCTGAGTTGGAAATGTGCAAGGCAAACACCCTGTCGCTGTGCTATTTCTCTGGCCCCAGTTTTTGAAATTTATACTGGAAGTTTATTCTCATGATTATATGATTACTCTGTTCTTAAGTCTTTGAATATAAATCTTGTTTGTGTGCCAGACCTGGCACTGCTCAGGTCTTACTTCAGGTGCTGTGTTCAGGGATCACTTATGGTGGTAATGTATGGTGCCAGGGATTGCCACATACTGTAAAGTAAAAATTTTCCCTGATTTCCCTGACTGCCCTGATCACCTACCCCCCCTTCACAATTGTGGAAAGTTGTAAACCCAGTTACAGTTCAACTTTCTTTCTGTTCTGACATGGTTCTAACCTGGTCATGTTAACCCTGTAAGCTCACACCTGCACCTTGCAAAAATGTGATTGAGCAAATGCCAGATATCATGTACTTCCTAAAGCAAATTAATCTACTGTAACTTTCTATTGTTTGAAATGCTATATACAGCTTGGAAGCTCATGGCCCGAGGCTGGCAGTTTCTGGCTTATGCTGGATTCTAGCGCAGCCCCTGCATATGCTTGTAAGAAAATAAACCCCCTGCTTTTGCATGAGACTGTGGTCTTGGTGTCTTTGAACGGTGCATCATTCTACTGGACTTAGCATTGGAGTTTCCACCGAGATATTCACGCCTGTCAGGGACATCAATGCCTCACCTCGGGGTTCTGAGAACACAGGCGCCTAAGAGGTAAAATTTGCACTTGGTGTGGGCAGTGTGACTGCCTTAAGGGCACGTGAGGGTTCTCGATGGCGTCTGACAGACTTGTCTAGAGGGCCGCAGGTCACTGATCTGAGGGACGCCTCAGTAAGGTTTGGGGATTCTGAGGACGCTCGGAAGCCCCTTCTGTAAGTATACCCTTCTGTAAGTAAGTGTGGTATACATCTGTAAACTGCCCAAGAATTAGGACCTAGGTCAGACTTTGTCTGTCTGTTACTGTTTTGTGCGAGTTGTTTCTCCTTGTCTTGTGTGACTTGCTTTTATTGAGGAGCCCTAGGAAGAAGTGGCCAGAGGGGCCCTTCTCATCAGGGAGGAGGTCGGGCAAGGCCTCCTCAGCAGGGAACAGGAATCTTGGCTCCAAAGAAGGAGACTCCACTGAGCTCCAAGGATCAATGCAAATTGGGCATGTGCCCTTCGCAGCGCCTTTCAGGTTGGTCTGATTTAATTTTGATCTCATTTTTTTAGTTTTGGTTTTATTTTTTGGCTTTCCACTTCTCTAGTTCATTTTCTCCTGTCTCTTTCTCTTCAAACTGGAAGTTACTCAGTGAGGGAAAAATCCCTCCCAGTCCTGGAAGGTGTGGAGTTCATTGGGCATGGCCGAGAGAGCAAAAGAAGTTTGTAAAAGTTTAAAGTGAAAGTGAAGACAGGTCAGTGTGAGTGGTGAAGTGCTTGGCAGAATGTGTGGGGAATATGTGTGATAACTTATTTCTTGACTGTTATTATCTATTGCCTTTTCTCAGTCAACCATGGAGCCAGCCCAGACTGCTCAGTCCAAAGTCTCTTCCTGGCGAACATCCCAGAGGTGCAAAAATTGGTGTTGAGTGGCAATTTCTATACTTCCTTGTTATTTTCTGTCTCATTGTGTTTTTGTATTTCAAGGCAGGCTCTGTTAGGGACAGGGCAAGGTGGTGGTCGCAAACTCTGCCTCTTTGCTGGACTTAAATTTGTCCTGGAGGGGCTGGACTTTGTGACTAAAAACCTCAGCCAAAAGGTAAAAAAAAAATCAGAAAAATCTTGAGAGCTGCCGTCTTGTTGCTTCTGGCTGGGAAGCTAAGAAATTAGTCACTTAGAGTGCAGCAGTAACTCTTAGCAGAGCTGGCACAAATCTCCAATTGCTGGTTCCCCAAGGATGGATGAAAGAATCCTCCAAGAATGAAATGAAGTCTTAATCTTAAAAGCAACCTGAAAAAAAAAAAAACTGGAAAAAAAAAAGCAATCTGAGTATCCCACAGATGATTGGATAAGTAAGATGTATAAACAGAATGGAAGGCTATGCAGTCATTACATATATTAAAATGACTGTATATGTGCATATATAATATATATATTATTTATATATACACACATATATATAAATCTGCATTTTGAAGCATCATGGATGGACCATGGTATTATGCTTAAAGTAAGATGCTATGATTTTATACATACATGGTTTATAGAGGAGTCAATGAATCAAATGAAAAACAAATTAACTGGCAAAAGCTGGCTCCCTGTGTGTGACACCAGGCGGGGAAAATCCGCGAAAGTACACCGGCCCAGTGGGGCTCAGCTGTGAAAGACTGTGAGTGTGACCTGTCTATGTCTGTCTACTGTCCTCTTGCGTGAAACTCTTGCGAGTGGGGCAAAAAGAGGCTCCAGCGGAGCAGGGCCGCTCCGCTTCGCTACGCGGCCGTGCACTCTTTCTAAGGAAAGAACTCCATTGCAACAAGAAGGAAAAATCACACTAAGAACGGCGCTATATCACAGAAGCAAACATTTCTCTCTGGACTGTCTTCTCTGTTGCATGCTCGGGCCTAAGATTTGACCCAGTGTGAGGCTTCATCCACGGAGGACTCCCCTCCCTTAGAGGCAAGTCAGCCCATCCAGAAAGGGAGGAGCCAGAGGAGTGTGCTGCCTACATCATATAGACAATGAATACCACTACAACACGTAGAAAAACCCACAATACAAGTGTGACAATGGGGAAACAACGCAGGCCAGCATCAGACATAGAGAATGAAGATGACAATTCTGAGGACCAGATAATGACTGAACAACTAATCAAACTCTCAGATAAGGACTTTAGACTAGCAATATGGAAGGTGCTCAACAGACTCCAAGAAACCATGGATCGAGTTGAACAGAACACTAATAAGAACCAAGAAAATATGAAGGCAGAAATGACAAAACTCCAAACTGAAATAACATGTCAACTAACAGGACTGAAAAAGTCAGTAAACTAAGTGAATGACAAAATGGATAAGCTCTGGGACAGGGTATCAGAAGCTGAGAATAGACTTGGTGCTGTGGAAGATGAGATACATAATAATTCCATACAGCAGGAGAGATTGGACAAAAAACTTAAAGCAAATGAGCAGACAATGGAAAAATTAGTCAAAGAATGGGAACAGACGAAAATAGAAGTCTATGATAAGATCAACAGAAACAACTTAAGAATCATTGGAGTCCCAGAGACCCAGGAAGAAAATTTCCAGGAAGAATCAATGGTCAAGAACATCATTAAAGAGAAACTTCCAGAGCTAAAGAATATATGTGATCAAATCCTGCATGCCCGAAGAGTACCAACCAAAAGAGACCCCAGAAAAACCACCCCAAGACACATCCTAGTCACAATGACAAATCCCACAGATAGAGACAGAATTCTGAAAACAGCAAGATCAAAAGGGGAAATCATGTTCAAGCAAGCTTCCCTGAGATTTACAGCAGACCTGTCACCAGAAACGCTCAATGCCAGAAAGCAGTGGTGGGATATTGTGACAAGACTGAATGAAATGAATGCTTCACCCAGAATACTATACCCAGCAAAACTCACTTTCCGGTTTGATGGAAGAATACATGGTTTCACAGACAAAAAACAGCTCAGAAACTTCACAGACACAAAACCAGTCTTAAGAGAAAAACTGAAAGACCTAATCTAAGACAAGACTACCCAAAAGACACACCAAATTTTGAAATAAAGATGGCGTTAAATCCCAGGACAATTCTTTCTCTCAACGTCAATGGACTAAATGCACCAGTTAAGAGACACAGAGTGGCTAAATGGATCAAAAAACTCAATCCAACCTTCTGCTGCCTACAAGAAACGCACCTGAATAGTCAGAACAAACATAGACTCAAAATAAAAGGCTGGAGAAAAGTTATCCAAGCAAACAACACCCATAAAAAAGCTGGAGTGGCCATACTAATATCAGATAATGCAAACTTTATACTCAGGAAGGTTGTAAGGGACAAAGACGGACATTTTATATTAATCAAGGGGTACGTAGAGCAGGAAGAATTCACTCTCCTAAACATATATGCACCGAATGAGGGGCCAGCAAAATATTTAATACAACTGTTGACAAATCTGAAAAATAATAGCAACAACAACACAATAATTGTGGGGGACCTTAACACAGCTTTGTCAACACTGGACAGGTCAACCAGACTGAAACCCAACAAGAATATACTAGACCTGAGGAGAGAAATGGAAGAAAGAGGCCTAGTGGATATATATAGGACACTCCATCCCCAGAAACCTGGATACACATTCTTCTCCAATGTACATGGGACATTCTCCAGGATAGACTACATGCTGGCACATAAAACATACCTCCATAAGATCAAGAGGATAGAAATTCTGCAGACTACCCTCGCTGACCACAAGGCTCTGAAATTATTTGTGAACTCCAAAGGGACTCAGAAGAAACACTTTAACACCTGGAAGTTAAACAGCCTCATGCTCAATAACCAGTGGGTCCGAGATGAAATCAAGGAGGAAATAAAAAGGTTCCTGGAAACAAATGACAATAAAGACACAAACTCTCAGAACTTATGGGACACAGCAAAAGCAGTACTGAGAGGAAAATTTATAGCTTTGCAAGCACACATCAGGAAGGAAGAAGGAGCTTACCTGAGTAGCTTAATGACACAGCTAATAGAACTAGAAAATGCTCAACAAAAGGACCCAAGAATAGGAAGACAGAAGGAAATAACAAAGCTGAGAGCAGAAATCAACGAAGTGGAACCTCAAAAAACAATCCGAAAGATCAACAAAAGCAGAAGTTGGTTCTTTGAAAAAATAAACAAGATTGATAGACCACTGGCAAACCTAACAAAGAAAGAGAGAGAGAGAGAAACTTGATAACTCGTATCAGGAATGAAAAAGGAGAGATCACTACTGATATGACAGAGATTCAAAGGGTAATCAGAAACTACTTTGAAAAACTCTACGCCACTAAAAATGAGAACCTGGAAGAAATGGATAAATTCTTGGACTCTTATAATCTTCCACGGTTGAAGGAAGAGGATGTAGCATATCTAAACACCCCCATCACCATTGATGAAATTAAAACAGTAATCAAATGTCTGTCGAAAAACAAAAGCCCAGGTCCAGATGGATTCACTAATGAATTCTATCAAACTTTCCAAGAGGAACTACTGCCAATCTGGGCAAGACTCTTTCATGAAATTGAACAAACAGAAACACTTCCAAATAGCTTTTATGAAGCCAACATCACCTTGATACCTAAACCAGACAGAGACGCTACCAAAAAAGAAAATTACAGACCAATATCACTGATGAATGCAGATGCAAAGATCCTCAACAAAATCCTGGCAAATAGGATTCAATGCCTCATTAAGAAGATCATCCACTACGATCAAGTAGGTTTCATCCCAGGAATGCAAGGCTGGTTTAACATCCATAAATCTATCAACATAATACACAACATCAATAACAAGAAAAATAAAAACCACATGATCATATCAATAGATGCAGAGAAAGCATTTGATAAGGTCCAACACCCATTCTTGATCAAAACTCTCAGCAAGATGGGAATGGAGGGAACCTTTCTCAATATAGTGAAGGCCATCTACCACAAGCCAGTGGCAAATATTATCCTCAATGGAGAAAAACTGAAAGCCTTCCCTCTAAATTCTGGCACAAGACAAGGCTGTCCTCTCTCACCACTCCTATTCAACATAGCACTGGAAGTACTTGCTATAGCGATTAGGCAAGAAAAGGATATCAAGGGAATCCAGATAGGAAAGGAAGAAGTCAAGCTCTCACTGTTTGCAGATGACATGATACTCTACTTAGAAAACCCTAAAGACTCTATCAAAAAGCTTCTAGAAACAATAGACTCATATAGCAAGGTGGCAGGCTACAAAATTAACACACAAAAATCAATGGCCTTTCTATATACCAATAGTAATAAGGATGAAATGGACATTAAGAAAACAACCCCATTCACAATAGTACCACACAAACTCAAATATCTTGGAATCAACTTGACTAAATATGTGAAGGACCTATACAAAGAAAACTATAAAACTCTGCTCCAAGAAATAAGAGAGGACACACGGAAATGGAAACACATACCCTGCTCATGGATTGGCAGGATTAACATCATCAAAATGTCAATACTCCCCAAGGCATTATACAGATTTAATGCCATCCCTCTAAAGATACCCATGACATTCTTCAAAGAAGTGGATCAGACACTTTTGAAATTCATTTGGAACAATAAACACCCTCGAATAGCTAAAGCAATCATTGGGAAAAAGAATATGGGAGGAATTACTTTTCCCAACTTTAAACTGTACTACAAAGCAACAGTTATCAAAACAGCATGGTATTGGAATAAGGATAGGTCCTCAGATCAGTGGAATAGGCTTGAATACTCAGAAAATGTTCCCCAGAGATACAACCATCTAATTTTTGATAAAGGAGCAGGAAATCCTAAATGGAGCAGGGAAAGCCTCTTCAACAAGTGGTGTTGGCACAATTGGATAGCCACTTGCAAAAAATTAAACTTAGACCCCCAGCTAACATCATGTACAAAGGTAAAATCCAAATGGATTAAAGACCTCGATATCAGCCCCAAAACCATAAGATATATAGAACAGCACATAGGCAAAACACTCCAGGACATTACAGGCATCTTCAAGGAGGAAACTGCACTCTCCAAGCAAGTGAAAGCAGAGATTAACAGATGGGAATATATTAAGCTGAGAAGCTTCTGCACCTCAAAGGAAATAGTGCCCAGGATACAAGAGCCACCCACTGAGTGGGAGAAACTATTCACCCAATACCCATCAGATAAGGGGCTAATCTCCAAAATATACAAGGCACTGACAGAACTTTACAAGAAAAAAACATCTAACCCCATCAAAAAATGGGGAGAAGAAATGAACAGACACTTTGACAAAGAAGAAATACGCATGGCCAAAAGACACATGAAAAAATGTTCCACATCACTAATCATCAGGGAGATGCAAATCAAAACAACGATGAGATACCACCTCACACCCCAGAGAATGGCACACATCACAAAGAATGAGAATAAACAGTGTTGGCGGGGATGTGGAGAGAAAGGAACTCTTATCCACTGCTGGTGGGAATGCTGTCTAGTTCAACCTTTATGGAAAGCGATATGGAGATTCCTCCAAAAACTGGAAATCGAGCTCCCATACGATCCAGCTATACCACTCCTAGGAATATACCCTAGGAACACAAAAATACAATACAAAAACCCCTTTCTTACACCTATATTCATTGCAGCTCTATTTACCATAGCAAGACTCTGGAAACAACCAAGATGCCCTTCAACAGACGAATGGCTAAAGAAACTGTGGTACATATACACAATGGAATATTATGCAGCTGTCAGGAGAGATGAAGTCATGAAATTTTCCTATACATGGATGTACATGGAATCTATTATGCTGAGTGAAATAAGTCAGAGAGAGAGAGAAAAACGCAGAATGGTCTCACTCATCTATGGGTTTTAAGAAAAATGAAAGACACCCTTGTAATAATAATTTTCAGACACAAAAGAGAAAAGAGCTGGAAGTTCCAGCTCACCTCAGGAAGCTCACCACAAAGAGTGATGAGTTTAGTTAGAGAAATAACTACATTTTGAACTGTCCTAATATTGAGAATGTATGAGGGAAATGTAGAGCCTGTTTAGGGTACAGGCGGGGGTTGGGTGGGGAGGAGGGAGATTTGGGACTTGGGTGATGGGAATGTTGCACTGGTGATGGGTGGTGTTCCTTTTATGACTGAAACCCAAACACAATCATGTATGTAATCAAGGTGTTTAAATAAAAAAAAAAATTAAAAAAAAAAAAAAGAAATTAGTCAGTTAAAAAATTCTTTACTGGAGCTTATCCAAGGAAGGGAAACTTACCAAACTCCCTTCCCTCCCTGGTTTACATATCAAAGAAGAAATTGGGAGTGGCTGGGAGTCCACAAGGAAAAATTGGGTCTTTAAATCTCTTTGAGAAATTCCTCTGACTTAAAGGTTTCTTAGAATGAATAATTTGTTGGGAAATGTTGCAAATTATTGTAATTAACTTTTCTGATGAAACTGAGTTCTAATACAGACTGAAAAATGCCACCTGCCATAAGGAATTTCACCAACTCTAAGAAATTATCAATCAGTTCAGACACAGGTTCCAACAGCATTGTAATGTGGGAATAATACAAATTTTTATATTTCTATTTCTGTTAAAATAATATTAATTTTAAGAGGCCAAAACTGTGTGAAAAATATTGTGGTTAACATTTTGATAATATTGTTAATCTTGTGAACGCTTAAATATTGTTGAGATAACTAAATCTAGATAAGAATATGAAATTTAATGTGGTTTTAAGGTCTTAATGTAAAAATGCCTAGATTGTCTTTACTAAGTGTAATAGAGAAAAACTTGGTCCTGTCAGATAAAAGTCATTCTAGCAATTTGTTTTCTAATTGGGAAAAATAAAAGAAATAAAAATTTAGGTATTTGTATAAAGTGCAGATCTTTTAAAATTGAAGTAATGTTTTTATATCTTAAATTTTACTGTAGTGCTTGGATGGTTACAATATCTACCTCTCATTTGCTGAAGTTGCATCTTGTAAAGCTTAAGTAACTTGGTAACTGGAATTTAAGATATAACATGTCTGGACACTCATAAATTTGGCATTTTGATCAATAAACAGGGTATATTTGTAGTAAACTCATTTGGACCTATGATACATTATAAAGCAGAAAAAGAAATTGTAAAATAAATTTTTTTAAAAAAAACTGCAAAATGCTATGTCTGAAAATAGTTAAAGACAAAGGACCATTTTGGATAATGTACTAAGTTGTTCAGAAACTTAAAGTAATTAAAATTGAGTGAAAAGATCAGACTTTAAGAACTATAACTCCTCTAGATTGTAAATTTAAAATACTTTTGGGGCCGGGAAGGTGGCGCTACAGGTAAGGTGTCTGCCTTGCAAGCGCTAGCATAGGACGGACCGCGGTTCGATCCCCCGGCGTCCCATATGGTCCCCCCAAGCCAGGAGCAACTTCTGAGTGCATAGCCAGGAGTAACCCCTGAGCATCAAACGGGTGTGGCCCAAAAACAAAAAAAAAAAAAAAATTTAAAATACTTTTAAAAAAATTTATGTTTTCCTTTGGTCTAAAAATTTTGTCAAATCTGGCATATAGGAATTTTAACATGAAATACATATAAAGCATAGCTTTTAATATTTGTTTAATGTTTTTATTAAAAGTCTTATCAAATATTATTTATGTAGGAGAATATGTGGTTATGCAAAATAAAAATATATGAATTTAATACTGAAAAAAATACTCTGTGAAAGAGCAGCCAGTTAGAAAAACTGAAGGAAATTTGTAGAGTGAATTTAGAAAGGAAAAATTTAAGAATGTGTAAAAGGAACTATGGTGATGTACTAAGAAAGAAACTATCAGATTAAGTTGGATTATTATTGTTGTTATTATTATTATTATTAAAATGCCTCTAACTCAGGAATTAGCCAATGTTTTGTGTAAAAGAAGTTTGAATGTTTTAAACCATGTTATAGTGTTCATATGTTGTTGGGTGAAAATGGAATAATAATGAGGTATTATAAACACCTAAAAATATATAAAAGTTTTAAAAGGAAATAATCAAGAATTTAAAATATTTAGGTTCAGTTTAAAGGTGTTTATATATATATATATATATATATATATATATATATACATTGCTGGTGTCTAATATGTATTCTGTTTTAAACTGAGTCTGGAAGAATAAGCAAACTTCTACTCTCTGTATGTAATTTTATTTGCTGCCAAGAATATTAATAAGTGTATCACAAGGAACTTTGTGAATATGATCATGGTTTAAAGAATTAAAAATATGGAAAATCTTATTGTAAAAGCCTCTAGACAATAATCAGGTTTAGGATTTTCTGTGCAAAATTAAGTAACATTTGTTTTTTTCTCTCCTCCTTAGCACTTTTAGTTCCATATTTATGTCATGGCATCAGCTTGCTTTGCATACAATACAAACAAATAAATTTCCTCTCTGCATGAGGAGTAATCCCGTGAAAACAGGAAATCTTACAATTAGTAAGAAGACCCCAGAGCCCTCTTTCGGGAAAATAATAAGGCTTGAGGTGGTGTGACAAGCAGGCACCTTTAGGCATCTGGCTAACAAAACCAAGAAAGGAAATTGAAGATTTCTTTGGAGTTTCTGGACCTGCACTAACTGGCCAGGGCTACACTCATCCTCCACCCTCAGTCTCAAGAAAAGAGAATTCGAGGTCAGAGTCTCTTCCATACCTGAAGAGGAGTGGAACAGGCTACCTCTAGATCCTGCAGAGGGTAAGAAGATAACAGCCATCCTTGAACATCTGCCTAGCCTAAGGTACTGTGACATGACAAACCTGCTGTGTCCCCACCCTATCCTCAAAAATTCTCTGTGAGTATTGGGGGTGCCCCAAATGGAGATTTCTCCAGTAGTATTGTGTTTATGCAAAGGAAGGAGCCAAAATTTTTTCAAATATCTGGTAGGGTACAGGGTGGAGGTGGAGAGAAAAATAATTTTTATAATTAAAGTAAAGTAACCTATGTGTGGAAGCATTCTGATTGATTGTACAGGAACAGATCATAAATTATAAATGCAAACATTAGTCTAACTAAAAATAATTCAGAGCTGTTTATTAATAATGCTATGATGCTTTGATTTCTGTTGTTTAACTTGTGTTATCATTAATTGTTACATGCCAGGTGTAAGAGACGGTTCTCTTAGATAGAGAACAAGTAAGAACCCCCCCGGGAACCTCTTCATAAGTCTTTTTCAGATACTTCTCAGAAGCCCACAGCCCGGGTGGTCAGTGGCCTGGATGGACTATCTGGGACCTCAAAGGACCCCCCCCCCCCCCGCATATCAATCTGAGTCAACTCCCTGGACCGGGCAAAATGAAGATCACCTAATGTACCAGATGACAGCATGGGACTGTGAAACCAATGTTCAGGCATACTGGAAGCTCCCTTCCAGTTGGGACTGGATTGTGATAACCAGATTTGTAGTAAATCACACTTTTTGAAGAGCAGCTGGGGAAGGGGGCATAAAAAGAAATGCCTTGCATTGCCCTTGAAGTTTTTAATCTGGCCTCCCATTATTGTGTGCTAATTCAGAAGCTGCCCAGAAGTGCTATATTATAATTCTGATTCCTTTAAGGCAATGTTTAGTAGCTGCTCCACCCGGTACCCTTTAGAACTGGTTTCCCTCACCCTGGCAGTCATCCTAGGGATGGGGTTAGCTGCTGAAATTAAAACAGAAACAACTGCGCCTTTAAGGGGGGGCCAATCAAATCAGTCAGCTTGAAACAGCCGTCAGGCAAGACCTAAGAGAAATAAAAACCTCAGTTCAAGCTCTCAAAGACTCGCTAACTTCCCTGTCAGAAGTTGTGTTCCAGAATAAAAGGGGGTTAAATCTCCTCTTTGAACAGGAATGTGGGCTATGCATGGCCCTCAAAGACACTGTGGTCGTACAGGCATCCATGAACATACTTAAAAAAAGGCTAGACAAAAGGGAACAGAAATCCCGGGTTCAAGACAATTGGTTTCAGTCCTGGTTCAAGCAGTCCCCCTGGCTAACAACTCTAATGTCGGCCATTGCAGGCCCGCTTGTGCTCCTGCTGCTATTACTGACTATAGAACCTTGCATTATTAATCGTTTAGTTGCTTTCATTCAAGAACAAGTGAAAGCAGTAAAATTAATGATTATTAGGCAGCAATATGAGGCACTTAATCAAATAACCCAAGATCTCTAGGATAAGAGATCAAACAAAAGAAAAGGGGGGGATGTAAAGGAAAAATTTCCCCTTAGTTCCCTGATTGCCCTGATCACCTACCCCCCTTCACAATTGTGGAAACTTGTAAACCCAGTTACAGTTCAACTTTCTTTCTGTTCTGACATGGTTCTAACCTGGTCATGTTAACCCTGTAAGCTCACACCTGCACCTTGCAAAAATGTAATTGAGCAAATGCCATATATCCTAAAGTTCCTAAAGCATTCAATCTACTGTAACTTTCTATTGTTTGAAATGCTATATACAGCTTGTAAGTGCATGGCTCGGGGATGGCAGTTTCTGGCTTATGCTGGATACTAGCGCAGCCCCTGCATATGCTTGTAAGAAAATAAACCCCCTGCTTTTGCATGAGACTGTGGTCTTGGTGTCTTTGAACGGTGCATCATTCTCCTGGACTTAGCAGATTTCAAAAGTTGACATTTAAGTCAAAAGAATCACTCCAGTGATTTTTATCTTCTCTTGGAGTTCTTTGATTTAGCACTTACCCTGAGAAATGACCATTTTCAATTCTTTTTCCTTTTAACCTTGATCTTTCAAGAAATCCTAAGATATTTTGAAGTCAAAATTTTCTAAAGAGTAACGTGGCTTGGTATTCTAGTTCTTGACACAACATGCTGAAATATGTTGGTGACAATAAAAAGTTGGTTGAACTGCCTGTTGTTGAGGTAAGGTTTTCCAAAGCAGAAAGAAAGAAAGATTTTGTTGTTGTTGTTGTTGTTGTTTGTTTTTTTGAGTCACAACAGGCAGCGCTTAGGAGTCACCAGTATGTCTGGCTCTTCACTCAGGAATCATTTCTGGTAGGCTTGGGGGACCATATGGAATGATGGGATTTGAACCACCATCCTCTGCATGCAAGGGAAATGCCCTACTGCTGGACTATGTCTCCAGCCCCAGAATAAAGAATTTTTATTAGAATTTTATTAAGGGGCCAGAGTGATAGCATAATAGATAGGATGCTTATCTTCCACTTAGCCTACCTGGCATCAGGTATGGTCCCCTGAGACCTGCCAGGAGTAATTTCTGAGTGGAGAGCCAGGAGAAACCCCTGAGCATAGTCAGATATGACACTGCCCCCCCTCAAAAAAAAAAAAGAAAATAGAAAAAGAAGTTTATCAGAACTAGTTTTATTGTGTATACGGTTGGTAGACCAGCATAGAGTTAAATATACATCAAAAAGAGAAAGTATATTAACAATGGAATTTAAAGCTAATTAAAATGGGGGGGGGGAGTCACACGTGATGGCGCTGTTACTCCTGTCTCTGCTACTCCTGTCTCTCCTACTCCTGTCTCTGCACTCAGAAATCACTCCTGGCAGGTCTGGGGGACCATATGGGATGAGGGAATCGCACCAAGGACAGTTCTGGATTGGCCGCCTGCAAGGCAAATGTCTTACCGTTGTGCTATTGCTCCAGCCCCAAAAGCTAATTAAACTTTTAAAAATGTACGAGATAATGTTGTTTGTTTATTCTTTTGTTGTTTGGGGGCCACCCCATCTCCTCATGTGCTCACTGTTTACTCCTGCTCTGTACATAGGGGGTGATGTGAGCCAGGGTCAGCTTTATGCAAGGAAGGCATTCTGCCCAAAATTCTTAATTGAATTTTCCCTCTTCCCTTCCTTTTGCAGTTCTGGGATAATGGGTTGGTTGAGGTGGCCCTGGGCATCCCAAATAGCTGAGCATTTGGCATGAGAGAAATGCTGGGGAAGGGGATCTGATTCTGTTTGCTTTATTTTATTATTTTGTTTTTGCTATGTTTTGTAATGGGGGAGACACACCCAAAAGTGCTCAGGGCTTATTCCCTGTTTTATGCTTTGTGCCCAGGGATCAGTTCTGGCAGTGCTCAAGGGACGGGTTGTGGTGCCTGGCATTGAATCAGTATCCACCACATGCAAGACAAGTGCCTTACCTGCTATGCTATCTCTTCGGCCCTAGTGTTTTTTCTTTATGTGCTTTATTTCTCCTTCCATTCCCTCCCCCACTTTTCCCTGTTGCTTCTTAATGTATTTGCAAGATGGTTGTATGCTAAATTATTTCTTGCATACCTTTTCTCACTTTTGTTTTTGTTTTTGTTTTTGGGCCACACCTGGCGTTGCTCAGGGGTCCCTCCTTGCTATCTGCTCAGAAATTTTTCCTGGCAGGCACTGGGGACCATATGGGACACCGGAATTCGAACCAACCACCGTTGGTCTTGGATCGGCTGCTTGCATTGCAAACGCTGCTGTGCTATCTCTCCGGACCCCTTTTTTCACTTTTGTGGACAATTTCACACATTATTAAATAGTCTTGGAAATGATCTTTAATTTCATCCAGATTGTACAATATTAACTTTAAAGCTTTTCTATTGTTGTTCAGTTATGCTCTGATCATTCCTTACTATAATAATTTCTGTTGGGATTATACACTTGTATGAACATATGTCAGCAGCTGTATTAACTTCAAAACATGTATCGCGTAGAATTTCTTTTAATAAGATACTTCTGGTTTACTATTTAGACATCATTTCATGAAGCTGATATGTTTTATAACCAGTGATTACTTAATAGCTAAAGTTTAGAATCATCACCTGATATAAGGAAAAACAGAGGTAAACAGTAATAAACCCACACACCACTCCTGCTCCTTGGAATCATTCCTTGTCATTTTCTTGGCTTCATTTTTCTATCAAAATATTTTCATACATAACACTGTTTTATAGTTTTTATGCCATAATAATGTAAAGTTTTATTACATAACAATACCAAAAGCAGTCTTGGCAGGCACTTGGCTAATTCTCTACAACCCTGTCTCTTAACATATGTAGGAGAATTGATCTGCCCAGACTGCTCAGACCCCCCATTTGATACTTCATAGCTGCTTTAATAAATTTTCAGCTCATTCAAACTGATTTGGGGCTGATTTGGGCCACTAATAGGTTTTTAAAGGAGATACAGAATTAAAGTGAGGGCTAGAGCGTGTCTTACATGCTGAGGTTTTGTGTTCAATCTCTGGCATTACTGATTCTCACATTCCCTCTCTGTCCCTCTCAAGCTCCTCTAAGGCCCTCAGCACCATCCAATCTGGGCAGCACTTCGTCGTTGATCCCAAGCACTGTCTGAGCAGACCTGCACAGATTGGCCTCCGAGATTCCCTGAGCATTAATGGGAGGATCATTCCAACACATATCCATATATATTTTTTCAAGCGCAAATTAATTATTTTACAAGTCACAGTGACAGTGAATTAGGGCAATTCCCATCACCAGCGTTGACCTCCCTCTGCCTCAGTTCCTAGCATGGTTCCCCTGTCTCCATCTTTAGGCCCCTGGACTGCTAGTGCAACAAGTCCCTTTTGTGTGTAGCTTGTTGTACTTTGGGTCTCTTGATTCTGTTATCATTGACTTTAACCCAACGTATGTATATATATTTTTTTTCGGCCACACCTGTCTGATGCTCAGGGGTTACTCCTGGCTAAGTGCTCAGAAATTGCCCCTGGCTTGGGGGGACCATATGGGACGCCGGGGGATCGAACCGTGGTCCTTCCTGCCTAGCGCTTGCAAGGCAGACACCTTACCTCTAGCGCCACCTCACCAGCCCCCCAACATATAGTTTTAATAGAATTTAAGATGGTGTTTTTACAACATGATCCCATCTCTCAGGTTAGAGTATTTTATATTTTACAATTATGTTTTTTGTTCTTAAAGTGAAATCTGATTTTAACTGTTCCTATTTCTCTTTACATTTCCCTTTCTGTTTTTGTGTGTAATTGCAGAAAATTATTTTTAATAGCCTGTTATCTATTTAATCTATTTATCTATTATCTATTTAGTCTATTATCTATTTGAGAACCAGGCCCAGATATGCATGAGGGCTGATCCAGACTCCCTGTACATAGGCCAGTATCATTTGTGCCAGAGGTTGCCAAGCTAGGTTTGGCTGTTTGGAAGACAAAGCTCCTTTAACCTCTGTGCTGTCTCATCAGCCCTAATAATTTATTTTGAAAATATTTTTGTTTTGTAGAGGTGATAGGTGTGAAACTCACAAATTGATCATTGTTGGAATACTTGACTTTATTTAAACACTATGCTATACGAAGTTGTTTATAAGACAGTTGTTGAAGTTATTCATTGTGCCAATCCCAATCCCACCACTACTGTGACTTTACTCACCAGTGTCCCCATTTCCTACCCTCCCTATCAAGTCTACACCCTTTAACAGGCACAAAAGAATTTGATTTATTCTATTTCTTGTTACAGTATGTACCTTACAATCATTTTATAAAGGTCATTGAGAATTTTCTGAGCTGTTAGGTGCTAATTATGCCTTCAATGTTATTTTCACTCCTTGAGCTTAGTGGGCTTTTAAGCAACTTTCCCATTTAATTACTGTGATCCTACTAAGTTGTCAATACTGTGAAATTTGGAGTTGTTATGTGGCTGAGTATACAACTGAGAGCTCTAGGAGCTGTATGGTATTGGGATGATTCAGTAGCTTGGTGTCTTTTCAAGATTAGTTGTGGAACTTGGCTGTTGTCTACCAGAGGCAGTTAGATGGGGGTGGGGTGCTGGGCATTCTTGCATGGCTGGGACTCACCATCCCACATCCTAAGAAAACTCCAGAGGTTTTAGCCCAGAGATCTGGCTTACCTGGGATGACTCAGCTGCAGCATCTGGCCCCAAACTGATTCATTTTTTTTCTGGGTCACACCCAGTGTCACTCACGTGTTACTCCTGGCTCTGCATTCAGAAATCGCTCCTGGCAGGCTTGCGGGACCATATGGGATGCTGGAGATTGAACCCCAGTCTGTCCATGATTGGCCATGCCCTACCACTATACTACCTCTCTGCCCCTTATAATTGATTCATTTTTAGTTAAAAGGCAAATGGTATCTTTTTGAGGAGTCTATTCAGATAGAACATTGAATTATTGGCAAAGGAATAAAACATCATCAAGTGTCTAAAGAATGTACTGGCAAGAGTCCTTGAATAGAATTATGAGAGAGGGTAAACATTTGAAACATGGTATTTGAATAACAATCTTTAATGAAGGGGTGAATCTTTAAAAATAAATAAATTAATTAAATAAATCTTCTGTTGATGTTCAGGGCTTACCCTGCCTGTGTGCATAAGGATCATTCCTAGAGGGAGTCTGGAGACAATGTGTGTTGTGTTTGGGATTGGACCTGCGTCTGCTGCATGCAAGACAGGTGCTTATCTACCTTAGTATGGTTTTGTTTTACAGATTTTTCACTTCATTACATTCGTTGCTAGGTATTTGACTTTTTTTTGGCATGACATTCTGGATAGAATGGCTTTCCTGCTTTCTTCTCATTCATTTATATAGTATATATAATTATTGTACATTATATTATATTATACTATATTATATATTACATATATATTTGCACCAGACTTTGTATTGGTTTTTAACCACTTTGTTCTGCACTCATCATTTTTAATAGTTTTTCAGATCAGTTTTTAACACTTCATACTTATATTTAGGGGTTTTTTTGGGGGGGGGGTTGGGTCATACCTGGCAGTGCTCAGGAGTTACTCCTGGCTGTATGCTCAGAAATCACTCCTGGCATGCTTAGGGTACCATGGGATGCTGGGATTCGAACCACCGTCCTTTACATGCAAGGAAAATTCCCTACCTCCATGCTATCTCTCTGGCCCCCATACTTATATTTTAGCATATCTTTAATAAATAAGGGTAGTTTCATTTCCAACCTGGATTTCTTCTATTTCTTTTTTGTTGTTGTTGTTGTTTTGTTTTTTGGGCCTCACCCGGCGGTGCTCATGGGTTACTGCTGGCTGTCTGCTCAGAAATAGCTCCTGGCAGGCATGGGGGACCATATGGTACACCAGGATTCGAACCAACCACCTTCGGTCCTGGATCGATGCTTGCAAGGCAAACGCCGCTGTGCTATCTCTTCGGGCCCCTATATCTTGTCTCATTGTTTTGCCTAAGACCACTAATACTAGTCTGGGGCCCCACTATTGACTTTTTTTTCTTTTCTTTTCTTTTTTTTGACCAGTAGGCAAGAGTTGAGTACTGCAAGGGTCTGAGGATGTGGTGCTTGTTCAGACCCTGTGGTTCTGGCCATAAACTACTCAAGGGACTCCAGGGTTATTATCTTCAGCTATGCTGGGCTGGAGGGACCATGCTGTGCTTCAACATAATCAAACCTGAATTGAGCACATCCTAGGTGTAGGCCCTAACTTCCCTATTATAAATTTATAAATTTTATGATTTTTTTGTTTTTGTTTTTGAGCCACACCCAGCAGTGGTCAGGGCTTATGTTTGACTCTGTACTCAGGGATAACTCCTGGTTGCCTCAAGGTACCATATGGATTACCCGGGATGCAACTTGGGTCAGCTGTATTCAAGGATAGTGCCTGCCCATTGCACTCCTGCTTCGGTCTCCAAATTTAGGATTTCTTCTAGGTTATTTGTTGGACTCTAACTGTTTATGTTAGAATTGATAATACTTTGCATTTTCATATCTGTTGTAGTTTTTCTACTTTTATTTCTGATTTTATTCATTAGAACTTTCTCTCATTTGTAGCCTGGCTAAATGTTTATCGATTTTATCTTTTGAAAATCCTTAATTCTACTATCAGTTATACATGTTGTTCATTATCTAGTTCCTTTAGCTGTAAGGTTTTATGGTTCTAGTCAAGTTATTTCTTTATGAAAGTCTTTATTTTTTCTTAGCACCCCCTCTGTAATCCCACATTTGTTGTATCCCATAGGGTTTGTTTTTTTTCTTTTGGTTTTTGGGTCACATTCAGCAACAGTGTGTCTGCACTCAGGGTTCATTCCTTGCAGGCTCAGGTGACCATATGGAAAGTTGGGGGTTGAACCTGGGCATACCACGTGCAGGGCAGGCACCCTTCATGCTAAATTGTCAGTTTATTATTTTAAGACTAGGTTATTTTTGTTATTTTAAGACTAGGTAAAATAAAGTCAAAGTATGAATGACAGGAAATCCTCTATTTCAAGACTTGGATGGATGGCCCATTATATTAAAGCCACTAAGTGTACCATGATGCTAACAATAACATTTAAATATTCCCTTCAAGTAAAAAAGAAAAAATTACCATAATGCGGTTTTAAGATACATTTATAATTACTACATTATAAAACTTTTTGCATAGAAAATGACTTAATATTTATGACAGATTTCTAACTTGAGTGTAAAAACAGAACTTAGAATCCCTTTTTGATTCATGGATATTTTGAGCAGTTTTTATTTAAATATTACTAGTATTAGAAAGTAGTAGGAAGGATGTACACTTATAATTGGATAAAAAGCCTTGAGTAGTGAGAACTGATAAAAAGCATAGCTTTTAGGTCAAGTAGTAAATTGATATATATATATATATATATATATATATATATATATATATATATATATATATATATATCCTGGTGGTATGTACCATGATATATTCCATGATGGTAAGGAAAAACGGTCTAATCTTAATATTATACCAAATGACTTGAAAAAGCATATTAAAAATTGCTATAATAAGACTTCAAGAACAAGTACCAAAAAAACACAAGTGAAAAGACAGTTGTTTAAAATACATAGTTGAAAACACAGCTACTTAAGTGGATAGTATTATTTAAGTAAAATATTAAGGTCTCTCAGATGTTTAGAACATAAATGAATCTCAAAGTACCAATTTTTGATAACATGTAGAATAATATTGTTTATTAGAATATATTAAAACAGAAATGTTAGATTATAGAAAAGATAAGATACCAGAGAAAGTGGAAAAAAACGAACAATGATGAGGCATTGGTCGCAAAGCCGATGGAAGTACTCTTGGATGGTGATGAGTGATGTTGATGGTTGGAATTGTGTAGTGCTCAAGTTGGATTTGAGTACAACTTGATAGGTGGAATTTTCTGATCATTGATCTACTCCTCAACATATGCATATTGTGGGATCGAAGCATGGCAGCTTCGGAGGTAGAGGCAGCTCACCTCTATTCCAGGCCTGGGGCTGGTCCATAACCGAAGACAGTTCTTTGTCTATAAATGTGGGTTGCTTGCGTTTGCTGCCTATTCTGCTGGTCATTGCTGGAGGTGAAGCATTCCCTGCAAAGCCTTCTTGAGACTTTGAGTCCTTGGTGACCACATTGTGTATGACTGTGCGAACCAAGGCTGGCAGCTTCGGAGGTGGAGGCAAGTCATCATCTCTATGCCAGGCCAGGGGCAGGTCCATAAGCGAGAGCTGTTCTTTGTCCAGAAATAGCATCGGTTGTTTTCGTTTGCTGGCTCTCCTGGCAGCGCTGCCTGCAAAGCCTCCTTTAGACTTGGAGTCCTCCGTGGCCACACTGTGTGTCAACGGGCCAGTAGACCTGGGCTGCTTGTGTTTGGGCAGCTCTTGTGCTGAGGACTTCTGTGCCTGCCCGAGCAGCTGCTGGGCATCGATGGAGCTGGGCCCAGCGCCACTGGGCTCCATGCCGCTTTTCCGGATAGCACTGCCTCCGGGGATGCCGTTGCCATCTTCTGTTGTCTTCAGGACAGAAGCCTTCTCCACTGGCATCCTTGGCTCTCTTCGTGTCACTGTTTTTTCCCGCGAACGAGGAGGTGGTGGGCGTCTCATTCGCTTGATCTCATGTATGGTGTCCAGGACACGGAGGAGACTGGCACGCCGGCCCGGAGGGGGTCTCCGAAGAATGCGCTGGTCTCCAAACCTGAGGGACTTTGGAGCCTGTGGCCGGCCGCAGTACCTCCACGGAGTTTGGTTGAAGTACAATGGGATAGGCCTGGGGACGCCGTGCGGGCGGTTGACAGAGGCGGGAGCCCCAGGATGCTCCCTGGCAAAGCCTGCCGCACGTTTTCTGTAGATTGGAATCGGGTAGAGATGCCTTGCTTGCCCCAGCCGGGGACGGCGGCACCTCAGCAGGTGCAAAAATCGACTGAAAGAATTGCCCATGACTTGAGATCAAGGGCTCGGGAAACACATTAAGAACAGCGCAAGAAACGCAACGACAAGCCCACGTTTCTCACCTTTGCTCCTAACAGGGAAATAGGCGCAGGCACGCGACGATTGTGACGTCCCTCGGGACACGTCATCGAGAAGGCTGCAGTGGCTCGTGCAAAACTGCCACGTGGCTCAGGGACACGCCGAGGACGAGGCCAATTGCCGCCCTCCTGGACCAGCCAGAGCCTGGCACTTAGGCTGCGGCATGGGTGGCCACCGCTTGGGCTTTTCTGGGCCTGCACAGACAGGGTGTCTTCCAGAGCAGAATGCCTGTCTCGAATACAGGCGGGGGGTGGTGAGAGGAGGGAGATTGGGGGCATTGGTGATGGGAATGTTGCACTGGGGAAGGGGGGTGTTCTTTATATGAAACTAAACTACAATCATGTCTCTAATCAAGGTGCTTAAATAAAGATATTATTAAAAAAAACATTCTGAAAGTAGAGCATGGAAGGTGACTACAGCCTCCAGAGACTGTGCTGCAAAGCTCAGTCCCTGGTCCTGAAACTGACACCCCCTCTGTAAAGCCGGAAGCCCCACCTGCTAAACAGGTGCAGAGCCCTCCAGATCCCAATGGGAGGTTATTTGAAGGTTTATCCAGCATGTGTCAATTTCACGAGGATTCACAGGAAATGAGGACCTGCCCAGACTGGACAGGTTTTAGATTTTCTACGCTCACTTTCATCTATTTGATTTTAAAACACCAAATATGTGCATTTAAATCTTAAATTGTTCCCCTGATCAACAAATGGCTAAAGGCTAGCCAGGTTATGAACCTATTCGTGTTATCTGACTATTCTCATGACTGTGGGGCTCTCTCTCTCTCTCTCTCTCTCTCTCTCTCTCTCTCTCTCTCTCTCTCTCTCTCTCTCTCCCTCTCCCTCTCCCTCTATCTCTCTCACATCAATTACTGTCTGTAGTTACAGTAGTCTAACAAAGCTGGGGACTGAGAGAGAGTACTGTGCCTAAGGTGCTTGCCTTACACCGAGCCAACTTGGTTCTGATCTTAGCACGCCATATGTTCCCCTTGCCCTGCCAGAAGACAACCCTAAATGCAGAATCAGGAGTAAACCATGAGCATCAATGGATGTTGAAAGCTAAAAGTTATGGTGTTTTTTTTCTAGACGAGGAATAAAACAATTTGATATATGATGAGGTTGATGTTTCAATATGGTAAAAGTAAGTTGGAAGAAGAGTAACCCAAAGAAAGGTATCCAGAGAATTATATCCCAAAGAAATGTAGCTGTCACACTGAACCCTCAAGCCATTTAGATATGAATTCCTGGGATGGGCTAGCTAGAGGGACTCTCTGAGCACTCCTGTCCTGGAAGGGACCATGATGGATCCCAGGAATCAAACCCGTGTTAGCAGCATACAATCCCCAAACCCAACCCACTGAGCAATCTCTCTGCCTGGAAAAATAAAACCCAGCCTAAATTATTTGTCTATGAAAAGTAATTTTTTAATTGTTATACTGTAATATAGTTTAGGTGTTAAAGAAATAGATAAGGCACATCAAGTAAGGCACTTGCCTCACACAGAGCTGCCCTGTGTTTGATCCCTGCTGCAGGATATGGTCTCTGAGCATCACTGGCAATTGTCAAGGGGTCCTTAAGCTCTAAGGACAATCAAGTTGGACCCCAAAACAAAAACAAACCAAAATATTTAATACTGTAGGCAGAGGGATAAAACAGGATTAAGCACATACCTTGTATGAGGCTGGCTCTAGTTCAATTCTTGGCATTACATGCTTCCTCAGGCATCACTAGATGCTTCCCAGGAGACCTATACTTATAGGATATAATCTGAAGTCCCCACGCATCATGTGGGGTGATTAGAGTAATCCCTGACACTTCATGATCAGAGCAATGTCACATCCTACAGCTGTTGCATTGAATTGTTGCCTGGATTTACCGAGAATTACCTGGAGAGTCATAAAACCCCACGCCTGACTTCCTTGGCTTTCTGAGTATATAATATATTAAGCATATATATGTATATATAATATCCACAAAATAAAAATGTGCTCATGAGCATATGAATAAAATTAAATGTAATAAATGATTAAATGGTTAATAATTCATATTAAGTGAGTTAGGAAAGGAGATGGAGATATTTGATAGAAGGAGATTAAACTTTGTACATTAGAGATCAATGAAGTTATGATTGGAAAGGTGAAATTTAAGGAATATAAAATGGATGCAGAAAAGAACAACAGAGTCAGATGACAAAGTAATGAGACACAATCTTCCACCAGTATTTAAGGAATAGAAAGGATATGTGTCTTTGACAGAGTGAGCAAAGTCAAAAGGAAATGAAAGGTTTTTTTTTTTTTAATTATAAAGACATTTTTCCCTCATTCTCAGTAGCACTCATGGATTATTCCTGGCTCTGCACTCAGAAATCATTCCTGGCCAGCAACCAGGGGATCAAACCCATATAGCCGCATGCAAAACAAACCTCTACCCACTGTGCTATTGCTCTAGCCTCTGGAAAAAATGTAATGCCTAATATAAAATATCTGAATGGCAATTCTGAATTATTGTTGTCAACAAGAAAACAAGGAATATTGAATCATCACTATTACAAATTCATGTTGTTACTTAAGTACATTTGAGATATCTGGAGATTGGTGCTTAAAAGTGAATCTTAGATGGTATCGGCATATATCTGTTATTACTAAAATTTTTTTTTTTCAGGCCACAGCCGTTTGATGCTCAGGGGTTATTCCTGGATACCCTCTCAGAAATTGCCCCTGGCTTGGGGAGACCATATGGGACGCAGGGGGTTGGAACCGCCGTCCTTCCTTGGCTAGCACTTGCAAGACAGACACCTTACATCTAGCGCCACCTCACAGGCCCCTATTACTAACATTTTGTTGTTGTTATTTTGATTTGGAGTCACAACATTTGGTGGTCAGAGATTATTCCTGTATCTACTCTCAAGAAATAACTCCTGACTTGGGATAGGAGACTAATGGGGGCAAGCCATTGTATTACTCACTGTTATCTCTTCAATCACTATTAGATTTTTTTTTTTTTTTTGGTTTCTAGGCCATACCTGTAGTGCTGAGGGGTTACACCTGGCTCTGTGCTCAAAAAACCACTCCTGGCAGGCTTGAAGGACCATTTAGGATGCTGGGGAATCAAACCCAGGTTGGCCGCATGCAAGTCAAATGCCCTACCTGCCATGCTATTGCTCCCGCCCCCTACTAAATGTTTTTTTGTGTGTCTTTATTTATGTATGTAATAGTTTATCATATTATATATACATATGATTTTGTGGGGGTTTTGGCCCTTTTTGTCTCAAACTAGAGAGTTGATCATCATCTCTTGTTCTCATGCTATATTTCTTTTTCTTTTCGTTTTAGGACCACAGTCAGTGTACTCAAGGGTTAGTCATGACTCTGTGCTCAAGAATTACTCCTGGACATCTTATGTGACCATTTGAAGTACTGGGTGTTATATCCCAGGGAGCAGCATGCAACATAAGCATCCTACCCACTCAACTATCTCTCCTGTTCGTCACAGCTTGAACATAAATCTAAAACGTAATTAAGTGAAGGGTTTCAGATTTGGTAGTAGATTAATACATTCCATTGAATGTATACTATATGTACACATTACTTAGTGAAGGAATGCTTAACTTGAAAGGTTTTCAAACTGAATATATATATCACTTGGATCACTCAGTGATCAATGCTGGTGGTGTTGGGAGACCATATGTGGTACCAAAATCAAGGTTGGATTGATTGGGTACAACACCCTACCTACTGTTCTATCTGGCCTCAATTCTTAAATTCTTAAATTTCTGTCATTAGTTCCAGAATTATATTATACTTGCACTGCTGGTATACTATGCCCACCACCAAGAGTGCAACCCTCCACCATTATCCCAAGGTCCCATTCATCCCACCATCTTAGAATCATCAGATAGCAGTTATATTGACCATATCTTAGTATGTTTCATCAGGGTTTATCTAATTTCTTCATTTATTTGTAGTGTGCATATAAGTGAGGTCATTAGTGTTTGTATTTTTCCTGGCTCCCTTCACTCAACAGACTATACAATTTCATACAATTTGTAATAACTTGTAATACCTCATCTTTCAATATCTGAGTAGTATATATATATATTTACACATATATGACAATTTCCTTTTATTTATTTGGCCACAAATTTTCAGTGCTCAGGAGTTATTCCTGGCTCTGTGCTCAGGGATTACTCCTGGCAGTATTCATGAGACCATATGTATTTCCAGAGATTAATCTTGGTTCAGTCACCTGCAAAGCAAGTGCCATACTTGCTGTAATATCACGCGTACTTCATGTATTTCATGTATTCAGAATATTCCTTATTCTTATGTTATGTTTTCCGTATACAGAATGTTTATTTTGTATTCTCTCCTTTCCCACACCCCTACAAAGCTCTTTTTTACTCTTTAACTCTCTAACCCCTTCTCAAACATCACTAACCTAATTTACTCTTTTTAACTTCAGTAGTGTAGAATCGTAATCACAGTCCAAAGCTGTGCATTGTGTGTGACAACCCCAAACTGTTTCAAGATACATAAAATGGACACGTATTTCTTTAGAATATTTTGTGTTTTTTCTCTGACAGCTATAATTCTTACTAAATGTCTTATACTGTGATGATTCTAACCACTTTTTATCTTCTCTTTTTGAGCTGTTTAACAAGGAATTTTGGTGGAAGAGTCCCCCAGTTTAATGCTTATGATTGAATCATGTCAATGGAATCATTGGAATTGTTCTTATGGCCCCCATATGTGCCAATAACACCATGTGGCATTGCTTCTTATTTGCATAGGCACATTAAAATGGGAAAATAGTATAAATACAAATAAAATCCTATCTAATAGAGATTGGAACACACAAACCTTGTAGTGCAAAGGGACCTTACACCCTGAACATTGACATAACGACCTGGCACAGACCTCAGAAGAAAGGGCATATTCCATTCTCCCCTGAACCAGGAAAGCCATCCACGAAACATCCAGGCTGGTCTATAACATCACCTGGAAGCAATCCTCTACCACGGAAGACCTACACTGCTCAGACTTCGACCTGCTCAAAAGAGACTTCCCTTAACACTGAGAAGACTTAACAACAACAACGACCTGCTTACAGGACAGGGCTCCCTGCATTGCCCTTTGATTGTGAGGTGAAAGGAGAGGATGCTCCACGTCCTGACTTCAATGTAAGATATGCAGATTCCAGGATCTTTAATACAGAAACATGATACCAACAACAGAGACTGTGTGAAAAATAAAAGTGTGTTGGCACTACAGACAATGTATTGGATTGGACGATCTAGCTTGCTTGGAGCCTAGACTTGGTCTTGTGCCAGGAAACTTCAGGGGTCTGGTCTCTTTGTACTTAGGCCAAGGTTATTTCTTTCCATGTCCCTCATATTTTGGTGGGCCTATGCAAACAACAATTGCCACTCTAACACCATTCTTACTCTGCTCCTTTGACTCTAATCCTTAAAAAGAACTCACTTAAAATTTGAGGTTAACTTAAGCTAATATGCATGTATATGGAAATGTAAGAAAATACTATGCCTGTAATGTTTAAGGAGTTACATAAGTTTTATGGCTTTAGATTGCCTTGTGTGCTGTTAAGAAATATTATAATGTGTTACAATCTGGGGACTTGAGGGACAAAGTAATTGTACATGGATTCTGTCTTATTTAACTTAATGTTCTTTGGCTGAAATTTCAAAGTTAATATATCAGCAAGGGGACTTCTGAGAATTATGTTATGGGTGATTGTCCTTCCACTGTAACTTTACCTTGTCCTCTTACTTTGCACACTTGTTCTCATAATTAAAAATAAAAATTAAAAAAAAATATCACTCTGGATTCATATAAACTGATGCCTTGATCCACTCATCCTTCCAATGTGGGTTTTTCCCAGGCCTTGGCTATTGTGAATTGTGAATCTATCTCAATGAACATAGGAGTGCATATTTTCCTACAGGTAATGTTTTTGAGTTCTTGGCATAGATACTCAGCAATATAATTTGGAGAGTATACAGAAGCTCTCTCCCTCTTTTTTTCTTTGTTCTTTAAATTTTTATTTAGACATCATAATTTACTAATTTGTTCATAAGGGAGTTGTTTCAGGATATAGTGTTCAATACCATCTCATTACTAGTGTCTCCCTCTGTCCAGCTATAGCCCCAGGTTCCACTTTCACCTCCCAGCCTGCCTCTTTTGCAGGTATATAACAAATTTATTTCATATGTTCCTACAAAACTTAAAGAGATGACAAATGTAATTATCAGAAATTAATGAGTAAATTTGTCATGATTATGACTATATGATTTTAAACTATAAAAATTAAATCATTTAATATAATCCAATACACTACCTATTATTTTGTTGGTTTTTTGGAGGGTCATATTCAGCAGTTCTCAGGGGTAACTCCTGGTTTTTCACTCAGAAACCAGTCCTGGCAGGCTCAGAGAACTATATGGGATGCTGGGGGGTCTAATCCAGGTCAACTGCCTGTAAGACAAATTTACTACCTACTGAGCTATTGTTCTAGCCCATTCTTATTTTCTTGCTCCAAAACATAAAGGAATGGAAAATGGAATTAACAAAACATACATCAATAACAGTCGATTTGTAATTATTGACTGCTGGGAGATCTTAACCAATATAAATAAGACATTAATTCATTGTTGAAAAGGTATAAAATTTCTTAGAAAACTATGGGTAAATATATCTTTCTTCATCTAGTAAAGGACAATCATCTGTACTGCTAGTGAGTGCCCATAGTCAATGCCACATGTTGGGAAGTTCTCTTGTCCCTTATACCCTCTCCTATCACATCTTGCAAAACTGGTTACAAGGCTGTGAATTCGCTAAAGTATTGCCTGGTCATCAAATGTTGTATGATTTCTTCAAATCAGAATAATAATGTAAATGATAGAATATTCTTGGTTAAGTGTTTAGTTCATTGAATTTTTATACTATATCCCTTCATATTATGCTGGAGTGCAGAAATTCTCTTGAAAGATCTGCTGTAGATCTTATGAGCTTTATGTAGAATGTAAGTTCTTTTGTTCAATCTTGCTACATTCCTAAGTCTTAGTCGTTGAATTTTGTCATTTTAGGTACATTGTGTCCTGGCATTTTTCTATTTGACTCTATTATTTTGGTTGTCTTGGACCTCGGTGCCTCTAACCTTCAACTCAGGGAAATTCTTATTAATGATATCTTTTTACTTCCTTTTTATTGTATTTAAACACCATGGTTACAAGGTTGCTTATGATACAGTTGTTTGTTTTTTCACTTACAAAGTTGGTCATAATTGAATTTTAGTCATACAATAGACAACATCCTTCACGAATGCAAATTTCTCACCAACAGTGTCCCCCAGTTTCCTTCCTACCCTTTACTTGCCTGCCTCTGGGGCAGATATTTTACTTCTCTCTCTCTTTTTTCTCTCTCCCCTCTCCCTCTTCCTCTTCCTCTTATCTCTGTATCCCTCCTCACAACCTTCGACCCCATCTCTCTGTCCTCTTTCTTACTTCCTTTCCACTTAGACAGCATGGTTTGCACTATTGATATGAAAGGGTGCCAGACATGACTTTATCTTTTTACAGTACCCAGTATTTTTCCAGAATGGTCATTTTCAACTATCATTGTGATAGTGGTCCTTTCTCTGCATTAAAGTAACTCTCCCAATATTTGTGATAATTTTCCTCCCATGGCCTCCTCCTACCCTTGTCTGGATTGTCTCTGGATAGTATTAACACACTATCTTTTTTTAATCCCAAAGATGAGTATAATTGTTTTATATCTGTTCCTCTCCATCTGACTCATTTTACTCAGCACAATACTCTCCAGATCCATCTCTTTTTAATATTTATATTCTCTTTCATTATTTGTATATAGAAAAGCCATGAATTTTTGTATATCAATTTTGTAGCCTGAGACTTTAGAGAATCAGCAAAGTGGAAGATGAGCTGCATTACATCTCCATACAACAGAAGAGGTTGGAAAAAAATCCTCAAAGAAAGTGAATACAGAACAATAGAACTCTGTGATAAACACAATAGCAACAACATAAAAAGCATTAGAAGCCCAGAGGCACAGGAAAAAATGCCTAATGAAGAATCAACAGTCAACATCATTGCTGAGAAATACTCAGATGTAAAAAGTGCGTGCAACCACATTCTAGAGCCCAAAGAGTACCAGCTAAAAAAATCAAAATAAAAGGTATGTTCTAATCACAATGATGAAAACCACAGGTAGAAATAGAATACTGAAGGGACACAGTCATAAAGAGAAATTATATACAGAGAAGCTTCCATAATATTTATAGCAGATCTATTACAAGCAACTCTCTAGGCTGGAAGGAAGTGGTGGGATATAGTTACAAAATTCAAAGAAATGAATGCTTTGCCAAGGATATTACACCCAGCCAGACATTCTTTCAGGTTTGAAAGGATACAGAGCTTCATGGATAAACAACAACCCAGAAACTTTAAAGACACAAAACCAACCTTAAAACAAACACTTCAAAGGCCTTCAAAAGAATTACACTTAATCTCATGACAATCAACACTATTAGAGTCAATGGACTGAAGGCACCAAATTAGAGACACATAGTGAAAAATGGTCAAAATGTTGAATCCAACATTTTTATGCTTGCAAGAAACACATGGGAATACTCAGCACTATCACAGACTCTAAGTTACAGATTGGAGGACTAACATTCAAGCAAACAACTCCCTTAAAAAGGCTGGGTGGACATAATAACATGAGACAACACAGATTTTAAACATAAGAAGGTTATAAGAGACAGAGATGGGAATTACTTAATAATCAAGAGATGTGTACACTAGGAGGAAATCACACTCTTAAATCTATATGCATTCAATGAGGGGCCAGCAAAATAGTTAAAACAATTGCTGATAGATTTGAAGAAACACATTAATAACAATACAATTATTTTTTAAATATATTTTTGTGACCAATGAGAATTACAAGTCTTTCATAGTAATATATAAGGTACAAAGTGACAGAGAATTAGGGCCATTCCCACCACCAGTGTTGTCCTCCCTCCACCCCAGTTCCCAGCAGACAACCCATAGCTCTCCCCTTCACATCCTGAACTGCTAGTATAACAGGTCCCCTTTGTGTATAGCTTGTTGTAGATTAGGTATCTTGATTCTGTTGTCACTGACTATGAGTTTGGTGGTTATGTTTGATCATTTTTTTATTTTTACTCAATGTTCACGTGCCTGTTTGCTCCTTGTACCATCATCCACCCCCCAACCCCCTCATTTTATGAGGCAGAATAAGATGATTCAAGTTCTGTGGTTCTGTTGGGAAGAAAACAAAAGGAAAAATGGGAGGAGCCCATCTAAGAAATTATAAATATCATTTTAAATGAAGAAGAAAAAACAAACTAAAACAAGCAACAACATCAACAACAAAACACCACCACCATTGTGTATAAATACCATATCTTCATGATTCACTCATATGTTGTTGGACATCGAGGTTGATTCCAAAGTTTGGCTATTTTGCCGAGTGCTCTGAAAAATAGTGGAGTGCATACATACTTTGGGATGAATATCCTTCCTTCTTGGGGATAGATACCCAGGAGTATGATTGCCAGGTCGTATGGCAGCTCAATTCTGAGTTTCCTAAACACCCATCATACTCTTTCCATAGGGGTTGAGCCATAGAGCATTCCCACCAATAGTTGATGAGAGTTCCTTTCTTATCACATCCCACCAACAGAGATTAGTGCCATTTTTTTTTTGATGTATGCCATCCCCGCTGGTGTAAGGTGATACCTCATTGTTGTCTTGATTTGAATTTCTCTAATGATAAGTGATGGTGATCATGTTTTCATGTGTTTATAGGCCATCTGTCAGTCTGCCTTGAAAAAGTGTCTATTCTTTTCTTCTCTCCATTTTTCTATGGATTCATTAGGTTTTGTGGAGCTCACCTTTCTGAGTGCTTTGTATATTCTAAATATCAGCCCTTTATTTGATGTGTCGAGTGTGAAAATGTTTTCCCATTTTGTTAGTTGTCATCTAGTTTTCGCCAGTGTTTCTTTTGCCATACAAAACTTTTTAGTTTGATGTAGTCCCATTTATTTAGATTTGATGCTATTACTCTTGCCACTGGCATTCCATCATCAAAGAATTTTTTGAGGTATAAGTCTTGGAGTGTTCTCCCTATCTTTATTCCTCAATGAACTTGATTTGGGTCTAATTTCAAGGTTTTTAATCCATTTTGAGTTGATTTTGAGTGTAGGGTATGAGGTATGGATCTTTAGTTTCTTACAGGTAGTTAGTTATCCAGTTGTCCCAACATCATTTGTTGAAGAGACTGTCTTTGTTCCATTTCAGATTCTTGGATCCTTTGCCAAATATTAGTTGACCATATATTTGGGGGTATATCTCTGGATATTCTGTTCTAACGCACTTTTCTGATGATCTTTCTTTGATCCAGGACCATGTTGTTTTGATGACTATGGCTTTATAATAAAGCTTCAGGTTAGGTAAAGAAATGCCACTCATTTTCTTGTTTTTCAGTATGGATTTGGCTAACCTAGGTCTTTTGTGGTTCCAGATGAACTTTATAATTGATTGTTCTAATTCCTCAAAAAATGATATCTGTATTTGGATGGGATTGCATTGAATCTATATAGTAATATAATCATTTTAATTATGTTGATTCTTCCTACCCATGAGCAGGGGATGTTCTTCCATTCCATTAGGTCCTCTTCGATTTCTTTCTGAAGTTTTCATGGTATACATCTTTAACTTCTCTTGTCAGGTTGATTCTTAGGTTCTTGATATTTTTATATATGGATATTTTTATTTATTTATTTATTTATTTATTTATTTATTTATTTTTTGGTTTTTGGGCCACACCCGTTTGACGAGCAGGGGTTACTCCTGGCTATGCGCTCAGAAATTGCCCCTGGCTTGGGGGGACCATATGGGACGCCAGGGGATCGAACCGCGGTCCGTCCTAAGCTAGCGCTTGCAAGGTAGACACCTTACCTCTAGCGCCACCTTCCCGGCCCCATGGATATTTTTAAATGGAATTGAGTCCTTAATGTTTTTTTCCTCTACTACATTATTTGTATATTGCTTGTATGTACTGATTTAGTAGCCAGCTACTTTTCTGTATTGACTTACTGTTTCTAGGAGTTTTACTATGGACTCTTTAGGGTTTTCTATGTATATCTTCATATCATCTGCAAAAGAGAGATAGTTTGACTTCCTCTTTCCCTATCTGAATTCCTTTGATTCCTGAGAAAAGGACACTTTTGCAAAGTGGAGCAAGGAAAGCCTTCTCATCAAGTGGTGTTGGACAACAGGTCAGCCACATGCAAAAAAGCAAACTCAGATCTCTCTTTAACACCATGCACAAAGTGCACATCAAAATATCTGGATATCAGACCTAAACCTATAAGATATATAGAAGAAACCATAGGAAAAACATTCCATGACTTTCAGACTAAAGGCATCTTCAATGATGAAACATCACTGTCCATGCAAGTGGAAGCAAAGATAAACAAATGGGAATCAATTAAACTGAGAAGCTTCAAAGGCAACAGTGATTCAAATACAGGCTACCCACGGAAAGGGTGAAACTATTTGCCCAATTCCCATTCTAGGTTAGGATAATATCTAAGAAATAAAAGTTACTGACAGAACTCAACAACAACCAAAAAAAAAATCCATCCAAAAATGGAGAGAAGTAATGAACAGACATTTTTTCAAAGAAGACATACAGATGGTCAAAAGACACTTACAAATGCTCACATAACTAATCAGAGTGTTACAAGTCAAAACAATGATGAGGTATCATCTCACACCACAAAGACTGGCACAAATTACAAAGTACAGGGATAACTAGTGTTGGCATGAATGTGGATAGAAAAGAACTCTCATTAATGTTGGTGGGAATGCCAACTTGTCCCTTGTTTCTGGAAAATATTATGGATAATCCTCATAAAACTGGAAATTGAGCTCTCATAATATCCAACAATACCAGACCCAGGGATACACCCGAGGACCACAAAACAATAAAAAAAATTCCCACTAGACTCGTATGTTCATCACAGAACTCTACAATATCCAGAATCTGGAAACATCCAAGGTTCCCAACAACAGATATGTGGCTAAAGAAATGGAGGTACATCTACGCTATGGAATAGTCTGCAACCACTAGGAAAATGAATTCATGAAATTTGCTTATACGTGTATGGACAGGGAGAGGGCTAGACATACAATAATTTTATTTGTGGGATATAAGAAACTTTTCTGATGATCAAGACAATGATAGATGGAACTGATCTCTCTGGGCAAGGACTGAAAGTACTTAAAGGGGATAAAGTGATATACAATAGTGCTTTCTGACATAATGTCAGAAAAAAGAGAAGCAGAATTCCTGTCCCAGAAAGTGGCAAGAGAGTTGGGAGGTAAATGGGAACTTCCTTTGCCACTCTTCATAAAGCATCTTCTCCCACACAAATGCAGTCCTATTTAAAAAAAAAAAAGTTGCCCTATTTATGTAATTTCAGCTTCATAAAATTTAAGCCTGGGTAGAAGTACCAAAGGTAGAACCACATTTTTGGCATTCAGGGACCCCCAGTTGAATCTCTGACACCAGATACTTCCACATGCACTAAACGAATGGCCCAATGAGTGTGAGCTATCTCCAAAAACAAAAGACAAACTATGGAGGAAGATGTTGCTACAATACCCTTTGCTACATACTCACCAAAAGTCATACAATGTATCCATTGCTACAATATCCATTTGATATTGGAGAAAACTTAAAATTAGCTATTTTGTTACTTGCCAGACGTCACAGGCTGTGATAAGAATATGGAGACATTCTGGAAAACTACAAAAGCAGGAGTGGCCAAAGCTGGGAAAGGCTAAGGAAGAAAATGAGATTGTCATGGGCCTAGGTCTCATGTTGAGAGGCTGGAACATTGAACAAAGAGAGCATTTACACATGATGTGTCCGAAAATATAAGCATTGAAAACTTTTGAAAGCAGGAAACAATAGGAACATAACTTGTATTTTAAAGAATAGCTATGAGAATTAATATCTTTGTTCAAGGTAAACAATAGTAACTAACTTTCATTTCCCCCCAATTAAAGAAAATAATGGTTCCATTGGATAACCAGCATGGTTCTCCAGCTACCAGCATGGTAGCAGATGACAAAACAAAATGGGGTAAAGTTTTCTTTATTCATGACCTCAGCAACTGAGAAAATATATTCTAAAAGCCTTGGCAATTACCATTTATTGTTCCTCTATGAAAGCTAAACTCTCTCGGACCTTGCATGATTTTGATATTGTAATTCTTGCTACAATCTTTTCAGTGAAGTACTGTCATTTGCCTGATTTTGCAGAGGAGAAAATTGAAGCACAAATAAAACAAGAACTCACCTGAAGTCATATATCTTGCAGGTGATAGAATAAAGCCTCTAATACAAGTAATTTGGGCTCAGTATCTGTAGTATTAACCTCTAGGTCACAATGCTTTCATAATAGACAAAACACAAGAGGCTGGATATTATCAGTAGGGTACAAAGGTATGCCATCTATCATGTGAAAAGACTTAGGGAAAGAAGCAAGAATGAAGAGAAAGGTGGATTTTGTTTGTCTGCCTAACTGCTATAATTAAGAATTCCAATACAATTTTTTTTGTTTTTGTTTTTTGGGCCACACCCGGCGTTGCTCAGGGGTTACTCCTGGCTATCTGCTCAGAAATAGCTCCTGGCAGGCATGGGGGACCATATGGGACACCAGGATTCGATCCAATCACCTTTGGTCCTGGATCGGCTGCTTGCAAGGCAAATGCCGCTGTGCTATCTCTCCGGGCCCACATTATTTTTTTTTATAATAGTGTTAAAGACTGGTATCCATTGCTTCATGGTGGATCTTAGAGGAAAAAACTTTCGGTCTTTGGCCAACCAGAATGCTATTTGTTGTGGATTTATTGTAATGTTTCCTTTGACATTTTGAAGTAAGTTTATTCTATTCACACATTTTTGAGAGTTAATTTTTAAATAAAAATGGGTTTTGAGTCTTGCCAGAAGTTTTTCTGCTTCAAGTGATTAAATATTATATTTTTTAAATTTCCATCTGTGGATGTGGCATAGCACATCAATTGATTAGTGTATATTAAAATATCCTTGCGGGGCCGGAGAGATAGCATGGAGGTAAGGCATTTGCCTTGCATGCAAAAGGTCAGTGGTTCGAATCCCGGCATCCCATATGGTCCCCCTAGCATGCCAGGAGTGATTTCTGAATGTAGAGCCAGGAGTAACCCCTGAGCACTGCTGGGTGTGATCCAAAAACCAAATAAATAAATAAATAAATAAATAAATAAAACACCCTTGCATTCTTGGAATAAATTCCACTTGATCATGGAGTACGATCCTATGGTATTCCAGTCACTGCAATTTTTGTGAGATCTTTGCACCGTCAGGTCTGACTTGAATTCGTTGGGGATATTTTTTGTAACTTTTTATTAGTGACGTCACTGTCTACTTTTGATAGGAAGGCAATCATAACCTTATAGAAACGATTAAGAATCCCTATTGGGGCTGGAGAGATTGCACAGCAGGTAAGGCATTTGCTTTGCATGCAGCTAACCCAGTTTGATCTCCAGCATACCAGATGATTCCCTGAACTCCACAAGGAGTGATTCCTGAATGCAGAGGCAGAAGTAATCCTGAGCACCACTGGGTGTGCCCAAACCCTCAAACCAACAAAAAGTGAAAATCAAAGCTAGAAGAATCCTTCATTCTTTGGTTTTCTGAAAGAACTTGAAAAGAATACATTTTATATTAGAAAACAGATCAATAAACCCTTGGGGGCTGGAGAGATAATACAACAGGTACGACATTTGCCTTGCAAGACACACTGTTTTTCCTCCAAATTAAGACATTCTCCAAAAATAAGACCTACTTACAGGTTTCCTTCTGGGAAAATATAAGGCATGCACCCAAATAAGCCCCCACCCTAGGCTCTGTCTCAGAATGAAAATTAATTTACCATCAACTGGTTGTAAGGGCTGCCCACTGGCATCTGTGGGATTCAGTTTGTCTGTTTTGTGTTGACAACTTTAGTACTACTTTACTGAATACAGGTAATAAATTTCCTTTATTTTCACTTAAAAATAAATGTGCACCATATTTCTTCTTCATGGAAAAGTAAGATATATTCTGGCTAGGGGGACGGTATGGGGGATCAAACCAGGTCTGTTCTGGATCTGCCCTGTGCAAGGCAAACTCCCTATCTCTATGCTATCTCTCCATCCCCTATTCATGGTTAATTTATAAAAATATAATGTTAGGATTTCAATCTTCATGATTTTATAGATACCTGTTTTGTGTCCCAAAATGTGATCTATAATGGAGAATATTCTATGTACCATGGAAAAAATTTGTATTTGATTTTTGTGACATGGAGTACTTTAAACATGTCTGTTAAGCACAGCTCATTCTTCTCTTTAAAGTCATTGTTTCCTTATTAATTTTTGCTTTCATTGATCTGTACAATGCTTACAGTTGAGTATTAAAGTTTTCCTTAGTACTATTTGTTTCTGCCAATGTCTCTCTTTGGTGATGTTAGTTCCTGCTTAATAAACATATTTCTCCTTTATTTAAAGCTCTATATTATAGTTAAGTCCTCTTGATGAATTGATTGTAAATTTTACATTGAAATCTAGTTTATAAGATACAATTATATCTATACCTGCCGTTTTTAGGCCACCATTTGCTTGTCTGATTGTTTCTAGCCTCTTGCATTACTTTACTTATCAGTGAAGTTCAAGTCAGTGTCCTAGAGCAACAGAAAGTTGGGTTTGGTTCACTGATCAATTTAGTCACACCGTGTCTTTACTTGGTGAGGTTAGTCGACATTTAGATAAATTACTGATATAAAAAAATTACCACATTTTCCTTAATGAATTGTGGGTCTCTCTCATTGCCCAGTTTGTTTTTTATTTTTTCTATTTTATTTTATTTTATTTATTTATTTTAATGTTTTCTTCGGGGCTGCCTCGCTCTCCCACTTTCTGCAGCTGAAACAAAATAGTCAACCACAGGCAGCCGGAGACCCGGATGGAGCAGTGCTGTCTCAGATCTCTCAATTTTATTTTTTATGATACTTTGATATCTGTCTGATATATAGTGATCACCTTACCCTTAACTCTCTTTGTTTATGTTAAGTATTTTCGTCTTGAAGTTGCCATATAGATCATACTAAAATGTTAAGCTTATTCATCTAAAGTTAAACCAAAACTCGAGCTAATCTAGAAATGCATTCCCATATTATTCTAGTTTCCACACATTGTATGCTTTTATGTGTGTTGGTACTTCTTCTTGGTGAAAAACTAAAGTGATGGTTGTACCATCACCTAGTAACTATCACTTGGGTGATGGTTGTTTGTCTTTTAAATAAGATTAATTTAGTCTGTCACAGTTTAGTGGTCATGAATTCCTTTCATGCTCTTTGTAAGTTATTTTTGTCACAGTGGATAATCTAAGTAATAATATTGTTAGGTTGAGAATTCTTAGTTTGAATTCATTTTTATTCAATACTTTGAATATATCATACCATTTCCTACAACTATCCCTTATAGAGTTTCAGTTGATAGCTCTGCTGTATCTTTGTGGGTTTTTTTTTTTTTCTGCTCTGAGTTTAATAAGGATTTTCTTATATGTGAGTCTTGCTTCTTTTAGGATTTCAGCTCTATCTTTAACTTTTGATATTTTAATTGCAATATGCCTTGATATTTATTTGGGTTTATTATAGTTTTCAGCACCTAGGTATATGTCTTTATCTTCACATGGGGAAATTCTCAGATATTATTTCTTCAACCATTTATTCTTCCCTTTCCTACTCCTGGAATTTTGAGGATTATATTTTGTTTCTCTTGATGATGTCATGTAAATTCCTTAGGTTTTCCTCATTTCTTTAAATTCTTTTTTGATAAATATCTTCACCTTTTGTTGTTGTTGTTGTTGTTTGTTTTGGGGGGGGCACACACAGTGATGCTCAGGGGTTACTTCTGTCTATGTGCTCAGTAATCACTCCTGGATAGGGGGACCATATGAGATGCCAGGGATTGAACCAAGTCCGTCCTGGGTCAGCTGCGTGCAAGGCAAACACACTACCACTGTGCTACCACTCCAGCCCCAGAATCTTCATTTTATACATGCTGATGAGCCTACCTGTTGTGTTGTTGACCACTCTTTTCCTAATTCAATGATTATGTATTTCTTCAACTTTCTCTGGCCTATTATAGCTCTTTTCCACTCATTTTCTCATTTCAGTTAACATCATTAGGATTGTTGCTTCAATGTTTTTATCAGGGAGTTTAGAGCATTCTAATATAATTAGGGTTCTTTCAGGCTGTCTTAATCAGCACAAATGAAATCTAAGTCTTATTATGCCAAGTGACATGTGAATTCTTGAGGTAATGGTCTGAGTTTCAGTCAACCTGAGATTGGGTGTTCACAGTTACAAATTCCAGACAGTTATATGCCCAGGTTTATGTAGACAAGGGCCACTACTAGGAATATGCTTTCGCTAGTGCATACTAGCAGGTATAGGACCAAGGTCTAATGAACTGTGACCTGGGATTACAGATTCTGGTGCCTAGAAGTAGCTGTAGTATGCAAGTGAGCAGGCTTGACAGTGATTACAGATCACTGTCACAAGTATCCAATCACATCTGTAGCATTGACCTGAGCACTATAACAATCAGGAGATTTGGGTTTTCCAGCAACTGGTAGTGAAAATACTTTTTACTTTTTAAAGTCTTTGTAAAAGCCAAATGATAATTGACTATATCCCACAACATCTCAAAGTATAGAACTGTTCACTTGAATATTGCTTTTTCTATTAATATAGTTTTGCTATAATATTTTAAGATGATATAAGATGATACTTGATAAAATGTTTTTAAAATATTATGACTTTTAATAAGTATTCAGGAAGGTACTCTAAAATTTAATTTAGATTTCCAGTATACATGTGTGTTACCAATATCAAAAGAAAAATTAATAAACTAGTGTGTTTGAATTAATTTATTGTTAGTCCTCACAGAACTTCATAAAATCACAAGTCATAACTTAAGAACTTCACAAGAGTTCATAAATTCAGAGAAGCTTATGAATTTACTTCTTATTCTTTTGATAGGGCATTATTTTCCTAAATTATATGCAAAATGCTTTCTTATTTTCTAAAATACGTATTCCTGTATAATTTTTGAGGAGTTTACAAGTAAAAAACCCACTGAAACATTATAGTTAAGTATCTAAAATAATAACTTTTGTCTCTTCTTATACCTTGATTAACAAGCTACATAATTCCCAATTATGAGTCATTTTCAGCAAGAATTCTAAGTCACTATTTCATTATCTTTTTTGTGTTTCTCTGTCCTGCACAAAAGTTCCTCCTCACTCTGCTGGAGCTCTATCCCCTTAACTGGTTTATTACTTAGGTTTGTTCCTCATCCTACTCAAAGGTTGAATCCCAGAACTACTCTGCCACAACATGCAGAAGTTTTTCTAAGCCTATTGAGTCTTACACACCTCTCGTTGGGTCACCTTTGCTTTATTCTAGTCCCCCTTGTAGATGCTCCTTATCTTTCGCGATTCCATAGCCTACCTTTCAGACACTGATAAATCCCCCAACTTTTACCATATTGAGCTCTCTTTCTTTTCCTTCATAGTAGTTTTGTCATAGCACTACTGATAATGAGAGGAAAACTGAAAAGAATTTAATGTTATTATATCTTCAAGCACACTTTTAAACAAAGTTACTTTTATTAACAATAGTGAGAAGTTATAAAGACTCCAAAACATAAAATGTGTGAGAGAGGAAAAGTACTAATGGGAAATCCTTAATTTTAATCTTATGTTTCATTATCTTATGTTTTTTAAATTAAGAGAATTTAAAATTTTACAAATTGTATTTTCAGTTTAAAATAACATTCAGTTTAAATGGCCCTGACTCACTGTATATCTGAAATTCAACTATAAAGGACATTGTAGATAACAATGATTTCAATAAAATAAAATTGAAAAAAATTATGTTTGGTTCTTTCTCAAAATTTGTTTTGTTTTCATGTTGAGATATTATATATATTCATTATTATTATGTTCTACATATAATCTTTGAATATAGCTATAATTGATGTTTGAGTTTTTGCTTCTCAATCCAGTCTTTTTTCACTTTAGGATTGATGTCTTGATTTTTTATTTTAAAAATGGATCAAGTAATCTCCTTTCTTGAATATTTATGGATTTTTATTCCAACACATGTATTTTATTTTTAAACATTTGATTCTATCTTAATCCTCTGATAAAATAATTTGTAAGATATTACCTACTTATATAGGTAATTGTAGAATATTCTTATTTAAGATAATATTTCTATTGTGTCTGGATTCCATACTTTTATTTCATATCTACACTAATATATTTAAAATTTAAAGTGTCCTTTTTTTTTTTTTTTTTTTGGTTTTTGGTTGGGGGCCATACCCGGTGATGCTCAAGGGTTATTCCTAGTTATGTTCTCAGAACTTGCTCCTGGCTTGGGGAATCATATGGGATTCCCGGGATTGAACCCAGGTCTGTCCTGGGATAGCCGTGTGCAAGGCAAATGCCCTACCACTGTACTATCACTCCGGCCCCAAACAGTGTCTTTCTATTACACTTTTAAACTAAAAGAAATGGAACAAATACTGCCCAATGTCGATTGTGGATACAAAAAAGAAAAGAAGGGAAAACATAAAAACATTTTCTTAGATTCCAAACAACAGTTTCCAGAGAGAGAAATAAGGGGTGGGTGGTGCTTTGGTGAGAGGTATAGTGTGGTGAGACATATTTTGAAGGGCCGTATAGTTTTATGCCTAAGACATACAAAATCCTTTAATCATTTGTACCTCTGTAAAAGATTAGCAACAGAATTTTAATATAAAGATTTGCACCAAATAATAATTACTCTAATGTAATAAAAGTGCTCCTTTGAACTGTTCTGGCAATAACAGTGAGCCATAGAGAAAGATTTTAAGACCAAAGCAACAAAGGAACTTAGTGATTAAGAAAACATTTTCTCAGTAAAGAAAATGAGTTTGAGTCATGGACTAATTTCTCTTTAGGATGCAACAAAAATGGATGTGTATAGATTTTTGAATTTCATTTTATATTTTGGATTTGGAACCACACTCGTCAGACCTCAGTGCCTCATGTGATATACTATCTCTCCAGCTCCATATTCTTGTTATTTTAAAATTGAGCCCTCAGTATGAAATTAGCATCTCAATTCCAGCCTTCAAGCAATATATTTAGAACTCACCAAAATATGCTATCATATTCAGCATGTCAGAATATTAAACTAATACATTTATTATTAACTATATAACCATTCATGATTTGTAAATTTTGAATAATTTTAATAACATTTTTGTACTAGTAAGTAAGATTTTTCAGTGGCTTTAATTTTCTACCTGAAGCTCCTTTAGGCTGGATGACTCTTGCTAATGAAAGGGATCTTCTGTGTTCTCTGAAGGAGATGCAGAGAGTCATACAAAAAGTTGAGGAACTGGGGCCAGCGAGGTGGCACTAGAGGTAAGGTGTCTGCCTTGCAAGCGCTAGCCAAGGAAGGACCGCGGTTCGATCCCCCGGCATCCCATATGGTCCCCCCAAGCCAGGGGCAATTTCTGAGCTCTTAGCCAGAAGTAAACCCTGAGGATCAAACGGGTGTGGCCCGATAAACCAAAAAAAAAAAAAAAAAAAAAGTTGCCTCACAGATACTAGAATCTAATCATAGCTTTGTAAATCCTAGTGACTGAAGTTATTTTCATTTATTTTTCATTTTGAGGCCACACCTGGAATTACTCAGTGTATATCTGATCTCAGAGATCACTTATGAATAGGCTCAAGGGACAATAAGGAGTACTGGTGATTAAACTTGAGTTGGCTGCATGCAAATAAAGCACCCTACCCACTGAACTATCTTCCTAACACCTGGCAAAGTTTATTTTATTTTATTTATTTTTTTTTTGTTTTTTCGGGCCACCCCCGTTTGATGCTTAGGGGTTATTCCTGGCTACATGCTCAGAAATTGCCCCTGGCTTGGGGGACCATATGGGACGCCGGGGGATCAAACCCTGGTCCTTTCCTTGGCTAGCGCTTGCAAGGCAGACACCTTACCTCTAGAGCCAACTCACCGGCCCCCTGACAAGGTTTATTTTTTAAAAATAATTTAAAAAGCAAGGAGATACACCAGGAGGCCAGGAGGCAGAACTTTATACCTAAAGTAAAAAAAATAAAAACAGAAAGAAACTTAGCAAATAGGTAGTCAGGTTCCCAAAACAGAAAAACTTTTTAAGTCTGAAAAAATCAAGACATTTATTAAGTAAAATAAATTAATAATTATATTACTCTCAATAGTCCACCACTCTCATGCATAATATGTATATCTCTTGAACTTTTCAGGAGTTTAATTCTTTTTTGGAATTCTGCAATTCTTATTATCTTTAAATGCATTATTAACTTGTGCCTCTACTGTATTTGTTAATCATTTCTTGTGAAGTTCTCTGAATAATAGAACATTAAATAGTAGCTTTTTTAATGCTAAAAAATTTAGAATTCTTATATTTAAGGACTATATTATAATGTATTGAGAACTTAGTTTGCCTAAGTTTATCATATCTATATATAAGTACATATTACTTTATGAGGTTTATAAATGAGGTATTATGATTTACAAAACTGAAAATGGCCTAAGTGATAGTGCAAGAGGTAAGCTATTCTTATTACATGTGGCCAATCTAGGTTTGATCTTTAGTAGCTCCTATGGTCCCCTGAGCTCACCAGAAGTGAAGAAGTTTTCCCTGAGCACAGTGCCAGGAGAAAGCCTTGAACACCATTGGGTATGGTCCTCAAAACACACACACACACACACACACACACACACACACACACACCAAAGAAAGCAGATAGTTTTAAGCATACTTCATTCTAAGACCACATCTACCACCGCAGTGCCCACTTTGGTCTACCAATATTCCAAAGACCTCAATCTATTTTTATAATTATAAAAATAATTAAAAAGAGAAAATCAGACATTTAGGAATTCTACACATTTTTAAAATATTATTATTAACATAGAGCATCATAAATCTATGGGTTGAATGTGTTAAGTTCCTGCATGGGTTCAACTCCTGACAGTGGTTTCTCTTCAGCAATTCTAGAAGCAACCCCAAGCATTGCTAGATGTGGTCTTAAAAAAAGAATTAGCTAATACATACCTACTTATTGGACAAGATTCCCATGAAGTTTCAATATGACACTAGAACTATTGGTAGGCCTTAAAATTTCCATAAGGAGAGAGAGAACAATTATTATGGGGTACTTAAGTAATTCTTCAAAAATTTTCCATATATATATATTTTCTTTAAAGACTTCATTCTTGATTTACAATCTTTATTTTCTGAAAGTTTCCCATGGCTATATTTTAGGTTTAAAACATTTACACAAATTACTATAACATAACAGATAATTCACTTAACCTCAGAGACAAGGATTTTAAATACTTCTATTTTAATGTGTGTGTGTGTGTGTGAGAGAGAGAGAGAGAGAGAGAGAGAGAGAGAGAGAGGAGAGAGAGAGGAGAAAGCGATAACTTTCTGACCTTTAGATAGAAAGAATATGAGCTCAGATTAAGTTAACTCAAGTAACTGATTATACCCAAATTATCTTTGAGAAGACTCAGAATGTCAATGAAGAGATTGCATTGTAACCTTCTGACATTATATACAGCTAATGAGTTCAAATATAAAAATCTCTTGGGGTTTCAGGAAAATTACAGGGAAGACTACTTGTATAAAGGGCAGGTATAGATCAGTGCATGCTAGTGGTCAGTAAATTTTGTTATGAACTGACTTTCTGACCTCAGCATGCTTTGATGGTTCTATCTGTTCTGTGCATCAAAGTAAGATTCCTAATTTGGGACTCTGCCTTTGAGTTATGTTTAGTTGGGAAGAACAAAATAAGGGAAAACAGAACATTCTTTGTAGTCTTAGTAGTGATGTCTAGCATTTACTAGTTTTTTCCTCTTGAGTTCAGTGGATAATCTATTTAAAACAGTTTGATTTACTTTACCCTAATATTTAAAGTTACCCTAATATTCTGTTTACATGGTGATGATAAAAGGGGATTGCCCACCAAGCAAATCAATTACTGAAAACAAATCTTTAGCTCATAAAAGTTTCATAGACAACAATAAAGGTTATTTAATAAGCATATTACACCTTCAAATAATTTTGAGGTCTCTAAATGTGAAAGTAGAAAGCATTAAAATTACTTTTCAGGGTTGGACTAAGAGTGCAGCCGGTAAGGCACTTGACTGGCATGTGGCTGACCCAGGCTCTACCTCTTAATACCCATATGGTCTTTTGAACCCCTCCAGTAGCTATCCTTGAATGCAGAGCCAACTTGAGCACTTCCAACTATGGCCCAAAATAGAGAACAAAATTGTTATCTTACACTTGGTAGCTGTAGTATGAGGGAGAAGACACTGCTTATATAAACCCAATGTAATTTTGATACTTGGCACTACGTGTTTTCCTAAGCATCACTGTATGCTGCCCTGGAGACCTTGAAGCATGGCCAGATTAAAACTGTTCACTCCAAAATGCAGAAACAGAACTACATGACATCCTCAGGCCACAACACTGAACTTCTGGGGCTAGTAATTCAGGAAGTGACCCCAAATTGTCTGAATAATTCTTGGAATACCTGTTCTACTCCCCATGAATTACCTATCACCAAATAAAATAAAAATATACTAGAATAACATTTTTGGTAATTTTTTTTGGGGGGGGCACACTAGGTTGTACTCAGGACTCGCTTCTGGCTCTGCACTCAGGGATTACTCCTGGCAGGCTAAGGGAATCATATGGAGTGCCAGGAATCAAACTCAGGTTAGATGTGAGCAAAGCAAGTGCCTTACCCATTGTGTTATCACTCCTGCACATAAAATAAGATTTTAAAAGATGATTTTGGTGCTGTGTTACCAAAATATCTTTGCACAACTACAAAATAGAACTGCCTTTTCTGTTTTAGTCCTATTTCTGTATATTTGTTTATTTGCATTTTTATATGTGTGACTGCTTTATAATCTCTAGAAATAAGAATACAATCTCAGGATAAATTAACTCAGAAATTATTACACACTGTCCAGAGAATTCAAAAAGGAGTCAATGGATAAAATTCACCATGAATATCTGAGATTGTATAGGTATATGATATGTATAGAGAATGTTAGTATTTTTGCCAAGATGAAATGACAAGTCTTTAGGGCTCCACTTCTCATCAACAATTTATCCATTCAGTGAACATTTTTGATGACTTGTTTTTAATGTAAATGTTTGGTTATGAAGCAAATATTCAAGTTGAAAAACTGAATTGTAATAGAGGGTATTTAAATATGGTATTGTATTAATGTGAAGAACATGTATAAATGACAAAATTTTGTATAAATACAAGATTTAATTAACCCTTTACAAGAAAGGGGGCCGAAGAGATAGCACAGCGGTAAGGCGTTTGCCTTGCATGAAGAAGGATGGTGGTTCGAATCCCGGCATCCCATAGGATCCCCTGAGCCTGCCAGGGGTAATTTCTGAGCGTAGAGTCAGGAGGAACCCCTGAGCACTGCAGGGTGTGTCCCAAAACAAACAAACAAAAAAATTACAAGAAATGTAATGTTCCAAACATGGTATAACTTTATCTAATTATACAAAATAGTTTGAGAGTTTTTAAAAATACTGTGGAAAATAGAACATAAAAGGACTATTACAGAAAGTTAGGTAAATGGAGTAAAGGTGGCAAGGATAATAGGCTACAAGGAGGGGGTAAAATTCCATACAGGTGAGTGTGGAAAGAGGAGGAGCTTGGACCACTCTTTGACTCTTCAGATGCTAACCGAAGGGCTATAAAAGCCAGTGGAAAGCAGGCTGGGAAGTAAGGCATCCTGAAGGCCTGCATCCAGACATTAGCCACAGACTCCCAAGATTGAACTGATCCGAGCAAGAGCCATCAAGATGAAGATGCCGAGGCTGTTCTCAGTCTACTTGCTAGGACTCTGTCTGCTACTGAGTCAACTCCCAAGAGAAATTCAAGGCCAGAAAATGAGCGATGTTATAACCTTGTGCGGTCATGAATTGATTGTCCACTGGATCAGAATGTGTGGCAGCTCGCTGTCCCAACGGAAAGAGATGATGAGAGGCGGCAAGGTTAGACGCGAATCTGAACCACCCACAGGTGAGAGCTCCCACCTACACAGATTCTCTATACTTCCTTCCCATTGGCTACTGTTGACCAATAAGAACTGGGGTCTACATAGTCTGGCTTCAGATCTTATTGGCAGCTCATATTCAGTTTTGTCTGCTGATGACTGAGAGTTTGGGTTTATACGTTGTTCCCCCCGCCCCCAATTAGGATTTTAGAGGGAATCTGGAATCTCAAAATATAAGAGGGGCAATGCAGTGGGAAAAAAAATAAAAAATAGAAACATACTAAGATCCATTCTCTCCTGACTTTGTTTCACCAAGTGCTCTATATTCCTTTTTGGTTCCAGGTAGGGAAACGGGATATTATCGAGTTAAGGCTGCTAAAAGACCTTATAGAACAGTAGAGTAGCACCCCTGGAGGTTCTAGATGCCTGGGATGGGTGACATCCATATTTGTGGCTGAGCAAAAAGGGAGGGGGGGAGCATCTGAACTGAGCCCACCAAGGGTCAGTAGTGGTTATCAAGGAAATGTTATCCAGTAGGACTAAGCTACAAGGGCTTGGGGCTTGTAGAACAAAGTGAACTACTGAGTGTTAACAGGACATGAAGAACCTTAAGTTAACCATTCTCCTCTCTTGGAAAACAAACAAGCAAACAAACAAACCAAGATGGCCCATGTCATCGAAAAGTTCCTCTTTCATTTAAACAAACGAGAGAACCACACTGTGAACTGGGTTTGAAAGTCCACTTGTGAGAGAAGGGATTAAAAAATTGGATAGGTCAAATCACCCACCAGAGCCTGAAGGGGCTCTTGAGTGGCATATTTGACCTCCAGACCATCACAGTAGAAAACCTGACTGGGGCTGCAAACATTTGAGAAGTTAGGGTTTTTTCCTTAGGGCAAGAATAAAGACTAAGTATAGGTTAAATCTGAAGAGATAAATAATAATTATATATTAACCATTTACAAAAGTAAGTCAGAAGCTAAAAGGAAGCAGGCACGGGACTTTCGCAAATATTCTACATTAATAGTGTAAGAGTAAGTTAATAACAAACAATTGTTTCAGCTTTCATAACACTTGCAACTTATGATAAGCCAACACTGTTTTTATAAGCTCTGTGCCTAGCTGCTGAGTAACTAACTGGCCCTCATGTGACATTATTGTGCAAAACTCAATGGACATTTACGTCCTCTTTATGGGATTTACAGCAAATTTATGAAAGTATCTTTTCTTTTTCTCCCAAAAAAAGACATCTGTTGCTGGTCAGAAATTTATTTATTGTAACCTTTTATATATTTCTCTTGTGATAGCAACAAAAGACTATAAAAGAGTCTGGAATTTGAAATAGAATACAATAGATACTATAGTTTGACTTATTATTGTTTTATTGAATAACTGGTTCTCATAAAAACATATAAAACATATATAAAAATAGAGAAGTGAAAAGTTCTCATAAATAAAAAGACTAGAAATATACAAATTAGGGGATACAATGAAAGTATGTTAATTACAAACTGAAAAGCAGAGTGAACTTTTGAGAAAAAGTACGTATAGTTTCTTAAACTTAAATACTATAGTTTGCACAATTTCACACATTGTTCTCTTAATTCTTGTTTTCAAAAATTTAATCATGAATTTAGCATCATAAATTCTAAAAAAATAAAATTAGAAAATGTTTTGATGTTTTAGTAAAAGCATGAAGCAGTTCTTGTTAAGCTTGAGCACATCTGTCTTTTTAGCTATTTGAAACTTGCTCTTAAAATAGTGGACATATAGAGACCAAGAGATATCAACTTAAGAATGGATTTTTAGGTAACCATGATGTCTAATGATACAGAAAATCAGGCCCAATATGCCGGTAGAAATGGCTTGGGATTGATGCTTTTTCTGTGATTTCTGTAAAAAGAAATTTTTGATCTGTTAGCCTATAACAAACTGTAAGAGTTTTCAATGGAAAGAAAACAGAATTCTATTACCTTACATTTTTCTTAATACTCTCTCAATAAAATGCTAAACTGGCACTAACAAATGAGAACTAATAATAATCTTTTTGTACTCCAAGTTTTTGCATTTTCCCTCAGTAAAATCTCCTATTTGTTTCAATATTCTCATATTAAATTCTCCTTCTTTAACTTAAAATTTAGTTAGAACTTAAAATTTAGTTAGAACTTTATCAAATACATGTGTATGCCTGTGTGTGTGCTGGGCAAATAATATTAATAACAATTTAGAAACAAACAAAATGTCAATTAAACAATTATATTTTATCATGCTGAGGTGCTACTTAACACGAGGCTCTTTTCTAGATAACATATACTACTTGTATTTTACAGGATTCACAACAATGGAATATTCAATTTCATTAGTAAATAGGTATTAAAACAGATACCAATTTCTTCTTGAAATTAGTGAAATTTAGTTTTTTTACCCACTTAATTTTATTGTAAAATTTTACTATTTAAAGCAAATGCTTTGTGAAAGGAACATTGTTAAATAAATGAAATAGGCAGCAATTTCCTGTTTGTTACAGAAAGCAGATGGAAATTCTGCTTTTTAAACTTTATTTTGAATCAGTAACTTTGCACTATGAGAGATCTGAAAGAGTAAAATAGTTAATATATACTTATAAGGCTAATCATAACTCAGAAGTTGCTTAGTAATGGAAATTAATTACTCAGGTAAGAAAATTTCATCTGGAATAGAGAGAAAGTATAGGGGTTTAATTACTTGCCTTGCATGCTGCTGACCCCAGTTCAAATCCTTAGCCTATATATGGTGCCCTAAATACCACTGCTTATTGGTCACTGAGCATCATCAACTGTGGCCAAAAAGGAAAGGAAAAATGGGAGGGAAGAAAGGAAGAGGAGAGAGAGGGAGTAAGTGGAGTAAAGCAGTACATTAAACCTCTGGGGCACTAACCTGCCTAACTACCCAACTCTATTTTCTAAATTGTTAGCAGAATACATGTTGATTCTGTTTAATTTCAATTCAATTAATGCAATATTTTATTTGCAAAATTAATTTTTCTTATATTCACTGACTTAAATAATTTTTTCTATCTCCCTTCTCTTTTTGCATCTTAGAAACCAAGCCAACAACCATGAAGATAGATGAGGAAATGCTAAAGAAATACGTTACTAAGTTACAGAATGGAACACTGTCTGCATTAGAAGATGACAATATTTCCTCTCAAGAATTCCAGGAAATTCTCTCCAATCAGGAAACAGAAAACAACTACAATCTTTTAGAATTAATCAGCAAAGGCTCGGTTAAACTTTCCAGAAAAAAGAGACAGACCGCATATGATCTGTTTAACAAGTGTTGTCATTATGGGGGTTGTACTAATGGAGAGCTTCTTAGTTATTGCTAAGATGACGCTGATTGTGTATTTCTCCTGAAATACTCACATGTATCCTTGATGACAAAAGTACTGATGCCTTTGCCAACCCTCCTGATTATTAGAATATAAAAAAGCATTATTAGTGTTTAATAAAATATTCCTTGCAAATCCTTGCATTGTAGTTTGATTATAATATTATACTTTATATTAAAAGGCTTTTTGTTTTTTTTCAATGGTATAATTATGCAACTGCTTTTCTAAATGTTATTTACATAAAAATAACAAAACACCATTTGAATTCCAATACAACTCAAATATTTTTTAAGTATAAATTCAGTAAAATGTTATATCCCTATGTTATTGGTAGTGAGTCTACCAATAAACTTTATGTTTGATGAATTTAAATCTGTCAAGCATTCTTTCTATTTCAGAACTAATTCCAAAATACTATTTCTGGATTTAAGTCTGAATAATTTTGATAGAAAGAAGCATAAAAATATAAAGTGATTTAATACTAAGAACAATTTTTTACTAATACTAACTTGAGTCAGATATAAAAAGAAATGACAAACCTGGACTATTCTAATATAAATATATAAAATTGGTGCTGATTTAATTGATTTTGTAAGAAATTAAATTGGTTACTGAATCATATTAATTTAGCAAAAGCCATATAAATTATTTTTAAATGATTCTCTAATTTCTACCATGTAAGACACAAAAATATATATCATGCATTTTAAGGCAAAAGATGACTAGATATTGAGAAAATGATAAACAATTTAATGTCACAAACAACAGTTGAGAAACATTATGTTTACTATTTTAGAACATAAAACTATTTCCCTAAACAAAATTACTGTGAGATGATAAAAACCTTTTAATACCAAATTAATATAGTACTTACTGTGTACTGGCTAGCAAATTCCTTTGACTTACACACATCTTTAGGCAGCATTTCTAGAAAAATACTTCAATAGTAACTTTATCAAATGTTTGTAAGCATAAATTAAGATATTAAGAAAGTCCCATATTTTAAACACCCACACATGATGAAGCATAATCAAACCTCTAATGTTTAGGTCCTTATCAAGCTCATCTTCACTATATCTGCAAAATCTCAGAGAACATCAGTTATCTTGAATAGTCAGAAAAATCTGCCATTTGAAATGGTCATTCCAACTGAGGAAAATAAGGCAGTGATGATGAAACTTAATAGTCCTTCACAACAAAGATGTATCCCTAGACATAAAAGGCATCTCCCAAATTCTGCTCTGCCTTTCCCGAAAAGCCCTGAAACTAGGGCTTCTGGTACCAGAAATTAATAAAGTTTCATTAACTAGCAGTTAGTTGATGATTTCTGAAACATTACCAAGACCACCTACAGCTAGCCATCTACTATCAGTATACAGAGTTTATACTTCATTGTTACCTACTAGTTATGCTACTTGCCCTAAAACTCTCATGAGAACAGTTGTTAGTAAGTGCAATTGAGTTCTCACATAAAAATATATTTTATGGCTAAATGACATTATTTGCAAGTATTTCTCTAAAAGAAAACATACACACAGGGATAGAAAACTCTCTTAGTCTTTTCAAGCAAGACCAAGTTTAGAATACACTTCCAATCCTACTTAACATGAGAATGAAATCAAGTTTAAAATAAGTAAGTTTAGAATTAATTCAGATCCTACTTAACATCAGAATAAAACCAACTAGCTTTTCCCACCTTCCCACTCAGATGTTCTTTGAACTTTATCTTTTTTTTATGCTTTTGCTCCACTTCATGTTCCTAAGGGATTGTCAACATCTGGGTTTTGGAATGCATTACGTAGATAAAGACAGGAACAGAAAAGTTTTAATCCGGGCATGATGCCTTCTTCATGCCTGGTTTAAAAAAGAAGAAACTTTGCCAGACACTTTGCATATGTCCCTATTATCTGTCCTTACATGAAAAAACATTGAGAAATTATTTGTAGCACTTAGAGGCTAGAATGGTAGATAAGCAAGGGAAAAGGACATGTAAAGGGATTAAGGCAGTTTACTTATACCATTGCTCAAGCTTACTGCTCTGGCATCTGCAATAACTGTTTTCAAAATATTAGTATTTGCTGTTAATAGAAACTTTACCTAGAGATGGATCTCAGATATAGTATGTATGATGGCGTGAGTTATGTGTTCCACAATTCCCAGAGAGAGTGAGATTAATCTCCATGCCCACAAGCCAGTCTCTCCACCACGTGGAACCAAGAGCCAAGATGTCAGCTGCTCCTCCAGAGATAAACAAACCCCACTCCCAAGGGGAGGGGAAAAAACCAGATGAGGAGGCAATGAGGAAATATCTTTTTAACATGCCAACCAAAAACCAATTGAGAAACATCTAATTAGAAAACAATATGAGGATCAATCCAAAGGCCTCTACGAATAGTATGAACAAATAAGTATTGGAAATTAAGTACATTTGTAGCTTTCACTCTTATGTGCATAAACAAAATTTTTCTCCAAATACGTTTTATTTTGACTCTGCTTATTTCATGGTCTGTCTCCTCCTTTTGTCTACTCTTACTATGACTGTCTTCTTTGATTTTTGTTTTTATTTTAGAAAGAATCATTAGAATTGTTGCTTTTAACTTTTCATCAGAAAGCTTAATTTCAGCTCTAGAAGAGCACAGTCAAAACTGCCTCCTGGTCTGAGGTAACTCTTGCCTGCTGAGCAACCTGAGTTACAGGAACTTTAGTCTTAGAGGCACTGACACACATTCCAGGGAAACCAATAATTAGCAGCAGACACAGTGTTTGAACCTCTGTGCTTGAGAACATCCATGTGCTATTCGGCTTTGCAGAGAAACCTGGTTCAAAATCATGTTTGCAATAAGGAACCTGACCTCCAATGTTCAGAATATCTGCACATCTACTTAGGAGTTTTCAAAGTGACCAGAGTCGAAACATCCTCAGTAGTCGGGATTGTTTATGGCTGGATAACCTGTGTAGTGAAGCCTCAGTTAAGGAACATCTCCAGATCTGAATAGCATAGGTGGGAAGAAAAATCCCTTCTAACTATTCTTAGGGATATGATCTTCTTGATATAGTTAACTATATACTTGGAGAGCTGGACCCTTGGCTTTTTTTTAAGAAGTATTGCTTAACTGCCAGTTTTCTCTGCTATAGGCTTAACTCACCTCCAGAATGAGCTAAATGGGAAGCTGGTAGAGGCCATTCAGGAGTTTTCTGGCCCTACTGAGTCCACACATTGGGGAGGGGGGCATCAGGTGCTCTCCAGGGAGGCAAAGCTGGGTCAGATCCATCTCGGACCTCAGCACCCAGAGCCAGTGCCTGATGGGGAGTGTGTGAGTGCTAGAGCTGGGATTTGGTGGTGGTGGCTTCCTTGTGTCTTCTTAACCATTTTTATAGGAACCAGCGTACAGTCCAACTTCAGCAGGGTCTAACACGGGGGCCAGATCAATCTATTCTATTGCCTGCATTCCTGCTACCTTCAGTCCCTTGGGAGCAGCACTCTGAGCAGGGGAAGCCCAGCCCAGCCCAGCCCACCCATCTCCTCCAGTGGTGGAGGACACCATCACTCACAGATGCGGCCACCATCAAAGTCTGTTTTCCTTGTCCTCATCCTCTCACTTCTGGATGGGTATTCTGGCATCTCTCTCAGACAAGTCCCATCTGCACCATCATGGTACATGAAGGGAAAAGAGTATAGTAAGAATCATACTGGAACCCATTCTTTGAAACCATATTTTCCAACATTAATAATAAAAACCAGCTGCATTGACCAAAAACAAAACTAAAATCACATCAGGATTTGATTCTAAGATGAAGAATTGGAAGTTAAATCTTCTACCAAGTTTTCTAGAGGGCACTGAGATGATGGCTGAGACTGATTTTACCCCATATACAATTGATGACCTCTTGTTACCTATTCCAATGTGCTTTGTGGAGGGAGGGCACACTGTTGGTATGCTTTAGACTTACTTAAGGCTCTTAAGTGTTCAAGGATGACTCCTGCCAATGATTAAGACCATTTGGAGCTAGGATCAAACCTGAGTCAGCTATGTGCAAGGCATGTGCCATATCCAACTTTATCTCATTGGTCTCTTACTTGTTTCAATGTTTAAGAAATAGAATTTTACAAATCAGAAGCTGGGTGGCCAGTGGTCTCGCCCCAATCCTGCTTCTCTTGGCAGTGATAAGTACCTGAGGCATAACTTTCTTTTTTTGTTTGTTTGTTTGTTTGTTTTGTTTTGTTTTGGCCACACCCATTTGATGCTCAGGGGTTACTCCTGGCTAAGCACCCCCTGGCTTGGAGGGACCATTGGGACGCCTGGGGGCCATTGGGACGCTGGGGGATCGAACCGCGGTCCTTCCTTGGCTAGCGCTTGCAAGGCAGATACCTTACCTCTAGCGCCACCTCACTGGCCCCGAGGCATAACTTTCTATGCAGCTTGCTTTCCATAGTTTGGTTCCACAGCTTACAGTTCTCTTAGGCATTGTTATCTCTTGTTGTTGGAGAATGTCCTGTCCTGGTATAAAACTCTCTCTCTAAAAAGAAAATAATGGAGAGAAAGAAAGATCAGAAAGAATATGCCACAGAGATATTCAGAGTAGAGGGTAGGGAGAGGGCAAGAGAGAGAGACTGGACACATTGGTGGTGGGAAATGCGCACTAGTGAAGGGTGCTGCACATTGTATGACTGAAACTCAATCATGAACAACTTCATAACTGCATAAACCATGTGGTTCAATTAAATAATTTATAAAAATTAAATAGACAAGCACAGTCATTATGTCTGCGTTCAGCCAGCTTCATAAAATTACTCTGTTCTCGAAAGAGATGTAGTCCAAGCCATAAAATATTATGGGTATACATGCCACACAGCTGAATGAAAGCTGGCAATCTTGGGAGGAGAGGGCGGGCCAAATCCCCGCCTGCCAAAACCACACCTGCTGAAAAGATATCACCCACAATGGGCCTGCTTCACCACTCACCTATGGTTCTCTATAAGATATCAATCTAAACAAAACTAGAGGTAGGCAGGTAATTGGGGCTGACATCACCAGGATATTTAAAAAATTTATTGATTTTTAAGAATATCTTTATGTAAGCACCATGATTACAAACATGTTTGTAGTTAGATTTCAGTTAAAAAGAAAAAGAGCAACCCCCTTTAAGAGTGCAACATTCCCACCACTGATGCCCACCATCTTCCTCCTCCCACACCACTTGCCTGTATTCCAGACAGGCATTGTACTTTTCTTCTACCTCAATACCATTGTCATGATAGTTGTCAGTGTAGTTATTTCTCTAACTGAACTCATCATTCTGTGGTAAGCTTCATACCATGGGCTGGTCCTTCAAGCCCTCATCTCTATTATCTCTGGGTATTACTGCAATAATGTCTTTTATTTTCTTAAAACCCACAGAGGAGCGAGAGTATTCTGTGTCTATCTCTCTCTCTCTGACTTTTTTCACTCAGCATAACAGTTTCCATGTACATCCATGTATAGGAAAATTTCACGACTTCATTTTTTTTTCTGATGGCTGCATAGTATTTTATCATGTATATGTACCACAGTTTCTTTAGTCACTCATCTGATTTTTTTTTTTTTGGTTTTTGGGCCTCACCCGGCGGTGCTCAGGGGTTACTCCTGGCTGTCTGCTCAGAAATAGCTCCTGGCAGGCACGGGGGACCATATGGGACACCGGGATTCGAACCAACCACCTTTGGTCCTGGATCGGCTGCTTGCAAGGCAAACGCCGCTGTGCTATCTCTCCGGGCCCTCATCTGAATTTTTTATCTTAAACATTTAATATTCTGTACAAGATGGTATTTGTGACAGGTAAGTTCAAAAGGTGACTTGTTTTATCTTCGCACAGCTGTGCTCAGGAGTCTTATTTTATTTTATTTATTGTTGGACATCTGGGTTGATAACTGTTACTTATTTACTGAGTGCTATAATGAATAGCAGTGTGCATACATCTTTTTGGGTCAATGTTTTTCTATCCTAGAGAAATTTACCCAAAGGGGGGTTTGCTGGGTCATATGGCAGCTCAATTTTGAGTTGACTGAGAACCGTCCATACTGTTTTCCATAGAAGTTGGACCAAGCAGCATTCCCACCAGCAGTGGATGAAAGTTCCTTTCTCCCCATCTCCCCATCAACATAGATTATTCTCAGTATTTTTGATATGTGCCATCCTCACTAGTGTAATATGGTATCTCATTGTTGTCTTGGTTTATATTTCCCTGATGATAAGTGATGATGAGCATTTTTCATGTGCCTGTTGGTCATCTATTGGTTTCATTTCCTCTGTTCATTTCCTCTCCCAATTGTGTAATGGGGTTTTTAGGTTTTGTGGGACAAACCTATGTGATTACTTTGCATGTCTTAGATATCAACCTTTTATCTAATGTGCTGGGTGAAAATATTTTCTCCCACTCATACCATACCTGTCTTTTAATGTTAGCCCATACTTTTTTTTTATACAGACACGTTTTAGTTTAATGTAGTTCCATTTATTCAGACTCGATTCTATAGTCCTTGCCATTGGTATTCTATCATTGAAGACCCCTTTGAGGTCTAAGTCTTAAAGTGTTCTATGTTTTTCTCAAGAAACTTTATGGATTCATGTCTAATCCCAAGGTCTTTGATCCACTTTAAATTGACTTTTATATAAGGTGTGAGATATGGATCCCTCTTTAATTTCTTACACGTAGTTATTCCATGATCCCAACGCCATTTGTTGAAGAGACTGTCTTTATTCCATTTCATGTTCTTTGTTTCTTTGTCAAAGATTTATTGACCATACACTGGGGGTGATCACTAGATACTCTATTCTGACCCATTGTTCGGAAAGTCTGCTTTGTGGGTGTGAGGAGAGAGACATTATAGAATATAGGAACACTGGTGCTGAGAAATGATACTGGTGGTGAGATTGGTGTTGAAATATTAAGACTTAATTATCAATGAACTTGTAAATCAGGGGCCAGAGCGGTGGTGCAGAGTGGTAAGGCATCTGTCTTTCTGGCACTAGCCTAGGATGGACCTGCAGTTCGATCCCCCTGTGTCCCATAAGGTCCCCCAAGCCAGGAGCGAATTCTGAGCGCATAGCCAGGAGTAACTCCTGAGTGTCACCGGATGTGGCCCCCCCCCAAAAAAAAAAAACAAAAAAAGTGTAAATCATAGTTGGTTAAATAAAAATTAGAAACAAATAAAAAGCATCAAATAAAAATAACTAAAAGAATGAAAAATAAAAATAAATAAGTAGTATAACTTCCACAAAAATATACCCTCTTTCTTACTACCCCTATCTCTACTCAACTTTAAGCTCTGTGTTCTAAATAATGTAACCACAGACAGAAATCCACGATAATACAATATTTAGTATGCATTTTGCTAAGATCTTTGGAAAATACTGACAATGGAACTTTTTTAAATCATCTTGTCCACAACCCTGATTTTATGGTCTGAAGCATATTTTGATTCTACATTCATAAGCCTAAATATTGTAGAAAATAGTCCATTTTCTAAGTGAATTTTTGATCAGATATTATAGTTTACAATAGTCTTTAGGTCATTATATGGTTGCTGTGTTACTATACCTATCCATTCTCTTTACCCAGTGGTTCAAGATGTCTCCACAACTGTCTCAAAGAAAAATACTGTTCCTTTCCCTTCTCTCCACTTAGCCTCCTCAGTTCCCAGTTTTAATGATATTATTGTCAGAATATTTTTGAACTGAGGATCATACAAACCCTTTCTTTGTATCTTTATGTTCCTCATTTGAGCAAAATTATGCAATATTTATCCTTTGCTTTTTGACCCACTTAACAAGACATTCCAGTTCCATTTAAGTTGTAGTAGATTATAAAAGTTCATCTTATCTCATAGCTGAATAGTACTCCATTTTGTGTGCATATATACATAACTATCTATATAATACACACTTATATATACATATATGTATACCACTTTCTTTTTTGCTGACATGTTATTGGATACCTGAATTGTTTCCAGATCTTGACTTTAGGCAAACAATAAGCACAGGTATGAATATTTACTTTCAGGTTAATGTTTTTGTGTTCTTGGGATAGATGCTCAGGAGTGGAATGACCGGGTCACATGGAGCATCTATTTATGTTTTGCAAAGTCTCCAAACCATGTTCCAAAGAGGCAGACCCATGCAAAAAGTCCGTGAACAGTGAACTGAAGGTTTCTTTTTCACAACAGGCACTTATTGTTTTCAGTATTTTTCATTTACACCATTCTAACTGGTGAGGTAATATCTCATTGTTGTTGTTTTTAAATATTATTTAATGCACTATGGTTTACAATATTGTTAATGTCAGAATTTTGTACATAACAGAATTTGGCACCACACCCTTTCCCAGAGTAGCCACTTCTCTTCGTCTTTGTTTCAGTATTGCTTCCCCAACCTATTCCTTCCTTCCCCTCATCTGTAGTAAGCTCCCTACAAAAAAAGATCAGTCAGTATTTTCTGTTACCTTTGGGCATTTTTTATACCTCCCACTTTGTTTCTTTATATTTTACAAGAAGATCAGTCTGTATTTGTCCCTCTCATTCTAACAATTCCACTCGACATGATATTCATTAGATCTATCCACACAGCAACAAATTGCATAATTTCAACATTAATAATGGCTGAATAGTATTCCATTGTGTACTATTATCTATCCTTACCTAGTCCTCTGTTCTTAGACTCTTAGGTTGTTTCAGATTTTGGCTATTGTAAACAATGCCAAGGTATTGGCATAAGGGTGCATGTGTCTTTTCAGAACAGAGTTTTGAACTCTTGAGGTAGATGCCAGTATTGGAATTACTAGATCATATAGAAAACTCAATTCTTATTTTGTTGAAGAAGTGCCATTTTGTTTTCCAAAAAGGTTAAGACGGGTGACATTTCCACCAGCAGTAAATGAGGCACTCCTTTTCCCCACATCCATGCCAAAACTGGTTATTTTTGAGATTTGTGATGAGTATCATTATCATACATTTGTGATATCTCATTGCTGCTTTGAATTGCATTTTTCTGATGATAAGTGACACAGAGCATTTTTTCCACACATCCTTTGGCCATATTTATATGTCTTCTTTGTAGAATTTTCTGTTTGTCATTTTCCACAATTGTTAATGTTTTTTCTTATGTTGTACTGGTGCTTTATATATCTTAGATATTAGCCCTTTATCTGATTAGTGGTGAGCACTCCCAGTTTATGAGTATCTTTTTACTCTGATCAGTGTTTCTTTTGCAGTGTATACATTTCTTAGTTTTATGGAATATCATTTGTGTATCTTTGTTTCCTTTTCCTGGCAAATCATTGTTACTTTTATTTGTATTTACTGATAATTAGTAATCATGAACTTTGTTTATTTGCCATCTCTATGTGGAAGAGCTCTGGATTTAGTTCAGGTTCGGTAATCAGAGCTCACTGTTGGTGGTGCTTGGGGAATCATAAGCAGTGTCAAGCACTCAAACTTGGCTACTTATGTGCAAGTGCCCTCCGTACCATGCTACAGCTCCTGCACCACCGATGAACATTTTTATATGACTTTCTATCATCTTTATATCTTCTTTGAGCAATGTCTATTCAACTCTTCTTTCCATATTTAAAAATGCTTTTTAGTTTTTAGTTTTTGAGAGTTCCTTATGTATCTTGAGTGAATGGGTCAGTTTATGGTATCAAGGTATTAGTTTCATAGAAACTGTTTGAGATAACATTTCTTCCACTTCATCGAATAGTTTAAGAAGGATGAGTAGTAGGTTCTTTCTGAACACATCATAGGCCAGACTTCTTTTCCTGGGGAAAATTTTTTTAACTGTTTTGACTACCTTGGTAGCAATAGACCTATTCAAATTTATTTTTACTTCCTTCCGAATTTTTACTTCCTCCAAAATTTTTATTTCCTTCAGCATCACGAGGCTGTACAGCTCTAGAAATTTATCTATTTCTTCTAGAGTCTCAAATTTGGTAGTATAAGATATTCATAGTAATGTAGTAAGCCAACTCAGATTTTGTTGTTTTGAATCATGATTTCCATTTCCTGTATAATTGATTTCTGCCTGGACAGATTTTTTTTGTTTATGAGCCACATGCAGCTATGTTTAAGACTTACTCCTGCCCATGTATTCGGGTATCACACCTGGGAGCTTGAAGGACCACCTGTGGTGTAGAGGATTGAACTTGTTTTGGCTGTGTGCAAGACAAGTGCCTTACCCACTGCAGTGTCTCTCAGGCCCTCTGCTTCAATGATGATTATCTACTTCTTCCTTACATTGATCTGTCTTTATTCTTTTTCTAGTTGTTTAATGTAAAGGTAGGTTGTCTATTTGAACCTGTTCTTATTTTCTTATGAATACTTGAGCTGTAATGAATTCCCTCTAAGCATATCTTTTACTGTCTTAAAATTCTGATAGCACCAGAGAGATAGCATGGAGGTAAGGCATTTGCCTTTCATGCAGAAGGTCATCGGTTCAAATCCCGGTGTCCCATATGGTCTCCCGAGCCTTCCAGGAGAGATTTCTGAGCATAGAGCCAGGAGTAACCCCTGAGCACTGCTGGGTATGACCCAAAAAACAAAACAAAACAATTCTGATAGCATGAGTCTTCATTTTCATTTGTGCCAGATTTTTTTTTAATTTTTACTTTCTCCTCGAACCAACACAAAATAATGTTATTGAGTCCAAGTGATTGAGTCTTTTTCTAGCTTTCTGCTTATTTTTTATTTCTAACTTCAAAACATTATGATCTGATAAGATACTTGATAGGATTTCTATTTTCTAAATTTTATGGATACTGTGTTATATAATGGGGTCTATCCCAAAATATGATAGAAGAGTAATAGATAAGAATGTCTACATACCTGTTTTTGAATGAAGAGCTCTATAAATGTTTAGTAAGCCTACCCACTCTATTCTTCCTTAAAGGTTTCTGTTTCCTGACTGAATCTATATTTGTTTGGGATATCCAATGATAAGAATGTGGTATTAAAATATCTGAATACTTTTGTTTTGCTATTTTAATTCATGCCTATTTTCATTAACCTAATAATTTCCAGTTTCATCTTTTAGTATTGCTACAACTTGGATGGAACTGGAAATTAGAGGAAGAAAGAACAATACTTTATGATCTTGCTCATCTGTCAATATAGAGTAACAAAATGGACTAAATAATGACAGATGACAATAAACCCTTGTTAGGTGGTTACAAAACTGAGAAAACAAAGCACTGAGATGTGAGTGGGATTTTGAGGTTGAGAAAACATGGCATAAGAACAGTGATGGAGGGCTATGGGCACTTCAGTGCTGGTAAAGATTCAATAATTTTATACATCAAAACAACTTATAGGGGCTGGCGAGGTGGCACTAGAGGTAAGGTGTCTGCCTTGCAAGCGCTAGCCAAGGAAGGACCATGGTTTGATCCCCCAGAGTCCCATATGGTCCCCCCAAGCCAGGGGCAATTTCTGAGCGCTTAGACTGGAGTAACCCCTGAGCATCAAACAGGTGAGGCTCAAAAAACCAAAAACCAAAAACAAACAAACAAAATACCCCAACAACTTATACATCAAAACTTAACAGGGAAGGTGCTATCTTACATGCTTTCAACCCAGGTTGAAAATCCAGCACCCAGATGGTTCCCCTGTATCTCATTAGGCAGGAGTAATTCCTGAGTATAGAGCCCAGAGTAAGCCAGTAGAACTTATCAGAGATGTAGCACATGCACAAGAAATAGTCAAAAATTAACATTAATATATACATGTTATCTCATTACAGTAATAACAATAGTTTTAAAACAATTAATAACAAAAAATCATGGATATACCAGTCTTGCAGCTTATCATACTGGGGCCCCTCAGGGAAGAAGGGAGGGCAAGTCCCCTGCTCAGCTGAAGCACACAGACCCAATTTATAACTGCTGCCATGTCAATGTCCCAGCTTCACTGCTTTTTCACTAATATCCTCAGAGATGCTAAATGTCCAAAATTCTAGGTATGCAGGTTTTGTAGCTGACATCTTCAGGGATGGTTTGGAGTCAGGGCAGGCCTTCTTCATGCCACCGCCACCACCACCAACAAAAGTTACCACAATCACTCTGCTTTGTACCACTGTGCTTCCAGAAGTACAGACACCCATGCCCACAAACCATCACTGTTACCATATGTTCATCAGCCCAGCTCCATAGATCCTCAAAGTCCCAGACCTCAGTGCTGCTTATTAAGTATCATGCCCAGTGAGCTTAATCAGAGGGAGAGAGACTGACACAAAATCTCTCTCATATGTGGGAAATAAAGAAACCTAATGAAATAATAAACTTCCATCATGGAAACTATTATGCTGAGTGAAATAATTCAGAGGGAAAGAGATAGATGCAGAATAGTCTCACTCATCTATGGGTTTTAAGAAAAATGAAAGACATTTTTGTAATAATACCCAGAGACAATAGATATGAGGGCTGGAAGGACATACTCACTATATGAAACTCCCCACAAAGAGTGGGGTGTGCAGTTAGAAAAATAACTACACTAACAACTGTCATGACAATGTTAATGAGTGAGAGAAGTAGAATGCCTGTCTTGATACAGGTGGGGGGGGGGAAGTAGGAGAGAGATGGGGGTAGTGGTGGTGAGAATATTGCACTGGTGAAAGGGGTGTGTTCTTTTTATGACTCAAACCCAACTACAATCATGTTTGTAATCATGTTTCTTAAATAAAGATATTATTAAAATATAAATAAATAAATAAATAAATAAATGTCCAGAGGTAATAGAAACAAAGAGCATGAGAACTAGGAAAAATGCCACTGTGGGTATAAGGAGGATAGGACAGGGCAACAGCTATGGTGGAGGAGGGAAGTGTTAAACTGGGAGGAGGAGATGGAATTAAAAGGTGGAAAAGTGTTATTCCCAAAAGTTTACCAGCAACAATACTGTAAACCAGAGTACAAAAATTTATTTTAAAAACCACTTCTAGTATAGGCAGACTAGTGGAGAAAGGTGACTGTGGGGAGGGGGCAATTGGTGAAGGAAAATGGATACTGGTGAAGGGATTCATGTTGAAACATTATGTTCCTAAAATTCAATCATGAATAACTTTATAATTTCACCATGAATAAATAAAATTTAAAAATATGTAAAGTAAGTGTTTTTATTCTTCATTTAGAAAATGCAACCTACTAGGTTACTACAGATCCTAGTCAGGTACTCACAAAAGGGGAAAATAATTAGAATAAAAAGTCAAGCCCCTGCTTTCAGCAAACATTATTAATAATTATACATTATATTGATACCCAGATGCTGATGCAAAAAAATTTCGATCTCATAATTTTCAAGAGTTCAGTCATTTCTGGAAGCTCTGCAATATTTATTAGCCTCTGTCCGGTGATAAACCTGTACCTCTGAGTTTAGTCATTTCCCGTAAATTCTTTTGAAAAAGTATTTTAAAAGTTTCTGGGGCCGGGCGGTGGCGCTAAAGGTAAGGTGCCTGCCTTGCCTGCGCTAGCCTCGGACGGACCGCGGTTCGATTCCCCCGGTGTCCCATATGGTCCCCCAAGCCAGGAGCGACTTCTGAGCGCATAGCCAGGAGTAACCCCTGAGCATTACCGGGTTTGGCCCAAAAACCAAAAAAAAAAAAAAAAAAAAGTTTCTATAATTGTCTTTCTAAAAGAACTAGAAAGTTGATGAGCCAGAGTGAAAGTATAGTGGGCAAAGCATTTGCTTTATCAGTGGCTGACCTGGGATCAATCCCTGGCACCTTATATGGTCCCCTAAACTCTCTCAGGATCTGTGAATGCAGAACCTGGAGTAAACACTGAGTACCTGGGGTGTGGACAAAAAAAAAAAGAATTTAAAAATTGACAAAGATTTTATTATGATGAATGTAGAAAATGCTTGCCTATTTTGTGTCATGCCAAATGTTAGAATATAATGGCAAGAATTGACCCCAGTTATACTGAATATTTTAGAATTCTGTACAATTGCAGAATATTTGTGTACATTTAAATAAGATTAAACATTTCTCCTTATATGAACACCTTTCCATGAAGTTTCAGTACCAAACGGGCCCATTAATAGAATTATTTTACAGGAGGAGAGTATAATATTCATTATTATAAGGCACTTTGAGGATTCTTTTTTTTTTTTTTTGGTTTTTGGGCCACACCCAGTAATGCTCAGGGGTTACTCCTGGCTATGTGCTCAGAAGTGCTCCTGGCTTGGGGGACCATATGGGACACCGGGGGATCGAACTGCGGTCCGTCCAAGGCTAGTGCAGGCAAGGCAGGCACCTTACCTTTAGCACCACTTTGAGGATTCTTTAAAAACTTCTTATATTTCTTTTATTGTTAGGTATTCTGCAGTGCCAAGAATCAAACTTAGAACTGCTCCACTGAGCCAAAGGCTTGACACTTTCTATAAATAAAGGCTTCATTCTTAATGTACATTTTTTGCTTATTTAAAGTTACTATATTGTTTTAAGTTAGTTATTTTTAAAGTTTAAATACACAGATTACTATGAAGCAATATACAATTAGTCAATCTCTCTGACAAAGATTTGAAATGCTTCTCTTTGTGTATGATTGCTTTCTGCCCTTTAGAAATATAGAATACAATCTTCGATTAAAATTTAGTAAGTAACTGGTTATAATTAAACTCTCAGAAGACTGGATGAAAATGATAAATTCCGGACATTAAAGTTCAAATATAACAATCATGCATGGTTGAAGGAAAAGAACAGAAAACTCTGTTTATATAAAGGGAATGTGCTGATTGGTGCCTGCTACAATGACCAATAAATTCTGTTCTGTTTGCTCCTCTTACAGGACCATGCTCTAGATTTGTTCTACACATAAAGAGCTACTCCTGCTTTCCATGCTATCTTCCACGAGGAAGGACAAACTAGAGAAAGCAGAATATTCTTTACATTATTTATTCTAGTATTCCTAGTGAAGCGTAGGTAATCTGAGTACCTTTTACAGCAAGTAAATGAATTACTGGAAAAAAGCTTATTTGCACAGGAATTTCATAGTCAATTATGACAACAAATAATGATATTATTAATAATCATACTACCAAATCAATATGTGGTATTTTAATGTGGGAATATTGGACATTAAAAATTATCTCTCACCAAATACAAAAAAGTTATGCAGTTAAATTTTAAAACATAATTTATTCTACATGTCATCAAATTGCTACATGTTATTTCTTTTCTGTTTTGCTTGTATGTTTTTGTATTTACATGTTTTTGTATGCGTGTATGACAGAGTTCTTATTTTCTAGCTAAGTAGAATACAATGTCAGGATAAATGTGTACAAGTAATTGGTTTCCAACAAACGCTTTTCCAGAGAACTTAAAACTACTTAGTGGATAAAGTATATTGTAAACATCAGATAGTGAACAGATTTACATAAGTGCAGTGAAAATTTTAGTGTTTTCTATTTTCTTTTTTAACTATTTTTTTTTTTTTGGTTTTGGGGTCACATCTGGTGAGGCTCAGGGGTTACTCCTGGCAATGTGCTCAGAAATTGCTCCTGGCTCGGGGGACCATATGGAACTCCGGGGATCAAACCTAGGTCAGTCCATTATGCTATCGCTCCGGCCCCCTTTATTTTCTTTTTTTGAGGGATTACCACTGGAGAAGCTCAGGGCTTACTCGTGGCTTTGTGTGAAGGAATCACTCCTGACACACTCGGAGAATCATGTGGGTTACCAGGAATAAAACCTGGGTTGGCACATGTTAGACAAAATGCCCTGCCTGTCCCCACCCACAAATTTAATGCTACTTTACCAGTCTTAAGATGAGAAGATTTCAATTCTTCTATTGTCAAAATATTACCCATGTAGCCAATGTATATTTCAGAGTTTAAAGTAATTCATAGATATTATCTTAGACTTGGTTATGCAGCACATATTTGTGCCGGAAAGCAGAGTTTTACAACTTAGCTTTACAGTAAATGACTTCAAATACTGTCAGATGTTGTAAAATGATTTGAGGGTAAGACTAAGGAAAAAAACAAAGTTGTAGAAGTAGCAGGACAAAACACTAGACTGCAAAGGATATACAGTTGTGATAGGGGTAAAAGAGGTAGGTGCAGAAAGAGGCGGAGCTTGAGCCACTGTCTGACATTCCAGATGTTAACCCTTTGGATCTCTGCAATATCTGTCGTGATCTCCCCCTTTTCATTTCTAATATGGGTTATCAGATTTCTCTCTCTCTCTTTCTTTGTGAGTTTTGCCAATGGTCTATCAATCTTGTTTATTTTTTCAAAGAACCAACTTCTGCTTTCGTTGATCTTTCGGATTGTATTTTTTGGTTTTCCACTTCATTGAGTTCTGCTTTCAGCTTTGTTATTTCCTTCTGTCTCCCTATTTTTGGTTCCTTTTGTTGGTCATTTTCTAATTTTTTTTAGCTGTGTCATTAAGTTATTCAGGTATGCCCCTTCTTCCTTCCTGATGTGTGCTTGTAGAACTATAAATTTTCATCTCAGGACCGCTTTTGCTGTGTCCCATAGATTCTGGCAGTTTGTGTCTTCATTATCATTTGTTTCCAGGAAAGTTTTGATTTCCTTTTTGATTTCATCTAGGACCCACTGGTTTTCAGTAGCAGGGTGTTTAATTTCCAATTGTTAAAGTTTTTCTTCTGTGTGGCTTTGTAGTTCACATCTAATTTCAAAGCCTTGTGGTCAGCAAAGGTAGCCTGCAAGATTTCTTTTTTTTTTTTTTTTGTCCCCCAATTCACAATACATACCCGGCAAGGGTCCTGTGTTGAGGTGTATATGGGGTGCCTTTACTGTACCTCCTCTTTCTATACAGCCAGTGTAAAGAACACAGCCTGTGGTAAGAATTGGGAGGCCGCAAGATTTCTATCCTCTTGATTTTATGGATGTTTTATGTGTCAGCATGTAGTCTATTCTGGAGAATGACCCATGTATATTGGAAAAGAATGTGTATCCAGGTTTTTTGATATGGAGTGTCCTGTATATATCTACTAGTCCTCTTTCTTCCATAACTCTTTTCAGGGCTAGTATTTTTTTGTTGGGTTTCAATCTGGTTGACCTATCAATTGTTGATAGGGCTGTGCTGGTCTCCCACAATGATTGTGTTATTATTGATTTCTTCTTTCATTTTGTCAGTAATTGTATTAGATAATTTGCTGGTCTCTCATTGGGTGCATATATGTTTAATAGTCTGATTTCTTCCTGTTGTACATATCCCTTGATTAGTACATAGTGTCCATCTTTGTCCCTTACCACTTTTCTGAGTTTAAAGTTGGTGTCATCAGATATTAATATGGCCACCCCAGCTTTTTTGAAGGTGTTGTTTGCTTGGATGATTTTTCTCCAGCCTTTGATTTTGAGTTTGTGTTTGTTCTGACTATTCAGATGTGTTTCTTGTAGGCAGTAGAAGGTTGGATTCATCTTTTTGACCCATTTTGCCACTCTGTGTCTTTTAATTGGTGAATTTAGTCCATTGACATTGAGGGAGATGATTGTCATAGGATTTAATGTCATCTTTGTAGGTAAGTTTGCTGTGTTTGTTGGTCTCTTTTGTCTTAGAGTAGACCTGTCAGTTTTTCCTTTAAGGCTGGTTTATCATCTGTGAAGTTTCTGAGCTGTTGTTTATCCATGAAACTGTGTATTCTTCCTTCAAACCTGAACGTGAGTTGGACTGGGTGCAGTATTCTTGGTGAGGCATTCATTTCATTCAGTCTTGTCACAATATCCCACCACTGTCTTCTGGCCTTGAGAGTTTCTTGTGACATGTCTGCTGTAAGTCTTAGGGATCCTCCTTTGAATGTAATTTTCCTTTTTGATCTTGCTGCTTTCAGTATTCTATCTCTATGGGATTTGTCATTGTAATGAGGATATGTCTTGGGGTGTTTTTCTTTGAGTCTCTTTTAGCTGGTACTCTTCAGGCATGCAGGATTTGATTGCATGTAGTCTTTAACTCTGGGAGTATCTCTTTGATACTTTGTCTTTGACAGTTGATTCTTCCTAGAGATCTGCTTCCTGGGTTTCTGGGATTCCAATGATTCTTATGTTGTTTCTGTTGAGTTTATCAAAGACTTTTATTTTCATCTGTTCACATGCCTTGAGTACTTTTTCCATTGCCTGTTCGTTTGTCTTAAGGTTCTTTTCCAATTTCTTCTGTTGTGTTGAGGGTTAACTAGTGTTTGCATGAATGTGGATAGAAAGGAACTCTCATTTACTGCTGGTGGGAATGCCAACTTGTCCCTTGTTTCTGGAAAATATTATGGATATTCCTCATAAAACTGGAAATTGAGCTCTCATAATATCCAGCAATACCAGTCCTAGGGATACACCCTAGGACCACAAAACAATAAAAAATGCCCACTAGACTCATATGTTCATCACAGCACTCTACAATATCCAGAATCTGGAAACAACCCAGGTTCCCAACAACAGGTAAGTGGCTAAAGAAATGGAGGTACATCTATGCTATGGAATAGTCTGCAAACATTAGGAAAATGAAGTCATGAAATTTGCTTATACATGTATGAACAGGGAGAGGGCTAGACATACAATAATTTTATTTGTGGGATATAAGAAACTTTTCTGATGACCATGGATGGAGCTGATCTCTCTGGACAAGGACTAAAAGTACTTAAAGGGGATAAAGTGATATGTATTGCACCCTCCTCATTGACAATAGTGCTTTCTCACATAATGTCAGAAAAAGAGAAGCAGAATTCCTGTCTCAGAAACTGGCAAGATGGTTGGGATATAAATGGGGAACGTTGGTGGTGAGAAAGTTGCACTGCTGAAGAAGGGTGGTTTACATTTTGTGACTTAAACCCAACTATGAACATTTCTGTAACCATGGTGATTAAATAAAGAAATTATTTTTAAGGGCCAGAGAGATGACAAAAGCGGTAGGGCATTTGTCTTGCATGCAGCTGATCCAGGATGGATAGTTGTTTGAATTCTGGCATCCTCTATGGTCCCCTTTGCCTGCCAGGAGAGATTTCTGAGTGCAGAGCCAGGAGTAACCCCTGAGCACTGCCGGGTGTGACCCCCAAACCAAAAAGCAAATAAAAAAAATTATTTTTCAAAAGAACAAAACTGGATCCATATCTCACACCTTACACAAAAACCAATTTAAAGTGGATCAAAGACCTTGAGATTAGACCTGAATCCAAAAAGTACATTTAGGAAAACTTATGCAGAACACTTCAAGATTTAGACATCAAAGGAGTCTTTAATGATAGGATGTCAATGGCAAAGCTATAGAATCAAATCTGAATAAGGGGACTACATCAAACTGAAAAAATTATTTTATTTTCTTTTATTTTGGGGGCCACTCCTGGTGATGCTCAGGGTTTACTCCTGGCTATGCACTCAGAAATCGCTCCTAGCTCGCGGAACCTGTGGGATGCCAGGGATTGAACCAAGGTCCATCCTGGATCACTGCATGCAAGGCAAATGCCCTACGACTGTGCTATCTCTCCAGTCCCTAAACTGAAAAAATTCTGTATGGCAAAAGAAACATGGGCTAAAGCTTAAAGATAGCTGACTGAGTGGGAGAAAATATTTTCACAACACATCAGATAAAATGTTGATATCTAGAATATGCACAAAGATTAAGCCCACAAAATCTAAATTCTCCATTAAAACATGGGGAGAAGAAATGAATAGACACCTGCTTGAGGAAGACCAACTGATATGCAACAGGCAAACGAAGAAATGTTCATCATCTCTTACTAGGTAAATCGAAATCAAGATGACAATGAGATATCATCTTAAACCAGTGAGGATGACACATACCAGAAATATTGGGAACCAAAAATGTCAGTGGTGAAAAAGGATCTCTAATTCACTGCTTGTGGGAATGCTGCTTGGTTCAACCCCTAATGAATACAGTATGAAGGACTCTCAGTAAACTCAGAATTGAACTTCCATCTGATCCAGCAGTTTGTTTCACTTTTTGGGTGTCTATCCCTAGAACAACGATGACAAGTGAAACACTCATTCAAAAGGATGTTTGCACATACCAACTACAGTCATGTTTGTAATCACTGTTTAAATAAATATATTATTAAAGGGGCCTGCGAGGTGGCTCTAGAGGTAAGGTGTCTGCCTTGCAAGCGCTAGCCAAGGAAGGACCGCGGTTTGATCACCCCAAGCCAGGGGCAATTTCTGAGCACTTAGCCAGGAGTAACTCCTGAGCATCAAACGGGTGTGGCCTGAAAAACCAAGATATATATATATATATATATATATATATATATATATATATATATATATATATATATATATCTTGGTTTTATATATATATATTCCAATTCTTTCTTTTTTAATATATATATTTAATATATATATTAAAAAAGGAAGAATTGGAATCAAACTCAATGTCCCACAACAAATGAGTGGATCATGAAGAGGTGGCATACTGTATTTGCCAGTGTATAAGATGACTTCTGAAATGAAAAAAAAGTCAACCGAAAATCGGGAATCTTACACGCCTAGTATATCCCAAAAAACGTCTCCATATGAATATTGCCACAAAACGAATTTTCTAACTCGATCCTGCACCAATCACTTCAAGGCTGCTCGGACCGCCTCTCTAACTTGGCCAATCCAAGCAGGCTTTTTATGCATGCAAATTAGACAATGTTCTGGACCCAAATCTACACTGTCAAAAGCCTGCTCAGATAGGCCAGAGTCAGAGAGGAATTCTATTACAGTATAACCTTTGAACCTTTGCTTGTTGTGATTTGCTCACTGTGGTACATACAGTTGCAGCACAGGAACGTTCTGTCTTATACAGCAAATATAGGCCTAAACCTATGTTTTAACTGTAAAATTAGGGGGTCGTCTTATATGACCAGTCGTTGTATACGCCGGCAAATGCGGTATATACACACATGAATTACTACATAGCTGTAAGAAATGATGCCATTATGCAGTTCTCTGCAACATGATTGGAACTGGAAGACACTATGTTAAATGAAGCCAGAAGAAGGAAAAATACAAGATGCTATTGCTTATTTTGGTTTTAAGAATAACTGCAGGAAGAAAAGCAGTGAACTTAAATGAGAGTTGTTGAGAATACCCTAGGCCTCAGAATATAGTGAGGAAAAGGAAAGAAATTGAGTGAGAAACGAGAAAGACACATATGAAATGATGGGACACAGCGGCTACAGGGACTTAGGTACATTGGTGATGTTAAGAAAGGACAGAACTAAATATCCAAACCAGAGTCAACAGCAATGAAATCGCGAAATCCAAATTCTAACAACCAAAACATAAATACAGTCCTGTTATGATGGCAGAGTGGGGTGTGGTTGTAACAGCAAGGAATGCACTCTGGGAACACTAATGGGGGAAGGTTTGTACTGATAGTGGGATTGGTCCTGAAACATTGTATGTTAAAATCCAACTCTTAATAACTTTGTAAATCACAGTGATTTAAATAAAAATTTAATAAAAATAATTATTTAAGTTGTACTTGTACATTTTTAACATAGCTCTGGTTGCTTGAGAAATTAAATTATGTTTTCTAGAGTCATCATAATATTTCCATATTAAGGAGGATCCCTGAATTAAAAGTAAAGGCAGAGAGTCTTAGTTGAAATTATTTCTTTTATTGCTGAAAAAGTAAAGTTCCAAGATATTATCTTAATTTGTCAGCTTTGCAGACCCTTCCATGAGTCAAATTGTGTCTCTCTTTCCTTATTTTATAACACATTAAATTTTCTCTCTTTTGTAGAGGATTGCAATTTGGACTACACCCAGTAGTAGTCAGGACTTACTCCTGGCATTGTGCTCAGGAATCACTTCTGGCAATGCTCATAGACTAAGTGCAGTGCCTGAAATTAAACAGGGGTCAGCCATGTGCAAGTCAGGTGTCTTATCTACTATACCATCTTTCTTGTCCCATATTACCTTATATTTAAATAAATGATATTAGTTTATACACTTACAATAAACTTTCTGTTAATCCATTCTGAAGGATCTATTATCAGCAGGCTCTGTGCTTAATATGTTGATGAACAAATTTGTTCTGTGTGTCCTTGTGAGATTGAATAAATAATTATACATTTCTAATGAATATATGGTAGACGGAGGTAAATGGTAAGTAAAAAGTGAAGCAATATAATTTATAAAATATCAAATACAGTTTTATTGTATCTTAATCTTGGGAATGTTAGCTTCAAACCACAGTGGTAACACAATTTTGTTGGATGGTGAATGACCCAATAATCATATCAAGTAAAGGTACATATAAAACTATAATTTCAGCTACCTCTTTAGACCTATAATTTTTTTTTTTTTGGTTTTTGGGCCACACCCGTTTGACGCTCAGGGGTTATTCCTGGCTATGTGCTCAGAAATCACCCCTGGCTTGGGGGGACCATATGGGACACCGGGGGATCGAACCGCGGTCCGTCCTACGCTAGCGCTTGCAAGGCAGACAGACACCTTACCTCTAGCGCCACCTTCCCGGCCCCTAGACCTATAATTTTAATCCACAGTGTTCTTAGGACAGTTGCACACACACCAGCCACACACTTCTCTTAAATCCTTAGAGTTCAGAAATACTGAGAAGAAAACTTTGATTATCTCTTTTTGTTGTGTATTTTAGGTTATTTTGTTTGTTGTTGTTTCATAGTAATACTAATATTTATACTTTAGACATAAAATGAACCAATCAATTACCAAAATGCCCATTCCTCCACCACTATTCCTAGGTCTCTCTTAGACACTTTCTCCCATGACTTACAGCCCCTGCTTCATAAGATTTATTATCAGAGTTAAAGGGTTTATTTTCACAGATCATTGTCTAGTCCCAATTTTGTTTCTTCATGTACCACATATGAGTAAGTTCTGTATTTTCATATATAATATATGAATGAAGGTATTTCTCTTCATTAATTCATTTTGTTATACCCTCTAGTTCATTGTGCCCAAACTTTACTGTAACAATCTCTGGTCAAGGTGGACACTGCAACTATCCACACTGCAACTAGCTTGGGTGCAGCTGGGGGAAAGAGGTACTTTCTATCATTTTTTTAAATGTATGGTAAATTTTAGAGGAACAGAGTGGCGTGAGGCCTTTTTTTCTGAAAAGGATGCAATAGGTCAAGTAAGTCTGGGAACTTACGTTCTTTTCTGACTCTGTACTTGCAAAATAAAAGATGTATCTATTCTTTTAGCTCAGCACACACACACACACACACACACACACACACACACACCACAATTTATTCAGTTCTCTGTTAGGCACATATACGAACTGTTTGCAACTCTGGGATGTTATGAATAGTGCTGCTATAGGAAATAAAGATGAGCATATATCTTTCTGATTAATGGTTTATTATTCTTGGGATAGGTACCAAAAAGTAGAATTTCTGGATCATATTATAATTTCTATCATTAATTTTTCAGACAAACATGTTTTTCTTACTGTTGTCCATATATGTCTCTATTTTCTCTGGATATCAATCTCATACTACCTTAAAAAAAAGAAATCTTATAAAGGGGTTGTGAGCCACACATGGAAATGCTCAAAGGTTACTCCTGGTTCTCTGCTCAGGAGTTACCCAGTCATATGCTGTGCCAGAAACTTTAACCAGGATTGTAACCATTGTGGCCACATGCCAAGTAAGAGTCCTTTGAACAAAATTATTTACAAAATGTCAAATTTGTTGTATAATTGTTGTATAATTGTATTCATTGGTAATTTTTGACTAAAAACATTAAAAGTTAAAAAATAAATAAAATATATGGGCACACATTAAAATTTGAGGATTGCTATTTTGGAAGTTATTGTCATCTTTCAGTTACATCTTACCTAACTTAAGGCAAAATCGCTTTGAATCATGTCTGTGGTGTTTACACCTAAAAGAAAAGTTTTGCCCTAATATGATTTTCATAAAAAATATTTTAAGTTGTAAATTAAAAATTCAGAAAAAAGAAGTAAAGACAAATATGGAGAGACAATCCACACAATAAAAATTTATTTAAAAAGATGGCTATATTTTTTCTTAATTTCAGTAATTTTACTTTCTGCCAAGTACTTACCTTGTTCGTCTGAAGACACAAATGACCTTTTTAGGACCAGAAAACTAAAATATCCTTCTCTTATTATGTTGCCTATAAAAGATACACCTGAACTAGCATATGAGTAAAAGGTTGGGAGGTATATAAAGGTGGGTGTACTACTGCAAATAGTAGTCTTGTAGTGGGGGCTTATTTTCTGCATGTTATGGTGGGCTTTAGTTAGAAAAAGCATCCAGCTGTGAAGCAGAGCAGCCATGCTCTTGTGGAGCCTCTAGGAGAGCGATTTTGCTGGGCCCTTCTCTGCCCACTCAGGAAAGGTTCAGGATACAGAAGAGTAAAGTGCATATAGTAGTCTTAAAAAAGGTTGTTTTCCTTCCTTTTTTCCCTTTATCTTCTTAAACTGATTTTTATAGTCTCTAAAAGGACTCCTCCCATTTTTTTGCTTGTTTGAATTTTTGCCTCCCCTTTTTTCTTTTCTTTGTGTTGTTTTTTTTTTTCTTACCTTCAAACAGAACCACATAACTTGAACCATCTTCTTATGCCTCACAAATTGTGGGGGAAACAATGAAGGGCACCAAGACCAAATAGTCATATGAAATTTGAGTAGAAATAAAAAATGATCAGACTTAAACACCAAATCCAAAGCCAACTACAACAGAATCTACCCAATCTACAACAAGCTAGACACAGAAGGGACCACTTCTACTAGCAGTCTGGTGGGCAAAGGAGGGGCAATATGGGATGCATGCTGGGAACAGGGGTGGAGGGAGGACAGCATTGGTTGTGGGAATGCCCTGATTCAATGTCATTATGTACCTAAAATACTACTGTGAATGATTTGTAATACATTTTGGTCAAAATAAAAATTATTAATAAAAAAGATCAATAAAAAAGGTTGAGCATAAAAAAAAAAAGGTTGAGCATGCCACACTTAGATCAGCTAAAATAAACCTCAAATTTTGAAAGAAAACAAGAGGCAGAGATAGACATTATATAATGATTAAGAACATCGACACATTCTTCAAAACAAGCATATAAAGCAACAAAGAGACTACTAAAGGTCTGTAGAAAGATATTGACAGCAATACAATAGCAGTATAAATAAACAATCATATCTACTGAATAGTTTCGTCAGACCAAAACATCAAATAAGAAACAATACTCTTATGGGAGAAATTGTTGATTTGCGCTTAAAAAGTAGGTACAGTGCTTTGTAGGTGCTCCTCTTCCCAAGCACACTGGCAGAATAAAGAAATGGCAGCTGAATGCACACTCTTTAGATGTACAGGGAACATCCAGCAGAATAGACCATATGCTAGAACATATAGTACCCATAAAATCATTGGACTGAAACTGGAAGTCATGTCAAGTTACTCTCTAATCACAATGCTTTGAATGTGCAGAGTAATCACAAAAAGAAAACTGGAAAAACTCTTGGAATTGAAACAGCATACTACTGAAGAACTAGGGGTTTCAAAGCAGATTCCTTTAATCAAATTTGAATACCTGAACTATCAACATAAGGGGCACAGCATAAGCTGTTCTAAGAAGGAAGTTCATACCAATACAGGTATTTATTGAAAACAAGACTGAAAAACTGGGACTGGAGAGAAAGCATGAAGGTAAGGCGTTTGCGTTTCATGCAGAGGGTCAGTGGTTCGAATCCCGAGATCCCATATGGTCCCCCAAGCCTGCCAGGAGCGATTTCTGAGCGTGGAGCCAGGAGTAATCCCTGAGCACTGCCGGTTGTGACCCAAAAACCAAAAAAAAAAAAAAAAGGCTCAAAAACCAATCTAGTTTTACATCTAGTAAGTACTAATGAAAACTGTGGTACTGAAACAACAGTATATGCTCAGGCCAATGGGACAGAATGGATAGGCTAAGATAAAATTCTCTGGTTTATGAGTACTTAGTATATGACAAAGGAACTGGGTGTATGAATTGGACCAAGGAAAACTTCTTCAACAAATAGTGTTAGGAAAACTGGATAGCAACATACCAAGTAAAAAAGAAAATGAACTGGAACAATATGTCATAAAATTTATACAAACATTAATTCAAGTTGGATTAAAGAACTTGAGATAAGAGTAGAATTCATAAATGAAAAATATAAAGCAAACTCTTCAAAATATGGACCTCAGATATGTCTTCACTTATTTGACTGCAGAGGGTAAGGCATTAAGAACAATAATAAACAATTGAGACCTCATCAAACTAAAACTTTTCATAGCAAAAGAAACTCATGTGAAAATGAAAAGAGGGACTGGAGTGATAGCTCAGTGGTAAGGCATTGCACATGGCTGACCCAGGACAAATCTCAGTTCGATCCCAAGCATCCCATGTAGTCTCCTAAGCCAGGAGTGATTTCTAAGAGCAATCAGTCAGGCGTAACCCCTGACAGTCACTGGGTGTGACCCCCAAACAAACAAACAAAACTAAAATGAAAAAAGAGCTAATACAGCAGGTTTGCCTTACACATAGCTGACCTGAATTCAATCACCAGCAGTTATAGAATCACCACCACCACCACCAACATCACCTGGAGTAATCCCTGAACATAAAGCTAAAAGTAAGCCTTGAGCACAGCTGTGTGACCACAACCAAATACATTAAAAGGATTATATGTTGGGCACAGAAGAAAGGGTGTTTTCCTCGCAAACAACTGACCTGGGTTTGATCTCCAGTATTCCATATGGACCCCCGAGTACCTCCAGAAATAATCCCTGAAGAATAACCCCTGAGCACCACCAATTTCTGAATGTAGCCTAAAATTAAAAAAAAAATTAAGTGATTACATATTAGGAGTAAGTAAAATATATTCTAGGTATTTGAGAATGACTTACTTTATGTAAATTAATATGATACACTAGAAAAATTATATAACCATATAAATAGATGAATTGAAAACATTTGACTCAAAATTTACCTACAACAACAACAACAACAACACAATAGAGGCCAGAATAATAGTAAAGGGGTTGCTTGCCTTGTGCATAGCTATCCTGGGTTCAATCTTCAGCATCCCATATGGTCCCCTGAGCATTTCCAGGTGTGCCTCCCCACTCAAAAAATATATATATATAATGAACTTAAGTAACGGCCATGTATACAATCCCACAGCTTTTATGATACTCAGCAGTGAAGAACTGAGCCTATCCTTTAAGATCAAACATAAGACAAGCATATACAATCTCACCACTATTATTCAACACTGTATTGAAACTCATTGTAACATTATTTAAGCAAGACAGAGAAACCACATGGACTCAATTTGGATAACAAGTCAAACTATATTCAGATGACATATTATACATAGAAAACCCTAAAGACTGTCAAAAAATGTCTGGAAACAATAAACCAATTCAACAACATAATTAACCATTCTCTCCAAAGCACTATATAGATCTAATATAACCCTCATAAAAATTCCTATGGCATTCTTTAAGTACATGAAACAAATATTGTCTACCATGCTATTGCTCTGCATCACAAAGCAAATTTAATGCATTCAGATTGTGTATAGAGACATATTCCCTGGGGATTTTATTTGGGATGGATGGTACTTGGGTCACATTAAGTAGTGATCGGAGCTTAACTTCTGGCTCTGGTGGTGCTGGGAGAAATATAGTGCTGGGAATTGAACCAGATTGGCTGCATACAAGACAAGCAAACCTTAACCTCTCATCTATTCCTCTAGCCACTGGAGTTCTTTTCTACCATTAATTGGTGGGTAAGCATCATATGAAACTGTTATAGTTTCTTTACAAAGCAAGTACGATAATATTCTCTTCATGTAGTTTTTATTCTAATTTTACTTTTTTCTCCCTTAGGACAAATGTTCTTTTTAAAATAAATCTGCATCATATGTCTTATATTTATAGATGTTTTATTTTTTTACAGGTCCAAGGGTACAGTCTTATTCAGTTATATTTATAAATATGGGGAGCCACCATTTTAGACACAAAATAACAGTCAATGTTTTGGTAGAGTGATGAAGTATGTATTTGATAAAAATGTATCTAGCATTGCTCATGCTTAGACCAAACACAGTGATGGACTTGAATCAATTAAAAGAAGTTTATGTATTTACTTCCTTTCAGAAAATTAGATATTCAAGTATATAAAATTATATAAATAGTACTATATGTGAATGAAATAGAGTATTTCAAGAATTTTTATATAGTGACTATTACCTGTGTCTCTTGACACTTACGTAACCTACTTCAAAAAGACATGAAATGCCTTTATTTTTTTTAAAAAAATATCTTTATATCTTTATTTAAGCACCATGATTACAGACATGTTTGTAGTTGGGTTTTAGTTATAAAAAAGAACACTCCACTTCACCAGTGCAACATTCCCACCACCAATGCCCTTAAACTCCCTCCTCCCCCACCCTTTGCCTGTATTCTAGACAGGCATTCTAATTCTCTCACTCACTACCATTATCATGATAGTTGTCAGTGTAGTTATTTCTCTAATTGGACTCACCACTCTTTTTGTTTTTGTTTTTTTGTTTTTTGTTTTTTGTTTTTGGGTCACACCTGGCAGTGCTCAGGGGTTACTCCTGGCTCTACGCTCAGAAATCGCTCCTGGCTCTACACTCAGAAATTGCTCCTGACAGGCTCGGGAGAACATATAGGATGCCAAGATTCGAACCACTGCCCCTCTGCATGCAAGGCAAATGCCTTATCTCCATGCTATCTCTCGGCCCCACTTTGTGGTAAGCATAAAATGCCTTTAAAAACACTGAACACCGACAGCATGGAAACCGGCAAGGCTTTGCAAAAGCCGGCTCCCTGTGTGTGACACCAGGCGGGAAAAATCCGCGAAAGTACACCGGCCCAGTGGGGCCCAACTGTGAAAAACTGTGAGTGTGACCTGTCTATGTCTGTCTACTGTCCTCTTGCGTGAAACTCTTGCGAGTGGGGCAAAAAGAGGCTCCAGCGGAGCACAGCCGCGTAGCAAAGCGGAGCGGCCGTGCACTCTTTCTAAGGAAAGAACACCATTGCAACAAGAAGGAAAAATTACACTAAGAACGGTGCTATATCACAGAAGCAATCATTTCTTTCCGGACTGTCTTCTCTGTTGCATGCTTGGGCCTAAGATTTGACCCAGTGTGAGGCTTCATCCACGGAGGACTCCCCTCCCTTAGAGGCAAGTCAGCCCATCCAGAAAAGGAGGAGCCAGAGGAGTGTGCTGCCTGCATCATATAGACAATGAATACCACCACATCACGTAGAAAAACCCACAATACAAGTGTGACAATGGGGAAACAACGCAGGCCAGCATCAGACATAGAGAATGAAGATGACAATTCTGAGGACCAGATAATGACCAACCAACTAATCAACCTCTCAGATAAGGACTTTAGACTAGCAATATGGAAGATGCTCAACGGACTCCAAGAAACCATGGATCGAGTTGAACAAAACACTAATAAGAACCAAGAAAATATGAAGACAGAAATCACAAAACTCCAAACTGAAATAACATGTCAACTAACAGGACTGAAAAAGTCAGTAAACTAAGTGAATGACAAAATGGATAAGCTCTGGGACAGGGTATCAGAAGCTGAGAATAGACTTGGTGCTGTGGAAGATGAGATACATAACAATTCCATACAGCAGGAGAGATTGGACAAAAAACTTAAAGCAAATGAGCAGACAATGGAAAAATTAGTCAAAGAATGGGAACAGATGAAAATAGAAGTCTATGATAAGATCAACAGAAACAACTTAAGAATCATTGGAGTCCCAGAGACCCAGGAAGAAAATTTCCAGGAAGAATCAACGGTCAAGAACATCATTAAAGAGAAACTTCCAGAGCTAAAGAATATATGTGATCAAATCCTGCATGCCCGAAGAGTACCAACCAAAAGAGACCCCAGAAAAACCACCCCAAGACACATCCTAGTCACAATGACAAATCCCACAGATAGAGACAGAATTCTGAAAACAGCAAGATCAAAAGGGGAAATCACATTCAAACAAGCATCCTTGAGATTTACAGCAGACCTGTCACCAGAAACACTCAATGCCAGAAAGCAGCGGTGGGATATTGTGACAAGACTGAATGAAATGAATGCTTCACCCAGAATACTATACCCAGCAAAACTCACTTTCCGGTTTGATGGAAGAATACATGGTTTCACAGACAAAAAACAGCTCAGAAACTTCACAGTCACAAAACCAGTCTTAAGAGAAAAACTGAAAGACCTAATCTAAGACAAGACTACCCAAGAGACACACCAAATTTTGAAATAAAGATGGCGTTAAATCCCACGACAATTCTTTCTCTCAAAGTCAATGGACTAAATGCACCAGTTAAGAGACACAGAGTGGCTAAATGAATCAAAAAACTCAATCCAACCTTCTGCTGCCTACAAGAAACGCACCTGAATAGTCAGAACAAACATAGACTCAAAATAAAAGGCTGGAGAAAAATTATCCAAGCAAACAACACCCATAAAAAAGCTAGAGTGGCCATACTAATATCAGATAATGCAAACTTTATACTCAGGAAGGTTGTAAGGGACAAAGATGGACATTTTATATTAATCAAGGGGTACGTAGAGCAGGAAGAATTCACTCTCCTAAACATATATGCACCGAATGAGGGGCCAGCAAAATATTTAATACAACTGTTGACAAATCTGAAAAATAATATCAACAACAACACAATAATTGTGGGGGACCTTAACACGGCTTTGTCAACACTGGATAGGTCAACCAGACTGAAACCCAACAAGAATATACTAGACCTGAGGAGAGAAATGGAAGAAAGAGGCCTAGTGGATATATATAGGGCACTCCATCCCCAGAAACCTGGATACACATTCTTCTCCAATGTACATGGGACATTCTCCAGGATAGACTACATGCTGGCACATAAAACATACCTCCATAAGATCAAGAGGATAGAAATTTTGCAGACTACCTTCGCTGACCACAAGGCTCTGAAATTATTTGTGAACTCCAAAGGGACTCAGAAGAAACACTTTAACACCTGGAAGTTAAACAGCCTCATGCTCAATAACCAGTGGGTCCGAGATGAAATCAAGGAGGAAATAAAAAGGTTCCTGGAAACAAATGACAATAAAGACATAAACTATCAGAACTTATGGGACACAGCAAAAGCAGTACTGAGAGGAAAATTTATAGCTTTGCAAGCACACATCAGGAAGGAAGAAGGAGCTTACCTGAGTAGCTTAATGACACAGCTAATAGAACTAGAAAATGCTCAACAAAAGGACCCAAGAATAGGAAGACAGAAGGAAATAACAAAGCTGAGAGCAGAAATTAACGAAGTGGAAACTCAAAAAACAATCCGAAAGATCAATGAAAGCAGAAGTTGGTTCTTTGAAAAAATAAACAAGATTGATAGACCACTGGCAAACCTAACAAAGAAAGAGAAAGAGAGAAACTTGATAATTCGTATCAGGAATGAAAAAGGAGAGATCACTACTGATATGACAGAGATTCAAAGGGTAATCAGAAACTACTTTGAAAAACTCTACGCCACGAAAAATGAGAACCTGGAAGAAATGGATAAATTCTTGGACTCTTATAATCTTCCACAGTTGAAGGAAGAGGATGTAGCATATCTAAACACCCCCATCACCACTGATGAAATTAAAACAGTAATCAAATGTCTGCCGAAAAACAAAAGCCCAGGTCCAGATGGATTCACTAATGAATTCTATCAAACTTTCCAAGAGGAACTACTGCCAATCTGGGCAAGACTCTTTCATGAAATTGAACAAACAGAAACACTTCCAAATAGCTTTTATGAAGCCAACATCACCTTGATACCTAAACCAGACAGAGATGCTACCAAAAAAGAAAATTACAGACCAATATCACTGATGAATGCAGATGCAAAGATCCTCAACAAAATCCTGGCAAATAGGATTCAATGCCTCGTTAAAAAGATCATCCACTACGATCAAGTAGGTTTCATCCCAGAAATGCAAGGCTGGTTTAACATCCGTAAATCTATCAACATAATACACAACATCTATAACAAGAAAAATAAAAACCACATGATCATATCAATAGATGCAGAGAAAGCATTTGATAAGGTCCAACACCCATTCTTGATCAAAACTCTCAGCAAGATGGGAATGGAGGGAACCTTTCTCAATATAGTGAAGGTCATCTACCACAAGCCAGTGGCAAATATTATCCTCAATGGAGAAAAACTAAAAGCCTTCCCTCTAAATTCTGGCACAAGACAAGGCTGTCCTCTCTCACCACTCCTATTCAACATAGCACTGGAAGTACTTGCTATAGTGATTAGGCAAGAAAAGGATATCAAGGGAATCCAGATAGGAAAGGAAGAAGTCCAGCTCTCACTGTTTGCAGATGACATGATACTCTACTTAGAAAACCCTAAAGACTCTATCAAAAAGCTTCTAGAAACAATAGACTCATATAGCAAGGTGGCAGGCTACAAAATTAACACACAAAAATCAATGGCCTTTCTATACACCAATAGTAATAAGGCTGAAATGGACATTAAGAAAACAACCCCATTCACAATAGTGCCACACAAACTCAAATATCTTGGAATCAACTTGACTAAATATGTGAAGGACCTATACAAGGAAAACTATAAAACTCTGCTCCAAGAAATAAGAGAGGACACACGGAAATGGAAACGCATACCCTGCTCATGGATTGCCAGGATTAACATAATCAAAATGGCAATACTCCCCAAGGCATTATACAGATTTAATGCCATCCCTCTAAAGATACCCATGACATTCTTCAAAGAAGTGGATCAGACACTTTTGAAATTCATTTGGAACAATAAACACCCTCGAATAGCTAAAGCAATCATTGGGAAAAAGAATATGGGAGGAATTACTTTCCCCAACTTTAAACTGTACTACAAAGCAATAGTTATCAAAACAGCATGATATTGGAATAAGGACAGGTCCTCAGATCAGTGGAATAGGCTTGAATACTCAGAAAATGTTCCCCAGACATACAACCACCTAATTTTTGATAAAGGAGCAGGAAATCCTAAATGGAGCAGGGAAAGCCTCTTCAACAAGTGGTGTTGGCACAATTGGATAGCCACTTGCAAAAATTGAACCCCCAGCTAACATCATGTATGAAGGTAAAATCCAAATGGATTAAAGACCTCGATATCAGCCCCAAAACCATAAGATATATAGAACAGCACATAGGCAAAACACTCCAGGACATTACAGGCATCTTCAAGGAGGAAACTGCACTCTCCAAGCAAGTGAAAGCAGAGATTAACAGATGGGAATATATTAAGCTGAGAAGCTTCTGCACCTCAAAGGAAATAGTGCCCAGGATACAAGAGCCACCCACTGAGTGGGAGAAACTATTCACCCAATACCCATCAGATAAGGGGCTAATCTCCAAAATATACAAGGCACTGACAGAACTTTACAAGAAAAAAACATCTAACCCCATCAAAAAATGGGGAGAAGAAATGAACAGACACTTTGACAAAGAAGAAATACGCATGGCCAAAAGACACATGAAAAAATGTTCCACATCACTAATCATCAGGGAGATGCAAATCAAAACAACGATGAGATACCACCTCACACCACAGAGAATGGCACACATCACAAAGAATGAGAATAAACAGTGTTGGCGGGGATGTGGAGAGAAAGGAACTCTTATCCACTGCTGGTGGGAATGCCGTCTAGTTCAACCTTTATGGAAAGCGATATGGAGATTCCTCCAAAAACTGGAAATCGAGCTCCCATACAATCCAGCTATACCACTCCTAGGAATATACCCTAGGAACACAAAAATACAATACAAAAACCCCTTCCTTACACCTATATTCATTGCAGCACTATTTACCATAGCAAGACTCTGGAAACAACCCAGATGCCCTTCAACAGACGAATGGCTAAAGAAACTGTGGTACATATACACAATGGAATATTATGCAGCTGTCAGGAGAGATGAAGTCATGAAATTTTCCTATACATGGATGTACACGGAATCTATTATGCTGAGTGAAATAAGTCAGAGAGAGAGAGAAAAACGCAGAATGGTCTCACTCATCTATGGGTTTTAAGAAAAATGAAAGACACCCTTGTAATAATAATTTTCAGACACAAAAGAGAAAAGAGCTGGAAGTTCCAGCTCACCTCAGGAAGCTCACCACAAATAGTGATGAGTTTAGTTAGGGAAATAACTACATTTTGAACTGTCCTAATAACGAGAATGTATGAGGAAAATGGAGAGCCTGTCTAGAGTACAGGCGGGGGTTGGGTGGGGAGAAGGGAGACTTGGGACATTGGTGATGGGAATGTTGCACTGGTGATGGGTGGTGTTCTTTACATGACTGAAACCCAAACACAATCATGTATGTAATTAAGGTGTTTAAATAAATTTAAAAAAAAATAGTGGCAAAAAAAAAAAAACACTGAACACCACACACAGGCTTTGCAGATCAGTAGGTTGTATGAGGTATATTCAAACTGCACTTCTAACAAGTTCCCTGGTGATTCTGACAGCAAGAGTGAAGACATTCATGAAACTCTCTTCAAGTTCACAAAATAAACCATCTCAATAGAAATAAAAGATTTCTGTTAAGCTCCTATACTCGGGGCCCGGAGAGATAGCACAGCAGCGTTTGCCTTGCAAGCAGCCGATCCAGGACCATAGGTGGTTGGTTAGAATCCCGGTGTCCCATATGGTCCCCCGTGCCTGCCAGGAGGTATTTCTGAGCAGACAGCCAGGAGTAACCTCTGAGCACAGCCGGGTGTGGCCCAAAAACCAAAAAAAAAAAAAAAAAAAGAAAGCTCCTATACTCAAACCTAATAGGTTAAAAGCATACATATTATTACAGTGAATAAATTAATAGAAATAACTACTTGTTCTGTTTTTTGACTCCTGGCAGAGTCAGGGCTTACTCCTGCCTTTGCACTCAGGTATCACATCAAGTAAGTGGCTCCTAGAGCTTATTTATGGCACTGTGTATAGAAGCTGTTGTTTGAGGTGCTGGGGACTGGTATGTGATGCTGGGGATTGAACTAGGTAAACTCTACCAAGGCAAGCACCTTATTCACTGTATAATTTCTCCAGTTTTATTAAATGGAGTGACAGAAATGAGGGGAAATCATTTTTAATTGGTAGGATATATATATATATATTGGGGTTCTGATATGAATCAATTTCATGAACAATTAGTCTGTATGGAATATAGATGTACTTGCAAAACATTCTACAATCTATTTAAATGTGTAACAATAATTAACAGAATTCGCAAGTGAATCATGTCACCTCTTGTAACTTCATCACCAATAAAAGTATATGTAGAATAGTCATCAAAGAAAATATTAAGATATCTATTACCATAATAAAATACTGTTGGATGCTTTTGAATATATTGGATATTACAAGAGAACCTACAAAGACATTTACCCCCAAAAAATAAAATATATTTATTAAGTTAAAATATTTTATAATTTGTATATCTCAGTTACAATTGATGGTTTTATTTTCTTTTTAATTTTAGAAGTAATATATGGAAGGCATGCAATGATAAGTTCTTCTTTTGTACATCCTTTAAGACAACATTTTTCTGAGTATCCTCTGCGTTTTCTTTGGGGATGATTACCCCAAAATAAATGGCTTAAGGTTTTGCTTCTTTTTTTATTTTTCTTCTGAAATTCTAGAATCTTGTGAATATATGGACTAAGTTCTTGTGATGCAAAGAAAACTTTTGTTGAATCATTCATTTTATGTTGATAGAAAGGCAGTGACTGCCTTACCAAATTACTATTTGTTTCTTCCTGAGAGACAGTGTAGACTGCTGAGAAAAAAGAAAAGAGTATTCTTTAGCTGAAAATATAATCATAATGCTGGAATTATAGTCATCTAATTACTAAAAACATAGCCATTTAAATAATAAAACTAGTTCAATATAGGAAAGGTGGTTCTTTCCTATAAAAGGCTTAAAAATATTTTCATCTTTTTTTTTTTTTTTTTTGGTTTTTCGGGTCACACCCATTTGATGCTCAGGGGTTACTCCTGGCTAAGCGCTCAGAAATTGCCCCTGGCTTGGGAGGACCATATGGGACATAGGGGGATCGAATCGTGGTCCTTCCTTGGCTAGCGCTTGCAAGGCAGACACCTTACCTCTAGCGCCATCTCGCCGGCCCCTATTTTCATCTTCTTAATGCAAAAGTATTATATAACTATCATTAATATGCTATAAAGTTCTCTTTTTTTGCTTTGTTTGAATGCTCAGAGCTTATTCCTAGCTCTGTACTCAGGGGTCACTTTAGGAAGGCTCAGGAAACCAGATAGGATGCCAGGGATCAGACTCTGGTCAGCCTCAAGCAAGGCAAGCACCATACCAGTCGTACTATTTCTCCAATTCAATAGGTAAACTTTTTCATGGAAGTAGAAAGTTTTATACCAGAATATTAAGAACTTATTATGGTAAATAATTTAACAAAGAAGATAATAAAAACTCTAAAGCAGGGGTCTCAAACTCAATTTACCTGGGGGCTGCAGGAGGCAAAGTCAGGGTGATCCTTGAGTACAAAGTCAGTAGTAAGCCTTGAACATTGGGGGGTGTGACCCAAACAACTAAAACAAAACAAAACAAAACAAAATTCCTCTAGGGAAGGAAATGCTACAACACAAAATGTTGTAAGGAGGGCTGCAAATGGCCCGGGTGCCGCGAGTTTGAGACCCCTTCTCTAAAGCAAAATTTCAAAATATTAGCAATAAAAGAAAAAAATGATTACCTAAAAAGTAAGGCTTAATGTGAAATAACACCAATAGACATGAAAACCTGGGAAAACATATTTGCATTATATAAAATCAACAACTGATTATTCTTATATATTTTGAATAAATATTAAAAAATAGTAGAAATGACAATTACAGCAAATTGGAAAATTATATAAATACATATAGTTATTTAGAAAACAAAACTCTATCAAACTAATGTGTAAATGAAGTGGTATTCAAACCTGAGCAAGATAAAAATGAAATGACATAATTGCCACACTTGTAAAAATTAAAAACTATATGGAGCTAATTATTTGCATTATAGGAAACCTCAAGCACTGTAAGTACAATTACAATTGGTGTCATCATGCTGCAGGAGAACCTGAGACATTTCAAGCAAGGTAAGCATAGGGATCATCCTAAGACAAAGCAATCTTCCCCCAAACACATATACTATAGAAATTTCCACAGAGAGGGTTAGAGTGATAGCACAGTGATAGGACATTTGCCTTGCATGCTGCCAATCTGGAATGGACCTAGTTGCAATCCTCAGCATCCCACATGGTCCCCAGAGCCTGCCGGGCACGATTTCTGAGCACAGAGACAGGAGTAATCACTGGCCCCCCCAAAATACAGAAAAACACTTTTTTTCCACAGAGATTATATAAAAACATATAACCTGAAAACATATAACTGCAGTGGCAGTGAGTTGAAAGCCACATAGGTTATATTGCCTTGCTACTGAGACTAAGTAAAACTTAAAAGGATGCATGTAAATATTATTTAACAGTCCAAAGAAATGGACTAATTGTCACACAGATAAGATATTGATCCAAAGTATCATTAAAAGGTAATTTTAAAATACCGGCAATGGAAATGGCACAAATGAAGTACATAAAAAATACATGGTAATGGCTGACCAAAAGAAGAGTGATCATGGTGAAAGGAGATATGTAAAGATATATGTAAAAATATGTAAAGACTGGTGTAAGATGACACCGAACTATTAACCTCAAACAAAGGTGTTCTCCATCTTTCTCTTTTCTGTAAATCTTTCTTTTGATTTGTAAAAGACCACCTGAATTATTCTTGACTTTCTCCCTCCTATTGATGGGAATTGGTTTATTTAAGAAAGAGCAGTTTGCATGACTGAAACCCAAATACAATCATGTATGTAATAAAAAAAAAAAAAAAGAAAGAAAGAAAGAGCAGTTTGGCTTTTGGTTGGAAAACACTATGAGGGAGAAGCCAAGAGAAGCTACTGACTTCATTACTCTCTCTTGAGCTTGGTTTATTATTTCTTTGCTGCTCTCCTGCTTCTTCAGATCCATACACCTGGAGGCAAAGAGACAGTGCATGGGGTGATCTCACAACCCATGGGTTTTATTTTACAGACTGAAAACTTACTCACTGTATTTATATTAATGTTTTTTTGTTTCACTATTTTGAAATTTGATAAGGCCAGGAGCTTTCTGACTCCTAAGAGAAACATTTCACTCTTACATTCCAAGATGCAAGAAGAAAATCTAAGTATCAAATAGAAACTCAAATTTTTCTTAATTAGCATTAAGCCAGGTACTGAATAGTCTAATTATGACAATGATATTCTGAGTAGGAATGCTATTTTGGAAACATACCTTTTCAACATGTTTTCATTGGAGTTCCTAGAATAGATTATATATCATCTTTATATATGAACAGTTTTACATTTTAATATGAATTAATATTGATAACATAAACCAAATTTTCTTTTATGTTTAAAATTATGCATGCATTGTCACATAGTTTCACTTCAGAAAACTTTCCTTTTTATATAATGCCTATAGAATAGTTAATGTAATGACAGTTTTAAAAATGGATGAAAAATGTTTTCAACAATCTATTGTAGTGCTTGACTAATTTAATTCTCCAGGAGTATGTGAATAACATCTTACACAAAGGAGTCATTAATCAAACTATATTTAAGGTTGATTTTCATTTTTTTAAATTAAGAAAATTATCTACAAAGCATACTTTGTTAAGAGGATTTTGAGTTTTAAAATTACTTTATTTAAACACCATAGTTAGTTGAACTAACCCTTCCTGGTTTTGGTTTTGGTTTTAAACAAGAGACTTTTGTTGGCTTTCCTTGTTTATTTTTTATCTTGTATGTCCTGATGACAGAGTATTGAACTATGTGTTAGAAATCAGTAGAACAGGGGCTGGAGTGGTAGTGCAAGCGGGAAGGCGTCTGCCTTGTTCCTGCTAAACTAGGACAGATCACAGTTCAATCCCTCAGCGTCCCATATGGTCCTCCAAGGAAGGAGAGATTTCTGAGCACATAGCCAGGAGTAACCCCTGAGTGTCACCGGGTGTGGCCCAAAGGGAAAAAAAACTTGTAGAACAAAGAAGAAAATGAATATCTAGGAGAGCATTTCAGTGAGGACTTTTCAGGGAAAATATAATATATATTTTATATATGAAATATAGGTTTTCAGGAGCAAAATGAAAGTTTGCCAGTATTCTAGAAAGGGAAAGTATAGGAAAGTAGCAGCATTCAAGTGGTAATAGACTTAGACTTTGGGGGTGAAAGGGAGCTCCCAAGCATTGTCCTGGGGAGGCCATAGGAGGCCTCTTTCAAAGACATGAAGTCTAAATGGTTCAAAACTAGAGTCCTAGATGTAGAGTTGCTCTACCCTGTGGAGGACCCCCAGAGCTGGCCCCTGGGGGGGCCTCCAGAAATACCCAGTGTTGCTGGTAGGTGAGAGTGCATTTGTTGCCTGGATCCAACCAGGTCCTGATGCAAACTTTGCAAAGCTGAATGAGAGCTGAACGAGGACCTTAAGTGTCACCTTTGATGTATACACTTATTTCTTCCAAATTTAAAAAGAAAAACATAAAAAGCCTGGTTTAGGGAATTTAACAAAATTTTACCTCTGTGCCAGGCACTGTGTCATTTGCCAGGGAAGCAGAGCCACTAGACAGGATCAGAACTGTCTAGTGATAACCATACAATCTCTTGGATTAGATTTTTACCTGCGCTGCTTCTTTTCTCGATCACGAAAGCAGTTTTGGGGTCTTCAAACTGGTATACCTTCTCCCCTTTCCTGGCAATGGAAAGCAGCGGTTTCCATTGGATGTCCTCGAAGTGGCTCCAGTTGGAGCTGCCACAGAGTGCGATGATTTCCTTCATCAGATGGCTGCCACACAGCCTTCTGGCGTTGCTGTCCTGACCCTGCTCCAGAGAGAAGCGAACCAGATGAAGGCAGAGCCACAGCAGACAGCAGGACGAGAGGGATGGCATCCCTGTGCCCCCACACAGGTAGGCCGGCCAAGTGACCTGAGTACAGGCCTGTTCTGGCTCTTGAGCTGGACCCCAGCCAGGTGCAGAGGCTTGATGGTGAGCAACTGACTCTAAGAGATCTCGCGAGAACTCCAAGATGCTACTTGATGCAGCCGCTCCACTGTTTCCCACGCTTCCAAAGTGTCCTGTCTGTTTTTCTCGCCTTTCTGAAAAGGGAAGCACTGCAATTGAATGGACCAGTGAGAGCCCTAAAAGATGCTGCTAGCTCTAGTGGAACACATTCCTGCCAGCTGTGCCTTCCTGAGCCAGCAGTCTTCCTAAGAACCATCATTCTTAAACCAGGTGTTTATTTGTGCCGTTTGTGCATGGGCCTGGGGGATTGGGGAGCACATTCAAAAATGCTCAAGAACTATCTCTGGCTCCCGGTTTTTTTCCTGCTAGTGCTTGGGGACCTTATGCAGTACTGGAGGTGGTATGCAGGGCTCCTGCATGCCGGCATATATTTCAGCCGTTTGAGATTCAGGATAAAGGGGTACCTGGGATAATAATCTGATTCTTTATTATAGGTTATAGAACTTTGTCTATTGCCAAATGGTATGGAGTATATAATAGGAAATCTCTAGAGTATTTACTTCAAAAAGAAAAAATTTTTGTTAAGTTAGTGGGTAGGGGGTTGGGCAAGGGAGAACAGTACAGTACCTGTAAGCTGCTTTGTCATTTATTTATTTTTTGTTTGTTTATTTGGGGGGGGGGTTAGGGGTTCAAACCCAGTGACACTCAGGGGTAACTCTTGGCTCTGCACTCACAAATTGCTCATGGCAAGCATGAGGGACCATATGGGATGTAGGGATTCGAACCACCGTCCATCATGGATCAGCTTCGTGCAAGGCAAACGCCCTACCGCTATGCTATCTCTCTGGTCCCATTTTTTAAATTTAATGTTATTTTTTCCTTCCTATTTTTATCTAGGCACCATGATTTACAGTGTTGTTAATGCTAGTTTCAGACATACACTGTTCCAATCTCACAGCCACCACTAGAATGTCCAGATCCTTCCACTTACTCTCAGGGTTTGTTTGTTGTTTTTTTGTTGTTGTTGTTGTTGTTGTTTTAGCTCACATGACAAGTTCATTTCTATAGATGGACTCTTGGGATATGTTATCATTGGAACCAGTTGTTATTCCATTACTATGCATTCCACGTTAAGAAACAGAATCCTATATTTGGCCTTCTTCTTCTGACTCACTTTACTCAAGCATAATACCCTGTAGTTTCAACCACATTGCAACAAATTACAATGTTACATCTTTTCTTATATTGAGTAGTATTACATATGCTGTAGCTTCTAGATACAGTCCTCTGCTTTTGGACCTGTGAATTATTTCCAGGACTTAGCTACTGTGAATGGTGTTGAAGGAACTCAGGAGTGCAAAAGTCTTTTCAATTTAGCTTATGATTTATTTTTCTACTTAGAGAGAGCAGCCTTCTCTTGTACCATATTTTAGAAGAGTGGCTTTTAGTTATTCTCCATTGAGAATAATATTTGCTATTGGCTTGTGGTAGATGGGAAAAGTTCCTTCTATTGCCATCTTTTTTTTTTTTTTTTAGATATTTTTTGTTTTTGTTTTTGGGTCACACCTGGCAGCGCTCAGGGATTACTCCTGGCCCTATGCTCAGAAATCGCCCCTGGCAGGCACAGGGGACCATATGGGATGCCGGGATTTGAACCACTGACCTTCTGCATGAAAGGCAAACGCCTTACCTCCATGCTATCTCTCCGGCCCCTCTATTGCCATCTTGATGAAATTTTTTTGTTATCAAGATTGGGTGTTGGAGCTTATCAAATACTTTCTCTGCATCTATTGATATGATTGTGTGGTTTTAATTTTCTTTTTGTTGGTATGTTTTATTATTTTGATTGATGTTAAACCATCCTTGCTTTCTTGGAATGAAACCTTCTTGGTCATGGTGCATAAGGTGTTGTATCCTATTTGCCAGGATTTTGTTGAGGATCTTTGCATCTCTAAAAATACTATTAAATTTATAGAAAATTCACAAAATATGAAAATGGGAAACATGTCTTTAAGAAAATGATGCTTGTGCCATGTGTGTGCAAGTGGCCAATGCTATAAACTTACATAACTTTTGAGAGACCCAACTGATAACAAAAACTAATGGACATCCTGACCTGGAAGCTGATCCCTCTTGGGGCCCTTGGAGGTAGGTAACTCCTCCCCAAAACACACACACACACACACACACACACACACACTGCCCAAGCCCTGAGGCTACACACACAGATCCACTCCTCGATTAGAACCAGATGAAATCCTGAATGAAAAACTGGAAAAGTAATATTAAAAAAAAATGCCAGAGCAAAGATATCAGCAGATATGGCAGAATGTGAGCAGCCAATAGAATCGAGCCAGGCCACATGGACCTAAGTTCTGATTTGCTGCATGATGGCAGCCGATGGTAAATATGGAGAATATGTGTAGATGGGCGATCTAACCTGTGGGTGGTCCAGATTTGTATCTAACCCTTTGGTCATTCACACCTTCCCAAGTTTCCACAGATTCTGATCTGCTGCCACACCAAGTCCCGGCCACATTCCTTATTAATGGTGTCCCACCACTGGCCTTAATTTTTCTGGGGAATTTATTCAGTAGTAGACAGTGACCTAGAAAATGTAGCAAGTGAATGCAGAATCTGCATTTTGATGCTGATGGTTTTTGCTCTGGTCGAGTCAGACTTTGAAGCCTGTAGCTAATGCGTGCCTTGGGAAGCTTTCCCTGCCTACTTTCTACCAGCATCTGGAAAGTCAGACAGTGGTCCAAGCTCCTTTTTCCACACCCACCTGTGTACAATATTACCTCCATCCACTATTTTCCATCTTTTCACTTTTACTCCAGTTACCTAATTTTAGGTCTTGGTTATTTGACAGTTCTATTGTTTCCTCAACCGAAGTGCACAAGAGGTACTGGAAAGGGGGAGGTGGGAATAGGATCTCATCCTGTAATACTAGTAGGGGGCAGTGTAGTTCATGGATCAAACCCAGAATCTCATACATGCCAGGCAGAATCTTCTCTTAGTTAAAGTCCCCAATCTCTTTTGGTTTTTTTTATTTTGATCAGGAAAGAGAATTTTTATATTTGTTGGTGCCTTTTTAATGATGGAATCATTGTGAAAACAAAGACATTACTGATAACTTCTAGACTAAAAACAAAATCAGATTGTAGGTGAGCATTGCATGAACTAGAATCACTAAAGAAAGTACCCTAATAAAAGCAATGAAAGTGACATTAACCTTAATTTGCTTTACAGATATTTAAATATTTCCACTTTTGTAGTTTGAAAAGAATCTGGATGGGTACATGAGCATTAAATTCAAGATTTTCTTTAAAAGGCCATTGTATCAATTTATTAATGGCAATTTTAAGAACAAAAGACTGACAACAATAACTGGCTAAAAAATTTTTTTTCAATTTTGGATCCTAACAAGTTGTGCTCCAAATTGATTCTTGGTCATGTACTTAGGAGTGACTCCTGATGGTGTTCAGAGAACCAAAGGATGAAATCTGGGTTGACCAAATGCAAAGCAAGCCATTTTTTTCTATACTATCTCTCCTGTACCATCTTACTTTCTCTTCTAATTTCCCTGAAATTCATTATTGACATAGTGTTTAAAATTATTTGGGATTCCTGACATAGATAGATAGTGTAGCTGATAAGAAGCTTCCTTTGCAAATAGCTGAGTTTGTACCCTGTCATCACATATGGTTACCTGAGCACTACCAGTATTAATCAGTGAGCACAGAGTTAGGAGTAAACCCTTAGCACAACAGGGTATGGTCCCAAAAATATTTAAGATTCCAATCAGTATCTGATCTAGTATAAACATTATTAACTGAAGTTGAAGACTATGCCAGAACTTAAGTGAGTTTAAACATTTTGTAGCATCCCAGGCCCACTCAAATTTGATGGTTTTGCCAAACAACATCACAACACAGGAAAATATCTACATTTTATAGCACTTAGCACTAAAACCACTGTCAGGTGCTGGCAAAAGCAAATCTTTTAGTTGCAATGAGCTCAAATTCAGTATGATAGCTGTAATTGGTAATTGTGATGGTGATTCCTAGTCATTGACAAACTGCTGGGATATGGAACTGTCAAATCTGAGCAATTCAGTGGACCTTGGCGCTAGCTGCATATCCAAATGTTGTATATCCCTTTATTTACAATATTTTGTACAGTTTGAAGTTTGAAGACTTCAAAAAGCAGTTCTAATGATGCTAACTGAAACAAGAAAATAAATGGAAGAGAGTTATAATAAAGACTGAAAAAGTAGGAGAGAAATGTTGAGGAAAATCCAAATTTGATTATTGAGTTAGGAATAGAATAGTTCAACAATGAAAACCAAAAGAACCCCTACACAAGGTAGTGGCTCAAATACAGAATGAAAGAAGTCAAACCTTGAATCATTGAACTCAAAGATAAGATAAAGGATACCATCAAAAATAATAAAAAATTAAAATTTTTAAATTAAACTTAAAATTTTTAATTAAAATTTTTAAATTAAACAAATAATTTATGGGGCATCATAGATAGGAGCAAGATTCATGCCTTAAGTGTTCCAGAAGGAAAGGGAAGAGAGAGTTATTGAAGAAATAATTGCTTTTCCACATGAAGACAGAATCATAAAACCAGATATCTCAAAATCTAAATAAATTAAACCTAGGGACTGGAGAGGTATCATGGAGGTAAGGCATTTGCCTTGCATGCAGAAGGACAGTGGTTCAAATTCCGGCATCCCATATGGTCCCCTGAGCCTGCCAGGAGCTATTTCTGAGCATAGAGCCAGGAGTAATCCCTGAGTGCTGCCGGGTGTGACCCAAAAACCAAAAAAAAAAAAAAGATAGATACCAACACATATCATTTTTAAAATGGGAAGAGCCAAATGTACAGATGAATTTCCAAAATCAAAAACAAAGCAAAGTTTATAGGAAGATCCACATAAAATTCATAGCAGAGCTGTCTATTAAGATTCACAAGTACAAAAAATCATTTTCAGACAATAGTGAAAAATTCACAGCCTCTCCTGAATTTTAAGACATATAAGCCTTCTTTAAAAGGCATCTAACCTGCCTTAGAAGTACTAAGCTACATACCATGTAAAAAGTGAGGGTATTGTTGGTGTGTTTTGGAATTACCTTAAGACTTGTCTCGATACCACTTTTAATATAGTCATCTCCCCTCTTAAGATGTTGCTTTCATACTTTCACATTAGGATGTGTTCTGGGGCTCTCTCCACCTTTGGAGAATCCCATGCTTTCTCTTGAGCATTTGCTCCCTCCCTTTCTTATTCTCTTCCATCCTTCCTCAGCACCTCCAAATAAAACCTGTTTTTACTTAATACAATTTTGTCATATTATCAAAGCTACTTAATAAAAGCTCTGACCCTAGAAAGCCTGGATACAGTGATTTTATGAAAAAGTAGATAGAAACAAATCTCGGTAACAGCCTTTTTGTCCTGAATAAGTCATAATTTTCCTGGATTTTTGTAATTCCACTTTCAAGCAGCCTTTTCCTTTCACTCTTTTTATACAGAGACAAATAGTCTCTGAGAGTCTGCTGTTATTAATGAAGAGCTTAATAAACCATTGAAGTTTAATTTTTGGTTACAAATAATGGGAAATTTGAAATATGAGAATTAATAACAACTAAAATTTTACAGAAATTTGATAAAAATATTAGTTGCTATTTAAGTTTATTTTTCTACAAATGCTACCTAAAATGTGGATATATTTAAGTCAAAGTAAATGACTTAGTAGTAGAATGCCAACTATGACTACAGTTTGAAATCTACATTTTTTACACAAATGATTTGTTAGTTCTAAAATAATGAGTATAAAGTATGTCCCTTATTAAAACTAATTATTTTTTAATATATGACACTGAATTTTTTTATCTTCTGTTTATATACCTACTCATCTTTGCCCTTAAAACTACACTTTCTTAGTACATAGAAATAAAAAAAAAATCTGTAAAATGCTTATAGCTGAAACAAAATTAAGTTTTACTTCATGCATTAGTGAATTATCTAATTGCTTGCAGTTATCAGTTCAATAAGCAGAAATAGCTTGTAACTAATATTGAAATAATCCAAGTTTTGTGATTCTTTGTACTGCTAAGAGTTAATATTTAAATAAAAAGAGTCTGATTCATTTTAAGTAACTAGTTATAGAATAATTTATTTTTTTATTCTTAGTTTTTTATTACTGCAATGGTTACTAGCATGAAATATTATTATATTGAAAAATAACAAATATCATTTTAGCATAGAGTATTATTATGAGAAACTACAATAATACACGTAATATTTTATTACACACAAATTAAAAAACAGACACTAAAAGTGACTTGTTGCATTCAGATATTTAGTGGAGTCCTGTCAATGTTGAATGTCAATCAAGAATATTCTAAATATCAAAGAAGAAACAGTGAGCATCATATCAGCAAAATCTAGCAATATCTCTTAAAGTACATCCTGAATAACAACATTTACTACTCAGTGAAGTTGATACCTGTCTCTTTTTTCGGGATTTTTTATCCCAGCCTATGTTGATTAATTCAGTGTTGTCTAATCCTCTGCTGTCACTAGTACAGATCATTTTCTGGAATTCTTTAAAGAAAATATTAGCCTCTTCTAATGAAGTTTGTTGTAGCTTAGTCATTGTTGCATGATTCAAAGACGATGATGTATTCAGTGACTTGACGAATTCTGTTAGCATTTTTAAGGTTTCCTCATCTATCTTCAAAGAAGTTGGCAGGAATTCTAACGTTAAAAAGAAAAAGGGAGGTTGAAGAGATAGAAAGATTATTCAAGCCTTGAATATAAAAAATACAATAAACAAACAAACAAAAACCACACTTGAATTTCCTTTTACAAAAGAACATTGCATTAATAATAATTAAACAACAAAAGGTAAAAGTTGAAAAGGTAGTAAGAATATAAAAGGGCCATAGAGGGTCCAAAGTTTGGGGCTGGGGAGATAATATAGGAGGTAAGGTATGCTGCTGTGTTGACTCTGGTTCAATCACCAACACCACATATAGACCTACAAGTAAATTCTGAGTACCTATTTGGTATGGTGGCCTTACCCACAAAAATTATTCAAGTTATTTTTATATGACAACACCCAAATTAACTCTTTTTGTATGTAAAGAACTCCAAGCCAAAACAAATTGCAGACATTATATAGAGCCCTCTCTATCTACTTACTCCTTCTCTGGACAATCCATGTTCTTTCTTGAACATGAAACTTTTTATTTCCTTTCACATTTCTCTAAGCAAATCTCTTTAAAAAATTTATTTTACTTCATTGTAAAAAAATGAACCACAATTGCTTATCTCATAATAATTAGCAATTTAGAGTGTGCTGGTGCTTTAAGATTACACTTTTTTCATGTCACTTTAGAGCTTTTTCGTCATAGTCCTTTGACTTCCCTGATTTTTCTGTAGTTGTCTTTTTCATTGAAAACCACTGGTAAATTTTTTTTACCAGAATAATTTCCTTCTATTATTAACTAAGCAACTTCTGAGTTGTGATAGTAACCTATTAGGTATATGTGGACTACTTTAAACTATCAGATCTTCAGTAGTGGCAAGTTACTGCTTCAAGTTATGGCTTAAAAGGCAACATTACCAACTGTTATACTTTAATAGCAGGAAGTTACTGAGTTCCGTGTGAATTTATTTACCAATGTCTTTTTCACAGAGTGTCACACAGTAGCATTTACTTTAGAGAAACTAATTAAAAGAAAAACTAACTTTGAGAGTTTATGATTGACTTTAAGACGTGATTAGTATTTATTGTCTTTGTAAACCTTTTGTTCCAGTTTTGTAGATAGTGTAAAATGCTAGTTCTATGTGTCACTAGGAAGAAGCCTGTTTTTAAAGTATCCAAGGATGTTCAAAAATAAAGAGTTAATTGATATTTAGGTTGTTTCCATACTATTGTCTAAAAATCTTTGAGCACATTTGTATGCACACAGTTGTCTAAATTTCTATATTCTGAAAGAATTTAAAGTATTTTTAAACAATTGTTTTCATTAGTACTCACTATATAATTCAACTGAAAATAACCTAGTAAAATTTTGGCCACAAGTTAGAGTCAAGATAAGTGGTTAAAACTTCTTAAAGAATCATTTTGGAAATATAACATTAATATAACAGCTTTTGTTTATTTGAGGGCCCACACATGCCATGATCAGGGCTTACTCCTGGCTCTATACTCAGGAGTCATTCCTGAGAGGTTTCAAAAAGAAACCTTATGGGGTACTAGAGCTTGAGCCTTGTGCAAATCAAGAGCCCTACCTACTGTACTTGATGTACTATCATTCTGGGCCCTGTAACTGATTTTAAACTTCTAATTTCCATTTGCTTTTATATTATTAAATGAGTGCCTTTTGTGTGAAAAAGTAAACCATTTAAAATTAATATTGATATATTTAATTAGAAGGCTGTTACTAAGATTTCTTTTTTTTTTTACTAAGATTTCAGTACAACCTTTATGATGCTTTTGTATGATATCAGGTTCACTAGACTAATTAGTACAGAAGTCTTCAATAACAACCTATTACTCAAAAAAGAAATTATCATAGCCAAAGTACTGCTATCATTGTTTCATTCGTGTTTCGTTAGTTTCTGTACCCTGCCATATGCTTTGAGTAATACAAGAGAAGTATATCAATACTTATTTAAAATATGTCAAATTCTCATCAACACTTTAGAAAAGAAAGTACCAAGGCCGGAGAGAGCACAGCAGTAAGGCGTTTGCCTTAGACTCAGAAGGACGGTGGTTCAAATCCCGGCATCTCATATGGTCCCCCGAGCCTGCCAGGAGTGAGTTCTGAATATAGAGCCAGGAGTCACCCCTGAGCGCTGCCAGGTGTGACCCAAAAACCAAAAGAAAAAAGAAGGTACCTTCATAAACTTGCTTTAAATTGCACAAAAAGGAAGTAAATAATGAGCACAATGCTACTACATAGAGACCAGTAATTTATAGGCTGTAAGTGAAGCTTCTAAAATATAGTCGTAGTTTCTCAAATTTGTATGCATAATAAAATCTAAAGCAATTATTTAAAATTAATTTTGTTTCACAGAGCAGTTTAATTATGAATGGTTTCATAGCCATTTTTAACTTAGCTTTAAATTTATAATTCTAAATGGCTTATAGCTAAGAATTTATTTAAACCATTCTATATACATTCCTAAAATCTTGCTTTATACAAAAATCCTTTAGAGCCTCCAAATGGTAGAAATCTCTGTGGGATTTTAGCTGCATTTTTTTCTTTAATGAACTTCAAATAAAATTTAAATTAAAAAGGTTTGATGGCACGAGCCAGAGTTTTTGTTCTTTTTCTTTCCAAACATGAGCATCCTTAAACACAACCTGTTAACACTCCAAGAGTTCACGTTTTGCCCCCAGACTTTGATCCTCAGACCATCATGATCAGCAGCTCCTACCTCACTTGAACCTACTAAGGCTCTATGCAGATTTATGTCCCACTGACATAAATCTTCTAACAGCCTTACCTCCTCTGTGGCATCCCATTTCTCCCACCCTGGCACGAGAACGGAAAGAGGAACCCTTTGAATGCCTAAAGAAGGCGGGTTTTGTCGGGTTTTTTTGTTTGTTTGTTTGTTTGTTGTTGTTTTTTTTCAGTAGGATTCACCCTTCTGGGTTAAATCTCCACTGACACTGAAATCCTAACTAGAAAAGCAATGCACTACAGCTAAGACTCAACCCCTGTGAGCAGACGAGGTAGAAAACCAGAGTGGACGCCGGTTTTGATTGGCACAACAGCAGCCAATGGGAAGTACAGAGAATCGGTGTGGGCGGGAGCTCTCACCTGTGGGTGGTCCAGCTTCGCGTCTAAGCCTTTTGGCTTGCATCTCTCTCCACATGGACAGCGAGTTGCCACAGACTCTGATCTGCATGCGCACCAATTCCCGGCCGCAGGCCTTAATAACGGTGTCCCACCTCTGGCCTTGAATTTCTCCGGGGAGTTGACTCAGTAGCAAACAGAGTCCTAGCAAGTGGACTGAGATCAGCCTCGGCATCTTCATCCTAGTGGTTCTTGCTCGGATCAGACACTGGAGTCTGTGTCTAAAGTCTGGATACAGGCTTTCAGGATGTCTTCCTTCCAGCCTGCTTTCCACTGGCTTTTATAGCCCTTTGGTTAGTTAGCATCTGGAATGTCAGACAGTGGCTCAAGCTCCGCCTCTTTCCGCACCTACCTCTTTTACTCCTATCACAACTGTATATCCTTTGCAGTCTAGTGTTTTGTCCTGCTACTTCTACAACTTTGTTTTTTTCCTTAGTCTTACCCTCAAATCATTTTACATCATCTGATGGTATTTGAAGTCATTTACTGTAAAGCTAAGTTGTAAAACTCTGCTTTCCGGCACAAATATGTGCTGCATAACCAAGTCTAAGATAATATCTATGAATTACTTTACACTCTGAAATATACATTGGCTAAATGGGTAATATTTTGACAATAGAAGAATTGAAATCTTCTCATCTTAAGACTGGTAAAGTAGCATTAAATTTGGGGGTGGGGACAGGCAAGGCATTTTGTCTGTCATGTGCCAACCCAGGTTTTATTCCTGGTAACCCATATGATTCTCCGAGTGTGTCAGGAGTGATTCCTTCACACAAAGCCACGAGTAAGCCCTGAGCTTCTCCAGAGGTAACCCCCTCAAAAAAGAAAATAAAGGGGGCCCAGCAATAGCACAATGGACTGACCTAGGTTTGATACCCGGAGTCCCATATGGTCCCCCGAGCCAGAGCAATTTCTGAGCACATTGCCAGGAGTAACCCCTGAGCCTCACCAGATGTGACCCCAAAACCAAAAAAAAATTAGTTAAAAAAGAAAATAGAAAACACTAAAATTTTCACTGCACTTATGTAAATCTGTTCACTATCTGATGTTTACAATATACTTTATCCACTAAATAGTTTTAAGTTCTCTGGAAAAGCGTTTGTTGGAAACCAATTACCTGAACACATTTATCCTGACATTGTATTCTACTTAGCTAGAAAATAAGAAATCTGTCATACACGCATACAAAAACATGTAAATACAAAAACATACAAGCAAAACAGAAAAGAAATAACATGTAGCAATTTGATGACATGTAGAACAAATTATGTTTTAAAATTTAACTGTATTAATTTTATGTATTTGGTGAGAGATCATTTTAATGTCCAATATTCCCACATTAAAATACCACATATTGATTTGGCAGTATGATTATTAATAATATCATTATTTGTTGTCATAATTGACTATGAAATTCCTGTGCAAATAAGCTTTTTTCCAGTAATTCATTTACTTGCTGTAAAAGGTACTCAGATTACCTACGCTTCACTAGGAATACTAGAATAAATAATGTAAAGAATATTCTGCTTTCTCTAGTTTGTCCTTCCTCGTGGAAGATAGCATGGAAAGCAGGAGTAGCTCTTATGTGTAGAACAAATCTAGAGCATGGTCCTGTAAGAGGAGCAAACACAACAGAATTTGTTGGTCATTGTAGCAGGCACCAATCAGCACATTCCCTTTATATAAACAGACTTTCCTGTTCTTTTCCTTCAACCATGCATGATTGTTATATTTGAACTTTAATGTCCGGAATTTATCATTTTCATCTAGTCTTCTGAGAGTTTAATTATAACCAGTTACTTACTAAATTTTAATCTAAGATTGTAGTCTATATTTCTAAAGGGCAGAAAGCAATCATACACAAAGAGAAGCATTTCAAATCTTTGTCAGAGAGATTGACTGATTGTATATTGCTTCATAGTAATCTGTGTATTTAAACTTTAAAAATAACTAACTTAAAACAACATAGTATCTTTAAATAAGCAAAAAATGTACATTAAGAATGAAGCCTTTATTTATAGAAAGTGTCAAGCCTTTGGCTCAGTGGAGCAGTTCTAAGTTTGATTCTTGGCACTGCAGAATACCTAACAATAAAAGAAATAGGAGAAGTTTTTAAAGAATCCTCAAAGTGGGGCCGGGCTGTGGTGCTAAAGGTAAGGTGCCTGCCTTGCCTGCGCTAGCCTTGGACGGACCGCGGTTCGATCCCCCGGTGTCCCATATGGTCCCCCAAGCCAGGAGCACTTCTGAGCACATAGCCAGGAGTAACCCCTGAGCATTACCGGGTGTGGCCCAAAAACCAAAAAAAAAAAAAAAAAAAGAATCCTCAAAGTGCCTTATAATAATGAATATTATACTCTCCTCCTGTAAAATAATTCTATTAATGGGCCCGTTTGGTACTGAAACTTCATGGAAAGGTGTTCATATAAGGAGAAATGTTTAATCTTATTTAAATGTACACAGATATTCTGCAATTGTGCAGAATTCTGAAATATTCAGTATAACTGGGGTCAATTCTTGCCATTATATTCTAAGATTAGATATGACACAAAATAGGCAAGCATTTTCTACAAGCATCATAATAAAATCTTTGTCAATTTTCAAAATTTTTTTTTCTCCACACCCCAGGTACTCAGTGTTTACTCCAGGTTCTGCATTCACAGATCCTGAGAGAGTTTAGGGGACCACATGAGGTGCCAGGGATTGATCCCAGGTCAACCACAGATAAAGCAAATGCTTTGCCCACTATACTTTCACTCTGGCTCATCAACTTTCTAGTTCTTTTAGAAAGACAATTATAGAAACTTTTAAAATACATTTTCAAAAGAATTTATGGGAAATGACTAAACTCAGAGGTACAGGTTTATCACCGGACAGAGGCTAATAAATATTGCAGAGCTTCCAGAAATGACTGAACTCTTGAAAATTATGAGATCGAGATTTTTTTGCATCAGCATATGGGTATCAATATAATGTATAATTATTAATAATGTTTGCTGAAAGCAGGGGCTTGACTTTTTATTCTAATTATTTTCCTGTTTTGTGAGTACCTGACTAGGATCTGTAGTAACCTAGTAGGTTGCATTTTCTAAATGAAGAATAAAAACACTTACTTTACATATTTTTAAATTTTATTTATTCATGGTGAAATTATAAAGTTATTCATGATTGAATTTTAGGAACATAATGTTTCAACATGAATCCCTTCACCAGTATCCATTTTCCTTCACCAATTGCCCCCTCCCCACAGTCACCTTTCTCCACTAGTCTGCCTATACTAGAAGTGGTTTTTAAAATAAATTTTTGTACTCTGGTTTACAGTATTGTTGTTGATAAACTTTTGGGAATAACACTTTTCCACCTTTTAATTCCATCTCCTCCTCCCAGTTTAACACTTCCCTCCTCCACCATAGCTGTTGCCCTGTCCAATCCTCCTTATACCCACAGTGGCATTTTTCCTAGTTCTCATGCTCTTTGTTTCTATTACCTCTGGACATTTATTTATTTAATTAATTATTTATATTTTAATAATATCTTTATTTAAGAAACATGATTACAAACATGATTGTAGTTGGGTTTGAGTCATAAAAAGAACACACCCCTTTCACCAGTGCAATATTCTCACCACTACTACCCCCATCTCTCTCCTACTTCCCCCCCCACCTGTATCAAGACAGGCATTCTACTTCTATCACTCATTAACATTGTCATGACAGTTGTTAGTGTAGTTATTTTTCTAACTGCACACCCCACTCTTTGTGGGGAGTTTCATATAGTGAGTATGTCCTTCCAGCCCTCATATCTATTGTCTCTGGGTATTATTACAAAAATGTCTTTCATTTTTCTTAAAACCCATAGATGAGTGAGACTATTCTGCATCTATCTCTTTCCCTCTGACTTATTTCACTCAGCATAATAGTTTCCATGATGGAAGTTTATTATTTTATTAGGTTTCTTTATTTCCCACATATGAGAGAGATTCTGTGTCAGTCTCTCTCCCTCTGATTGAGCTCACTGGGCATGATACTTAATAAGCAGCACTGAGGTCTGGGACTTTGAGGATCTGTGGAGCTGGGCTGATGAACATATGGTAACAGTGATGGTTTGTGGGCATGGGTGTCTGTACTTCTGGAAGCACAGTGGTACAAAGCAGAGTGATTGTGGTAACTTTTGGTGGTGGTGGTGGCGGTGGCATGAAGAAGGCCTGCCCTGACTCCAAACCATCCCTGAAGATGTCAGCTACAAAACCTCCATACCTAAAATTTTGGACATTTAGAGTCTCTGAGGATATTAGTGAAAAAGCAGTGAGGCTGGGACATTGACATGGCAGCAGTTATAAAGTGGGTCTGTGTGCTTCAGCTGAGCAGGGGACTTGCCCTCCCTTCTTCCCTGAGGGACCCCAGTATGATAAGCTACAAGACTGGTATATCCATGATTTTTTGTTATTAATTGCTTTAAAACTATTGTTATTACTGTAATGAGATAACATGTATATATTAATGTTAACTTTTGACTATTTTTTGTGCATGTGCTACATCTCTGATAAGTTCTACTGGCTTACTCTGGGCTCTATACTCAGGAATTACTACTGCATAATGAGATACAGGGGAACCATCTGGGTGCTGGATTTTCAACCTGGGTTGAAAGCATGTAAGACAGCACCTTCCCTGTTAAGTTTTGATGTATAAGTTGTTGGGGTATTTTGTTTGTTTGTTTTTGGTTTTTGGTTTTTTGAGCCTCACCCGTTTGATGCTCAGGGGTTACTCCAGTCTAAGCGCTCAGAAATTGCCCCTGGCTTGGGGGGACCATATGGGACTCTGGGGGATCAAACCATGGTCCTTCCTTGGCTAGCGCTTGCAAGGCAGACACCTTACCTCTAGCGCCACCTCGCCGGCCCCTATAAGTTGTTTTGATGTATAAAATTATTGCATCTTTACCAGCACTGAAGTGCCCATAGCCCTCCATCACTGTTCTTATGCCATGTTTTCTCGACCTCAAAATCCCACTCACATCTCAGTGCTTTGTTTTCTCAGTTCTGTAACCACCTAACAAGGGTTTATTGTCATCTGTCATTATTTAGTCCATTTTGTTACTCTATATTGACAGATGAGCAAGATCATAAAGTATTGTTCTTTCTTCCTCTAATTTCCAGTTCCATCCAAGTTGTAGCAATACTAAAAGATGAAACTGGAAATTATTAGGTTAAGGAAAATAGGCATGAATTAAAATAGCAAAACAAAAGTATTCAGATATTTTAAAACCACATTCTTATCATTGGATATCCCAAACAAATATAGATTCAGTCAGGAAACAGAAACCTTTAAGGAAGAATAGAGTGGGTAGGCTTACTAAACATTTATAGAGCTCTTCATTCAAAAACAGGTGTGTAGACATTCTTATCTATTACTCTTCTATCATATTTTGGGATAGACCCCATAATATGACACAGTATCCATAAAATTTAGAAAATAGAAATCCTATCAAGTATCTTATCAGATCATAATGTTTTGAAGTTAGAAATAAAAAATAAGCAGAAAGCTAGAAAAAGACTCAATCACTTGGACTTAATAACATTATTTTGTGTTGGTTCGAGGAGAAAGTGAAAATTAAAAAAAAATCTGGCACAAATGAAAATGAAGACTCATGCTATCAGAATTGTTTTGTTTTGTTTTTTGGGTCATACCCGGCAGTGCTCAGGGGTTACTCCTGGCTCTATGCTCAGAAATCTCTCCTGGCAGGCTCGGGAGACCATATGGGACACCGGGATTTGAACCGATGACCTTCTGCATGAAAGGCAAATGCCATTTGTTTATAGTTGATGCTAACGTTTTTGCCATTGGTGCTCCATTCTCAAAGACCCTTTTAATATAAAGGTCTTCGAGTGTTCTGCCTATTTTATTCTCGATAAACTTTATAGATTCAGGTCTGATTTCCAGATCTTTGATCCATTTTGAGTTGACTTTTGTATAAGGAGTGAGATATGGGTCGATTTTCACTTTCGTGCATATGAGTTTCCAGTTGTACCAACACCATTTGTTGAATAGGCTTTCTTTGTTCCATTTCATATTCTTGCCTCTTTTATCAAATATTAGTTGGCTATATATCTGGGGGTTTATGTCTGGGAATTCTGTTCTAATCCACTGGTCTGAGGTCCTGTCTCTGTTCCAGTACCATGCTGTTTTTATTACTATGGCTTTATAGTATAGTTTCAAGTTAGGTAAGGAGATACCTCCCAACTTCTCATTTTTCAGAATGTGTTTAGCTATCCTGGGTCTTCTATGGTTCCAAATGAATTTTATAATTGATTGTTCTATTTCTTTAAAGAATTGTGTCTGGATTTGGATAGCCAAATCTTGGAACCAACCTCGATGTCCAACAACAGATGAATGGATCATTAAGATGTGGTACATATATACAATGGAATATTACATGGCAGTTAGAAATGATACAATCACAGACTTTGCAGCAACGTGGATGGACCTAGATCATGTTATGTTAAACGAAGTAAGTCAGAAGACAAAAGAAAAACACAGAATGGTAGCACTATTCTGAAACACCTAGAATACATAAAAAACAAAAAAAGGACATTGAAGAAGCATAACTGCTAGAACCACAAAGAAAGACTCCATAAACTCCATTCCCTGATCTGCACAGCCACCAAGATCTCTAGAAACAGGTCTGATTTTACCATCCAAGATAAAGTAGAAGTCTTCCACATACCATGAAAGCAGCAAGAGGAGAATAAATGATCTATTTTTTTGACGTCTTTATTTTGGTGTGGAGATTACGGTTGATGTCTCCAATATTATTTTATTTTATTTTGTTTTGTCTTTCTCTTTCTTTTTTGCACTTGAGTATGATTTGATTTCAGAACCGAGATTATTGTGTGGTGCCTGCTTTATTGTTGTGGTGCTTATCGGTTATTTAATTCGATATTTTTTTTTGTGTGTGTGTATTGTTGTGGTATTTTAATTACTTTTTTCACATCCTCTCTCAAACTGAGGTTGGAAGCCTCTAGACAGGACTCTGCCTATTTTCAGTATATTTGATTTTTGATTGAGAAGAGGACATATTAGGTGATGGGTATTCCCCTGATTTAATGTGAATATGTACCCAAAATACTACAGTGAAAGATATGTAAGCCATTATGGAAAAAAAATTGTGTTTTTAATCAGAAACTTTCTTTGACTTACATGTATTATTATATTAATTATATTATATGTTATGTTATGTCACTATATTATGTTATATTAGTTTACCTTATTAGGTTAATCAATTTTGTCCTTTAAATGAATTCTTACTTAAAAAAAAAAACAACTTTAGTTTGCCCTGAAGAAAAAAAAATAAATAAAAGATAAAATAAGGCCTCCCAATTCTTACCACAGGCTGTGTTCTTTACACTGGCTGTATAGAAAGAGGAGGTACAGTAAAGGCACCCCATATACACCTCAACACAGGCCCCTTGCCGGGTATGTATTGTGAATTGGGGGACAAAAAAAAAAAAAAAAAAAAAAAAAGAAGAAAAAAAAAAAATGAAAGGCAAATGCCTTACCTCCATGCTATCTCTCTGGTGCTATCAGAATTTTAAGACAGTAAAATATATGCTTAGAGGGAATTCATTACAGCTCAAGTATTCATAAGAAAATAAGAACAGGTTCAAATAGACAACCTACCTTTACATTAAACAACTAGAAAAAGAATAAAGACAGATCAATGTAAGGAAGAAGTAGATAATCATCATTGAAGCAGAGGGCCTGAGAGACACTGCAGTGGGTAAGGCACTTGTCTTGCACACAGCCAAAACAAGTTCAATCCTCTACACCACAGGTGGTCCTTCAAGCTCCCAGGTGTGATACCCGAATACATGGGCAGGAGTAAGTCTTAAACATAGCTGCATGTGGCTCATAAACAAAACAAATCTGTCCAGGCAGAAATCAATTATACAGGAAATGGAAATCATGATTCAAAACAACAAAATCAGAGTTGGCTTACTACATTACTATGAATATCTTATACTACCAAATTTGAGACTCTAGAAGAAATAGATAAATTTCTAGAGCTGTACAGCCTCGTGATGCTGAAGGAAATAAAAATTTAGGAGGAAGTAAAAATTCAGAAGGAAGTAAAAATAAATTTGAATAGGTCTATTGCTACCAAGGTAGTCAAAACAGTTGAAAAAAATTTCTCCAGGAAATGAAGTCTGGCCTATGATGTGTTCAGAAAGAACCTACTACTCATCCTTTTTAAACTATTTCATGAAGTGGAAGGAATGTTATCTCAAACAGTTTCTATGAAACTAATATCTTAATACCATAAACTGACCCATTCACTCAAGATACATAAGGAACTCTCAAAAACTAAAAACTAAAAAGCATTTTTAAAAATGGAAAGAAGAGTTGAATAGACATTGCTCAAAGAAGATATAAAGATGATAGAAAGTCATATAAAAATGTTCATCGGTGGTGCAGGAGCAGTAGCATGGTACATAGGGCACTTGCACATAACTAGCCAAGTTTGAATGCTTGATACTGCTTATGATCCCCCAAGCACCACCAAGAGTGAGCTCTGATTACCGAACCTGAACTAAATCCAGAGCTCTTCCAGATAGGGTTGGCAAATAAACAAAGTTCATGATTACTAATTATCAGTTAATACAAATAAAAATAACAATGATACCAAAAAAAAAATTAGGGGCCGGGTGGTGGCGCAAGAGGTAAGGTGCCTGCCTTGCCTGCGCTAGCCTTGGACGGACCTCGGTTCGATCCCCCGGCGTCCCATATGGTCCCCCAAGCCAGGAGCAACTTCTGAGCACATAGCCAGGTGCAACCCCTGAGCGTTACCGGGTGTGGCCCAAAAACCAAAAAAAAAAAAAAAAAATAACAATGATTTGCCAGGAAAAGGAAACAAAGATACACAAATGATATTCCATAAAACTAAGAAATGTATACACTGCAAAAGAAACACTGATCAGAGTAAAAAGATACTCATAAACTGGGAGTGCCCACCACTAATCAGATAAAGGGCTAATATCTAAGATATATAAAGCACCAGTACAACATAAGAAAAAACATTAACAATTGTGGAAAATGACAAACAGAAAATTCTACAAAGAAGACATATAAATATGGCCAAAGGATGTATGGAAAAAATGCTCTGCGTCACTTATCATCAGAAAAATGCAATTCAAAGTAGCAATGAGATATCACAAATGCACGATAATGATACTCATCACAAATCACAAAAATAACCAGTTTTGGCATGGATGTGGGGAAAAGGAGTGCCTCATTTACTGCTGGTGGAAATGTCACCTGTCTTAACTTTTTTGGAAAACAATATGGCACTTCCTCAACAAAATAAGAATTGAGTTTTCTATATGATCTAATAATTCTAATACTGGCATCTACCTCAAGAGTTCAAAACTCTGTTCTGAAAAGACACATGCACCCTTATGCCAATACCTTTGGCATTGTTTACAATAGCCAAAATCTGAAACAACCTAAGAGTCTAAGAACAGAGGACTAGGTAAGGATAGATAATAGTACACAATGGAATACTATTCAGCCATTATTAATGTTGAAATTATGCAATTTGTTGCTGTGTGGATAGATCTAATGAATATCATGTCGAGTGGAATTGTTAGAATGAGAGGGACAAATACAGACTGATCTTCTTGTAAAATATAAAGAAACAAAGTGGGAGATATAAAAAAATTCCCAAAGGTAACAGAAAATACTGACTGATCTTTTTTTGTAGGGAGCTTACTACAGATGAGGGGAAGGAAGGAATAGGTTGGGGAAGCAATACTGAAACAAAGACGAAGAGAAGTGGCTACTCTGGGAAAGGGTGTGGTGCCAAATTCTGTTATGTACAAAATTCTGACATTAACAATATTGTAAACCATAGTGCATTAAATAATATTTAAAAACAACAACAATGAGATATTACCTCACCAGTTAGAATGGTGTAAATGAAAAATACTGAAAACAATAAGTGCCTGTTGTGAAAAAGAAACCTTCAGTTCACTGTTCACGGACTATTTGCATGGGTCAGCCTCTTTGGAACATGGTTTGGAGACTTTGCAAAACATAAATAGATGCTCCATGTGACCCGGTCATTCCACTCCTGAGCATCTATCCCAAGAACACAAAAATATTAACCTGAAAGTAAATATTCATACCTGTGCTTATTGTTTGCCTAAAGTCAAGATCTGGAAACAATTCAGGTATCCAATAACATGTCAGCAAAAAAGAGAGTGGTATACATATATATGTATATATATAAGTGTGTGTGTATTATATAGATAGTTATGTATATATGTACACAAAATGGAGTACTATTCAGCTATGAGAAAAGATGAACTTTTACAATCTACTACAACTTAAATGGAACTGGAATGTCTTGTTAAGTGGGTCAAAAAGTAAAGGATAAATATTGGATAATTTTGCTCAAATGAGGAGCATAAAGATACAAAGAAAGAGTTTGTATGATCCTCAGTTCAAAAATATTCTGACAATAATATCATTAAAACTGGAAACTGAGGAGGCTAAGTGGAGAGAAGGGAAAGGAACTGTATTTTTCTTTGAGACAGCTGTGGAGACATCTTGAACAACTGGGTAAAGGGAAGGGATAGGTATAGTAACACAGCAACCATATAATGACCTAAAGACTATTGTAAACTATAATATCTGATCAAAAATTCACTTAGAAAATGGACTATTTTCTACAATATTTAGGCTTATGAATGTAGAATCAAAATATGCTTCAGACCATAAAATCAGGGTTGTGGACAAGATGATTTAAAAAAGTTCCATTGTCAGTATTTTCCAAAGATCTTAGCAAAATGCATACTAAATATTGTATTATCGTGGATTTCTGTCTGTGGTTACATTATTTAGAACACAGAGCTTAAAGTTGAGTAGAGATAGGGGTAGTAAGACAGAGGGTATATTTTTGTGGAAGTTATACTACTTATTTATTTTTATTTTTCATTCTTTTAGTTATTTTTATTTGATGCTTTTTATTTGTTTCTAATTTTTATTTAACCGACTATGATTTACACTTTTTTGGGTTTTTTTGGGGGGAGCCACATCCGGTGACACTCAGGAGTTTCTCCTGGCTATGCGCTCAGAATTCACTCCTGGCTTGGGGGACCTTATGGGACACAGGGGGATCGAACTTCAGGTCCTTCCTAGGCTAGTGCCAGCAAGACAGATGCCTTACCACTCTGCACCACCGCTATGGCCCCAGATTTACAAGTTCATTGATAATTAAGTCTTAATATTTGAACACCAATATGACCACCAGTATCAATTCTCAGCACCAGTGTTCCTATATTCTATAATGTCTCTCTCCTCACACCCACAAAGCAGACTATCTGAACAATGGGTCAGAATAGAGTATCTAGTGATCACCCCCAGTGTATGGTCAATAAATCTTTGACAAAGAAACAAAGAACATGAAATGGAATAAAGACAGTCTCTTCAACAAATGGTGTTGGGATCATGGAATAACTACGTGTAAGAAATTAAAGATGGATCCATATTTCACACCTTATATAAAAGTCAATTTAAAGTGGATCAAAGACCTTGGGATTAGACATGAATCCATAAAGTTTATTGAGAAAAACATACAACACTTTAAGACTTAGATCTCAAAGGGGTCTTCAATGATAGAATACCAATGGCAAGGACTATAGAATCGAGTCTGAATAAATGGAACTACATTAAACTAAAACGTGTCTGTATAACAAAAAAATAATGGGCTAACATTAAAGACAGGTATAGTATGAGTGGGAGAAAATATTTTCACCCAGCACATTAGATAAAAGGTTGATATCTAAGATATGCAAAGTAATCACATAGGTTAGTCCCACAAAACCTAAAAACCCCATTACACAATTGGGAGAGGAAATGAACAGAGGAAATGAAACCAATAGATGACCAACAGGCACATGAAAAATGCTCATCATCACTTATCATCAGGGAAATATAAACCAAGACAACAATGAGATACCATATTACACTAGTGAGGATGGCACATATCAAAAATACTGAGAATAATCTATGTTGATGGGGAGATGGGGAGAAAGGAACTTTCATCCACTGCTGGTGGGAATGCTGCTTGGTCCAACTTCTATGGAAAACAGTATGGACGGTTCTCAGTCAACTCAAAATTGAGCTGCCATATGACCCAGCAAACCCCCCTTTGGGTAAATTTCTCTAGGATAGAAAAACATTGACCCAAAAAGATGTATGCACACTGCTATTCATTATAGCACTCAGTAAATAAGTAACAGTTATCAACCCAGGTGTCCAACAATAAATAAAATAAGACTCCTGAGCACAGCTGTGCGAAGATAAAACAAGTCACCTTTTGAACTTACCTGTCACAAATACCATCTTGTACAGAATATTAAATGTTTAAGATAAAAAATTCAGATGAGGGCCCGGAGAGATAGCACAGCGGCGTTTGCCTTGCAAGCAGCCGATCCAGGACCAAAGGTGGTTGGTTTGAATCCCGGTGTCCCATATGGTCCCCCGTGCCTGCCAGGAGCTATTTCTGAGCAGACAGCCAGGAGTAACCCCTGAGCACCGCCGGGTGAGGCCCAAAAACCAAAAAAAAATCAGATGAGTGACTAAAGAAACTGTGGTACATATACATGATAAAATACTATGCAGCCATCAGAAAAAAAAAATGAAGTCGTGAAATTTTCCTATACATGGATGTACATGGAAACTGTTATGCTGAGTGAAAAAAGTCAGAGAGAGAGAGATAGACACAGAATACTCTCGCTCCTCTGTGGGTTTTAAGAAAATAAAAGACATTATTGCAGTAATACCCAGAGATAATAGAGATGAGGGCTTGAAGGACCAGCCCATGGTATGAAGCTTACCACAGAATGATGAGTTCAGTTAGAGAAATAACTACACTGACAACTATCATGACAATGGTATTGAGGTAGAAGAAAAGTACAATGCCTGTCTGGAATACAGGCAAGTGGTGTGGGAGGAGGAAGATGGTGGGCATCAGTGGTGGGAATGTTGCACTCTTAAAGGGGGTTGCTCTTTTTCTTTTTAACTGAAATCTAACTACAAACATGTTTGTAATCATGGTGCTTACATAAAGATATTCTTAAAAATCAATAAATTTTTTAAATATCCTGGTGATGTCAGCCCCAATTACCTGCCTACCTCTAGTTTTGTTTAGATTGATATCTTATAGAGAACCATAGATGAGTGGTGAAGCAGGCCCATTGTGGGTGATATCTTTTCAGCAGGTGTGGTTTTGGCAGGCGGGGATTTGGCCCGCCCTCTCCTCCCAAGATTGCCAGCTTTCATTCAGCTGTGTGGCATGTATACCCATAATATTTTATGGCTTGGACTACATCTCTTTCGAGAACAGAGTAATTTTATGAAGCTGGCTGAACGCAGACATAATGACTGTGCTTGTCTATTTAATTTTTATAAATTATTTAATTGAACCACATGGTTTATGCAGTTATGAAGTTGTTCATGATTGAGTTTCAGTCATACAATGTGCAGCACCCTTCACTAGTGCGCATTTCCCACCACCAATGTGTCCAGTCTCTCTCTCTTGCCCTCTCCCTACCCTCTACTCTGAATATCTCTGTGGCATATTCTTTCTGATCTTTCTTTCTCTCCATTATTTTCTTTTTAGAGAGAGAGTTTTATACCAGGACAGGACATTCTCCAACAACAAGAGATAACAATGCCTAAGAGAACTGTAAGCTGTGGAACCAAACTATGGAAAGCAAGCTGCATAGAAAGTTATGCCTCGGGGCCAGTGAGGTGGCGCTAGAGGTAAGGTATCTGCCTTGCAAGCGCTAGCCAAGGAAGGACCGCGGTTCGATCCCCCAGCGTCCCAATGGTCCCCAGGCGTCCCAATGGTCCCTCCAAGCCAGGGGGTGCTTAGCCAGGAGTAACCCCTGAGCATCAAATGGGTGTGGCCAAAACAAAACAAAACAAACAAACAAACAAAAAAAGAAAGTTATGCCTCAGGTACTTATCACTGCCAAGAGAAGCAGGATTGGGGCGAGACCACTGGCCACCCAGCTTCTGATTTGTAAAATTCTATTTCTTAAACATTGAAACAAGTAAGAGACCAATGAGATAAAGTTGGATATGGCACATGCCTTGCACATAGCTGACTCAGGTTTGATCCTAGCTCCAAATGGTCTTAATCATTGGCAGGAGTCATCCTTGAACACTTAAGAGCCTTAAGTAAGTCTAAAGCATACCAACAGTGTGCCCTCCCTCCACAAAGCACATTGGAATAGGTAACAAGAGGTCATCAATTGTATATGGGGTAAAATCAGTCTCAGCCATCATCTCAGTGCCCTCTAGAAAACTTGGTAGAAGATTTAACTTCCAATTCTTCATCTTAGAATCAAATCCTGATGTGATTTTAGTTTTGTTTTTGGTCAATGCAGCTGGTTTTTATTATTAATGTTGGAAAATATGGTTTCAAAGAATGGGTTCCAGTATGATTCTTACTATACTCTTTTCCCTTCATGTACCATGATGGTGCAGATGGGACTTGTCTGAGAGAGATGCCAGAATACCCATCCAGAAGTGAGAGGATGAGGACAAGGAAAACAGACTTTGATGGTGGCCGCATCTGTGAGTGATGGTGTCCTCCACCACTGGAGGAGATGGGTGGGCTGGGCTGGGCTGGGCTTCCCCTGCTCAGAGTGCTGCTCCCAAGGGACTGAAGGTAGCAGGAATGCAGGCAATAGAATAGATTGATCTGGCCCCCGTGTTAGACCCTGCTGAAGTTGGACTGTACGCTGGTTCCTATAAAAATGGTTAAGAAGACACAAGGAAGCCACCACCACCAAATCCCAGCTCTAGCACTCACACACTCCCCATCAGGCACTGGCTCTGGGTGCTGAGGTCCGAGATGGATCTGACCCAGCTTTGCCTCCCTGGAGAGCACCTGATGCCCCCCTCCCCAATGTGTGGACTCAGTAGGGCCAGAAAACTCCTGAATGGCCTCTACCAGCTTCCCATTTAGCTCATTCTGGAGGTGAGTTAAGCCTATAGCAGAGAAAACTGGCAGTTAAGCAATACTTCTTAAAAAAAAGCCAAGGGTCCAGCTCTCCAAGTATATAGTTAACTATATCAAGAAGATCATATCCCTAAGAATAGTTAGAAGGGATTTTTCTTCCCACCTATGCTATTCAGATCTGGAGATGTTCCTTAACTGAGGCTTCACTACACAGGTTATCCAGCCATAAACAATCCCGACTACTGAGGATGTTTCGACTTTGGTGACTTTGAAAACTCCTAGTAGATGTGCAGGTATTCTGAACATTGGAGGTCAGGTTCCTTATTGCAAACATAATTTTGAACCAGGTTTCACTGCAAAGCCGAATAGCACATGGATGTTCTCAAGCACAGAGGTTCAAACACTGTGTCTGCTGCTAATTATTGGTTTCCCTGGAATGTGTGTCAGTGCCTCTAAGACTAAAGTTCCTGTAACTCAGGTTGCTCAGCAGGCAAGAGTTACCTCAGACCAGGAGGCAGTTTTGACTGTGCTCTTCTAGAGCTGAAATTAAGCTTTCTGATGAAAAGTTAAAAGCAACAATTCTAATGATTCTTTCTAAAATAAAAACAAAAATCAAAGAAGACAGTCATAGTAAGAGTAGACAAAAGGAGGAGACAGACCATGAAATAAGCAGAGTCAAAATAAAACGTATTTGGAGAAAAATTTTGTTTATGCACATAAGAGTGAAAGCTACAAATGTACTTAATTTCCAATACTTATTTGTTCATACTATTCGTAGAGGCCTTTGGATTGATCCTCATATTGTTTTCTAATTAGATGTTTCTCAATTGGTTTTTGGTTGGCATGTTAAAAAGATATTTCCTCATTGCCTCCTCATCTGGTTTTTTCCCCTCCCCTTGGGAGTGGGGTTTGTTTATCCCTGGAGGAGCAGCTGACATCTTGGCTCTTGGTTCCACGTGGTGGAGAGACTGGCTTGTGGGCATGGAGATTAATCTCACTCTCTCTGGGAATTGTGGAACACATAACTCACGCCATCATACATACTATATCTGAGATCCATCTCTAGGTAAAGTTTCTATTAACAGCAAATACTAATATTTTGAAAACAGTTATTGCAGATGCCAGAGCAGTAAGCTTGAGCAATGGTATAAGTAAACTGCCTTAATCCCTTTACATGTCCTTTTCCCTTGCTTATCTACCATTCTAGCCTCTAAGTGCTACAAATAAATTACCAATGTTTTTTCATGTAAGGACAGATAATAGGGACATATGCAAAGTGTCTGGCAAAGTTTCTTCTTTTTTAAACCAGGCATAAAGAAGGCATCATGCCCGGATTACAACATTTCTGTTCCTGTCTTTATCTACCTAATGCATTCCAAAACCCAGATGTTGACAATCCCTTAGGAACATGAAGTGGAGCAAAAGCATAAGAAAAAGATAAAGTTCAGGGGCCGGCGAGGTGGCGCTAGAGGTAAGGTGTCTGCCTTGTAAGCGCTAGCCAAGGAAAGGACCACGGTTCGATCCCCCGGTGTCGCATATGGTCCCCCCGAGCCAGGGGCAATTTCTGACAGCGTAGCCAGGAGTAACCCCTGAGCATCTAATGGGTGTGGCCCAAAAAACAAAAAACAGAAAACAAACAAACAAAAAAAAACCCAGAAAAAGATAAAGTTCAAAGAACATCTGAGTGGGAAGATGGGAAAAGCTAGTTGGTTTTATTCTGATGTTAAGTAGGATCTGAATTAATTCTAAACTTACTTATTTTAAACTTGATTTCATTCTCTTGTTAAGTAGGATTGGAAGTGTATTCTAAACTTGGTCTTGCTTGAAAAGACTAAGAGAGTTTTCTATCCCTGTGTGTATGTTTTCTTTTAGAGAAATACTTGCAAATAATGTCATTTAGCCAGAAAATATATTTTTATGTGAGAACTCAATTGCACTTACTAACAACTGTTCTCATGAGAGTTTTAGGGCAAGTAGCATAACTAGTAGGTAACAATGAAGTATAAACTCTGTATACTGATAGTAGATGGCTAGCTGTAGGTGGTCTTGGTATCGTTTCAGAAATCATCAACTAACTGCTAATTAATGAAACTTTATTAATTTCTGGTACCAGAAGCCCTAGTTTCAGTGCTTTTTGGGAAAGGCAGAGCAGAATTTGGGAGATGCCTTTTATGTCTAGGGATACATCTTTGTTGTGAATGGACTATTAAGTTTCATCATCACTGCCCTTATTTTCCTCAGTTGCAATGACCATTTCAAATGGCAGATTTTTCTGACTATTCAAGATAACTGATGTTCTCTGAGATTTTGCAGATATAGTGAAGATGAGCTTGATAAGGACCTAAACATTAGAGGTTTGATTATGCTTCATCATGTGTGGGTGTTTAAAATATGGGACTTTCTTAATATCTTAATTTATGCTTACAAACATTTGATAAAGTTACTATTGAAGTATTTTTCTAGAAATGCTGCCTAAAGATGTGTGTAAGTCAAAGGAATTTGCTAGACACTACACAGTAAGTACTATATTAATTTGGTATTAAAAGGTTTATATCATCTCACAGTAATTTTGTTTAGGGAAATAGTTTTATGTTCTAAAATAGTAAATATAATGTTTCTCAACTGTTGTTTGTGACATTAAATTGTTTATCATTTTCTCAATATCTAGTCATCTTTTGCCTTAAAATGCATGATATATATTTTTGTGTCTTACATGGTAGAAATTAGAGAATCATTTAAAAATAATTTATATGGCTTTTACTAAATTAATTTGATTCAGTAACCAATTTAATTCCTTATAAAATCAATTAAATCAGCACCAATTTTATATATTTATATTAGAATAGTCCAGGTTTTGTCATTTCTTTTTATATCTGACTCAAGTTAGTATTAGTAAAAAAATGTTCTTAGTATTAAATCACTTTAATATTTTCATGCTTCTTTCTATCAAAATTATTCAGACTTAAATCCAGAAATAGTATTTTGGAATTAGTTCTGAAATAGAAAGAATGCTTGACAGATTTAAATTCATCAAATATAAAGTTTATTGGTAAACTCACTACCAATAACATAGGGATATAACATTTTACTGAATTTATACTTAAAAAATATTTGAGTTGTATTGGAATTCAAATGGTGTTTTGTTATTTTTATGTAAATAACATTTAGAAAAGCAGTTGCATAATTATACCATTGAGAAAAAACAAAAAGTCTTTTAATATAAAGTATACTATTATAATCAAACTACAATGCAAGGATTTGCAAGGAATATTTTATTAAACATTAATAATGCTTTTTTATATTCTAATAATCAGGAGGGTTGGCAAAGGCATCAGTACTTTTGTCATCAAGGATACATGTGATTATTTCAGGAGAAATACACAATCAGCGTCATCTTAGCAATAACTAAGAAGCTCTCCATTAGTACAACCCCCATAATGACAACACTTGTTAAACAGATCATATGCGGTCTGTCTCTTTTTTCTGGAAAGTTTAACCGAGTCTTTGCTGATTAATTCTAAAAGAGTGTATTTGTTTTCTGTTTCCATATTGGAGAGAATTTCCTGGAATTCTTTAGAGGAAATATTGTCATCTTCTAATGCATTCTGTAACTTAGTAACGTATTTCTTTAGCATTTCCTCATCTATCTTCATGGTTGTTGACTGGGTTTCTAAGATGCAAAAAGAGAAGGGAGATAGAAAAAATTATTTAAGTCAGTGAATATAAGAAAAATTAATTTTGCAAATAGAATATTGCATTAATTGAATTGAAATTAAACAGAATCAACATGTATTCTGCTAACAATTTAGAAAATAGAGTTGGGTAGTTAGGCAGGTTAGTGCCCCAGAGGTTTAATATACTGCTTTACTCCACTTACTCCCTCTCTCTCTCCTTCTCTTCCTTTCTTCCCTCCCATTTTTCCTTTCCTTTTTGGCCACAGCTGATGATGCTCAGTGACCAATAAGCAGTGGTATTTAGGGCACCATATATAGGCTAAGGATTTGAACTGGGGTCAGCAGCATGCAAGGCAAGTAATTAAACCCCTATACTTTCTCTCTATTCCAGATGAAATTTTCTTATCTGAGTAATTAATTTCCATTACTAAGCAAGTTCTGAGTTATGATTAGCCTTATAAGTATATATTAACTATTTTACTCTTTCAGATCTCTCATAGTGCAAAGTTACTGATTCAAAATAAAGATTAAAAAGCAGAATTTCCATCTGCTTTCTGTAACAAACAGGAAATTGCTGCCTATTTCATTTACTTAACAATGTTCCTTCACAAAGCATTTGCTTTAAATAGTAAAATTTTACAATAAAATTAAGTGGGTAAAAAAACTAAATTTCACTAATTTCAAGAAGAAATTGGTATCTGTTTTAATACCTATTTACTAATGAAATTGAATATTCCATTGTTGTGAATCCTGTAAAATACAAGTAGTATGTATATGTTATCTAGAAAAGAGCCTCGTGTTAAGTAGCACCTCAGCATGATAAAATATAACTGTTTAATTGACATTTTGTTTGTTTCTAAATTGTTATTAATATGATTTGCCCAGCACACACACAGGCATACACATGTATTTGATAAAGTTCTAACTAAATTTTAAGTTGAAGCAAGGATAATTTAATATGAGAATATTGAAACAAATAGGAGATTTTACCGAGGGAAAATGCAAAAACTTGGAGTACAAAAAGATTATTATTAGTTCTCATTTGTTAGTGCCAGTTTTGCATTTTATTTAGAGAGTATTAAGAAAAATATAAGGTAATAGAATTCTGTTTTCTTTCCATTGAAAACTCTTACAGTCTGTTATAGGCTAACAGAAAATAAAAAATTTCTTTTTACAGAAACCACAGAAAAAGCAGCAATCCCAAGCCATTTCTACCGGCATATTATGCCTGATTTTCTGTATCATTAGACATCATGGTTACCTAAAAATCTATTCTTAAGTTGATATCTCTTGGTCTCTATATGTCCACTATTTTAAGAGCAAGTTTCAAATAGCTAAAAAGACAGATGTGCTCAAGCTTAACAAGAACTGCTTCATGCTTTTACTAAAACATCAAAACATTTTCTAATTTTATTTTTTTAGAATTTATGATGCTAAATTCATGATTAAATTTTTGAAAACAAGAATTAAGAGAACAATGTGTGAAATTGTGCAAACTATAGCATTTAAGTTTAAGAAACTATACGTACTTTTTCTCAAAAGTTCACTCTGCTTTTCAGTTTGTAATTAACATACTTTCATTGTATCCCCTAATTTGTATATTTCTAGTCTTTTTATTTATGAGAACTTTTCACTTCTCTATTTTTATATGTCTTATATGTTTTTATGAGAACCAGTTATTTAATAAAACAATAATAAGTCAAAGTATAGTATCTATTTATTCTATTTCAAATTCCAGACTCTTTTATAGTCTTTTGTTGCTATCACAAGAGAAATATATAAAAGGTTACAATAAATAAATTTCTGACCAGCAACAGATGTCTTTTTTTGGGAGAAAAAGAAAAGATACTTTCATAAATTTGCTGTAAATCCCATAAAGAGGACGTAAATGTCCATTGAGTTTTGCACAATAATGTCACATGAGGGCCAGTTAGTTACTCAGCAGCTAGGCACAGAGCTTATAAAAACAGTGTTGGCTTATCATAAGTTGCAAGTGTTATGAAAGCTGAAACAATTGTTTGTTATTAACTTACCCTTACACTATTAATGTAGAATATTTGCGAAAGTCCCGTGCCTGCTTCCTTTTAGCTTCTGACTTACTTTTGTAAATGGTTAATAAATAATTATTATTTATCTCTTCAGATTTCACCTATACTTACTCTTTAATCTTTCCCTAAGGAAAAAACCCTAACTTCTCAAATGTTTGCAGCCTCAGTCAGGTTTTCCACTGTGATGGTCTGGAGGTCAAATATGCCACTCAAGAGCCCCTTCAGGCTCTGGTGGGTGATTTGACCTATCCAATTTTTTAATCCCTTCTCTCACAAGTGGACTTTCAAACCCAGTTCACAGTGTGGTTCTCTCGTTTGTTTAAATTAAAGAGGAACTTTTCGATGACATGGGCCATCTTGGTTTGTTTGTTTGCTTGTTTGTTTTCCAAGAGAGGAGAATGGTTAAACTAAGGTTCTTCATGTCCTGTTAACACTCAGTAGTTCACTTTGTTCTACAAGCCCCAAGCCCTTGTAGCTTAGTCCTACTGGATAACATTTCCTTGATAACCATTACTGCCCCCAACCTTTTTGCTCAGCCACAAATATGGATGTCACCCATCCCAGGCATCTAGAAACTCCAGGGGTGCTACTCTACTGTTCTATAAGGTCTTTTAGCAGCCTTAACTCGATAATATCCCGTTTCCCTACCCGGAACCAAAAAGGAATAAGGAGCACTTGGTGAAACAAAGTCAGGAGAGAATGGATTTTAGTATGTTTCTATTTTTCATTTTTGTTCCCACTGCATTGCCCCTCTTATACTTTGCGATTCCAGATTCCCTCTAAATTCCTAATTGGGGGCGGGGGGGGGGGGAAACAACGTATAAACCCAAACTCTCAGTCATCAGCAGACAAAACTGAATATGAGCTGCCAAGAAGATATGAAGCCAGACTATGTAGACCCCAGTTCTTATTGGTCAACAGTAGTCAATGGGAAGGAAGTATAGAGAATCTGTGTAGGTGGGAGCTCTTACCTGTGAGTGGTTCAGATTCGCGTCTAACCTTGCCGCCTCTCATCATCTCTTTCCGTTGGGACAGCGAGCTGCCACACATTCTGATCCAGTGGACAATCAATTCATGACCGCACAAGGTTATAACATCGCTCATTTTCTGGCCTTGAATTTCTCTTGGGAGTTGACTCAGTAGCAGACAGAGTCCTAGCAAGTAGACTGAGAACAGCCTCGGCATCTTCATCTTGATGGCTCTTGCTCGGATCAGTTCAATCTTGGGAGTCTGTGGCTAATGTCTGGATGCAGGCCTTCAGGATGCCTTACTTCCCAGCCTGCTTTCCACTGGCTTTTATAGCCCTTTGGTTAGCATCTGAAGAGTCAAAAGAGTGGTCCAAGCTCCTCCTCTTTCCACACCCACCTGTATGGAATTTTACCCCCTCCTTGTAGCCTGTCATCCTTGCCACCTTTACTCCATTTACCTAACTTTCTGTAATAGTCCTTTTATGTTCTATTTTCCACAGTATTTCTTAAAACTCTCAAACTATTTTGTATAATTAGATAAAGTTATACCATGTTTGGAACATTACATTTCTTGTAATTTTTTGTTTGTTTGTTTGTTTGTTTTGGGACACACCCGGCAGTGCTCAGGGGTTCCTCCTGGCTCTACGCTCAGAAATCACCACTGGCAGGCTCAGGGGACCCTATGGGATGCCGGGATTCGAACCACCATCCTTCTTCATGCAAGGCAAACGCCTTACCGCTGTGCTGTCTCTTCGGCCCCCTTTCTTGTAATGTAAAGGGTTAATTAAATCTTGTATTTATACAAAATTTTGTATTTATACACGTTCTTCACATTAATACAATACTTATTTAAATACTCTCTATTCTTACATATATATAAATGTAATACATATAATAAATACATATTTAAATACTCTCTATTCTTACAATTCAGTTTTTCAACTTGAATATTTGCTTCATAACCAAACATTTACATTAAAAACAAGTCATCAAAAATGTTCACTGAATGGATAAATTGTTGATGAGAAGTGGAGCCCTAAAGACTTGTCATTTCATCTTGGCAAAAATACTAACATTCTCTATACATATCATATACCTATACAATCTCAGATATTCATGGTGAATTTTATCCATTGACTCCTTTTTGAATTCTCTGGACAGTGTGTAATAATTTCTGAGTTAATTTATCCTGAGATTGTATTCTTATTTCTAGAGATTATAAAGCAGTCACACATATAAAAATGCAAATAAACAAATATACAGAAATAGGACTAAAACAGAAAAGGCAGTTCTATTTTGTAGTTGTGCAAAGATATTTTGGTAACACAGCACCAAAATCATCTTTTAAAATCTTATTTTATGTGCAGGAGTGATAACACAATGGGTAAGGCACTTGCTTTGCTCACATCTAACCTGAGTTTGATTCCTGGCACTCCATATGATTCCCTTAGCCTGCCAGGAGTAATCCCTGAGTGCAGAGCCAGAAGCGAGTCCTGAGTACAACCTAGTGTGCCCCCCCCCAAAAAAAAATTACCAAAAATGTTATTCTAGTATATTTTTATTTTATTTGGTGATAGGTAATTCATGGGGAGTAGAACAGGTATTCCAAGAATTATTCAGACAATTTGGGGTCACTTCCTGAATTACTAGCCCCAGAAGTTCAGTGTTGTGGCCTGAGGATGTCATGTAGTTCTGTTTCTGCATTTTGGAGTGAACAGTTTTAATCTGGCCATGCTTCAGGGTCTCCAGGGCAGCACACAGTGATGCTTAGGAGAACACGTAGTGCCAAGTATCAAAATTACATCGGGTTTATATAAGCAGTGTGTTCTCCCTCATACTACAGCTACCAAGTGTAAGATAACAATTGTGTTCTCTATTTTGGGCCATAGTTGGAAGTGCTCAAGTTGGCTCTGCATTCAAGGATAGCTACTGGTGGGGTTCAAAAGACCATATGGGTATTAAGAGGTAGAGCCTGGGTCAGCCACATGCCAGTCAAGTGCCTTACCGGCTCCACTCTTAGTCCAACCCTGAAAAGTAATTTTAATGCTTTCTACTTTCACATTTAGAGACCTCAAAATTATTTGATCGTGTAATATGCTTATTAAATAACCTTTATTGTTGCCTATGAAACTTTTATGAGCTAAAGATTTGTTTTCAGTAATTGATTTGCTTGGTGAGCAATCCCCTTTTATCATCACCATGTAAACAGAATATTAGGGTAACTTTAAATATTAGAGTAAAGTAAATTAAACTGTTTTAAATAGATTATCCACTGAACTCAAGAAGAAAAAACTAGTAAATGCTAGACATCACTACTAAGACTACAAAGAATGTTCTGTTTTCCCTTATTTTGTTCTTCCCAACTAAACATAACTCAAAGGCAGAGTCCCAAATTAGGAATCTTACTTTGATGCACAGAACAGATAAAACCATCAAAGCATGCTGAGGTCAGAAGGTCAGTTCATAACAAAATTTACTGACCACTAGCATGCACTGATCTATACCTGCCCTTTATACAAGTAGTCTTCCCTGTAATTTTCCTGAAACCCCAAGAGATTTTTATATTTGAACTCATTAGCTGTATATAATGTCAGAAGTTTACAATGCAATCTCTTCATTGACATTCTGAGTCTTCTCAAAGATAATTTGAGTATAATCAGTTACTTGAATTAACTTAATCTGAGCTCATATTCTTTCTATCTAAAGGTCAGAAAGCTATCGCTTTCTCCTCTCTCTCTCTTCTCTCTCTCTCTCTCTCACACACACACACACATTAAAATAGAAGTATTTAAAATCCTTGTCACTGAGGTTAAGTGCATTATCTGTTATGTTATAGTAATTTGTGTAAATGTTTTAAACCTAAAATATAGCCATGTTGAAACTTTCAGAAAATAAAGATTGTAAATCAAGAATGAAGTCTTTAAAGAAAAAAAATATATATGGAAAATTTTTGAAGAATTACTAAAGTACCCCATAATAATTGTTCTCTCTCTCCTTATGGAAATTTTAACGCCTACCAATAGTTCTAGTGTCATATTGAAACTTCATGGGAATCTTGTCCAATAAGTAGGTATGTATTAGCTAATTCTTTTTTTAAGACCACATCTAGCAATGCTTGGGGTTGCTTCTAGAATTGCTGTAGAGAAACCACTGTCAGGAGTTGAACCCATGCAGGAACTTAACACATTCTACCCATAAATTTATGATGCTCTATGTTAATAATAACATTTTAAAATTGTGTAGAATTCCTAAATGTCTGATTTTCTCTTTTTAATTATTTTTATAATTATAAAAATAGATTGAGGTCTTTGGAATATTGGTAGACCAAAGTGGGCACCCCGGTGGTAGATGTGGTCTTAGAATGAAGTATGCTTAAAACTATCTGCTTTCTTTGGTGTGTGTGTGTGTGTGTGTGTGTGTGTGTGTGTGTGTGTGTGTTTTGAGGACCATACCCAATGGTGTTCAAGGCTTTCTCCTGGCACTGTGCTCAGGGAAAACTTCTTCACTTCTGGTGAGCTCAGGGGACCATAGGAGCTACTAAAGATCAAACCTAGATTGGCCACATGTAACAAGAATAGCTTAGCTCTTGCACTATCACTTAGGCCATTTTCAGTTTTGTAAATCATAATACCTCATTTATAAACCTCATAAAGTAATATGTACTTATATATAGATATGATAAACTTGGGCAAACTAAGTTCTCAATATATTATAATATAGTCCTTAAATATAAGAATTCTAATTTTTTTAGCATTAAAAAAGCTACTATTTAATGTTCTATTATTCAGAGAACTTCACAAGAAATGATTAACAAATACAGTAGAGGCACAAGTTAATAATGCATTTAAAGATAATAAGAATTGCAGAGTTCCAAAAAAGAAATAAACTCCTGAAAAGTTCAAGAGATATACATATTATGCATGAGAGTGGTGGACTATTGAGAGTAATATAATTATTAATTTATTTTATTTAATAAATGTCTTGATTTTTTTCAGACTTAAAAAGTTTTTCTGTTTTTGGAACCTGACTACCTATTTGCTAAGTTTCTTTCTGTTTTTATATTTTTTACTTTAGTTATAAAGTTCTGCCTCCTGGTGTATCTCCTTGCTTTTTAAATTATTTTTAAAAAATAAACCTTGTCAGGGGGCCGGTGAGTTGGCTCTAGAGGTAAGGTGTCTGCCTTGCAAGCGCTAGCCAAGGAAAGGACCAGGGTTTGATCCCCCGGCGTCCCATATGGTCCCCCCAAGCCAGGGGCAATTTCTGAGCACGTAGCCAGGAATAACCCCTGAGCATCAAACGGGGGTGGCCCGAAAAAACAAAAAAATACATAAAATAAAATAAAATAAACTTTGCCAGGAGTTAGGAAGATAGTTCAGTGGGTAGGGTGCTTTATTTGCATGCAGCCAACTCAAGTTTAATCACCAGTACTCCTTATTGTCCCTTGAGCCTATTCATAAGTGATCTCTGAGATCAGATATACACTGAGTAATTCCAGGTGTGGCCTCAAAATGAAAAATAAATAAAAATAACTTCAGTCACCAGGATTTACAAAGCTATGATTAGATTCTAGTATCTGTGAGGCACAGTGGTTCCTCAACTTTTTTTTTTTTTTTTTTTGGTTTTTTTGGGCCACACCCGTTTGATGCTCAGGGTTTACTCCTGGCTATGAGCTCAGAAATTGCACTCCTGGCTATGAGCTCATAAATTGCCCCTGGCTTGGGGGGACCATATGGGATGCCGGGGGATCGAACCGCGGTCCTTCCTTGGCTAGCGCTTGCAAGGCAGACACCTTACCTCTAGCGCCACCTCGCTGGCCCCAGTTCCTCAACTTTTTGTATGACTCTCTGCATCTCCTTCAGAGCACACAGAGGATCCCTTTCATTAGCAAGAGTCATCCAGCCTAAAGGAGCTTCAGGTAGAAAATTAAAGCCTCCGGGCCCGGCAGTGGCACTAAAGGTAAGGTGGCTGCCTTGCCTGCGCTAGCCTTGGACGGACCGCGGTTCGATCCCCAGGTGTCCCATATGGTCCCCCAAGCCAGGAGCAACTTCTGAGCACATAGCCAGTAGTAACCCCTGAGCGTTACCGGGTGTGCTCCCCCCCCAAAAAAACAAACAAACAAACAAAAAAAATTAAAGCCACTGAAAAATCTTACCTTTTACTAGTACAAAAATGTTATTAAAATTATTCAAAATTTACAAATTTTGAATGGTTATATAGTTAATAATAAATGTATTAGTTTAATATTCTGACATGCTGAATATGATAGCATATTTTGGTGAGTTCTAAATATATTGCTTGAAGGCTGGAATTGAGATGCTAATTTCATACTGAGGGCTCAATTTTAAAATAACAAGAATATGGAGCTGGAGAGATAGTATATCACATGAGGCACTTAGGTCTGACGAGTGTGGTTCCAAATCCAAAATATAAAATGAAATTCAAAAATCTATACACATCCATTTTTGTTGCATCCTAAAGAGAAATTAGTCCATGACTCAAAATCATTTCCTTTATTGAGAAAATGTTTTCTTAAATACCAAGTTCCTTGCTTTGGTCTTAAAATCTTTCTCTATGGCTCACTGTTATTGCCAGAACAGTTCAAAGGAGCACTTTTATTAAATTAGAGTAATTATTCTTTGTTGCAAATCTTTATATTAAAATTCTGTTGCTAATCTTTTACAGAGGTACAAATGATTAAAGGATTTTGTATGTCTTGGGCATAAAACTATACGGCCCTTCAAAATATGTCTCACCACACTATACCTCTCACCAAAGCACCACCCACCCCTTATTTCTCCCTCTGGAAACTGTTGTTTGAAATCTAAGAAAATGTTTTTATGTTTTCCCTTCTTTTCTTTTTTGTATCCACAATCGACATTGGGCAGTATTTGTTCCATTTCTTTTAGTTTAAAAGTGTAATAGAAAGTTAAAGATAGAGCTGAAATCCTAAAAAAGGCAAGACTCACATATAAGAAAATCCCTATTAAACTCAGAGCAGAAAAAAAAAATAAAACCCACAAAGATACAGCAGAGCTATCAACTGAAACTCTATAAGGGATAGTTGTGGGAAATGGTATGATATATTCAAAGTATTGAATAAAAATGAATTCAAACTAAGAATTCTCAACCTAACAATATTATTACTTAGATTATCCACTGTGACAAAAATAACTTACAAAGAGCATGAAAGGAATTCATGACCACTAAACTGTGACAGACTAAATTAATCTTATTTAAAAGATAAACAACCATCACCCAAGTGATAGTTACTAGGTGATGGTACAACCATCACTTTAGTTCTTCACCAAGAAGAAGTACCAACACACATAAAAGCATACAATGTGTGGAAACTAGAGTAATATGGGAATGCATTTCTAGATTAGCTCGAGTTTTGCTTTAACTTTAGATGAATAAGCTTAACATTTTAGTATGATCTATATGGCAACTCCAAGACGAAAATACTTAACATAAACAAAGAGAGTTAAGGGTAAGGTGATCACTATATATCAGACAGATATCAAAGTATCATAAAAAATAAAATTGAGAGATTCCCGAGACAGCGCTGCTCCATCCGGGTCTCCGGCTGCCTGTGGTTGACTATTTTGTTTCCACTGCAGAAAGTGGGAGAGCGAGGCAGCCCCGAAGAAAACATTAAAATAAATAAGTAAAATAAAATATAATAGAAAAAATAAAAAACAAATTGGGCAATGAGAGAGACCCACAATTCATTAAGGAAAATGTGGTAATTTTTTTATATCAGTAATTTATCTAAATGTCGACTAACCTCACCAAGTAAAGACACGGTGTGACTAAATTGATCAGTGAACCAAACCCAACTTTCTGTTGCTCTAGGACACTGACTTGAACTTCACTGATAAGTAAAGTAATGCAAGAGGCTAGAAACAATCAGACAAGCAAATGGTGGCCTAAAAACAGCAGGTATAGATATAATTGTATCTTATAAACTAGATTTCAATGTAAAATTTACAATCAATTCATCAAGAGGACTTAACTATAATATAGAGCTTTAAATAAAGGAGAAATATGTTTATTAAGCAGGAACTAACATCACCAAAGAGAGACATTGGCAGAAACAAATAGTACTAAGGGAAACTTTAATACTCAACTGTAAGCATTGTACAGATCAATGAGAGCAAAAATTAATAAGGAAACAATGACTTTAAAGAGAAGGATGAGCTGTGCTTAACAGACATGTTTAAAGTACTCCATGTCACAAAAATCAAATACAAATTTTTTCCATGGTACATAGTCTATTCTCCATTATAGATCACATTTTGGGACACAAAACAGGTATCTATAAAATCATGAAGATTGAAATCCTAACATTATATATTTATAAATTAACCATAAATAGGGGATGGAGAGATAGCATAGAGATAGGGAGTTTGCCTTGCACAGGGCAGATCCAGAACAGACCTGGTTTGATCCCCAGCATCCCATACCATCCCCCTAGCTAGAATATATCTTACTTTTCCAAGAAGAAGAAATATGGTGCACATTTATTTTTAAGTGAAAATAAAGGAAATTTATTACCTGTATTCAGTAAAGTAGTACTAAAGTTGTCAACACAAAACAGACAAACTGAATCCCACAGATGCCAGTGGGCAGCCCTTACAACCAGTTGATGGTAAATTAATTTTCATTCTGAGACAGAGCCTAGGGTGGGGGCTTATTTGGGTGCATGCCTTATATTTTCCCAGAAGGAAACCTGTAAGTAGGTCTTATTTTTGGAGAATGTCTTAATTTGGAGGAAAAACAGTGTGTCTTGCAAGGCAAATGTCGTACCTGTTGTATTATCTCTCCAGCCCCCAAGGGTTTATTGATCTGTTTTCTAATATAAAATGTATTCTTTTCAAGTTCTTTCAGAAAACCAAAGAATGAAGGATTCTTCTAGCTTTGATTTTCATTTTTTGTTGGTTTGAGGGTTTGGGCACACCCAGTGGTGCTCAGGATTACTTCTGCCTCTGCATTCAGGAATCACTCCTTGTGGAGTTCAGGGAATCATCTGGTATGCTGGAGATCAAACTGGGTTAGCTGCATGCAAAGCAAATGCCTTACCTGCTGTGCAATCTCTTCAGCGCCAATAGGGATTCTTAATCGTTTCTATAAGGTTATGATTGCCTTCCTATCAGAAGTAGACAGTGACATCACTAATAAAAAGTTACAAAAAATATCCCCAACGAATTCAAGTCAAACCTGACGGTGCAAAGATCTCACGGAAATTGCAGTGACTGGAATATCATAGGATCGTACTCCATGATCAAGTGGAATTTATTCCAAGAATGCAAGGGTGTTTTATTTATTTATTTATTTATTTATTTATTTATTTATTTATTTGGTTTTTGGGTCACACCCTGCAGTGCTCAAGGGTTACTGCTGCCTCTACACTCAGAAATCACTCCTGGTAGGCTAGGGGGACCATATAGGATGCTGGGATTCGAACCACTGACCTTCTGCATGCAAGGCAAATGCCTTACCTCCATGCTATCTCTCCGGCCCCGCAAGGATATTTTAATATACACTAATCAATTGATGTGCTATGCCACATCCATAGATGGAAATTAAAAAAATATAAGATTTAATCACTTGAAGCAGAAAAACTTTTGGCAAGACTCAAAACCCATTTTTATCTAAAAATTAACTCTCAAAAATGTGTGAACAGAAGAAACTTACTTCAACATGTCAAAGGAAACATTACAATAAATCCACAACAAATAGCATTCTGGTTGGCCAAAGGCCGAAAGTTTTTTCCTCTAAGATCCACCATGAAGCAATGGATACCAGTCTTTAACACTATTATAAAAAAAAAAATGTGGGCCCGGAGAGATAGCACAGCGGCATTTGCCTTGCAAGCAGCCAATCCAGGACCAAAGGTGATTGGTTCGAATCCCGGTGTCCCATATGTTCCCCATGCCTGCCAGGAGCTATTTCTGAGCAGACAGCCAGGAGTAACCCCTGAGCAACGCCGGGTGTGGCCCAAAAACAAAAACAAAAAAAAAATTATATTAGAATTCTTAATTACAGCAGTTAGGCAGACAAACAAAATCCACCTTTCTCTTCATTCTTGCTTCTTTCCCTAAGTCTTTTCACATGATTGATGGCATACCTTTGTACCCTACTGATAATATCTAGCCTCTTGTGTTTTGTCTATTATGAAAGCATTGTGACCTAGAGGTTAATACTATAGATACTGAGCCCAAATTACTTGTATTAGAGGCCTTATTCTATCACCTGCAAGATATATGACTTTTGGTGAGTTCTTTTTTATTTGTGCTTCAATTTTCTCCTCTGCAAAATCAGGCAAATGACAGTACTTCACTGAAAAGATTGTAGCAAGAATTACATGATCAAAATCATGCAAGGTCCGAGAGAGTTTAGGTTTCACAGAGGAACAATAAATGGTCATTGCCAAGGCTTTTAGAAATATTTTCTCAGTTGCTGAGGTCATGAATAAAGAAAACTTTACCCCATTTTGTTTTGTCATCTGCTACCATGCTGGTAGCTGGAGAACCATGCTGGTTATCCAATGAAAGCATTATTTTCTTTAATTGGGGGAAAATGAAAGTTAGTTACTATTGTTTACCTTGAACAAAGATATCAATTCTCATAGCTATTCTTTAAAATACAAGTTATGTTCCTATTGTTTCCTGCTTTCAAAAGTTTTCAATGCTTATATTTTCGGACACATCATGTGTAAATGCTCTCTTTGTTCAATGTTCCAGCCTCTCAACATGAGACCTAGGCCCATGACAATCTCATTTTCTTCCTTAGCCTTTCCCAGCTTTGGCCACTCCTGCTTTTGTCGTTTTCCAGAATGTCTCCATATTCTTATCACAGCCTGTGACCTCTGGCAAGTAACAAAATAGCTAATTTTAAGTTTTCTCCAATATCAAATGGATATTGTAGCAATGGATACGTTGTATGACTTTTGGTGAGTATGTAGCAAAGGGGATTGTAGCAACATCTTCCTCCACAGTTTGTCTTTTGTTTTTGGAGATAACTCACACTCATTGGGCCATTCGTTTAGTGCATGTGCAAGTATCTGGTGTCAGAGATTCAACTGGGGGTCCCTGAATGCCAAAAATGTGGTTCTACCTTTGGTCCTTCTACCCAGGCTTAAATTTTATGAAGCTGAAATTACATAAATAGGGCAACTTTCTTTTTTAAATAGGACTGCATTTGTGTGGGAGAGGATGCTTTATGAAGAGTGGCAAAGGAATGTTCCCCATTTACCTCCCAACTCTCTTGCCAGTTTCTGGGACAGGAATTCTGCTTCTCTTTTTCTGACATTATGTCAGAAAGCACTATTGTCAAAGAGGAGGGTGCAATGCATATCACTTTATCCCCTTTACGTACTTTCAGTCCTTGCCCAGAGAGATCAGTTCCGTCTATCATTGTCTTGATCATCACAAAAGTTTCTTATATCCCACAAATAAAATTATTGTATGTCTAGCCCTCTCCCTGTCCATACATGTATAAGCAAATTTCATGACTTCATTTTCCTACTGGTTGCAGACTATTCCATAGCATAAATGTACCTCCATTTCTTTAGCCACATATCTGTTGTTGGGAACCTGGGTTGTTTCCAGAATCTGGATATTGTAGAGTTCTGTGATGAGCATACGAGTCTAGTGGGCATTTTTTATTGTTTTGTGGTCCTCGGGTGTATCCCTGTGACTGGTATTGCTGGATATTATGAGAGCTCAATTTCCAGTTTTATGAGGATTATCCATAATATTTTCCAGAAACAAGGGACAAGTTGGCATTCCCACCAACAGTAAATGAGAGTTCCTTTCTATCCACATTCATGCCAACACTAGTTATCCCTGTACTTTGTAATTTGTGCCAGTCTTTGTGGTGTGAGATGATACCTCATCATTGTTTTGACTTGTATCTCTCTGATTAGTTATGTGAGCATGTGTATGTGTCTTTTGGCCATCTGTATGTCTTCTTTGAAAAAATGTCTGTTCATTACTTCTCTCCATTTTTGGATGGGTTTTTTTTTTTTTTTTTGGTTGTTGTTGAGTTCTGTCAGTAACTTTTATTTCTTAGATATTATCCTAACCTAGAATGGGAATTGGGCAAATAGTTTCACCCATTCCATGGGTAGCCATTGTATTCGAATCACTGTTGCCTTTGAAGCTTCTCAGTTTAATTGATTTCCATTTGTTTATCTTTGCTTCCACTTGCATGGACAGTGATGTTTCATCATTGAAGATGCCTTTAGTCTGAATGTCATGGAATGTTTTTCCTATGTTTTCTTCTATATATCTTATAGTTTTAGGTCTGATATCCAGATATTTTGATGTGAACTTTGTGCATGGTGTTAAAGAGAGATCGAGTTTGCTTTTTTGCATGTGGCTGAACTGTTGTCCCAACACCACTTGATGAGAAGGCATTCCTTGCTCCATTTTGCAAAAGTGTCCTTTTCTCAAGAATCAAAGGAATTCAGATAGAGAAAAAGAAAGTCAAGCTATCTCTTTTTTGCAGATGATATGAAGATATACATAGAAAACCATAAAGAGTCCATAGTAAAACTCCTAGAAACAGTAAGTCAATACAGAAAAGTAGCTGGCTACTAAATCAATACATACAAGCAATATACAAATAATGTAATAGAGGAAAAAAACATTAAGGACTCAATTCCATTAAAAAATATTCATATATAAAAATATCAAGAACCTAAGAATCAACCTGACAAGAGAATTTAAAGACCTGTACCATGAAAACTTCAGAAAGAAATCGAAGAGGACCTAATGGAATGGAAGAACATCCCCCGCTCATGGGTAGGAAGAATCAACATAATTAAAATGATTATATTACTATATAGATTCAATGCAATCCCATCCAAATACAGATATCATTTTTTGAGGAATTAGAACAATCAATTATAAAGTTCATCTGGAACCACAAAAGACCTAGGTTAGCCAAATCCATACTGAAAAACAAGAAAATGAGTGGCATTTCTTTACCTAACCTGAAGCTTTATTATAAAGCCATAGTCATCAAAACAACATGGTCCTGGATCAAAGAAAGATCATCAGAAAAGTGCATTAGAACAGAATATCCAGAGATATACCCCCAAATATATGGTCAACTAATATTTGGCAAAGGATCCAAGAATCTGAAATGGAACAAAGACAGTCTCTTCAACAAATGATGTTGGGACAACTGGATAACTAACTACCTGTAAGAAACTAAAGATCCATACCTCATACCCTACACTCAAAATCAACTCAAAATGGATTTAAAAACCTTGAAAGTAGACCCAAATCAAGTTCATTGAGGAATAAAGATAGGGAGAACACTTCAAGACTTATACCTCAAAAAATTATTTGATGATGGAATGCCAGTGGCAAGAGTAATAGCATCAAATTTAAATAAATGGGACTACATCAAACTAAAAAGTTTTGTATGGCAAAAGAAACACTGGCGAAAACTAGATGACAACTGACAAAATGGGAAAACATTTTCACACTCGACACATCAAATAAAGGGCTGATATTTAGAATATACAAAGCACTCAGAAAGGTGAGCTCCACAAAACCTAATGAATCCATAGAAAAATGGAGAGAAGAAAAGAATAGACACTTTTTCAAGGCAGACCGACAGATGGCCTATAAACACATGAAAACATGATCACCATCACTTATCATTAGGGAAATTCAAATCAAGACAACAATGAGGTATCACCTTACACCAGCGGGGATGGCATACATCAAAAAAAAAATGGCACTAATCTCTGTTGGTGGGATGTGATAAGAAAGGAACTCTCATCAACTATTGGTGGGAATGCTGTCTGGCTCAACCCCTATGGAAAGAGTATGATGGGTGCTTAGGAAACTCAGAATTGAGCTGCCATATGACCTGGCAATCATACTCCTGGGTATCTATCCCCAAGAAGGAAGGATATTCATCCCAAAGTATGTATGCACTCCACTATTTTTCAGAGCACTCAGCAAAATAGCCAAACTTTGGAATCAACCTCGATGTCCAACAACATATGAGTGAATCATGAAGATATGGTATTTATACACAATGGTGGTGGTGTTTTGTTGTTGAAGTTGTTGCTTGTTTTAGTTTGTTTTTTCTTCTCCGTTTAAAATGATATTTATAATTTCATAGATGGTCTCCTCCCATTTTTCCTTTTGTTTTCTTCCCAACAGAACCACAGAACTTGAATCATCTTATTCTGCCTCATAAAATGAGGGGGTTGGGGGGGGGATGATGGTACAAGGAGCAAACAGGCACGTGAACATTGAGTAAAAATAAAAAATGATCAAACCTAACCACCAAACTCATAGTCAGTGACAACACAATCAAGATACCTAATCTACAACAAGCTATACACAAAGGGGACCTGTTATACTAGCAGTCCAGGATGCGAAGGGGAGAGCTATGGGTTGTCTGCTGGGAACTGGGGTGGAGGGAGGACAACACTGGTGGTGGGAATGGCCCTAATTCTCTGTCACTTTGTACCTTAAATATTACTATGAAAGACTTGTAATTCTCATTGGTCACAAAAATATATTTAAGGGGCCGGGCGGTGGCGCAAGAGGTAAGGTAAGCCTGCGCTAGCCTTGGACGGACCACAGTTCGATCCCCCGGTGTCCCATATGGTCCCCCAAGCCAGGAGCAACTTCTGAGCACATAGCCAGGAGTAACCCCTGAGCGTTACCGGGTGTGGCCCAAAAAATATATATATATATTTAAAAAATAATTGTATTGTTATTAATGTGTTTCTTCAAATCTATCAGCAATTGTTTTAACTATTTTGCTGGCCCCTCATTGAATGCAGATAGATTTAAGAGTGTGATTTCTTCCTAGTGTACATATCTCTTGATTATTAAGAAATTCCCATCTCTGTCTCTTATAACCTTCTTATATTTAAAATCTGTGTTGTCTCATGTTATTATGGCCACCCAGCCTTTTTAAGGGAGTTGTTTGCTTGAATGTTAGTCCTCCAATCTGTAACTTAGAGTCTGTGTTAGTGCTGAGTATTCCCATGTGTTTCTTGCAAGCATAAAAATGTTGGATTCAACATTTTGACCATTTTTCACTATGTGTCTCTGATTTGGTGCCTTCAGTCCATTGACTCTAATAGTGTGATTGTCATGAGATTAAGTGTAATTGTTTTGTAGGACTTTGAAATGTTTGTTTTAAGGTTGGTTTTGTGGCTTTAAAGTTTCTGGGTTGTTGTTTATCCATGAAGCTCTGTATCCTTTCAAACCTGAAAGAATGTCTGGCTGGGTGTAATATCCTTGGCAAAGCATTCATTTCTTTGAATTTTGTAACTATATCCCACCACTTCCTTCCAGCCTAGAGAGTTGCTTGTAATAGATCTGCTGTAAATCTTATGGAAGCTTCTCTGTATATAATTCTCTTTTTGACTGTGCTCCTTTCAGTATTCTATTCCTACCTGTGTTTTTCATCATTGTGATTAGAACATACCTTTTATTTTGATTTTTTTTAGCTGGTACTCTTTGGTCTCTAGAATGTGGTTGCACGCACTCTTTACATCTGAGTATTTCTCAGCAATTATGTTGACTGTTGATTCTTCATTAGGCATTTTTTCCTGCGTCTCTGGGCTCCTAATTCTTTTTATGTTGTTGCTATTGAGTTTATCACAGAGTTCTATTGTTCTGTATTCACTTTCTTTGAGGATTTTTTTCCAACATCTTCTGTTTTATGGAAATGTTATGCAGCTCATCTTCCACTTTGCTGATTCTCTAAAGTTTTAGGCTACAAAATTGATATACAAAACTTCATGGCTTTTCTATATACAAATAATCAAAGAGAATATAAATATTAAAAATAGATGGATCTGGAGAGTATTGTGCTGAGTAAAATGAGTCAGATGGAGAGGAACAGACATAGAACAATTATACTCATCTTTGGGATTAAAAAAAGATAGTGTGTTAATACTATCCAGAGACAATCTAGACAAGGGTAGGAGGAGGCCATGGTAGGAAAATTATCACAAATATTGGAGGAGTTACTTTAATGCAGAGAAAGGACCACTATCACAATGATAGTTGAAAATGACCATTCTGGAAAAATACTGGGTACTGTAAAAAGATAAAGGGACAGTCATGTCTGGCACCCTTTCATATCAATAGTGCAAACCATGCTGTAAAAGTGGAAAGGAAGTAAGAAAGAGGACAGAGAGATGGGGACGAAGGTTGTGAGGAGGGATACAGAATTAAGAGGAAGAGGGAAAGGGAGAGGGGAGAGAGAAAAAAGAGAGAGAGAAGTAAAATATCTGCCCCAGAGGTAGGCAGGTAAAGGGTGGGAAGGAAACTGGGGGACACTGTTGGTGAGAAATTTGCATTCGTGAAGGATGTAGTCTATTATATGACTAAAATTCAATTATGACCAACTTTGTAAGTGAAAAAACAAACAACTGTATCATAAGCAACCTTGTAACCATGTGCTTAAATACAATAAAAGGAAGTAAAAAGATATCATTAATAAGAACTTCCCAGAGTTGAAGGTTAGAGGCACCGAGGTCCAAGACAACCAAAATAATAGACTCAAATAGAAAAATGCCAAGACACAATGTACCTAAAATGACAAAATTCAACGACTAAGACTTAGGAATGTAGCAAGATTGAACAAAAGAACTTACATTCTACATAAAGCTCATAAGATCTACAGCAGATCTTTCAAGAGAATTTCTGCACTCCAGCATAATATGAAGGGATATAGTTTAAAAATTCAATGAATTAAACACTTCACCAAGAATATTCTATCATCTACATTATTATTCTGATTTGAAGAAATCATACAACATTTGATGACCAAGCAATACTTTAGCGAATTTACAGCCTTGTAACCAGTTTTGCAAGATGTGATAGGAGAGGGTATAAGGGACAAGAGAACTTCCCAACATGTGGCATTGACTATGGCACTCACTAGCAGTACAGATGATTGTCCTTTACTAGATGAAGAAAGATATATTTACCCATAGTTTTCTAAGAAATTTTATACCTTTTCAACAATCAATTAATGTCTTATTTATATTGGTTAAGATCTCCCAGCAGTCAATAATTACAAATCGACTGTTATTGATGTATGTTTTGTTAATTCCATTTTCCATTCCTTTATGTTTTGGAGCAAGAAAATAAGAATGGGCTAGAACAATAGCTCAGTAGGTAGTGAATTTGCCTTATAGGCAGTTGACCTGGATTAGACCCCCCAGCATCCCATATAGTTCTCTGAGCCTGCCAGGACTGGTTTCTGAGTGAAAAACCAGGAGTTACCCCTGAGAACTGCTGAATATGACCCTCCAAAAAACCAACAAAATAATAGGTAGTGTATTGGATTATATTAAATGATTTAAATTTTTATAGTTTAAAATCATATAGTCATAATCATGACAAATTTACTCATTAATTTCTGATCATTACATTTGTCATCTCTTTAAGTTTTGTAGGAACATATGAAATAAATTTGTTATATACCTGCAAAAGAGGCAGGCTGGAAGGTGAAAGTGGAACCTGGGGCTATAGCTGGACAGAGGGAGACACTAGTAATGAGACGGTATTGAACACTATATCCTGAAACAACTCCCTTATGAACAAATTAGTAAATTATGATGTCTAAATAAAAATTTAAAGAACAAAGAAAAAAAGAGGGAGAGAGCTTCTGTATACTCTCCAAATTATATTGCTGTGTATCTATGCCAAGAACTCAAAAACATTACCTGTAGGAAAATATGCACTCCTATGTTCATTGAGATAGATTCACAATTCACAATAGCCACGGCCTGGGAAAAACCCACGTTGGAAGGATGAGTGGATAAAGGCAATGGTTTATATGAATCCAGAGTGATATTACAGCAAGTATGGCACTTGCTTTGCAGGTGATTGACCCAGGATTAATCTCTGGAAATGCATATGGTCTCATGAATACTGCCAGGAATAATTCCTGAGCACAGAGCCAGGAATAACTCCTGTGCATTGAAAATTTGTGGCCAAATAAATAAAAGGAATTTGTCATATATGTGTAAATATATATATATATATATATATATATATATACTACTCAGATATTGAAAGATGAGGTATTACAAGTTATTACAAATTGTATGGAATTGTATAGTCTGTTGAGTGAAGGGAGCCAGGAAAAATACAAACACTAATGACCTCACTTATATGCACACTACAAATAAATGAAGAAATTAGATAAACCCTGATGAAACATCCTAAGATATGGTCAATATAACTGCTATCTGATGATTCTAAGATGGTGGGATGAATGGGACCTTGGGATAATGGTGGAGGGATGCACTCTTGGTGGTGGGCATAGTATACCAGCAGTGCAAGTATAATATAATTCTGGAACTAATGACAGAAATTTAAGAATTTAAGAATTGAGGCCAGATAGAACAGTAGGTAGGGTGTTGTACCCAATCAATTCAACCTTGATTTTGGTACCACATATGGTCTCCCAACACCACCAGCATTGATCACTGAGGCAGAGTCAAGAATAAGTACTGAGTCCCACTCTTTGTGATCTCAAAATCCAAGTGATATATATATTCAGTTTGAAAACCTTTCAAGTTAAGCATTCCTTCACTAAGTAATGTGTACATATAGTATACATTCAATGGAATGTATTAATCTACTACCAAATCTCAAACCCTTCTCTTAATTACGTTTTAGATTTATGTTCAAGCTGTGACAAACAGGAGAGATAGTTGAGTGGGTAGGATGCTTATGTTGCATGATGCTCCCTAGGATATAACACCCAGCACTCCAAATGGTCACATAAGATGTCCAGGAGTAATTCTTGAGCACAGAGTTATGACTAACCCTTGAGTACACTGAATGTGGTCCTGAAACGAAAAGAAAAAGAAATATAGCATGAGAACAAGAGATGATGATCACCTCTCTAGTTTGAGACAAAAAGGGCCAAAACCCCCACAAAATCTTATGTATATATAAAATGATAAACTATTACATACATAAATACACTCAAAAAAACATTTAGTAGGGGGCGGGAGCAATAGCATGGCAGGTAGGGCATTTGACTTGCATGTGGCCAACCTGGGTTTGATCCCCGGCATCCTAAATGGTCCTTCAAGCCTGCCAGGAGTGGTTTTTTTTGAGCACGAAGCCAGGAGTAACCCCTGAGCACTACAGGGTATGGCCTAGAAACCAAAAAAAAAAAAAAAATCTAATAGTGATTGAAGAGATAACAGTGAGTAATACAATGGCTTGCCCCCATTAGTCTCCTATCCCAAGTCAGGAGTTATTTCTTGAGAGTAGATACAGGAATAATCTCTGACCACCAAATGTTGTGACTCCAAATCAAAATGTTAGTAATAGGGGCTGCAAGGTGGCGCTAGAGGTAAGGTGTCTGTCTTGCAAGTGCTAGCCAAGGAAGGATGGCGGTTCCAACCCCCTGCATCCCATATGGTCTCCCCAAGCCAGGGGCAATTTCTGAGCGGGTAGCCAGGAATAACCCCTGAGCATCAAACGGGTGTGGCCTGAAAAAAAAACAAAAAAATTTTAGTAATAACATATATATGCCAATACCATCTAAGATTCACTTTTAAGCACCAATCTCCAGATAACTCAAATGTACTTAAGTAACAACATGAATTTGTAATAGTGATGATTCAATATTCCTTGTTTTCTTGTTGACAACAATAATTCAGAATTGCCATTCAGATATTTTATATTAGGCATTACATTTTTTCCAGAGGCTAGAGCAATAGCACAGTGGGTAGAGGTTTGTTTTGCATGCAGCTATATGGGTTTGATCCCCTGGTTGCTGGCCAGGAATGATTTCTGAGTGCAGAGCCAGGAATAATCCATGAGTGCTACTGAGAATGAGGGAAAAAATGTCTTTATATTTAAAAAAAATGCCTTTTATTTCCTTTTGACTTTGCTCACTCTGTCAAAGACACATATCCTTTCTATTCCTTAAATACTGGTGGAAGATTGTGTCTCATTACTTTGTCATCTGACTCTGTTGTTCTTTTCTGCATCCATTTTATATTCCTTAAATTTTACCTTTCCAATCATAACTTCATTAATCTCTAATGTACAAAGTTCAATCTCCTTCTATCAAATATCTCCATCTCCTTTCCTAACTCACTTAATATGAATTATTAACCATTTAATCATTTAGTTAATTTAATTTTATTTATATGCTCATGAGCACATTTTTATTTTGTGGATATTATATATACATATATATATGCTTAATATATTATATACTCAGAAAGCCAAGGAAGTCAGGCGTGGGGTTTGATGACTCTCCAGGTAATTCTCGGTAAATCCAGGCAACAATTCAATGCAACAGCTGTAGGATGTGATGTTGCTCTGATCATGAAGTGTCAGGGATTACTCTAATCACCCCACATGATGCGTGGGGACTTCAGATTATATCCTATAAGTATAGGTCTCCTGGGAAACATCTAGTGATGCCTGAGGAAGCATGTAATGCCAAGAATTGAACTAGAGCCTGCCTCATACAAGATATGTGCTTAACCCTGTTTTATCCCTCTGCCTACAGTATTAAAATATTTTGGTTTGTTTTTGTTTTGTCCAACTTGATTGTACTTAGAGCTTAAGGACCTCTTGGCAATTGCCAGTGATGCTCAGAGACCATATCCTGCAGCAGGGATCAAACACAGGGTAGCTCTGTGTGAGGCAAGTGCCTTACTTGATGTGCCTTATCTATTTCTTTAACACCTAAACTATTTTACAGTATAATTAAAAAATTACTTTTCATAGACAAATAATTTAGGCTGGGTTTTATTTTTCAGGGGCAGAGAGATAGCACAATGGGTAGGGTTTGGGGATTGTAAGCTGCTAACACGGGTTTGATTCCTGGGATCCAGTATGGTCCCTTCCAGGACAGGAGTGCTCAGAGAGTCCCTCTAGCTAGCCCATCCCAGGAATTCATATCTAAATGGCTTGAGGGTTCAGTGTGACAGCTACATTTCTTTGGGATATAATTCTCTGGATACCTTTCTTTGGGTTACTCTTCTTCCAAATTACTTTTACCATATTGAAACATCAACCTCATCATATATCAAATTGTTTTATTCCTCGTCTAGAAAAGAAACACCTAGCTTTCAACATCCATTGATGCTCATGGTTTAGTCCTGATTCTGCACTTAGGGTTGTCTCCTGGCAGGGCAAGGGGAACATATGGCGTGCCACGGTCAGAACCAAGTTGGCTCACTGTAAGGCAAGCACCTTAGGCACAGTACTCTCTCTCAGTCCCCAGCTTTATTCGACTACTGTAACTACAGACAGTAATTGATGTGAGAGAGAGAGAGAGAAAGAGATCCCCACAGTCATGAGAATAGTCAGATAACACGAATAGGTTCATAACCTGGCTAGCCTTTAGCCATTTGTTGATCAGGGGAACAATTTAAGATTTAAATGCACATATTTGGTGTTTTAAAATGAAATGGATGAAAGGGAGCATAAAAAATCTAAAACCTGTCCAGTCTGGGCAGGTCCTCACTTCCTGGAATCCTCGTGAAATTGACACATGCTGGATAAACCTTCAAATAACCTCCCATTGGGATCTGGAGGGCTCTGCACCTCTTTAGCAGGTGGGGCTTCCGGCTTTACAAAGGGGGTGTCAGTTTCAGCACCAGGGGCTGAGCTTTGCAGCACAAGTCACCTTCCATGTCCTACATTCAGAATGTGCTGTTTTTGTTTTTAAAGAATATCTTTATTTAAGCACCTTGATCAGAGACATGATTGTAGTTGAGTTTCACTCATATAAAGAACACCCCCCCTCCCCCCAGTGCAACATTCCCATCTCCGATGCCCCCAATCTCCCTCCTCTCACCACCACCCCCCAGCCTGTATTCGAGGCAGGCATTCTGCTCTGGAAGACACCCTGTCTGTGCAGGCCCCAGAAAGGACCAAGCGGTGGCCACCCATGCCGCAGCCTAAGTGCCAGGCTCTGGCTGGTCCAGGAGGGCGGCAATTGGCCTCGTCCTCGGCGTGTCCCTGAGCCACGTGGCAGTTTTGCACGGGCCACTGCAGCCTTCTCGATGACGTGTCCCGAGGGACGTCACAATCATCGCGTGCCTGTGCCTATTTCCCTGTTAGGAGCAAAGGTGAGAAACGTGGGCTTGTCGTTGCGTTTCTTGCGCTGTTCTTAATGTGTTTCCCGAGCCCTTGATCTCAAGTCATGGGCAATTCTTTCAGTCGATTTTTGCACCTGCTGAGGTGCCGCCGTCCCCGGCTGGGGCAAGCAAGGCATCTCTACCCGATTCCAATCTACAGAAAACGTGCGGCAGGCTTTGCCAGGGAGCATCCTGGGGCTCCCGCCTCTGTCAACCGCCCGCACGGCGTCCCCAGGCCTATCCCATTGTACTTCAACCAAACTCCGTGGAGGTACTGCGGCCGGCCACAGGCTCCAAAGTCCCTCAGGTTTGGAGACCAGCGCATTCTTCGGAGACCCCCTCCGGGCCGGCGTGCCAGTCTCCTCCGTGTCCTGGACACCATACGTGAGATCAAGCGAATGAGACGCCCACCACCTCCTCGTTCGCGGGAAAAAACAGTGACACGAAGAGAGCCAAGGATGCCAGTGGAGAAGGCTTCTGTCCTGAAGACAACAGAAGATGGCAACGGCATCCCCGGAGGCAGTGCTATCCGGAAAAGCGGCATGGAGCCCAGTGGCGCTGGGCCCAGCTCCATCGATGCCCAGCAGCTGCTCGGGCAGGCACAGAAGTCCTCAGCACAAGAGCTGCCCAAACACAAGCAGCCCAGGTCTACTGGCCCGTTGACACACAGTGTGGCCACGGAGGACTCCAAGTCTAAAGGAGGCTTTGCAGGCAGCGCTGCATCTCCGGAAATGACTGCCAGGAGAGCCAGCAAACGAAAACAACCGATGCTATTTCTGGACAAAGAACAGCTCTCGCTTATGGACCTGCCCCTGGCCTGGCATAGAGATGATGACTTGCCTCCACCTCCGAAGCTGCCAGCCTTGGTTCGCACAGTCATACACAATGTGGTCACCAAGGACTCAAAGTCTCAAGAAGGCTTTGCAGGGAATGCTTCACCTCCAGCAATGACCAGCAGAATAGGCAGCAAACGCAAGCAACCCACATTGATGGACAAAGAACTGTCTTCGGTTATGGACCAGCCCCAGGCCTGGAATAGAGGTGAGCTGCCTCTACCTCCGAAGCTGCCATGCTTCGATCCCACAATCCGCATATGTTGAGGAGTACTCAGAAAATTCCATCCATTGATATGAACTGAGAATCAATCCTCAAACAATTCCAACCATCAAGGAATACTCAAGTCCAGTCACTAAAAAATTCCCTCCATCAAAGAGGACTCAGGATCAACATCATTCAATTTCAACCATCGAAGAGCACTTAGGTCGGCTTGCTGACCACTGCCTCAACATTAAGTGTGTTTTTTTTTTCCATTTTCTCTGGTATCTTATAATTTCTAGAATCTAACATTTTTGTTTTAATATATTCTAATAAACAATATTATTCTACATGTTATTAGATAATTCGTACTTCGAGATTCATGTATTTTCTAAACATCTGAAAGATCCTAAATATTTTACTTAAATAATACTATCCACTTAAGTAGCTGTGTTTTCAACTATGTATTTTAAAAAACTGTCTTTTCACTTGTGTTTTTTTTTTTTTTGGTACTTGTTCTTGAAGTCTTATTATAGCAATTTTTAAGATACTTTTTCAAGTCATTTGATATAATGTTAAGATTAGACCGTTTTTCCTTACCATCAGAACATATCATGGTATATACCACCATAATATATATGTATATATATACATATATATATATATCTCAATCTACTAATTGATCTAAAAGCTATGCTTTTTATCAGTTCTCACTGCTCAAGGCTTCTTATCCAATTATAAGTGTACATCCTTCCTACTACTTTCTAATACTATTAATATTCAAATAAAAACTTCTCTAAAAATCCATGAATCAAAAAGGGATTCTAAGTTCTGTTTTTACACTCAAGTTAGAAATCTGTTATAGATGTTAAGTCATTTTCTATGCAAAAAGATTTTATAATGTAATTATTAATACATCTTAAAACCACATTATGGTAATTTTTTTCTTTTTTACTTGAAGGAAAGTTTTTTACCTTACAAATCGTAAAAAGAAGGAACCATATTTAGGTCTTGCACCCAACTGTATTTTATTTTATTTTATTTTTTTGTCCACTGGTAGTTCTCAGGAGGGCATTCCTGGCTCTTAACTCAGGAATCACCCCCAGTAAGCACAGAGAACCATGTTGGATGCCAGGAATTGAACTTGGGTCAGTTGTGCTGCAGCAACTATAATACATTTTAAAATAAGCACAATAGAAATTGGCTTTTTGTTTTGTTTTGTTTTGTTTTGTTTTGAGGGGGTCATACCCCTTTGATGCTCAGGGGTTACTCCTGCTAAGCGCTCAGAAATTACCCCTGGCTTGGTGGGACCATATGGGACGCCGGGGGATAAAACTGCGGTCCTTCCTTGGCTAGCACTTGCAAGGCAGACACCTTATCTCTAGCGCCACCTCACCGGGCCCCAGAAATTGGCTTCTTAAACTGAAAAGAACTTTCTGATGAAGACAAAGTTAACAGAATGATACAATTTAAATATCTGATACTCAGGTATATAAAATACATTTTTACTAAGAATTTACAAATATGAAATGGCTGATTTATATGAAAAGTTAAAATTATCTCCCACATTTCTGAAATATCTAAATGTTACTGTTAGCATCATGGTACACTTAGTGGCTTTAATATGATGGACCTTCCATCCAAGTCTTGAAATAAATAGAGGATTTCCTGTCATTCATACTTTGACTTTATTTTACCTAGTCTTATCTGGGAACTTGATGACCTAAATTAAACCTTAATTATTTATACTCAAACATTAAAGAAACTTACATTAGAAAAAATAAAATACTAGACAAAGGGTAGGTATATATAGTAATGTTTATAAAGAGGATATAATAGTTGATATTAAACTAAGGAAGTGTTCCTGAAAAAGCAAAAGGTAAATTTAACATTCTATTGTATGTATGTTTTGGAGCAAGACCCAATGGTACTCGGGATTTACTCTTGGTTCTGAGCTCAGGTATCACTCCTGGTGGGGCTTGAGAAACCATATGTAGTGCTGGGAATCAAATCTGGATCAGCCACATGCAAGATAAGCACCTTACCTGCTGTACTCTATGTCCAGCATGATAAACTTTTTATTTTAAAAGCGTTCTTTAATCAAACCTAACCTAGGCTGTTTCCCTACTTCCTTATGACCAAATAATGTCACTTCCTGGTGAATGGCTCTGCAGGTATAACTAGAAGCACAGATTATTTTACATTGTCTACTCAAAATAAAACCTTTTATGTAAAATTTAAGTACCAGAGGTTATAATCATAATAAAGATTTACCCAGCTTTAAAGCAGAAATCTTGGATGGTAAGAAAGCATTTCTCCATAGGAAATTATAGTACTACTAGTATCACGTATATAAATACAAAGCAGTATAACTATTTCCTGAAACCATAAATATATGAACTTATGTATAAAAAGACAAGGTAACTCATATACTAGAACATTTGCATAATCACAGAATTTCAAGAAAATCTTTCCCAGGTTTCTGAAGACTTTTAATTTGAAGAATAACAATGTGGTATCCATTGGCACAATAATACTTACATGCTTCTGGTAAAGAACCAATTTAATAGTACAGGGTTCATTTGGGTGTTTTTTGTTTTGTTTTGTTTTCAGCCACACCCAGTGATGCTCAAGGATTACAAATTGCTCCTGGTTTGGGGGACCATATGGGGAATTGAACCATGGTCCGTCCTAGCCTTACTGCTTGCGCCACCACTCAGCCCCAGTTCATTTGTTTTTATGCATGATCAGAACTAAAATTTAAAACAGACATACCTCAAATGAATAAAAATTTCCTTAAACTCTTTTATAGTAAGGAATTTATTCCATTTTAAAAATTTAAGAAAGCTCTGTGGAATTTCACCCCTAAAACAGAAAACTGAAACACTGATAGTTTGAAACAATATATAGATAACACCCATTTAAAAATGTTAAGACCTTTGCAAAGTAATGTTCTTACATTTTACGTTGTTTTTTTTGTTTGTTTTTTTTGTTTGTTTGTTTGTTTTTAAGAAACAAACAAACCGGGCCAGAGAGATAGCATGGAGGTAAGGCATTTGTTTGCCTTTAATGCAGAAGGTCATTGGTTCGAATCCTTGCATCCCATATGGTTCCCCGAGCCTGCCAGGAGCGATTTCTGATCATGGAGCCAGGAGTAACCCCTGATCCCAGCCAGGTGTGACCCAAAAACCAAACAAACAAACAAAACAAAACCATCCCTGAACATTTTATAATAAGCTATTTTGGGAGAAAGGCTCTGAAGCATCGCTGAGGGTCTTGGGGGAACATTTCTAGTGATAGTGGTAGTCCATCAAGATATGATGCTATTTATGCCCTGGAGTGCTGGGGGCCACCAGGGCAATACCCAACAATGCTTGGGGACCATATGACCTGGAATCATACACAGGGTTGGGTTCAGGCAAAGCACTTGGTTTGCAATATCTGGGCTTCCCTTACCTACACTAGGACAAAATAACCGAAGGTTAGCTCATGTAGTATGGGAAGGCCTACAAACTACCAGTGGTATGGCTCCTGTCCTCCACCCAATGCATGCCCTCAAACTACAATAAATGTTGTTGTTGTTGTTGTTGTTGTTTTGCGCCACACCTGTTTGACACTCAGGGGTTACTCCTGGCTGTGCACTCAGAAATCGCCCCTGGCTTGCGGAGACCATATGGGACACTGGGGGTTCTAACCGTGGTCCAACCTAGGCTAGCGCTTGCAAGGCAGATGCCTTACCTCTAGTGCCACCTCTATGGCCCCCATTATGCCATTTTTTTGACTTAAAATACGTAAAAATGTAGGGGCTAGAGCGATAGCACAGAGGGTAGGGCATTTTAACTTCCATGCTCCTGACCCGGGCTTGATCCCTGGCATCCTATATGGTTAGTCCCCCGAGCATCACCAGGAATGACCCCTGAGCAAAGAAGCCAGAAGTCACTTCTGAGCAGCACTGGATGTGGCCCCCAAACCAAAAACCAATAACCAAAAAAAAAAAGTAAAATGTCTTATTCCATTCAAATATATTCTTGAGAGGTCTTCCCAAATTATTAAAAATTATGTATATGTATATAGATATAAATATATACAAATACATATGTATATAAATACACATATAACTTTTTTTGAGCATCTAGTAGAAATATTTTAAACCTAGTATATATAATACTCTAAAATATAATCATATTATGATTTCTTCTTAGATACACTGAATGCTTTAAATATATAAATGTGGCCTTTTACATTTTTTCACAAATTCAAGACCTCTCAAACTTTATGTATGGATATTTTTTCTTATACTAGCCTTTGAAAACTATTTCAAAATTAGAAAAAGCAGGTGTTAATTATACTAAGAAAGATAACATGTTGAAAGATAACCATGTTGAAAATTAGCTAGTTTTCTCATTAATCAACATACCAAATATTTAAAATTCTGTAAAATTAACACAACACCACCTAAAATATTTTAGGTATGGTAATTAAATGGAATAACACTTGAGCCAACAACAACCACCCTTTTAAATTAATTTATATTAACTAAATTTATTGTTATTAACTAAATTTATATATTCCCTTTCTTCCTTCCTTCCTTCGTTCTTTCTTTCTTTTTCTTTTGGTTTTTTTTGGGGTTTTTTTTTTTTTTGGCCACACCTGGCAACACTCAGGGGCTATTCCTGGCTATAAGTTCAGAAAACACTCCTGGCTTGGGGGACCACCAAGTGTATGCCAGGGGTTGAACCAGGTCCATCCTAGATCAGCCGCATGCAAGGCAAATGCCCTACCGCTGTGTTATTGCACTGGCCCCCTTATTTTTCTTATAGGTATACTTTATGAATTTTTCTACTGGAACTCTTAAATAAAATATAAACAAAGATACTTCTTTACCAAGTAACTTTCATTTACCCCTTTGATGCAAGAATCTCTAACAGAAGTCTCTTCTATGGCTACAATGGAGCTATCAGAACCCATTAAAATACAGTATTTAGAACATAATCCTAATCCATATATATTCATAAAGTATACATTAAAAATATTTTACAGCTTACATTAGAATTTAATGCATGATCACGAAATTATAACCAGGAATTAGAGAATCTATTGGCATCTAACAGTTTGTGTGATGACAGCGTTCCTGGCTTTTTCATTTCAAAATTAAAAACAAAACTATTCACTGTTAGTCTTAGGAAAATTTCAGGAGGTATCTATTTAAAGAACAAACCACAAACAAGGGAAACAAGTAAGAAAATATACTGTGTTATTATCTTTGTAAATGTGTTCCATTTCAAAATGTATTTCTTACAGGGTCTAGGAAATTTTCTATACAGATAAAACTAGATTTTGTTCTTTTTCCTTTGAATGTATTTACAGTACATAGAACTACAAGGTGAAAGTTTACACCTGCCTATATTTCTGGACACTTTGAACAGAGACACAAAATACTATTCAATATTCAAGCATAAATTTTTATGGTAAGGTTACCACAGATTAGCTAAGAAAAATTTAGAAAACATTCAATCATCACTCAATTGCAACCATCAAAGTGTACTTAGGTTAAATTATCACACAATTCCATCCATCTAGGAGTACTCAGGATCAATCATAAAACATTCCATCCATTGAGGAAGTACTCAGGATCAGTCATAAAACATTCCATCCATCGAGGAACCTTCACAATCAATCATCACACAATTCCATTCTTCGAGGAGTGCGTGGGTCAATCATCACACAATTCTATCTATCAAGAAGTACTCGGGGGCAATCATCACATGATTCATCTATTGAGGATTACTTGGAGTCAATCATCAACAATTCCATCCATCAAGGAGTACTCAAGATCAATCATCACATAATTCCATTCATCAAGGAGAAGTCAGGATAAATCACATGATTCCATCCATCAAAGAGTACTTGAGGTAAATCATCACACAATTCCTTCCATCGAGGAGTAGTTGGGGTCAATCATCACACAATTCCATCTATCAAGAAGTACTTGGGGTCAATCATAACATGATTCCATCTATAAAGAAGTACTTGGAGGTCTTCCTTCCTTCCTCCCTCTCTCCCTTTCTTCCATCCTCCCTCCCTCATTTCCTTCCTCTTCCTTCTCTCCCCTTTCTGCCTTCCCTTCCTTCCCCTTCCTTCTCTTCTTCCCCCTCCCCTTTCTACCTCCCTTGTTTTCTCCCTCCCTCCCCCTTCCTCCTTCCATCCTCCTTTCCTTCATTCCCTCCTTCCACTATTCCTTTCCTCCCCCTCCCTTTCTCTTTTCTTTCCTCCCTCCATCCTTTCTTCCCTGACTCTCTCCCTTCTTACTTCCCTCCCTCCCTCTTTCCCTACCTTCCTTCCTTTCTTAAAAAATTAAGAAAAAAAAGAAGTACTTGGGGTCAATCATCACATGATTCCATCTATCGAGGAGTACTTGGGTCAATCATCACACGGTTCCATTCTTCAAGGAGTATTTGGGTCAATCATCACACAATTCCATCTATCAAGAAGTACTTGGGGGTCAATCATCACATGATTCACTATTGAGGAGTACTCGTGGTCAATCATCCCACAATTCCATCCATCAAGGAGTACTTGGGTTCAATCATCACACAATTCCACCCATCAAGGAGTACTCAAGTTCAGTCACTACACAATTCCATCCATCAAAGAGCACTCAGGATCCATCATCATTCAATTCCAATGATCAAAGAGTACTTAGGTTAAATCATCACACAATTCCATCCATCTAGGAGTACTCAGGGTCAATCATAAAACATTCCATCTATTGCAGAGTACTCAGTATCAGTCATCACACAATTTCATCTTCAAGGAACACTCGGGATCAATCATCACACAATTCCATCCATCGAGGAGTACTCGGAGTCTATCATCACACAATTCCATCTTTCGAGGAGTGCTCAGGATCAATCCTCACATGATTCCATCCATCAAGGCATGCTCAGAAGTGCCGAAGATTGATCTACAGTCAGTCCCATGCAAGGCAAGTGCTCTACATTCTGCTCAAGAGTTGTTGTTTTTATGAAGTCTTCATGCATTTTACTTTTATATTCTGCTCTGTGAACGATTTAATGATTCAAATAATATATTTTTCTTGCTCTATTTTATTTTTTTTTTCTTTCAGTTAACTTACCAAATCTGCCATTCACCTCTGCATGGATTTCAACTACAACAGTACAGATAAACAATTGCAGTCCTGGATAGGTATGCGTGATGGATGGGGAAGGATCATGGGAGAGAACCTGAGGCAAAGCTGAACTTTACTCACTGACGACTCACCAGGCTGAGTGGACCTGGGCTTAGCCTTGTTTAAGGAGAGCCTCATCTTCAGTTACCACGTGAAACCATGGTTTTACACTTGGTATTTGAGAGAGATGAACATGTTTGTCATTTTCTAGAAGGAGGATTATTAATTGAAGGATCTGACAACAAACTGATTTGTAAACATTCTACAACATATTTTGCCATCTGCGCAAATTATTCAGAAAGTGAATTTCTCATTTTATACTTAAGAATTTGTAAATACTAGACAAGTGTATTGAAAATACTTGTAAACTGGATTTAGTTTTCAAGTAATTTCCATTTAATATTCTAAAGTTTACAAACTTGCAGAAATGGTGATGGTGAGATGATCTAGGAAACTAACATGAATCAGATTGCCACACAAACTGATGCAAGAAAATAAACTGGGGAAATCTGAGGCTGGAGCTACAGCCAGTGCTCTACCAGATGTAAAGAATATGAATCTGAGATTACCAAGAAATAATTAACATTTTGTATAAGAGTGCCAAATTTTCCTTTTCTTTAAATAAAAATAAATTTGCATGGAAACATGAACTTTTGTCAAAATAAAATTCAAGATGACTAGATTAAAAAAAATTAGCCCTGGGGCCGGAGCAATAGCACAGAGGTAAGATGTTTGCCTTGCATGTCACCAACACAGGATGGACCCTGGTTCAAATCCCAGCATCCCATATGGTCCCTGAGCCTGCTAGGAGTGACTTCTGAGAACAGAGCCAGGAGAAACTCCTGAGTGCCTTAGGTGTGATCCAAAAACAAAAACAAAAACAAAATTTGCCCTTTAAAAACACCATTCTGAACTAGAGCAATAGTACAGTTGCAAGAACATTTGCCTTGAACAATGCTGACCATGGTTTGATTCCCAACATTTGATATGGTCCCCCAAGAGTAATTCCTAAGCATAGAGCCAGGAGGAACCCCATGTACCATCAGGTGTGGTCCCCAAAACAAAAAAAACTAATAAATAAACAACAAAAACTAACTTACCATTTCAATTATGGTTACCACTATATAATAACAGTAAAGGAAGTACATGAAACACAAATTTTGCCTTGTTCATCTATAAATCATGTCTATTACATGTGTATCATTATTAGCGACAAATGAAATAATGATAAATATTTATCATTATATGTAGGTGGGTGCGTCAGTACGGCTATTCTATTCACACAGAGATAGTAAAATTTGTCATCGCATTGACTTTTCATCTCTTAGTGAATCTCCTGTGACATGTCACAAAACTGAAGTAACAAAGATGAAGGACCAGCAAAGAAACAGAAGTAATAGAGTTGAAAGTTGTAGAAATGCATAATAATTAGTTATGTATGGTGATGGATGAAGGGTGAGGCCTTTTCTCTGCCAGCCTGGGCCAGGCACCTGCATCCTCTTCCAGCCAGTGGGTCTCGGTTCTAGGCAGGGGTGGCGAACAAGTTCTACACAAAGAGCCAAAAATTTAAACTGTGAGAGTCAGAGAGCCACACCACGCAGTGACCTGCCAAAACAGACAAACACTCATATAAAAGCATATAATTTTAAGAATAACATATTAAACACATATTGCATTTTGCCATTTTGAGTGAGGGTCAAAATCCTGCAGTGATGGTGAGGGTGTCTGCGTCCTCCACACTAAGAGCTAGAGGCAAGATGTGACCCAAAATGTGGCACACGGGTCCCACGCTCGCTGGCCCGTGCAGTTGTTTCCGAGGGATGGGAGACGGGAGGATGTATCCTGGGGGTGGGACTACACGCTTGGAGATCTCACCTCAAAGGTCCCCCCTCAGAAGCAGCAGAGAGCAAAGAGCCGCATTCATTTTGGCCGGGAGCAGCATGCAGCTCGAGAGCCGCGTGTTCACCACCCCTGAACTAGGTAGTGTCAATCAGAAATATATTTTTGTGAATCTTGAAGTCCAGAAGATAAATATATATTTCAGGAGAAAAAGAAACAATTTCCATGGAAATGATTATATATTTCTAACAGTTCATGGTTAACAAAGTATTAGTATGTTTGGCAGCTACTTCTAACAGCCCTAATTTCCTCATAATGGGGTTCATGTGTCAGGCAATTTTTTACTTCATAGACTGAAATGTGTAACAAAAAGATCTGAAGTCATTGCAAGTTTGTAGGTCGAATTGTTGGCAAGTTTGAAACTCCAACTTCCTTCTCTAGTGTGTTAATCCAATGTCATCTCCATATTAATTTTCATTTGGAAGTCACATTGTACATTTTGTTAATCAAAATATATTTTAAATGTTCTTTTTGATTCACAAGAAATCCATTAACATAACTTACTTGGATAATTAACAATGTATAATAAATGTTACAACGAGCACAGCATCGTGTGTGTGTGTGTGTGTGTGTGTGTGTGTGTGTGTGTGTGTGTGTGTGTGTGTGTGTTAATTGACAAGAACATGCCAGTTTCTTAGTGTGGTAACTATATAAAAAAACACACATGTCAAAATCATTGTTAACATATCACTTTAACTACAATAAGCTTTAAAAATTAAATTAGAGGGGCCAGAGCAGTGGCACGGCAAAGGGCATTTGCCTTGCACGCGGCTGACCTAGAATGGACCTCGGTTCAATTCTCCAGCTTCCCATGTGGTCCTCCAAGCCAGGAGAAATTTTTGAGCACATAGCCAGGAGTAACCCCTGAGCATCACTGGGTGTGGCCCAGAAACAAACAAAAAAATTAAATTAGGAAAGAGTAGTTAAACAAAAGCATTTTACATATACTGCAGTAAAAGAAGGTCTCAATTGGACTTGGAATCTTGTCTAATACTTGTGCTGGTCTATATGATAGCCTTGAGTTATATACAGCTATTGAACTCTCTAAGTGTGGTAGACTGAATTGAAACATGCAGTAAGTAATAAACTATACCATAATTAAAAGACATTATAAAATGAAGAATATAAATGAGGTGACGAAAAATAGCATGCCAAAAATGAAGACCAAAAAAAATGCTACATTTTCAAATATGTTGAGAAATAACCCCTTTGTATTTAAGTGCTTTTTTTGAGAACTAACATATTTTTCTTTAGAAACAAATTTCAACCATTGTTATAGATATTTATCTAAAACTCATGAATGTTTATTCATACCCTTCATAGAAGAATATAGGTAGAAAATTGTTTGATTATTATAAATTTAGTCAGTAGTCACCCTTCACTCAGAAAAAGCAGCATGTGATTTGATAAGAAATTTGCTTTTTTTTTAATAAAGACATTGAGGTCACCACCATTAACTCTCATGTGATGCAATGAAGCAATTTAGATTACCAAATGACCTTGCGATAGCATCAGAACTACACTTGCCCCATTCATCTCAATCCAGAAGCCCAACCTGGAGCCAGAGGTAACAAAGCAGGTAGGGCATTTGTCTTGCACATGACCAACCAGGGTTTGATCCCTGGCATCTTATATGGTCCCCTGAGGCTGGTAGGAATTATTTCTGAGCACAGAACCTGAATAGGCATTACTTCTGGATCTGTGCTCAGAAACAAAACAAAACAAAACAAAAGCCTTACATGTAAATTTCTCAGAAAACTTATCTGAATGCAAAACATTTTCATGCCTAAAAATTCTTCAAGGCGAGATAAGGGCTGGAAGGTTCAGCCCACGATATGAAGCTTGCCACAAAGAGTGGTGAGTTCAGTTGGAGAAATGACTACACTGACAACTACCATGCCAATGGTAGTGAGTGAGAGAAATGGAATGCCTCTCTTGAATGCAGGCAAGGGGTGGGAAGGAGGGATATGAAGGCCATTGGTGATGGGAATGTTGCACTGGTGAAGAGGGGTGTTCATTTGTTTTATTTATATAACTGAAACCAAACTACAAAAATGTTTGTAAACATGGTTCTTAAATAAAGATATAAAACACTCCATGACATTGAGACTAAATGCATCTTCAAGGAAGAAACTGCACTTTCCAAACAAGTGGAAGCAGAGATCAACAGATGGGAATACATTAAGCTGAGAAGCTTCTGCACCTCAAAAGAAATAGTGCCCGGGATACAAGAGCCACCCACCGAGTGGGAGAAACTATTCACCCAATACCCATCAGATAAGGGGCTAATATTCAAAATATATAGGGCACTGACAGAACTTTATAAGAAAAAAAATCTAACCCCATCAAAAAATGGGGAGAAGAAATGAACAGATACTTTGATAAAAAAAAAAAAGAAATACAAATAGCCAAAAGGCACATGAAAAAATGCTCCTCGTCACTAATCATCAGGGAGATGCAAATCAAAACTACAATGAGATACCATCTCACACCACAGAAATTGGCATACATCACAAAGAATGAGAACAATCAGAGCTGGCAGGGATGTGGAGAGAACTACTGGGGGGAATGCTGTCTAGTCCAACCTCTATGGAAAGCTATATGGAGATTGCTCCAAAATCTGGAAATTGAGCTCCCATTCGACCCAGCTATTCCACTCCTAGGGATATACCCTAAGAACACAAGAATACAAAACAAAAAAAACCCTTCCTCACACCTATATTTATTGCAGCACTATTCACAATAGCCAGGCTCTGGAAACAACCAAGATGCCCTTCAACAGACGAATGGCTAAAGAAACTGTGGTACATATACACAATAAAATATTATGCAACCGTTAGGAGAGATGAAGTCATGAAATTTTTCTATACATGGATGTACATGGAATATATCATGCTGAGTGAAATAAGTCAGAGGGAGAGAGAAAGATGCAGAATAGTCTCACTCATCCATGGGTTTTAAGAAAAATAAAAGTCATTTTTGCAACAATCCTCAGAGACAATGAGAGGAGGGCTGGAACTTCCAAATCACTTCATGAAGCTCACCACTAAGAGTGGTGAGTGCAGTTATAGAAATAACTACACAGAGAAATACCATACTCATGTAAATGAATGAGGGAACTGGAAAGCCTCTCTAAATACAGGTGGGGGTGGGGTGGGATGGAGGGAGATTTGGGACATTGGTGATGGGAATGTTGCACTGGTGAAGGGGGTGTTCTTTACATGACTGAAACCTAATCACAATCATATATGTAATCAAGATGTTTAAATAAAGGGAAAAAATAAAAAAGTATACTCCCATTTTACCAGTGCAACCTTCCCACACACAAAAAATTAAAAAAAATTCTTTAAGGCTAATTAGGCTTTTAGACTATATGTACCCCCCCTCCCCACTGCAATTGAGAGAAAGAGTTCCTAGCCCTGGAGCTTGACTAAAGTTATACAATTTGTCCACTACATGACCTCCTAGAGTGGTTAACAGGTCATGTGCTGTTGCTCTCCTTTAAGTGTGTGCCAGTCTTTGGAACCTGGTACAGCAAATGCCAGCTAAACATGCTCCTGGAGCTGAGTGTAAATCTAACAGAAAGCAGGAACAAATCATGTCTGATTGGATAGATTTAGCTGTGCTAAATCTAGCACTGGAGAATTTAAAACCTCTCATCAAGTTCCTTTCATAGTGCCGGCCATGGTGACCATGCTGTCTACTTTGTATGCTCAGGCACTGATCCCCCTTCTCTATCCTTTGGTAAGCCCATTCCTCTAATATAAACTTTGTGTGAAATAAAAGAGTTCCTGCCTCTTACAAATTCCTATTTCTCAATACCTAGAGTCTGCAATAGAACTAAATATCTGTGGAAATTTTCTGGGTTTTTTTTATAAGAAGGTGATATTTCTCACTCTTTACAGAATCTTCTTCTAAGTATCAATTATACTTGACATTATTTCTGCTCCCTCTCTCCATCTCCCTCTATAAATGATATGATGTCTGTATACAGAGAGAGAATGAGAGAGAGAAGGGGAGAGAGAGAAGGATGGAGGGAGAGAAAGAAAAAGAGAGGGAGGGAGGGAGGGAAGGAGGGAGGGAGGGAGCAAGGGAGGGAGGGAGGGAAAAGAATACCATACCAGGTAGTGCTAGGGTTCCCCAGGGCCCTAACAGATGTTGCTTTGAGGGTCATGTCATACTGGTGATTGAACTCAGAACTTAACACACACTAGGTGTGTTTTATACAACTTGACCTATTCATTATTTATAGCTTGTAATTTTATGAGGGAACTAAGAGTAAAACTTACTAGAACTACATATCAAATAATAGTTTATAAGCTTCAAAAGTAGACATTAAAGTCATGGGCTTTGATTTAAATAGGTTACATGCATTTTATTGGTTTTTATCTACACTTTATTTTCAATAAATCTGAATCCTTAATGCTGCATATAAGATATATTCTGTTTTGGGTGGCAGAATAGGAAGGTTATTTCATAATTTGGTTAGAGCCATGCCAACGATTTCTATGGGTATTTTCCCCTGGATCACTGTTTGTTTGATTTGCCACTATATTCACTAAGTGATTTGCTTTATATATATAAACACATATCTTGTTCAGATTGAATTCGTCTCATCTAATGAAGTTCCTTTAGCTTTGTTTGTTTGAGTTCTAGAGATCAAATCCAGTATCTCACTCATAGAAGACAAATGATCTACCTTTGAGTTTTAACCCCAAAGCAACACCTTCAGTTTTGAAAAGAAATATGTGCTTTTCATGGTTCTGGAGCCTGGCTGGCCTCAAAAATGTCCATAAACCATTGTCTTCCAGCTATACTTGTCATTTCAGAAGTCCAATAGGCTTCTATAGGCTCCAAGATCTCAGAAAGAACATCATACATTTCAGAATAGGATATTCTTATAGTTATTTGGGGTTTTTGTTGCTGTTGCTGTTTTAAAATATTTAATTCTTGCTCCCTCACCATATTTCACATAAAGAGGTTGTGTTATATGTTTGACTTTAAACAAATCTTATAATATGTTATTACATACACAATAAAATGGAGATTAATGTTATTTACATTCTTGTATAATAATTATTTTAATTGGGGCCAAGGAGATAGTACAGAGGGTAAGGTACTTGCTTGCCTTGCACGAGACTACCCTGGGTTTTAATCCCAGACATTCCATATGTTACCTAAAGACCAGGAAGAGTGATTTTTAAGTGCAGAGCCATGAGTAACCCCTGAGTCCTGAAAAAACCCACCCAACTTGTTAATATTTTCAGAATACAAGTGAAGACAAAAGATAAGTCAAACAAAAACGAAAGAGAAAAACTAATTCTTACTGGACACAATTATGACCAGATAGAACGCTAGTAGTCAGTTCTCTTTGTCTTTTCAATGAGCTTTCTGATCCTACATTTCATTTTTTTTCTTGGACAAACCACATCTTTCAGTACTCGGAACTTACTCCTGGCTCAGAGTCAGAAATCACTCCTTACCATATGAGGTAAGGGGGATTGAACCTGAGTCAGCCACAAGCAAGATAAGTACCCTACTCACTGTACTCTGGCCCCATTACATTTATTTTATTTTGCTCTCTTTTTTTAAAATTTTTATTGAGACCAATGTGAATTTTATGTACATAGTGACTGTGATTTAGGGCCATTCCCACCACCAGTGTTGACCTCCCCCCACCATAGTTCCCAGCATGCATACCTCCACCCTTTAGCCCCCTTGACTGCTAATGTAACAGGTCCATTTAGTATATAGCTTGTTATAGTTTGGGTTTCTTAATTCTATTGTCATTGACTTGATTTGGGTATTTAGGTCTGACCATTATTTTATTTTCGCTCAATGTTCCTGAGATTAATTGGCCCCTTGTTCCCATCCAATGTTTTTCTTTTCTCAATTTGTAGGAAGACATAGAAATATGAGTCAGACAGGAGTGATTTCTGACCTCATAGCCATGAGTAACCTCTGAGCATCACTAGGTGTGGCCCCAAAAATCAAAAAATCAAAAAACAAACAAATAAAAGAAATATGATGCAGCACAAGATGATTCATGTTCTATTAAGTGGGAGCCCCTATCTAGAAGCAATAAATATAAATTAAATTAAAATTAAAATTAAAAAAATAAAAAGGGGGCAGATGTGGCAATATTTGTTGTTTATGCTTGTTTGTTTTTTGCACAGGTGCAGTAAACATTGGGGAAATTAGAAAGGGAATTCTCTTGACCTAAAAGATGCAGGGTGTTTCTACTCTTGAAGCATACTGTCATAAGACTGACTACAAGTTTCAGACATGTTAGTTGTCAGTCTTGGTTGCCAAAGTCAGTCTTCTGTAATTTGGAATCTTGGTTTTTGTACAGATCCTAGGACAAAGCCTAGGATAGAGTCTTTATAGTTCCAGGAAAAATTCTGTTCAATCAAGGCTGTCATAGTCAGTCTTTTGTAATTAGAGATCTTGGTTTTTTTCACAGATCCTCAGAGGGATCTTCTGATTTCATCCCACCATTAGATGGTGAGGTAGTGCAACATGCCCTTAGATCAAATTGTTGCTGCTTCCTCATCATCATAAATTTATTTATTGAGCTCTTCTCCCCTTTGTTTTGTTGTTATTGTGGTAACCAGTGACCCACACTATGGTTGTGGTACTCTCCTGGTGTCACATACTTCAGTAGTGCTGCTCAAATATGCTTAGTTTCTGCACACTGAAAATTCCAAATTTTGTTGTGGCACTAGGACTCCTACTCAGCAGTAGGGATGGATTGGACATTTTATCTCATAACTTCAAGGCAGGTACTGTGTTACTAAGCCTCATTACTGGGCTACAGAAATATTTTTTAAAAATTTGCTTGTCAAGCTGATTACTTCGTATTTGTTTATCTCAGAATTCTCCTCTGCATGATACATGAAATATTAGTAACTACTGCATGGTTTTAGCTGAAATTTTTCCTTACTAGTGATGACATTTATTCAAACATATGGCCGAATTTGGAAGCAGCTATTAAAATTTTAAATGCATCTTCTCTTTGATATAGTCAAAATTTATTAAAATCAATTTTTCTTTTGAGGCTGGTTTTGCATCTGTAAAGTTTCCGAGCTGTGAAGCTATGTATCCTTCCTTCAAACCTGAACGTGAGTCAGGCTGGGTGCAGTATTCTAGGTGAAGCCTCCATTTCATTCAGTTTTGTCACAATATCCCACCACTGTCTTCTGGCCTTGAGGGTATTTTTTTGTGTCATGTCTGCTGTAAGCCTTAAGGATGCTCCTTTGAATGTAATTTTCTTTTTCGATCTTGCTGCTTTCAGTATTTTATTTTTATCTGTAGGATTCGTAATTGTGACTAGGATATATCTTGGGTGTTTTTCTTCGGGTCTCTTTTAGCTGGTACTCTTTAGGTATGCAGGATTTGATTGCATGCAGTCTTTAGCTTCTGTACCTCAAAGGAAATAGTGCCCAGGATACAAGAAACACCCACTGAGTGGAAGAAGCTATTCACCCAATACCCATCAGATAAGGGGCTAATATACAAAATATACAAGGCACTGACAGAACTTTACAAGAAGAAAACATCTAATCCCATCAAAAAAAATGGGGAGAAAAAATGAACAGACACTTGGATAAAGAAGAAATACAAATGGCCAATAGGCACATGAAAAAATGCTCCACATCACTAATCATCATGGAGATGCCAATTAAAACAACTATGAGGTACCATCTCATGCCACTGAGATTGGCGCACATCACAAAGAATGAGAACAAACAGTGCTGGTGGGGATGTGGAGAGAAGGAAACTCTTATCCACTGCTGGTGGCTGGTGGGAATGCCGTCTAGTCCAACCTATATGGAAAGTGATATAGAGATTCCTCCAAAAACTGGAAATTGAGCTCCCATATGATCCAGCTATACCACTCCTAGGGATATACCCTAGGAACACAAAAATACAATACAAAAATTCCTTCCTTACACCTATATTCACTGCAGCACTATTTACAATAGCCAGATTCTGGAAACGACCAAGATGTCCTTCAACAGATGAATGGCTAAAGAAACTGTGGTACATATACACAATGAAATATTATGCAACCATCAGGATAGATGAAAAAAGCCATGAAATTTTCCTATACATGAATGTACATGGAATCTATTATGCTGAGTGAAATAAGTCAGAGGGAGAGAGATAGATGCAGAATAGTCTCACTCATCTATGGGTTTTAAGAAAAATAAAAGACATTCTTGCAATAATTTTCAGAGACAAAAGAGAGGAGGGCTGGAAGTTCCAGCTCACTACATGAAGCTCACCACAAAGAGTGATGAGTGCAGTTAGAGAAATAACTTTCATTGTTGAGAACCATCATAACAATGTGAATGAATGAGAGAAGTAGAAAGCCTGTCTAGAGTACAGGCAGGGGTGGGGTGGGGAGGAGGGAGATTTGGGACATTGGTGATGGGAATGTTGCATTGGTGAAGGGAGGTGTTCATTACATATCTGAAACCCAACCACAATTATGTTTGTAATCAAGGTGTTTAAATAAAGATATTAAAAAAGAATAAAAAGAATTTTTCATTGTATATCCTCTTATTCTTTCAGAGTATTGTGTGTTATATATAACATATCCAAATGTGATTTTTATAAATAAAGACAAAATAGGGGATAGGGAAATAGCTAAGCAGGTGGGTACACATACTATGTATGTTTTGAAACCCAAATTGAACACTGGATTCATACAGCCTCCTGATCAACTCTGAGTATAGCCCTGAAGGCTTTGAAGCACCTTCTGGTGTCTTCCTAGAGACCTTCAACACTATTGTAGTGATCCTGGTGTTCCCAACACTTCAGAACCTTAGCATCTCCAAATCCTCAGACCCTACTACTGAACCAGCCAATTGACAAAGCATCACTGGGAGTAGCCCCTATGTACAACTTGGAAGCCTCCTATCTGCCCACAAAGAAAGAAAATATATCTCTTAAATTCTATTTTAGACTCAGTATGCTCAAGAATTAAAAATATCGGGGCCGGAGAAATAGCATGGAGGTAAGGCGTTTGCCTTTCATGCAGGAGGTCATCGGTTCAAATGGTCCCATATGGTCCCCTGTGCCTGCCAGGAGCAATTTCTGAGTCTGGAGCCAGAAATAACCCCTGAGCACTGCCGTTTGTGACCCAAAAACCACAAAAAAAAGAATTACAAATATCCTACCACAGTGAAATGGATAAATTCAGATATTAGAATATTTCAAAGCATGGGAAAAGAATGAATTACTGCCATAGCAACAATGTTTTCAAATTTCATAGAATATTGAATTTTTAAAAGTAAAGAAATATATACTATATTATTGTTTCACAGAGTATTAAAATAGGCACAAACTAATTTATGATGACAATGGTTCTCTTTAGCAGTGTGAGAGGCTAAAATGTTCTTAATATCTACCTGGGTAGGAGCTACATGTATAGAAATACATTAATCTATACATATCACATTTGTGCACTCTATGGTGTCTGTAATGTACTTAAACAAAAGAACTACAAAAATACTTGTAATCATGGTGCTTAAATAAAGATATATATTAAAAAATAAAAAATAAAAAAATCTTAAGATGTAGTACCTCCAATAGATTTCTCAATTAAGACTGCTTCAAGGTGCTTTTGTCAGAATTTAAAGTTCCATTTTAGAGTGTTAAGGAGATAAACTTTATAAATGCATTATAAAGTAACAGTAATTAAAAATAATGTCGGGGTTGGGGAGGTGGCACTAGAGGTAAGGTGTCTGCCTTGCAAGTGCTAGCATAGGATGGACAGTGGTTCGATCCCCCGGCATCCCATATGGTCCCCCCAAGCCAAGGGCGATATCTGAACGCATAGCCAGGAGTAACCCCTGAGCGTCAAATGGGTGTGGCCCAAAAACCAAAAAAAAAAAGTGATGTTGGCACAAAATAAAACAAAGGGCAATGGAGGAAGAACAATCCTTCATATATATGATTATTTGATATAATACTAACTATAACAGTTGTACTTTGACAAGAATAAATGTCAAATAATCAAATAAGTAGTCAATAAATAGTGTTGATTTTTCATCTGCATATTATACCATGTACTTATCAATTCCATGTAAATACACCCTGGTATAGTATAAAATGTAATGCAATAAATATTTTAAAGTAACACCATAAAAAAAGAAAATAAATTATAGGGGAACAATAATAAATCTGAGCAGCATAAAGTTGGTCTATAGAAATCAAGAGTTTGGGGTAAAGTGATAGCAACAACACTGCTAAGAAATGGTTGTATTCTGGATATCGGGAAATTTAGAGCAAAGACAGCTTTTTGATGGATAGATAAAGGAGTGTAAGAGAAAGGGAAGAATTAGAAATATTGTTTTTTTGTCATCATTGCACATCATCAATGAGAGGAAATCTGTAGGATGGTCAGGGTATATGGATGAGAGTGGGGTTTATTTAGGTGAGAATGAGATACTATTGCTCAATCTTGTTAGTCTGAGGTGTTTGTGGCCATCCAAGTGGAAATGCCAAGTTGATCATTTGATTACTGACATTATTAAATGTTTTATAACCAAATTGGGGTTATAAATATGAATTAGAAGTTGTCTATCTTATTGGTGATTTTTGAAATTATATGACTAGATTAGATATCCTTGAATATAATTTTAGATAAAAGAGAAGACAACTTAGGTCTGTGCTATGTGTAGGATCAAAGAAAAGAGGAAGCAGATAGTGTGTTGAGGGAGGTAGAGAAAAATGATGGGTGTGGTTTCTAACACTATTGAGGAAAGTGTTTGAAGAGAAAGTCAGCAAGTGTGCAGAATTGCTGAGAATTAATATGAAAACAGATATTAGTGTTCTGGTTACTGAATTCTGAACAGAATTCAAGCAAATTTAAGCAACCAAATACCATAAGCTACATAGACTATTTTGGATAATATAGAGATGACATAATCCCATATTTCTTGGTAAGAAATAACATTTTTTACCATGAAGAAAGTAAAATTTCTTTAGGAATGTCCTGACTCACTCCCCATAAGTGATTTTATTTACTTAAAATGAACAGGAAAAGAACTTTAACCCATTTGAAATGGCTTTAGTCAATTATGGTCACTGAAATCACAGGAAAATCAAATGCTTTATGTTTGTTTCATTTTGTTTTAGTTACAGTGAATTCCTTAGAGTTATGAAGTAAAAGACATACCTTGGAAAACTGTAGCATGTAGAGTGTAATAAATACTTACAGGATATAGATTATGTACATTGTACATAAATACTGTGTAATTTTGGGAAGAGCTCAAAGATCATCTTCACAGGGTGCTGTCAAGAAGTAAGAATAGTTCCATGATTATATAAATTCAATGTTTTATGTCTAGAAGATGGGAGGACACAATTTGGCTTATGTGGCATATAGTAAAATAGTGAAACAGCTCTTGAGTTAGTGTGGAAAGAGTACTTGGTCATTTTTACAACTTGGATAACATTCACAGCTTTGTGTTATGAGATGATTGCATAGCAGTTCTGTCTGATGCTTATCGAGAAGATCACTTATTTCACAGGAAATACCATGGCCCAGTTAATAATGTTAGGTCATATCTGTAATGCATTCACTCTGTATAAAATGCTTTGTGCTGGGAAGCAGCGATTAAAAGATTTTGGGAAGTAATTTGATGTTATCTCTGATAATATCTAGTCCTCAGAGAGCACCTAGTAAGAGGAAAAGCCAGGCTAGGAAAATTGATTATTTCTGCGTCCTAATGTCTCTATTAGACAGAGTATCTTCTCTCCATTTTTCTGAAAGAAATAGAAAGTTAGTGAGGACCCAGAGTGAGTAAAGAGAGAAAAGAGGAAGTAATGGGAGTTTGCCTCAGGTTCTTGGATAGAAAGCATCCTGGCATCTTCTTCAGAGTAAGATGGCATTCTTCTTAGCTACCTAAAATATTTAGAAAAATAGTGTTGAGACAAGGCCATAGTTCAGAAGGATTCTTTCTCCCTCTGTTCATCTCTTTCCTTTCTCTTATGTTTCATAAAGAATTGGGTTGCTCCTGGTGGTTTCACCCATACAGTACATAGCAGTCATAAATGCAAACAATTCATACCTTTTTTTCAAAAAGAATTTGAAAACTGCTGCTATGTCTTATATATATATATATATATATATATATATATATATATATCTGGTTTATGCCATATAAACAGAAAAATCATGCATTTAGTTTCATCATTTTTGTTCGTCTTCATATATTTGTATGACAGAGAAATTTTATATTAAAGGGGATATTTGTTCTTTTGCTGTTCTAACTCATACAGATTACTTAAGAGTGGCAATGTGGCACATGTCAGTAGCCTTTAAAGTAATTTACTGAATTGATGTTGACCACACATTAGCTCGTCCAAAAATCATAGTTTTGAGGCAAATTTAGATGATGCAATATGTTTTTCTTTGGTACTGATTAAAAATACGATTACATATCTTTGAAGAAATTTTAAATTGTGAAATATCTTGTTATTCAAGAAATACCTTATTATTCAAGATAGACTAAGAAACAGCCAAAATGTCTGAAAATAGTGTCAAAGGGGCTAAGACTACAATATCAAATAGAAGTCATAAAGCATTACAATACCGATTTTATTTATATTATAACTGTTTTCCTTATGAGGGAAGAATTCTTTGATTTCCTGCTAGAAAAGTTCACAAAAACAGTTTGACGCACGTAATGAGCTGTGCCATTAGGTATAAAGATGATGTCATATTAGCCCTTTTATTTTAGAGTTACTGGTCAAAACAGTAAATAACCAGTGCAACTTCAGCTCAGCCTTCATTGCATTATAATGTCATCAATGAACACATGTTTGAGATTCTTCTCCAGAGTCAAAGGCAGGGTCATTGACTTGCCACAAGGATAATAATGGCCATTAATTGGGTTAAACCATCTCTGTGCAAACTTATGAAGGAAATCTTGGATAGGAATGTTGAGAAGGCTTTTCTGATTTCCTGAAGCTCTCCCCAGAAGGCTAGGAAGGGCCACCCAAAAAAGCTGTTCCTAGAGGCCACAGAAGAGCACAGCCTCTCCTCTTTGCTTCACAGCCCCGCTGTCTTTCTAACCAATGAACCCCACCTCGACATGCAGAAAAAAAAATCACACTCCAAATGTGACAATGGGGTAAACCTCGCAGGCAAACACCATGCACAGAGAATGAAGATGAGAGCTCTGATGACCAAAAAAATTTCAATCATCTGATTAACCTCTCTGATAAGGAGTTTAGAATAGAAATTTGGAGGATATTTGTAGAACTCAAAGAAAGCATAGATCGATCTGAACAACCATAAAGACAGAAATCAGAAAACTCCAAATTGAAATAACAGTTCTTAAAAACACGGTAGCTCAACTGAAAAACTCAGCGGACGACCTCTCCAGCAGGATAAAGCAGCTGAGGATAGAATCAGTGAACAACTTCGTACAGCAGAAGAGATTGGAAAAGACCTAAGACAAACGATCAGGCAATGGAAAAAGTACTCAAGGAATGTGAATAGATGAAAATAAAAATCTTTGAGAGCATAAAAACCGGCTATCCTTTGCAAAAGCTGGCTCCCTGTGTGTGACACCAGGCGGGGAAAATCCGCGAAAGTACACCGGCCCAGTGGGGCTCAGCTGTGAAAGACTGTGAGTGTGACCTGTCTATGTCTGTCTACTGTCCTCTTGCGTGAAACTCTTGCGAGTGGGGCAAAAAGAGGCTCCAGCGGAGCAGGGCCGCTCCGCTTCGCTACGCGGCCGTGCACTCTTTCTAAGGAAAGAACTCCATTGCAACAAGAAGGAAAAATCACACTAAGAACGGCGCTATATCACAGAAGCAAACATTTCTCTCTGGACTGTCTTCTCTGTTACATGCTCGGGCCTAAGATTTGACCCAGTGTGAGGCTTCATCCACGGAGGACTCCCCTCCCTTAGAGGCAAGTCAGCCCATCCAGAAAGGGAGGAGCCAGAGGAGTGTGCTGCCTACATCATATAGACAATGAATACCACTACAACACGTAGAAAAACCCACAATACAAATGTGACAATGGGGAAACAGCGCAGGCCAGCATCAGACATAGAGAATGAAGATGACAATTCTGAGGACCAGATAATGACTGAACAACTAATCAACCTCTCAGATAAGGACTTTAGACTAGCAATATGGAAGGTGCTCAACAGACTCCAAGAAACCATGGATCGAGTTGAACAGAACACTAATAAGAACCAAGAAAATATGAAGGCAGAAATGACAAAACTCCAAACTGAAATAACATGTCAACTAACAGGCCTGAAAAACTCAGTAAACGAAGTGAATGACAAAATGGATAAGCTCTGGGACAGGGTATCAGAAGCTGAGAATAGACTTGGTGCTGTGGAAGATGAGATACATAACAATTCCATACAGCAGGAGAGATTGGACAAAAAACTTAAAGCAAATGAGCAGACAATGGAAAAATTAGTCAAAGAATGGGAACAGACGAAAATAGAAGTCTATGATAAGATCAACAGAAACAACTTAAGAATCATTGGAGTCCCAGAGACCCAGGAAGAAAATTTCCAGGAAGAATCAATGGTCAAGAACATCATTAAAGAGAAACTCCCAGAGCTAAAGAATATATGTGATCAAATCCTGCATGCCCGAAGAGTACCAACCAAAAGAGACCCCAGAAAAACCACCCCAAGACACATCCTAGTCACAATGACAAATCCCACAGATAGAGACAGAATTCTGAAAACAGCAAGATCAAAAGGGGAAATCATGTTCAAGCAAGCTTCCCTGAGATTTACAGCAGACCTGTCACCAGAAACGCTCAATGCCAGAAAGCAGTGGTGGGATATTGTGACAAGACTGAATGAAATGAATGCTTCACCCAGAATACTATACCCAGCAAAACTCACTTTCCGGTTTGATGGAAGAATACATGGTTTCACAGACAAAAAACAGCTCAGAAACTTCACAGACACAAAACCAGTCTTAAGAGAAAAACTGAAAGACCTAATCTAAGACAAGACTACCCAAAAGACACACCAAATTTTGAAATAAAGATGGCGTTAAATCCCAGGACAATTCTTTCTCTCAACGTCAATGGACTAAATGCACCAGTTAAGAGACACAGAGTGGCTAAATGGATCAAAAAACTCAATCCAACCTTCTGCTGCCTACAAGAAACGCACCTGAATAGTCAGAACAAACATAGACTCAAAATAAAAGGCTGGAGAAAAGTTATCCAAGCAAACAGCACCCATAAAAAAGCTGGAGTGGCCATACTAATATCAGATAATGCAAACTTTATACTCAGGAAGGTTGTAAGGGACAAAGACGGACATTTTATATTAATCAAGGGGTACGTAGAGCAGGAAGAATTCACTCTCCTAAACATATATGCACCGAATGAGGGGCCAGCAAAATATTTAATACAACTGCTGACAAATCTGAAAAATAATATCAACAACAACACAATAATTGTGGGGGACCTAAACACGGCTTTGTCAACACTGGACAGGTCAACCAGACTGAAACCCAACAAGAATATACTAGACCTGAGGAGAGAAATGGAAGAAAGAGGCCTAGTGGATATATATAGGACACTCCATCCCCAGAAACCTGGATACACATTCTTCTCCAATGTACATGGGACATTCTCCAGGATAGACTACATGCTGGCACATAAAACATACCTCCATAAGATCAAGAGGATAGAAATTTTGCAGACTACCTTCGCTGACCACAAGGCTCTGAAATTATTTGTGAACTCCAAAGGGACTCAGAAGAAACACTTTAACACCTGGAAGTTAAACAGCCTCATGCTCAATAACCAGTGGGTCCGAGATGAAATCAAGGAGGAAATAAAAAGGTTCCTGGAAACAAATGACAATAAAGACACAAACTCTCAGAACTTATGGGACACAGCAAAAGCAGTACTGAGAGGAAAATTTATAGCTTTGCAAGCACACATCAGGAAGGAAGAAGGAGCTTACCTGAGTAGCTTAATGACACAGCTAATAGAACTAGAAAATGCTCAACAAAAGGACCCAAGAACAGGAAGACAGAAGGAAATAACAAAGCTGAGAGCAGAAATCAACGAAGTGGAAACTCAAAAAACAATCCGAAAGATCAACGAAAGCAGAAGTTGGTTCTTTGAAAAAATAAACAAGATTGATAGACCACTGGCAAACCTAACAAAGAAAGAGAGAGAGAGAAACTTGATAACTCGTATCAGGAATGAAAAAGGAGAGATCACTACTGATATGACAGAGATTCAAAGGGTAATCAGAAACTACTTTGAAAAACTCTACGCCACTAAAAATGAGAACCTGGAAGAAATGGATAAATTCTTGGACTCTTATAATCTTCCACGGTTGAAGGAAGAGGATGTAGCATATCTAAACACCCCCATCACCATTGATGAAATTAAAACAGTAATCAAATGTCTGCCGAAAAACAAAAGCCCAGGTCCAGATGGATTCACTAATGAATTCTATCAAACTTTCCAAGAGGAACTACTGCCAATCTTGGCAAGACTCTTTCATGAAATTGAACAAACAGAAACACTTCCAAATAGCTTTTATGAAGCCAACATCACCTTGATACCTAAACCAGACAGAGACGCTACCAAAAAAGAAAATTACAGACCAATATCACTGATGAATGCAGATGCAAAGATCCTCAACAAAATCCTGGCAAATAGGATTCAATGCCTCATTAAGAAGATCATCCACTACGATCAAGTAGGTTTCATCCCAGGAATGCAAGGCTGGTTTAACATCCGTAAATCTATCAACATAATACACAACATCAATAACAAGAAAAATAAAAACCACATGATCATATCAATAGATGCAGAGAAAGCATTTGATAAGGTCCAACACCCATTCTTGATCAAAACTCTCAGCAAGATGGGAATGGAGGGAACCTTTCTCAATATAGTGAAGGCCATCTACCACAAGCCAGTGGCAAATATTATCCTCAATGGAGAAAAACTGAAAGCCTTCCCTCTAAATTCTGGCACAAGACAAGGCTGTCCTCTCTCACCACTCCTATTCAACATAGCACTGGAAGTACTTGCTATAGCGATTAGGCAAGAAAAGGATATCAAGGGAATCCAGATAGGAAAGGAAGAAGTCAAGCTCTCACTGTTTGCAGATGACATGATACTCTACTTAGAAAACCCTAAAGACTCTATCAAAAAGCTTCTAGAAACAATAGACTCATATAGCAAGGTGGCAGGCTACAAAATTAACACACAAAAATCAATGGCCTTTCTATACACCAACAGTAATAAAGAAGAAATGGACATTAAGAAAACAACCCCATTCACAATAGTACCACACAAACTCAAATATCTTGGAATCAACTTGACTAAATATGTGAAGGACCTATACAAAGAAAACTATAAAACTCTGCTCCAAGAAACAAGAGAGGACACACGGAAATGGAAACACATACCCTGCTCATGGATTGGCAGGATTAACATCATCAAAATGTCAATACTCCCCAAGGCATTATACAGATTTAATGCCATCCCTCTAAAGATACCCATGACATTCTTCAAAGAAGTGGATCAGACACTTTTGAAATTCATTTGGAACAATAAACACCCTCGAATAGCTAAAGCAATCATTGGGAAAAAGAATATGGGAGGAATTACTTTTCCCAACTTTAAACTGTACTACAAAGCAACAGTTATCAAAACAGCATGGTATTGGAATAAGGATAGGTCCTCAGATCAGTGGAATAGGCTTGAATACTCAGAAAATGTTCCCCAGAGATACAACCATCTAATTTTTGATAAAGGAGCAGGAAATCCTAAATGGAGCAGGGAAAGCCTCTTCAACAAGTGGTGTTGGCACAATTGGATAGCCACTTGCAAAAAATTAAACTTAGACCCCCAGCTAACATCATGTACAAAGGTAAAATCCAAATGGATTAAAGACCTCGATATCAGCCCCAAAACCATAAGATATATAGAACAGCACATAGGCAAAACACTACAGGACATTACAGGCATCTTCAAGGAGGAAACTGCACTCTCCAAGCAAGTGAAAGCAGAGATTAACAGATGGGAATATATTAAGCTGAGAAGCTTCTGCACCTCAAAGGAAATAGTGCCCAGGATACAAGAGCCACCCACTGAGTGGGAGAAACTATTCACCCAATACCCATCAGATAAGGGGCTAATCTCCAAAATATACAAGGCACTGACAGAACTTTACAAGAAAAAAACATCTAACCCCATCAAAAAATGGGGAGAAGAAATGAACAGACACTTTGACAAAGAAGAAATACGCATGGCCAAAAGACACATGAAAAAATGTTCCACATCACTAATCATCAGGGAGATGCAAATCAAAACAACGATGAGATACCACCTCACACCCCAGAGAATGGCACACATCACAAAGAATGAGAATAAACAGTGTTGGCGGGGATGTGGAGAGAAAGGAACTCTTATCCACTGCTGGTGGGAATGCTGTCTAGTTCAACCTTTATGGAAAGCGATATGGAGATTCCTCCAAAAACTGGAAATCGAGCTCCCATACGATCCAGCTATACCACTCCTAGGAATATACCCTAGGAACACAAAAATACAATACAAAAACCCCTTCCTTACACCTATATTCATTGCAGCTCTATTTACCATAGCAAGACTCTGGAAACAACCAAGATGCCCTTCAACAGATGAATGGCTAAAGAAACTGTGGTACATATACACAATGGAATATTATGCAGCTGTCAGGAGAGATGAAGTCATGAAATTTTCCTATACATGGATGTACATGGAATCTATTATGCTGAGTGAAATAAGTCAGAGAGAGAGAGAAAAACGCAGAATGGTCTCACTCATCTATGGGTTTTAAGAAAAATGAAAGACACCCTTGTAATAATAATTTTCAGACACAAAAGAGAAAAGAGCTGGAAGTTCCAGCTCACCTCAGGAAGCTCACCACAAAGAGTGATGAGTTTAGTTAGAGAAATAACTACATTTTGAACTGTCCTAATATTGAGAATGTATGAGGGAAATGTAGAGCCTGTTTAGGGTACAGGCGGGGGTTGGGTGGGGAGGAGGGTGATTTGGGACTTGGGTGATGGGAATGTTGCACTGGTGATGGGTGGTGTTCCTTTTATGACTGAAACCCAAACACAATCATGTATGTAATCAAGGTGTTTAAATAAAAAAAAAAAAAAAAATCTTTGAAAAACTCAACAGAAACAATATAAGAATCATTGGAGTCCCAGAAGCCCAGGAAGGAGATCTCCAGGAAGAATCAACAGTCAAAAACATCATCACAGAGATACTCACAGAGCTAAAGACAGCATGCAATCAAATCCTGCATGCCCTAAGAGTATCAGCTAAAAGAGACCCAAAGAAAAGACACATCCTAGTTACAATGAGGAATACCACAGATAGAGATAGAATACTGAAAGCAGCAGATCAAAAGGGGAAATTGCATTCAAAGGAGCATCCTTAAGACTTACAGCAGACATGTCACAAGAAACCCTCAAGGCCAAAAGACAGTGGTGGGATATTGTGACAAGACTGAATGAAATGGATGCCTCACCAAGAATACTGCATCCAGCCCAACTCACGTTCAGGTTTGAAGGAAGGATACATACTTCACAGAAAAGCAACAGCTCAGAAACTTCACAAATGCAAAAACAGCCTTAAAGGAAAAACTAAAAGGTCTACTTTAAGACAAGACAGACCAACAAACACAGCAAACTTATCTACAAAGATGACATTAAATTCTATGACAATCATCTCCCTCAATGCTAATGGGCTAAATGCACCAATTAAAAGACACAGAGTAGCAAAATGCGTCAAAAAGATGAACCCAACATTCTGCTGCCTGCAAGAAACACACCTGAATAGTCAGAACAAACATGGATTCAAAATCAAAGGCTGGAGGGAAATCATCCAAGCAAACACCATCCTTAAAAAAGCTGAGGTGGCCATATTAATAGTTGATGACATCAACTTTATATTCAGAAAAGTTGTAAGGGACAAAGATGGACATTTTGTACTAATCAAGGGATATGTGCAACAGGAAGAAATCAGACTACTAAACATATATGCACCCAATGAGAGACCAGCAAATTATCTAATACTATTATTGACAAATTTGAAAGAAGACATCAATAATAACACAATAATTGTGGGAGACCTCAACACAGCACTGTCAACACTTGATAGGTCAACCAGACTGAAACCCAACAAAAATATACAAGCCCTGAAAAGAGAAATGGAAGAAAGAGGACTAGTAGGAATATATAGGACACTCCATCCCCCAAAACCTGGATACACATTCTTCTCCAATGTACATGGGTCATTCTCCAGGATATACCACATGCTAGCACATAAAATAATATCAAGAGGATAGGAACTTTGCAGGCTACCTTTGCTGACCACAGGCTTTGAAATTAGATGTGAACTACAAAGGGACACAGAAGAACTTTAACAATTGAAAATTAAACAGCCTGCTACTGAACAACCAGTGGGTCCAAGATGAAATCAAAGAGGAAATCAAAACTTTCCTGGAAACAAATGATAATGAAGACACAAATTGTCAGAATCTATGGGACACAGCAAAAGTGGTCCTGAAAGGAAAATTTATAGCTTTGCAAGCACACATCAGGAAGAAAATGCCATCTAGTTCAAACTTTATGGAAAGTGATATGGAGATTCCTCCAAAAACTGGAAATTGAGCTCCTGTTCGATCCAGTTATGCCACTCATGGGGATATACCCTAGGAACACAAGAATACCATACAAAAATCCCTTCCTCACACCTATATTTATTGCAGGACTATTTACAATAGCCAGACTCTGAAAACAACCAAGATGCCCTTCAGCAGATGAATCCCTTCCTTACACCTATATTCATTGCAGCACTATTTATAATAGCCAGGCTCTGGAAACAACCAAGATGCCCTTCAACAGATGAATGGCTAAATAAACTGTGGTACATATACATAATGTAATATTATGCAGCCGTCAGGAGAGATGAAGTCATGAAAATTTCCTGTACATGGATGTACATGGGATCTATCATGCTGAATGAAATAAGTCAGAGGGAGAGAGGTAGATGCAGAATAGTCTGACTCATCTATGGGTTTTAAGAAAAATGAAAGACATTTTTGCAAAAATCCTCAGAGAGGAGGGCTGGAAGTTCCAGCTCACTACATAATGCTCACCACAAAGAGTGGTGAGTGCACTTAGAGAAATAACTACACTGAGAACTATCATAACCATGTGAATGAATGAGGGAACTGGAAAGCCTGTCTAGAGTACAGGTGGGGGTGGAGTGGGGTGAAGGGAGATTTGGGACACTGGTGGTGGGAATGTTGCACTGGTGAAGGGGATGTTCTTTACACAGTCACAATCATGTTTGTAATCAAGGTGTTTAAATATATTATTTTTAAAAGTGGTGAAGTAACTTTATGGTACATTTTTATATCAGTGTGGAAGTCTCTAACAGGGTGAGAGCAGCAATTGTCGTCTACAGCTTCCATTCACTGCTATGTGGTGTCACTGTTGAGGAATGACCTACTTGCAAATTAGGCTTATATAAATCTCAGTGCAGCTCCCTCTGCCAATTCAGATGATGTCCAGGCTAAAATTGTGTTCCATAAGTGAATGATAAGACTAAAATTACATTGCACTCCCCAAACCATGTACAGCTCCATACCAGATTAAGTAGTAAGAATTAAAATACTTTCTTGCATGTAGCAATACCGGTTCAAATCCTTGGCACTCCATCCAATCCCCGGAATATAGCCAAGGGTCATATCTAAATTCTAGCCAGCAATAGCCACTTTCATACCAGGTAGAGCACAAAAATAGCGACGACAATAACAATAAGCAAACAAAAAAATTTATGAAGTACACCTTTAATTTCAGAAACTTTGTTTTAATAGAATATCTTTATAGGGTGAAGAGATAGTAGAGTGGGTAGGGCGCTTGCCTCACATGCAACCTACCTGGGTTCTATCCATGACACGTGTTCTCCTGAGATTATTAGCAGTGATCCCTTAGTGCAGAGCCAGTAATAAGGTCTGAATACAGTTAAGTATGTCTTCCAACCCCCTAAAAAAAACTAATGATAAAAAACAACTTTATGGATATAAAAGGAAATATTGGATTTCATTGTCCTTGGGCAAGGGCCTTGTAAGAGTTGAGAATTTTACATCAATTTTATCTAAAGTACTTTTGCTATTTAGAACTTTTATATAGGGGCCAGATTGGTAGCACAGTGGTAGGCGTTTGCCTTGCACACGGCTGACTCAGGACGGATGTAGGTTCCATCCCTGGCATCTCATATGGTCCCCCAATTTAGGAGAGATTTCTGAGCACAGAGCCAGGAGTGCCACTAAAAAAACAACATTTGTTTAGCATACTGATGTTTGCCTAACAAAGTAGTTTAAAAGCTCTCATCTACATATTTTAAAGCTACATAGCTATATATAATTCTATCTATCTATCAATATATAATAATGGTATGCTATTGTTGATAAATGCAAAATATCAGAAAAAACAACCATGGCAACTGTATATACACAACCTTTAAATATGACCCATATGGAGTACTACGAGAGTAGATGGGTGGGTGGTAGTATTAACAGAAAGTTACAGTTAAGTTACTTTTGAAAAGAAAACAAAACTCAAATTCTAAAAACCTCAAGTTGAATAAGCCTCTGGAGCCCAGCATTTTCCAGGAGAAATTCCCACTGCCTCCCACTTCCTGTTAGTCCTCCCCTCATACAGGTTAGTATGCCTCTACAATAAACAAACCAATACTCAGTAGCTTGAATACCAGCTAACTAGCACTATTCTGAACTCTGTGGTCTATAATTTATGTCATACATAGTTAGGTATTAAATCATCAAGTGAAAATTCATGATTAGAATATAGATCAAGAAAATCTTTTAAGGGACTGTAGAGATAGCACAGTGGTAGGATTTTGCCTTGCATGCAACCGACCCAGGATGAACCTGGATTCAATTCCTGGCATTCCATATGGTCTCCTGGGCCTGCCAGTAGTGATTTCTGAACACCAAACGAGAAGTAACCCCTGATCACTACTGGGTGCAGCCCAAAATCCTAAAGAAAAAAGAAAAAAAATCCTTTTAGAGCCTTTGATCACCATATCAGATGTGTTAAATACTGTTTGGAGGTGAATGTGATGGTTACTAGGAGTTGGGATCTTATGGTTTAAGTGAAGATTCCAGAATTCTGTAATGCTGAAAATGTGTGTGCCTATCCATATATTGAGATAAATTTATACTGGTGTTCCCAGGCAGCAGAGTGCTATTGAGGGACTTTTGGAACATGGACTATGTAAAACAAGACAAAGAATCCAGAATAGAATATTCTGGATAGAATAGAAAAATAAAAAATAGAAAAATAGAATAGAAAAGCATTTTCAAACAAGCAGGGCTATGTCTTAATTTCTATGGAAGACTAGGCAGCAGTTGAGCACTATGTGTTGTATCAGATACCTGAGGTACAGAAAAGTAAGCCTTCTAGTGTCACAGGCTAAAAGAAAATAACTATGGGCAGATTTCTTCAATGCTACATCATTCTATAACATCCTCATATGTTTGGTATAGGCAATCTGATGGGATTTTTAAATAGTTGGGGTCCATTTGATACAATTATTGCCTATTTTCAGAGCACCTTTCAATATCACATCACTTGCATCCTCCAGCCTAATGATTTTATCACAATTTGGTGATAATTTGGTGACACAGAACATCCTGCTTAAATCTTCATTAACAAGTGATAAATTGCTGGAACAAGACACAAATTTCACAAAAAAAGAAACATGAAAATAGTTTCTTTTTTTAAAAGCTGTGTTTTTCTTTCTACAACTACATACATATCCTCTCAGGGATGTGTAGTAATCTTTGAGAATCTGTTTTATAGCATGCAACTAAAAATAAATGTATTTTTCTGTCTACAATAAAACTTGTCCATGTGTCTTTTCATTCTAATTTTGTGTAGAATGAGTTTTTCTCTCCTTCTATAGGAGTGTGAAGAATTGCTTTCTCTCCAGAAAATCCAGTCCAATTTTAGAACAGCTTGGACACTTGTCAAAACAAAGTTAAAGACCTAAACCTATTGCTTTTGTACTGTCTAATAAGTAAAGGATTCATAGCCATTAGAACAGTATACATGAAAGCTAATAGAAACCCTTATCAATGCTAATATGAAATGCTAAATGGAAAACAAGCTATTTTAAGAATGTAAAAACAAACACACAAATTCACAACCAAGCACCTAGAAATAATTCACAAATCAGTTAAAAGCTGTTTTACCTGATAGTCTAATTAATTTTTTCTCTCATTCTACTCATTTAATTCAATTAAATGTGTTCAGTATCAATCACAAAATGTCTCTCAATTTCCTGTGCATCTGCTACCATTTTCTTAGCTTATTTTAAGACTAAGAACAATACTATACATACAAAAATATAACATGTGTGTACCTTAAAGTTTATCCATTGAGTTTTCATCAGGAATTCAAATTCTGCTCAGTTTAACTAAGAATATATTAATGAAGCTATTAAAGGAATTTGGGAGGATTTAGGAGAATCATTTGGTTGAGTCTAGAAAAAGTAGATAGTTCATTCAATTTCTAGCCTCAAAAGTAAAGAAGGATAATGTTCCAGGGCTTAATGAGATGAGCTAAGGAAGAAGAGTTGAAATTGTCATGGTTGCCTCTTGCTGCACAAACCCAAGTAGAGATCAGCTAAGGGGAGCTCAGGTGATGTTTTCCAAAGAGGTCAATTATCTGGGATACATGGTACAAGACCAGGAATGAAGAATAATGAATATGATTGAAGGCAAACAAAATTCAACATAGTTTTACCTTACTTCTGCCAGCTTTTATTCCTCATCAAATTCCCACCAACTACCATATTGCAGTGTTCAGGCACAAGCTGCTTATAAGTTTTGGTTGTAGGCTCTCAACTTCACCCTACTGCTGACAGGAATCCACAACTGCATTTCAGAATAGCCTTTTACTAAGTGTATCACTCGGGCCTCTCCTGTCTCAGGATTGAGCTGGTGAATATAAACAGATTATTATCAAAGGAAACCGGCCCTTCACTACAAGAAATACCTAAGTTACAGTAATTGGGGAAAAAGAAACTGGATAAATTAGGGAAACACCCTGAAACTAAACATTCCAAACTGGAATATGCAGGGGGAAATGACCTAATTTGAATGGAACACAAAAACAAGGAAAATGATTGTAATATTCAACCAGTCATACCCTGAAAAGTGTAAGGCCCTGACTTCACTCTCTGACATCTCATGACCCTTATAAGAGTGGGCAAAGACAGAGCATTACTGTGTGGTGCTCTATTTAAAAAAAAAAAAAAAGGAAAGAAAAGGAAAGGGGCCAGAGCGGTAGGGTGTTTGCCTTGCACAGGGATGACAAAGGACAGATCATGGTTCGATCCCCTGGAGTCCCATATGGTCCCCTAAGCCAGGAGCGATTTCTGAGCGCTTAGACCAGGAGTAACTCCTGAGACTCACTAGATGTGACAGAAAACAACAACAACAACAACAACAACAAAAAGTAAAGTCTAATCTGAGATGACCAGTAGAAGGCTAATCCTTGCTACAATTGGGGCAAGTTTACAATATTGAATAAGCTATTTTAATATCTGGAGATAACCAAAGTCAAAAATGAAGGCAAAAGAAACCAGTCAGTATTTTCAGGTTTGTAGGCCAAGTGTTGTCTATGGTATAAATTATCAAGATATTTTCAACCAAAAAAAAAGTGTTAGAATTTTTTAATTTCTCAACAGACCAAGGTGACTGAATTTGAGGTGGCCCCATTAGTAATCAAGTTCTTGCAAATCTCTGCTATGTTAGAAATATCTAGACTTATGGGACCTCCCTGACTGTTTTTTTTTTTTTTAATTGACAATACCAGGGCCGGAGGGTGGCTCAAGCCATCAGGCATCTGCCTTGTGTGGGCTAGCCTAGGAAGGACCACCGTTTGATCCCGTGGGTCTCATATGGTCCCCTAAGCCAGGAGCAATTTCTGAGTGCATAGCCAGGAGTAACCCCTGAGCACCACTGGGTGTGGCCAAAAACCCAAAATAAATAAATAAATAAAATTGACAATACTATTAATAATAGTTTCTTGTGGACACAATTCCAACATCACACCTATCACCAGTGTACCCTTCTGCATGATTTGGGGGATTTTTGTTGTTGTTGGCTGTCTTGCAAGTAAGTACTCTGCTCATTTTACTATTTTTCCACTACCACTCCTACCCCCATTCTTCCAAAAAGACTGGAAAATGACTGTAAAAGGAAGGAGATTAGAAAGAAATACAGTTTAAGTTAGAAATACTATATTGGATAAAATCACAAAGTAAGTTCTCTCTCTTTTCTTTCTTTTTCTCTTTCTTCTCTTTCTCTCTTTTCTTTTTTTAAATATTTTTCTTGACCTTTTCTCTCTCTCCTCTTTTTTTATTGTTTTTGTTTTTGTTTTTGGGCCATACCCAGAGATACTCAGAGATTGCTATTGGCTCTGAACTCAGAAATTACTTCTAAGAGGATCAGAGGGGAGAACCATATATAGAATGTGGGAGAAGGGGAATGTGGGTGATAGAACCTGGATTGTCAAGGCAAGCAACCTACCCACTATACTATCCTGTAGGCCCAGTACTTTTTCTCATTTTTGATACGATCTTCTTCAGGAGCTTTTCTCTCTTGACTTGCCTCTTTTATTTTCCTGGGAAAGGATCCTTAACATATTCAAATTACAATCTAATCAAGCCTGAGAGTCAGGCCCAGTAAGAGGGAGGGAAATCTAAGACCTAACTTTCCACATCATATCTTTTTCATAGCTGCAAGAAGAGTGTCCCATCCCTTCAAGGGGGAATCCCATTATTTATAAACAATATCACTGTGAGGAGCATAGCTTTGTGATAGTGGGTGTTAAAAAGGAATTAGAGTTATAATTATGCATTAAAATGTTTCTAATGTATATAAAATTCAACCTTTCACTCCTTTGAGTAGAAGAAAAATAAGGAATGATCAGTAACTTTGAGCTTTTGTTTTTTTAATATTTCTTATACTTCCTGCAATTTTATGGAAGAGAGATGCAACATAGATCTTTATGAGAAATAATAGTTCCTCCTTTATGCACATTCTAGTCAGCTGTTGGAGACAGTAAACATGGGTCTGCAAAATTTGAAGAAAGAAGAGAACATAACAATCTGAAAGCCATCTCTGTCTCTGCTCATAGGATGGTGTTTGATAGTGGATGAGAAAGAGGCAAACCTCATATCCTCCTAGGCTGTTTCAAGCTATGCTTCTTTCTCTGTGAATGGCTCAACATTCCATACCCATTATTGAAGCTGATTTATGGCCATGAGCCACTGGAACTCCAGAGTGTTTTTGACAAGATTCAAAATTCAGTCATGATAAACTCACAATAAAATAGGGACCAAAAGAGATGTCTCAAGTTTGTAATGGATCCACAGCCAACATTAGACTCAACTGCAGAAAGCTAAAACCCTTCTCTTTGAAATGTGTCTTAGGGCAAGAATGCCAAGTTTCTTTACTCTTATTCAGTATAGTTTTAGAAATCCTCACCACAACAGTCCAAAAGAATAAAATCAAAAGCTGTGGGTAGGGTGTTTGCCTCGCATGCAGTGACCTGAATTTGTTCCTTAGTACCCCATATGGTCCCCATCATCCCATATGATCCCCTGAATCTACCAGGAGAAATTATTTCTGAGTGCAGCAGAAACATGAGTGACCTCTGAGTGCTGCCCGGTGTGGCCAAAAAAAAAAAATGAAACAAAAACCTGGAAAATAAGAAATTAAATTAGTATTACTCACAGAGGACATGGAAACCCTAAAGAATTCACCAAAGAACTCTGAGATATCAGCCAATATACACTGGGGCCTAAGTGACAGCACAGATCATTTACTTTGCAGGTGGCTGACCCAGGTTCGACCACCAACATCTCATAGATCCCTTATCCTACCAGGAGTGATTTCTGAGCTCAGAGCCAGGGGTAATGCCTGAGTGCCGCTGGGTGTGGCCTCCCAAACAAAAGATAAATAAATAAAAATACTTATATTTATACAAATAAAAATACTAAAAGAGAAATAAAAAATAGAACACATAAATTTAAAATAATATCCAAAACCATCAAGTGCCTATGAATCAATTTAAAAAGACTCAAACATTGGAAAAATTTTAAGTTACTGTTAAAGTAAATAGTTTAGAGAACCAGGAAATGAAAAACTATTCCATGTGCATGGATTGGAAGATTTACCATACTGAAAATAATTATTCTACCCAAAGCATTATACATATTGAAAGCAGTGTGTTCCAAAATTCTTAAGTACTTAGAAAAAAATGCTACTTGAATTTGTATATCATTACCACCAAACTTAGCCAAAGTTATACAGACAAAAAAGGAAGCATCACAGTTCTTGACTTTAAATCATACTATAAAACTATAACAATCAAAAAGGTCCATGGTGCTGGAATAAAGATAGGCTCTCAGAGTAATGTAGCTGAATTGGGAGTCAAAGATAAGACAATTTATTTATGACAAGAAGCTTGGTGAATTCAAAAATCAAGCATTTTTTTTTTCAACAAATGATTCTGCATGCAAAACAGCTACATGTAAGAAAAAAAACTTTGACCCATTTATCACACCACATGCAAAAGTAAAAGTGTATTAAAGATCTCAAGATTAGGTCAGAATTCACAAAATACATTGTGGAAATCATAGGCAGAATTCTTCACAATATCAATTTCAGAGATGTCATCATTGATTCAACTCTATTGGAAAAATTAACAAATACAAAAAAATTTAATAGAATTACATTAACTTCAAACATTTATAGACAAAAAAAATACATGGGCTAACATCGTTCTTACTGGCAAAAAATTGAAAGATTTCCATTAAGTTCAGGCACTAGAAAAGGATGTCCATTGTCTCCACTCTTTTTCAACATAGTATTAAAAGTTCTAGCAATAGCAATCAGGCAAAAGGGGGAAATAAAATAATTCCAGATTGAAAAAAAGGAATTCAAACTATCTCTATTTGTGATAACATGATGATATACATCGAAAACCATAACGAGTCCACAAAAAAAGCTTCTAGAAACAATAAGCTAATACAACAAAGAGGTCTGCTACAAAGTCAATACAAAAAAAGACAGTTGCATTCCTTTATACAAATAATGACTGAAAAGAAAAGAGATTTTAAAAAATCTATCCAGTTTAAAGTAATATCCAAAACTATCAAGTACCTAGGAATCAACCTAACAAGGGAGGTGAGAGGCCTATACCATGAAAACCTCATTCATGACAACATTCTTCAAGGACTTAGAAAAATCAATTGTAAAATTTGTGTATAGCCATAAAAGACCTGGGATATCCAAATTCATATTGAAAAACAAGAAACTGGGAAGCATCCCATTTACCTAACTTGAAACTCTGCTAAAGCAGTAGTGATCAAAATAGCATGGTATTGGAACAAAGACAGACTTTCAGACAAGTGGGTCAGAATACAATATTTAGTGACAAACCGTCACATATATGGTCAATTAATCTTTGGTAAAGGAGCCAAGAACTTGAAATGGAATAAAGACAGTATCTTCAACAAATGGTATTGGAACAATTGGACATGCATGTGTAAGAACTTAGAATGATCCACATTTCACACCTTACCCAAAAGCCAATTCAAAGTGGATTAAAGACCTTGAGATTAGTTCTGAATCCATAAAATTCATTAGAAAAACAGAGACAGAACACTCCAAGGTTAAGACTTCAAAGAAGTCTTCTATGATAGGATGCTAATGGCAAGGACTATAGTATCAAATCTGAATAAATAGGACTTTGTCAAACAAAAAAATTTCTGTATGGCAAAAGAAACATGGGCTAAAATTAGAAGACAGCTAACTTAATGAATTTTTAAACAACACATTAGATAAAGGTTTGATATCTAAGTTATACAAAGTACTCACAAAGGTTAACTCCACAAAACCTAAAAACCCCATCAAAAAATGGGAAGAGGAAACAGAACCTTCTTTGAAGATCAACAGATGGCACATGAGAAAATGCTTATCATCACTTACATTTAGTAATCCAAATCAAGACAACAATGAGATGCCATCTTACACCAATGAGTATGGTTCATATCAATAGCACTGGAAAAAAATCCCACAGAAAGTTTGATAAGTTTGAAGAGAATATACTGTTGGCTGTAGGCATATGAAAAAGTGCTCACTGTTACTTAATGTTGTTTAAAAGCAAATAATGATGACAATACATCATCTCACACCAGTGAGAATGATATATATCATAAATATTGAAACCCACTAGTGCTGTCAGAATGTGTTGAAAAGAAACTTTCATTCACTGTTTGTAGGACTGTCTGGTTCATTCTCCATAGTAATCAATATGGAGATTTTTTTGGTTTTTGGGCCACACCCTGTGACGCTCAGGGGTTACTCCTGGCTATGCGCTCAGAAGTTGCTCCTGGCTTCTTGGGGGACCATATGGGGCGCCGGGGGATCGAACCTCGGTCCGTCCTAGGCTAGCGCAGGCAAGGCAGGCACTTTACCTCCAGCGCCACTGCCCGGCCCCCATCAATATGGAGATTTAAATACATAAGAATAGAGCTTCCAGGTGACCCTGTGATCCCATTTATTAGCATCTATCTGAAGAATCCGGGAAACATTAATTTGAAAAGATGTATGAACACCTATGTTCATTGCAACACTAAGTACAATAGCCAGAATAGAAAAATAACCCAAACGTCTAATGACAGATGACAGGGAGAAGCTAAAGTATGACATATACACAGTATAATACTGCACATCTATGAGAAGATTAAATATTGCAATTTTCTGTAATTTGGAAGGAACTGGAGGGCATCATGCTCAGTGAAATAAGTCAGGGGGAAAGAACAAATACTGGATGACCACATCTATGGTATGTAGAAAACAAGGGAATAGATAGTAGCTAATAAGGATAAACTCTTGTCCTTTGATTTCAAAACTTAGGTTTCAAAATACTGTGTTGGGGTTGGAGAGATAAGGTAGAAAGGCAGATTACCAGTGACATCAGGAAAGTAGTGGAGGATCTTCAACATTTGGGTGGTAGTGAAGATACAGCAACTATGTTACCTAAACTACAATTTTTTGTTTGTTAGTTAGTTTGTTTGATTTTGGTTTTTGGGTCACACCAGGCAGCACTCAGGGGTTACTCCTGGCTCTATGCTCAGAAATCGCTCCTGGCAGGCTCAGGGATCCATATGGGATGCCGGAATTTTAACTGCTGTCCTTCTACATGCAAGGCAAAATGCCTTACCTCCATGCTATCTCTCTGGGCCCTAAACTACAAATTTTAAAAAGAAAAAAAAATGAGCTTGGGCCCACTTAGAGTTATATCTAACTAAAATTGGTTAAGTAGAATTAATAAGATAGGCATTTTATTATGTATCTAGTTAAATTATGTTTCCCTATACATTTTGTATTATATACCCTACTTGAAAAGCTCAGTAGTAGCCTGATAAAAAATGAAAGTGATCATATGAAAGTATCCAAGGAAGGTCTGCAGTGTATGACTAGAAGTAGTAGGTTGTATGTACAGACAAAAGAAAATATATAGTGCTAAAGAGATTTTGATAAACCTGAAATATCCTGAAGTACTATTATAAGAACAGCAATCAGTCATGCAATGTTATATAATGCATCTTCTGAATAGTATCACCTCACAGACAAATTTTTTGTCACCCAGCTTTACAGAAGGTAAGAGGATAAGTGATAACTACCCTTCCCCCACCATAAATGAGAGGATTTTGTTTGTCTTTAGGTATTCAGCTTTCGAAGGTAAATAATGGGAGATGAACATCAGAGAAAGACAGAATTCATGTATTTATGTGTTTATAGAACAGACTAAGAAATAACCCAGCTCAATTTGTGGCTCTTAGGTAAAGAAATAACTGCCAGCTTAGCCATAATTTTGTCCCATAACTGAGAGATAGTTGGAGTAAGACTAGAATAACTATTTATTTTCAGATGAGGGTTTTTCCTTATTTTGTTGTAAGTACATGGTAACAAAAGTAGAACCATCATAGTAAGATACAGTAGAATGTATTAATACTACTTGTTTTGTAATTATGACCTAAATTTGAGATCGACATAGAATTTGTATCTTCAAAATTTCTGAAAACCAATAAACAAAACAAGAATTCATTTTTTATAAATATTTCACTCAGGAAAGTTTTCAAAGTAACACTAAAATACTGTTGCAGTGGCTAACGCATTTCCGTATGTGTTCCAGCAATGTTTCCCCTTACCCTACAAAGTTAAAATGCTCTTGGAAGTTTATTCTTTAAGCAAGGATGAAATAAATTATTAATTTCTGGTGAATATGTTGCTTAGTTCTCTGGGCTGAGATTTGTATTAAAATTTTAGTGCTGGTGGAGCTGGAGAGATAGCACAATGATGGGCATTTGCCTTGCATATGGTGGATTCAGGAGGGACCCGGTTCAATTCCCGGCATCCCATATGGTCCCCCAGTCTGCCGAGGTGATTTCTGAGTGCAGAGCCAGGAGGACCCTTGAGCTCTGCTGGATGTGTTCTAGAAACCAATTAATCAATAAATTAATGTTTTAAGAAAAAAAATTCAGTGCTGGGGTTCCAGAGAGATAGTACAATGGATAGGGTGGTTTTCTTGCATGTAACTGACCCGAGTTCGACCTCCAGTATCCTTATGACTTTCTGAGGTTCACCAAGAATGATGTGAGGGTAGAGCAAAGAGTAAGCACTGAGCACTTCTAGGAATGGCCCCAGAATTAAAAAAAAATTTTTTTAATTAAAAAAATAGGCTGTGGCTGGATTTTGGACTAAAAAAAACATCTTTTGGAATTGAACTGAGGTACGTGAGCCCAGCTATGGATTGTGGGTGAAGTCTGGACTAAAAAAAGAGCCAGCTTAAACAGAACTGAAGGGTGTGAGATGAGTAAGAGAGTGGCCACTATGAAGTCAGGTATTTCATTTAGTCAAGGAACTGCACCTCAACTCAAAGAAATTATGGAATGAACCAAACAAATAGTAAGCAAGACTCGAGAGGATATGAGAGTGGAAATGGGAAAACTTCATACTGAAATAGCAGGCCCATAAAAACCTGGTAGGCAAAAAGAAAGAAAGAGAGAAAGAAAGACAAGAAAGAAAGAAAGAGAAAGAAAGAAAGAAAGAAAGAAAGAAAGAAAGAAAGAAAGAAAGAAAGAAAGAAAGAAAGAAAGAAAGAAAGAAAGAAAGAAAGAAAGAAAGAAAGAAAGAAAGAAAGAAAGAAAGAAAGAAATAAAGAAAGAAAGAAAGAAAGAAAGAAAGAAAGAAAGAAAGAAAGAAAGAAAGAAAGAAAGAAAGAGAGAGAAAGAAAGAAAGAGAGAAAGAGAGAAAGAGAGAAAGAAAAAAGAAAGAAAGAGAGAAAGAAGAAAGAAAGAAAGAAAGAAAGAAAGAAAGAAAGAAAGAAAGAAAGAGGGGCCGGAGAGATAGCATGGAGGTAAGGCGTTTGCCTCTCATGCAGGAGGTCATCGGTTCGAATCCCGGCGTCCCATATATGGTCCTCCCGTGCCTGCCAGGAGCAATTTCTGAGCCTGGAGCCAGGAATAACCCCTGAGCACTGCCGGGTGTGACCCAAAAAAAAACCACAAAAAAAAAAAAAAAAAAAAAAGAAAGAAAGAAAGAAAGAAAGAAAGAAAGAAAGAAAGAAAGAAAGAAAGAAAGAAAGAAAGAAAGAAAGAAAGAAAGAAAGAAAGAAAGAAAGAAAGAAAGAAAGAAAGAAAGAAAGAAAGAAAGAAAGAAAGAAAGAAAGAAAGAAAGAAAGAAAGAAAGAAAGAAAGAAAGAAAGAAAGAAAGAAAGAAAGAAAAAGAAAGAAAAACAAACTCACTGGAAAGCTTCAGCAGCTACTAAGAACAGAATCAGTGAGATGGAAGATGAGCTACATAATAACTCCATAGAACAGGAAAAAAACCGGAAAAAAGCCTGAAAATTACCAAATAATGGAAAGAAATCTCAAAGTAAGTGAACAGACAACAATAGACATCTGGGACAAACTCAACAAAACAAGAATATAATAATAAGAATTATAAGAATAATTGGGGTCCCAAAGGGCCAGGAAGAAATTCCCAATGAAGAAGCAACAGTCAAAGATATTATTGCTGAGAAGTTCCCAGAACTTAAGAGTGCTTGCATTCATATTCTGGGTACCCAAAGAGTACCAACTAAAAGAGACCCAAATTAAAGTACCTGTCACATCCTAGTCACAATGATGAAAATCTCAGATAAGGACACTAAAAGCAGCAAGATCAAAGAGGGATATTATTACATACAAAGAAGCATCCTTAATATTTACAGCATATTTATCACAAGCAACCCTCAAGCAGTGGTGGGATATTGTGACAAAACTCAATGAAATAAACTTCACCCAGTTAGCCTTTCATTCAGGTTTGAAGGAAGGAGTCACTGCTTAATACATAAACAACTGCTCAGGAACTTTACAGACTCAAAACCAACCATAAAAGAACAATTGAATGGTCTATTTCAAGGCAGACAAGTCTCACAAATACACTAAACTGTTTCAAAGAGATGACACAAAACTCCATGACAATAATCTCAACATCTGGGGTCTACATGCATCAGTTAAGAAACAGAGAGGCAAATGGATCAGAAACTTGAATCAAACAAGTTTCTGCCTGCAAGAAACACATGTGAATATTCAGGGAAAACATAGACTCAAAGTCAAGTTTGGAGGATAATTCTTTAAACAAAAACTCCCTTAAAAAGACTGACGTGGCAAAACTGCTATCAGATGACATAGACTTCAGGCTAAAAAAGGTTATTAGAGACAGAGTCGCTTCTTAATAATCAAGGTATATGTATACCTATATTTATTACAGCGCCATTTACAATAGCCAGAATCTGGAAACAATCCAGATACCCAACAGCAGATGAGTAGCTAAAGAAACTGAGGTACATATACACAATCGAATACTATGAAGCTGTCAGGAAAAATGAAGTCGTGAAATTTTAAGTACATGAAACTATTATGCTGAGTGAAATGAGTCAGAGGGAGAGAAAAACAAAATAGTCTTACTCCTCTATAAGATTTAAGAGAAATATAAGACAGTAGGTGAGGGCTGAAAAGACCAGCCCACGATATGAATCTTACCACAAAGAGTGGTGAGTGAAGTTAGAGAAATAACTAAACTAACAACTATCATAACAATGGTAGTGAGAGGAAGAAATAGAATGCCTGTCTTGAAATTAGGCAGGGGGTTGGGGACAAGAGAGTTGGAGGGCATTGGTGTTGGGAAGGTTGAGTGAAGGGGGATGTTCTATTTATGATTGAATCCCAACTACAAACATGTTTGCAATCATGGTGCTTAAATAAAGATTTTTATTGAGACCATTGTGAATTGCAAGTCTTTCATGACTGTATTTCAGTTACATAGTGACAATGAATTAGGGCCATTCCCACCACTAGTGTTGATCTTCCTCCACCATAATTCCCAGCACGTATCCCATACCTCCATCCTTAGCCCCCTAGACTGGTACTGTAACATTTTATGTATAGCTTGTTATACTCAGAGTCTCTTGATTCTACCGTCATTAACATTGGTTTGGGTATCTATGAATGACTATTTCTTATTTCCACTGTATGCTTCTGAGACCACTTGACCCCTGGATCCCATCCACTTTTTTTTCCCTTTACTCAGTTTGTAAAAAAACATAAATATGAGTCACAACAAGATGATTCATGTTCTATGGTTCTGTAAAAAGGGCAGTGGCCACTATCTAGAATGATGCTATAAGTATAAATAAAATTAAAAGGAGGAGCAGATGTGGCAGTTTGGTTGTTTGTTTGTGGTTTGTTTTTGTTTTGTTTTGCTTTTGCATAGGAGCAGTAAAAGTTGGAGAAAGAAAGAAAATTTTCTTGGCTGAAGATATACAGGGTGTTCTATCCTTGAAGCATACTGTCATGAGACTGACTATAGGTTCAGGGTATGTTAGCTGTCAAAACCCAAGGACTTTCTTATGGTCCCAGGAAAAGTTCTGCTTAGTCTCAGTGTCAAAGTCAGTCCTCTGTAATCAGAGATCTTGGTTTTTGCACAGATCCTAATCTCCACAACTATAAAATACACCACACATGTTGAAAATGTGTTAGAGTAGCAATAAGAAATTAATAGAGTATTAAAACTTGGCCCTGGATTTTTGCAATGCCTAGGTAGTAAAGATCAAAGTAAAATAGAAAATTAATTTCATAATGTAGATTGTCAAAAATGTCTTAAATGTTGTACATTAAAATCATATGTTAAAGTTTTTGGGGGGGAGGTTTGGGCCACACCTGGTGGTGCCCAGGGGTTACTCTTTGCTCTGTGCTCAGAAATTACTCCTGGCAGGCTCAGGAGACCATATGGGATGCTGGGGATCAAACCCAGGTCAACCGCATGCAAGAGAAACACCCTACCCGCTGTGCTACCACTTTGGCCCACATGTTAAAGTTTTAATCAGAATAACTTTCCTTAGATTTCAGTCAAAGATTTTCTCTACAGCTCCTATGTACTTGAGTAGAGCCCTACCATGATACAATGAACAGATAAATGTGATAACTCAGTACAAGTGCTTGAATTTCAGTCCACTTCAAAGATGATTTACTATAAGGTTTGTGACCCAATCTCTTGATTTAGAACTGAAACTATTAGCTTCTCATCAGAAAATTCTTTTGAAGAGATAAATGATTTGCAATTTTAGACTTTATAACACTGTCTCTCTGTATTTATGGTTCCTATTATTATTTCTAAGAGTAAAAAGAGTGTCCTAAGAAGGATAAAGATTTCTTGTGAAGAAAAGCAACACTTGAGAGATAATGGGCAACTTAATTATTATGACTGAGCCAAGTGACCAAGCACAAACCAAATATATAGTCATATAAAATTAATCCTTATGTAGTTGGAGTCAAGAAATAGTTTGGTATTGTACCCTATATGCAAGCTATCAAATTATCCTGTTCTTACTGCTTGGTTTCTGGGATAATATAGGATGCATAAAAATCTGAAAGAAAAGACTTTACCACTCATAATTTAGTAGTAGGATGAGGTTGATATCAATTTTCTACCCCTTCATTTCACCAACATGATACTTAAGATGAACTTCAGTGGGGGCCAATAACTCAGCGGGCTTGAGGTTTTGTCTACAGGAGCTTGGTTGTTCTAGGATACTCAGAAAGTTTCTATTACATATACCATTTATTTACTTATTTATTATGGCTTCTTGTTACTAAAGATGGTAGATGGATGACTGTTTTCAGTAAACTTCCAGAAAAAAATTAATACTTTACTCAGGAGCCACTAGATGGCTCACCTAAACTAAATTTATATTCTGTACTTGAATGAAACCATTATAAACTGGGCTTAAAAACTGGAAGTTTGGGTGCAGATGTATCTTAATTTAATGTAGTCCCATTTATGTTTTCTGGAGCCAGAGCAATAGCATAGCAGTAGGGCGTTTGCCTTGCATGCAGCAAGACTCAGGATGGATCCAGATTCGATCCCCGGGATCCCATATGATTCCCTGAGCCTGTCAGGCATGATTTCTGAGTGCAGAAGTGCAGAGCCAGGAATAAGCCCTAAGCACTGCCAGTGTGGCACAAAAAAAAAAAAATCATGTTTTCTTCCACTTGCTTGGTCAATGGCATTTCATCTTTTAAGATGCTTCCAGTTTCAATATCATGAAGAGATCTGAGTATATTTTCTTCTTCATTCTAATATGGAGATCTTTGATTCATTTTGATAAGACTTTCTTGTGTGGTGCTCTAATTTTGCATGACTGAAACTCAATCATGAACAACTTTGTAACTTTGTATCTCATGGCAATTCAGTTTATATATTAAAAACAAACAAACAAAATAACCTAGAGTTGACAAGGAGCTATCATACAGTGAACAAGGCATTTTCCTTGCTTAGGACTAACCTAGGTTAGAACCCAGGCATTGTATATGGTCCTGTTAACTGAAGAGTGATCCCTCAGCTCAGCGCTAGCAGTAAGCCCTGAGTACCAATGAATATGCCCCAAACAAAAACCAAAATAAAAAGGAACTGGAATTTTAAAGCAAATTAATTAAAATAGCGAACATTCATGCTCTTTTAAAATGTATGGAGGCAAAGAAATTAGGTCCAGTTACACATTAGTTGTAGTTTATTTATTGATTAATGTGTTCATAAAGCAAATGATAGAATTTTATAAATACACTGGATTCACTATTTATTGCAGGACTATTTACATTCACTAAGAGCTAGTGACAAACTAAATGTCCTTAGCTGACAAATGGAATACAGAATATTTGTTTCATCTCAAAAACCATCAAGTTCTCATTTGCTTACTCAGAAATATCATAGGGTCTTCATCCAGATCAGTTTTCAAACAATACTTTTCCACTTTATGGCCTAATTTTTAACTCCATGCATATCTTAGATCATAAACTCATGCAGTTTATTACAGGTGTGCTGACACTTGAGCCAAATGAAATTGGCTTATATGTCATATAAATGCAGAAACATAACCTAGGAAAAGACCATTGGAAATGGAGAGAGCTTGGAGTTGGACTACCAAAATAGGCCATATGCTGGTAGCTGATTCAGATTGAACTTTTAGAACTGGTCCTCTTATGCAACTTTCAAAAGGAGATAGAGTGTCTGAAGGAGGGACCCTGGGAAAATGGTGGAGGGATCTTAAAACATTGGTGGTGTAGCTCTACAACTATAAATCATTGAGTTAAATTCTATAGTAAACCTTATTGAAAAATTAAAAAAAAAAATAAAAGCAACTTTGCAGCTCACCTTCCCACCCAGTACTCTCTATGTTCTATGTTTGATTGATCATAATTATCACAGTGTATATTCAGTTTCCATGTTTGGATATTTCTGATATTTCTACTATCAATAACATCATAATGACCATCATATACATACTTATATAACTGTGTTATATATCTTTTTAAATATCTTATTCTGTTTGATATGGGAGGTCACATCCAGTGGTACTCATGGCTAAATATCATATAAATATTTTAGAAAGAATTGGTGCAAAATTCTCAACTCCTTACCCAGGGGTAGTAAAATAAATAATTTTCCCTATATATTCATAAAATCATTTTTAAATTTTGAAGAATGATTAGCAGAATTTCCTTTCAATGGAAATGCTTATTCAAAGACTAAATTTATGTCTTTGAGAGGCTAAGTAGTTTCTGGGAACTCTTCACTACTAAACTGGTTTAGAATGGTGCTTGCTTTGGCAATACATATATTAAGCTCTGGTGTTGCCTAGGCTTTTGGGAACACAATCTGAGTTCTAACCTTAACCTTCAGTCATGAAGCACACTTGTATCTGGACCAGCAGAGAGCGACATTGAGCTTTGTGTTAGTCTTGTTTGAACATTGATTCTTTCTTAACCTGACACCATGTGACAAGAAACATAATGGCGTGCTCGCTTCGGCAGCACATATACTAAAATTGGAACGATACAGAGAAGATTAGCATGGCCCCTGTGCAAGGATGACACGCAAATTCGTGAAGCGTTCCATATTTAAAAAAAAAAAAAAAGAAACATAACGGCAGCTATATATAACAGATGCTGTCTTCTCCTTTCCTATTTAGAGATTTTAAAATTGACGTGGAGTTTATATGCTTCAAATTTTACCATCTTAAAGTATAAAATTGAGTACCTTTTTTTAATATTCCAGAGGTTATACAACCATCACACCATCCAATTTCATAACACATTCCTCATCTCACCCACCCCGCAAAATATTCCCATGTTCCCCTTTCTCTCAGAAACACTAACTAATCTGAATTTATCTGATCTAAAGGATTTGTCTAATATAGATGCTTCCTAAAAATTAAATAATACAATTAATGTCTTTTTGTCTGGTTTCTTTTAAAATAAAGTTTCAGGGCTCACTTAGATTGGTGCTTCATTCCATTTTATATGGCTGAATAGTATACCAAGGCATATATATATATATATATATATATATATATATATATATATATATACCACTTTTTTTCTTTATTCATTCAAGACTAATCAACATTTAGATTGTTTCCCATTTTTTATATTATAAATGGTCTCTGAAAACATCCATGTGCAAGTTTTTTTATCTATGTTTTCCATCCTTTGAAGGGAATATAAATTGGAATGGAAATGCTGGGTTATTTGGTAACTCTGTTTAACTGTTTCAGATTGAACAAATCATGATACCATCAGCTATAAAGAAGGCTATTTATTGATAAATCACAGCACATTTGTCCACACATTAGAGTCATATTGTTTGAGTGTTAGCTGTGCCTCTTTCTGGTTATGCTTAGACAGGTTACTTGAACTTCATGGAAACTTCATGGAAATAATAATACCCTTTTCATATTATTACTATAAAAATCAAACTTGTAGATATAAGTAGACACCAAGATATAGTTTCTAACTTTAATATGTGTTTTACTATTTCTGCTATTAAAATTTGTATTATGACTGTTGTATTTTATTTTATTAACTTGATAGATTTTAAAAAGCAATAATTTTAAGGTTTCCGATTGAAATGGAGTAATCAGATATTATCATTTAAAAGGACTTTAAACTCATGGAAGGCTTTCTTAAGTAGGGTCCAACTACATTTGAGAGTAACCTGAATAAAATAGGCTTCACATGGTTCAATCCAAGCATATAATAATGTTCTAAGAAAACATAAATTGATTGCTGAAGCACTAAAGAATAATTAGTTAAGCTTTCTGATGAAGTCCCTACAAAAATTTCTGCACATCACACTGTATAGGAAACTCCTGAAATCTTCCCTTTATGCTTCTCTTACCAAAATTTTCCCCTCAGAGTAACTACTTATCTTTCTCTTCCTTTAAATCATAAGATCTCCATAATGCTAGTCATAACCCTTGGTAATTTCCTTCTGCTACAGAAAAGCTCATGTGACCCTGCTCTCAGTTTGGCTTTTAACCCCCTCACTTCCTGAGAAATTTAACGTGTTTTTCTCCTGGAATGTTTTTGTCCTTTTTCTCTTTCTTTCTTTCTTTCTTTCTTTCTTTCTTTCTTTCTTTCTTTCTTTCTTTCTTTCTTTCTTTCTTTCTTTCTTTCTTTCTTCCTTCTTTCTTTCTTCTTTCTTTCTTTCTCTTTCTTTTTCTTTCTTTCTCTTTCTTTCTTTCTTCCTTCTTTCTTCTTTCTTTCTTCTTTCTCTTTCTTCTTTCTCTTTCTTTCTTCTTTCTTTCTTTCTTTTCTTTCTTTTCTTTTTTTTCTTCTTCACTTCTCTTCTACTTCTCTTTTTCTTCTTCTCTTCTACTCTTCTTCTACTTCTCTTCTACTCTTTTTCTTCTTCTTTTTCTAAATCGAGAGCAGTCTCTAAAGTCTGATGAATAGCATGATTTGCCTTAGAATTCTTCACTGGCAGGCAGCCACTCTCAGTGTACCAGTAATTGTCCCCTGGGACATCCTGGGGAGGGTTGTAAAGATGCTAGATATGGCCTTGAAAAAAAACAACAGAGATAGATGCTGCTCCTGTCCCATAGAAGGGTCATCATGAAGAACTCTCTCAAGATGTCTTGCTTGGAAGTGTTGGTGGTCTCCACCAAAACCACAGAACTCTTCAATATCAAGTCAACTATTCCTACAAATACTGAAGTGGTGAAGAAAAGAAAACCATCACAATTATCATCCAAACAGTACCGGAATAATTGGTTAGACAACAGGAGTATTCTTGGCAAAAATATAAATTACATTGTTAAGAAAGTCTGCCAGCATGGACTGTTAAGCAAGCTTCAAAAAGAGAAGTGTGAGATGGTTTTAATCCTGGTAGAGTTAGGCTGATGTGACGTTCTCTTTAGATTTAGCAGTTTTTCAGGAAACTCATACATATTAATGAGGGGAAGGTCCTTATGTACAGTTGAAGAACCAACAATGGACCTCTAACTCTATGTCTCATACAGAAAATGGCAAAACATCACTGAGGTGTTTTTCTTAATATGATAATGAGGAGAATGTTAACTATGATCAAAGAGGGCTTTGATTTGCACAGTAAATGTTAGCCAGTACTGTCCATGCAGGGCTCTGGCATCTTTATCAGTATAAAAAATTAACTCGTGAGGTTCTGCTTTATGTCTCTCAAAGCCAAAAAAATGTAGTACCGTTTTCCAGAAAGAGGTTGTCATAGCTTCCAAGCTACAGCTTCAGACTACTTTAGTTTTTTGGTTTTGTTTTTATTTTTGGAGACCCAGAAGTGCTCAGGCCATACTCCTGACTCTGTGCTCAGGAATCACTCCTAGAGGACTCAAGGGCTATATGGGATACAAAGGATTGAACTTTGGTCAGCCATGTGCAAGAGCATTTGCTCTGACCCCTGTTTTAGCTTTCTTGATCCCAAAGAGTCCTTCTAAATTGGGGAGGGGGGCATAACAAAGAGAGGAGCAGAAGAAGATACGAAGTTGCAAAAAGTTTTGATTATTTGATTACATAGAGCTTTATCAAATAGTGCAGAGAGATGAGAAACTTCAGTTTTTTGCAATTATATTAGAGAAGATTTTACCTAGAAAATATCTGAAGTGTAATGAGGAGAGAAGGTGAGAAAGAGAATGACAACGATAGATATGATAATAATGAAGTAGAACCCTAAACCCCAAAAGAAGTGCTTTAAAAATTAGTTAAATCATATTTTGTATGTGCTCTATAGCAACAAATCCTGAAAGGCTTCCAGCTTGTTCTAGCTTCTCTATACTCCATTCTTCACACAATATTTTTATAATATCTATTACCAAGTAAGTCCCTGCTTTAGATCAGCCAGTTTCCTAAGTTAAGCCTCTGAACCACCAGACTCCTTTATAATATCTCCTGTCACAATGACTATTTTTCTATCCTTAGAATTTGCCACATTTGGGTACCAGAGCTCTAGTACAATGGGCAGGGTGCTTTCTTGGCACATGGCCCACCTTGTTCAATCCTTGGCATCCTCTACAGTTTCTGGGTGAGTGAGCCACTCTCAGAGGTGCTCAAGTATTTATCCTGGATCTGAGCTCAAGGATCACTGTTGTAGGGCTCAGAGGACTTTTGGGGATAGAATCTGGGTCAGCCACGTGCAAGTGCCCTACCTACTGTACTATCTCTCCCATCCCCCTTTTTCATTTTTAATAGAAATAAAACTTTGCAGCATTAGAAACAAACTTCTTTGCTGTGTTTGAAGTCTCTCTCATTGAGCAAAAAGGATTTGCCATTTTAAGGAAAAGAAGGCTAGGGGGAAATTATATATTCTTCCTTTATAATGACTTATGAATGACATCAATTATACCATTTATCCAGTTAACCAGACTATGACTATAATTTGCCTTTGAATAATCACCATATCAGAAAACATAAATGAGTATGTACCTTCAAATAAGATTTGTGAAAACATTTAAATTTCATATGGATGTTGGTTAAAATGTATGGTTAACAAGTATGCTTTGTTCTTTTGCTGATGGATATCCAACCCAGGGTCTCACATTTATGGGAAGTTCATTGAATGACAGGGCAAGCTTCTTACAACAAAGAACTTTGAGGAAGTACCAAAAATAGACCTTTAATAAAGATGTGTATTTTTTAGAGCCAAAACCAAAGCTACGAGGACTGTAGAATTCTTATTTTTGTATTCTTTTTTTAAAAAAAAAAACTATTATCATTAATAAGGCACGGTAGGGACCGGGCGGTGGCGCTGGAGGTAAGGTGCCTGCCTTGCCTGCGCTAGCCTAGGACGGACCGCGGTTCGATCCCCGGCGTCCCATATGGTCCCCCAAGAAGCCAGGAGCAACTTCTGAGCGCATAACCAGGAGTAACCCCTGAGCGTCACAGGGTGTGGCCCAAAAACCAAAAAAAAAAAAAAAATAAGGCACGGTAGTCACAAAATTGTTCATGATTGAGTTTCCTCATACAATGTGCACCATGAGTGCACATTCCCAGCCATCAATGTGCCCAGTTTCTCTCCTCTTCCCCACTTCCCTGAGGAGTCTCTGAGTTAGATTGTCTTTGTAGTTAATAAACTAGATAACTAGATAATCTGATATCTCTGTGTCTCTCTGTCTGTCTTTGCTCTCTGTTTCTCTGTCTCTCTGTCTCTATCTCTCTCTGTCTCTCTCTTTCTCTCTGTGTGCCTTTATAATAGACTTGAAAAGCTACAGAATTCTAACCAGCATTCAGATGTTTCCTTACGTTTGTCAATGCCCTGCATAGAAACACAGGCAAACTGATTTTAGGATCTGGATTTTAAGTTCCTGAAGGTCAAAGCAACTCTCTTTTTCTTTGCGGGTGCTTTTTGGACAGAGGTTTGTTCTAAGCCTTCCCTTAGACACTGTGGCAGATGCTCTTGTTCATCCAGGATCCTTCTTCCCTTAATAAAGCGAGTTTACTAGCAGTTTTCCCTTTGGTTTCATTTCTCTGCATTTCGGGCAGAGCCTGCTTTTGCTTTCATTTGAAAAAGCCCAAGAAGGTGGGGCTCAGTAGGCGGAGCCCTGCTTTAGAAATCGAGGCTCCCCGACGCCCCTCAGAGTCCACACAGGCTGTCTCTGCGCGCGCAGGTAGGGAGCGACTTTCTCAGAGTCGCCTCCGTTCTGTTATCTCTGGGGCACTTTACAATGGATGGGCTTTAGGGGCCGGAACCATGGCACAGTGGGTTGACCTGGACTCAATAGGGTCCCATATGGACCATAAATGTGGCCCCTATAGTCCCCCCACCTCCTTCGAGCCTGCCAGGAATAAGATTTCTGAGCTCAGAGCCAAGAGTAACCCCTAAGCTCTGCCGGGTGTGGCCCCCAAACACACACACACACACACACACACACACAGAGAGAGAGAGAAAAGTGGATGAATTGAATTTCAAATCATTTTTCGGAAGGGAATGAGGAGATGGGAGAGAAGAAGCATGAGTGGAAGGCGGGAGTGGGAGGTAACCTGTCAAGATGTCAAGATAAATAAGAGGTAATACCTGTAACCTTTTGTCTTATGTTTCACCATCAAGCCCATAAGTTTCTGAGCTTTCATGAATATGGTACAGGAGGTCCTAATAGATCCTTAGCACTCAGCAAGTCATCATGCACCGGCAGCATCTCCGAAATGACGTGGTGCTTAGACCAGACCCCATATATTTGCTCTAAATGCTATTAGGGAGGAGGAAGAGAGGCGAGCAGGACTTAGAAGCTGAGAGGCAGAGGAGAGAGGAACAGGTCGGTTTGAATAGCATGTCTTACAAGCATTGTCTCTAACCTATGTCAGAATTCAGTTTGGGCTTGTCTTACAACACAGATGCTACTTTCAAGTACCATTGTTCCAGCTGGATAGAATTCCAAGCAGAATTGCAAAGTGAAAATGGGATCAAGATGATACCCCTGCAGAAAAAAAAAGAAAAAGGCTATAAATCATATGCATTTTGCCGGGCATTGATTGACTCCAACTGCTTCTCCTCACGTTTTCTGCTACCAATGGAATTGGTTCATTGAGGATTGGGATTTATCATTTGGGTCAAGCTTAAATGAGAGAAAGAAGAAACTTTTGTTTATTGGGGAGGAGAGCACCTATCAGTGTTCAATGTCTGTTTCTGACTTGTGCTAAGGAATGACCCCTAACAGTGTTCAGGTAAACTATATGTAGTGCAGGAGATATCAGCCAAAATTTAAGCAGAGGGAACCTTATGCTAGGCATGTAAGTAAGTGCCTTGCCTCCTGTACTTTATCTCTAGTCCAAGAGAAGGCTTGATGGATGGCACTAAGGAAAAGCTGGCATGGTTGTAGTATGGTGACAATTTTGCTAGTTAAAGGATAGGATGGGATAGGATAGGATAGGATAGAATAGGATAGGATAGGATAGGATAGGATAGGATAGGATAGGATAGGATAGGATAGGATAGGATAGGATAGGATAGGATAGGATAGGATAGGATAGGATAGGATAGGATAGGATAGGATAGGATAGGATAGGATAGGATAGGATAGGATAGGATAGGATAGGATAAAAGGCTTCAGGTGCTGTAGGAAAAAGGTAAGACAGATGGAAGTCAGATAGTCCTTGCTTTGAAATTTTACCCATGAAGGTTTGAATTTATAAATATGTAACACTGAAAAAATTAACATAAATAGAGTATTTTAGTGTACTATTTCCTTCTTGACTTTTAAATTTTTAATTACTTTATTTAAAAGCCATGGTTCAATTGTTCATAATACAAGTGGTGCTTTATTTTAATAATTACAAAGTTTTTCATGATAGAGCTTTAGTCAGACAATGTACAACACCTTTCTTTCACCACTGTATTTTCCACCACCAATATCCCCAGTTTATGTCCTGCACACCCCCTCTGCCTCCCCTGTGTGTCTCTGTGGCAGATATTTTTTCTCTTTCTTTTTTCTTTTTTTTAATATTAGACATTGTGGTTTACAATATTGTTACTGAAGGGGTATCATGCATATCATTTTTATCTCCTTGCAGCAACAAGTTCTTGTCCAGAGTGATCATTTCCAACTATCATTGACATAGTAGTCCCTTCTCTCCTCTAACTGCATTCCCTGCTGCTTGTGACAAGCTTCCTACCATGGATTGGTCCTCCTGCCCCTAATCTCTATTGTCTCTGGATACAATTATCATACTATATATATATATATATATATATATATATATTCTACAAATGAGTGTGATCATTCTATGTTTATCCCTCTCCCTCTGGCTCATTTTCCTCAGCATAATACTCTCCATAAGCATCCATGTATAAGCAAATATCATGACTTCATTTTTACTAACTGTATTCCATTGTGTAAATCTACCATGATTTCTTTATACACTCATCTGTTCTCAGGCATTGGATTGTTTTCAGATTCTGGCTACTTTGAGTAGTGTTGTAATGAACATAGGAATTCAGAGAGCTTTTCTGTATTGTGTTCCTGAGATCCTTCAGAATATTCCCAGGGGTAGTATTGCTGGGTCATATAGAATCTCAGTTTCTAGTTTTTTAAGAAATATGAATATTGTTTTCCAAACAGGCTGAACAAGACAACATTAGCTATAGCAGTGAATGAGAACCTCTTTCTCCCTGCATCTGAACCAGCACTAGTTTTTCTTGTTCTTTGATGTGAGATGATATATCATTATTCTTTTTATTTGAGTCTCCCTGATGATTAATGATGTGGAGCATTTTTACGTGCCTTTTGTCCATCTGTCTTTCTTCTTATAATCATCTCTTCTTATATTTTAATGGGTTAAATGATTTTTTTCTTTTGGTTTGTCATTTGGTTTGGTTTGGTTTTTGGGTCACACCTGGCAGCTTCTAGGGGTTACTCCTGGCTGTCCACTCAGAAATCGCTCCTAATAGGCTCAAGAGACCATATGGGATGACAGGAATTGAACCCTCCAGCTGTCCTGGGTTGGTCATATACAAGGCAAACGCCCTACCACTGAGCTATCTCTCCAGCCCCGCTTTTTTCTTTTTAAGCTCTTTTGGTGCCTTTTATATCTTAGAGATTAACTCCTTTTCAAAAAGGTGAATAGTTTCTCCCATTCTGTGAATAGTTTTTTATTCTAATCACTTTTCCTATAAAGTGCAGGAACTTCTTTGTTTAATGTAATTTCATTTGTTTATATTTGCTTCTACTTCCTTTTTTAGTGGTGTTTCACCCTTGAAGATTCCTTTAGCTTCAATGTCATGGAGTATTCTGCTTATTTTTTGCTCTATGCACCTTATGGTTTTAGATCTGATATCAAGGACTTTAAACCATTTTGATTTGACTTTTTTTGCATGTCATTAAAAAAAAGGTGAGTTCACTTTTTTGCATGTAGTTGACCAGTTTTCTCAGCACCACTTATTAAAGAGGCTTTCCTTGCTTCACTTTGTATCTCTTGCCCCTTTATCAGAGTTTAGTTGCTTATAGAAGACTGAGGATTAGTCTTAGGATATTGTAATCTATTCCATTGATCTAAGGGTCTGCCTTTATTCTAGTACCATGCTGTTTTAATGACTACTATTTGAAGTTGGATAAAGGGATATCTTCCATTCTTTTTCCCAAGGATTACTTTAGTTATTCATGGATGTATATTGTTCCATATGAATTTCAAGAGTCTATTATCTACATCTTTGAAATATATCATGGGTATTCTTACAGGGACTGCTTTAAATTTTTACAATGGTTTTGGAAAACATTGCCATTTTGATTATGTTAATCCTCCCAATCCATGAGCAGGACATGTGTTTCCATTTCCTTGTGCCCTTTTTTATTTCTTGAAGCAGTATTTTATAGTTTTTTTATAGGTCTATCATATCTTTAGTTAAGTTGATTATAGGTACTTGATTTTCTGAGACACAATTGCGAATGGGATGTCATTTAATAACTTTCTTCCCTTTTATTATTTGTATGCAGAAAACCATGTTAATATTGTATGTTAATATTGTAGCTTGACACTTTACTATTCAGATCTGTTGTTTTAGAACTTATTTCATAGAGTCTTCAAGATTTTCTAAATATAGTATGTCATCTGCAAAAACAATGAGAGCTTGACTTCTTCCTTTTCTATTTGGTTACCTTTGGTATCTTTATTGCCTAATTGCTATGTATGGCAAGTAATTCCAGTACTATATTGAAGAGAAGTGATGAGGGGGGCAACCTTATTCTTTCCCACTGAATATAATGTTTGCAATGGGTTTATGGTAAATGCTTTAACTATATTGAGAAAAATTTCTTCAATTTGCATTTTGTTCAGTTTTTATCATGAATTGGTGTTGGGCTTTGCCAAATGCTTTCTCTCCAACAACTGATATGATTATATAATTTTTATTTTTACTTTAATTGATACTATGTATTATATATACTTATTTAAATATGTTAAACCATCCTTGCATCTTTGGAATGAATCCTAGATGATCATGATGTATATAACCTTCTTGATGAGCTGTTGGATTCTCTTTGCAAGCATATTGTTGAGGATCATTGAATCTGTGTTTCATCATGAACATTGATTTGTAGTTCTATTTTGAGGCATCTCGGTCTGCTTTAGGTATCAGGATGATGTTAGCCCCATGAAAACTATTTGGAAGTGTTCCTGTTTCTTTAATTTTCTGGAAGAGCTTCTTTAGAGGCTTGAAAAAAATTGTTAGTAAATCCATCTATGCTTGGTCCTTTTGTTTGGGGGAAGTCTTTTGATTACCATTCCAATTTCCTCACTAGTGATAGGCCTGTTCAGATATTCCAGATCAACTTAGTTCAACCTTGGAAGGTTATAGGAGCTCAAGAATTTATCCAGGTTCAACTGTTTTGTGACATAACAATTCTCAAAGTATCTCCGATTACACTCTAAATTTCTGTAGTGTCTATTGTGGCATCCCTCTTTTTATTTTGATTCAGTTTATTAGGGCTCTCTAAAGTCCTTATTAAAAAGAATATATAGAACATGACTAAAACTAGTTGGGTCTTCAGAACTACCATATTGTGGAGTTCTGCATTATTTTCCCATTGTAACCTTTGAAGTGTGGTGGTGAGGAAGGCCTCAATGACTAGAAAAAATGTTTATCCATTGATGAAGCACAGCAGCTACACTCTTTTGGAAGAAATGGCACACTGACCTGGCATTAAAATGGCTCTTCTGAGTAAATGAGGACTTGCTTCTAGACTGTCTACCTCAATTTCTTGGAATTGTGTCCTTCTTGACTTCCTTAAAGTCAAGTTTTACCAGTTTTCCCCCAGTGCTTGTCATTAGTTACAAAAATTCTCATCAGAGCATTTTTTCATTTGACTTTATGTGGTTCTGAGATATTAAGCTCGATGCAGGGAAATAAATCATTGTCTGATGATCAAAATCTATTTCAGTGATAATTGTCAATTGTCATGTGTAGGTATTCAGTTATTGAGTAAATCACTTTTCTTTTTGTGTTTTCATAATTAGGTCATTCCAGAGAAATGAAAATATTTAGTGTTTTTATATTCATAGCCTACTGTCATATGCTGAAAGGTAAGCTTTCATTAGGTTCTATATTTTAAATTCAAGAGCTTTTATTAGGTTCTATATTTTATTTTTTTTGTTTGTTTTGGGGCCACACCTGGCAGCACTCAGGGATTACTCCTGCCTCTGCACTCCGAAATCGATCCAGGCAGGCCTGGAGGACCATATGGGACACTGGTATACGAACCACTGTCAGTCCTGGATCAGCCAGTTGCGAGGAAAAGACCCTACCACTGTGTTATCTCTTTAGCCCCTATATTTTAAAATTTTAATCAGAAATTAAAACTAAGATAGAAATGTTAAGTCAACGTAAACTTTATAGAAAAGAGAGTGTGCTTTCTTCTTTGTTTCATAAGCTTAAACAAGAAGATCATTTCCTTTGAACAAAGATAAAGAGGAAATCTGAAAGAAACAAAATCAATCCTTTCCCACAGATAATTATTAAATATTGCTGAAGAAATGGCCTGGTTTGTCTACATATTTTTTAATTGTTTATTCAGGAGGCCTTAAGGGTTCCACTGTTGATTCTCAATCAACTAAGCTGGTTCTCAAGGCGAGGGCCAAAACACAGTGCTGCTCAGCCACCAATTCTGGAGGCCCCCAGGGCTGTATCTGATAATACTCAGAGCACTATGTGATGCCGGAAATCAAACTCAAGTCAGTCACTTGCTAGATTACATTCTAACCACTATAGTATCTCCAGAACCTTATTTGTTTAAACATCCTTTGTGCACATTATTTTGTTAGCTGGATTTTCCAATAAATATATTGTAAGGAAGAACTATATATTCTTAATGGAAAATGTCAGGATAACTCAAAAGTGGTATCATATGAGACCCTCCTGAAATCTCTAGACCCTGACAACTGACCAAGTGTATAAAGACATAAGAAGAGAGACCTTTTGGAATCTACTATTCACACTGTATAGATGGCAAATAGGTGTTCAATCAAAGAAATGACATGTTAAATGTCTATATGAAACAATCCCTGACATGATAAATGTCTATATGAAACAATCCTCTTGGTTATAAGTAGCTCATAACTATGTAATATTCTTAATAACAAAGTACATTTTATTTTGAGACTTTAAGATTTTTAGCTAGTTTTGTTAATATTACTTTAAGTTTATATATATAGAATACCCCTGATTATATTTTCAGCAAGTTGGATAAACAGTTTTAAGGAAGCCTTTAAGCATACTTAATCATGTATATGTATTTATATATATATATATAAAACGAGATTGAGTTTTTTTATTTTAAAAATATTTTATTGATTGCTTCAGTGTGCTCTACAATATCTTGGCAGTCCTTTTTATTCTGTTTATTTGTTTGAGGGTTAAAACCCAAGATGCCCAGGGGTTATTCCTGGCTCTGTGTTCAGGAATCATTCCTGGTGGGCACAGAGGACCAGAGGGAATGGCAGGAATTGAGCCTGGGTTGGATGTATGCAAAGCAAGCACTTTACCCACTATGCTAGTTCTCCTGGCCCTATAAAGTGTTTTTATAACTCTGCAGTAATTCTTGTACTTTTTAAAGGTATTTTCTGTCTTCTGAAGATGATTGATTCCCTTTCTTTTTTCAGCATTTACTATTACAGTTACCAAGGACCTGTATGTGGTAGAATATGACAGCAATGTGACCATTGAATGTCAATTTCCTGTAGAAGAACAGTTAGATATGGATTCACTAATTGTCTACTGGGAAGTGGACGGCAAAAAAATTACTAAGTTTGTGGATGGGAAGGAAGACTTGACTGTACAGCACAGTAGCTACAGCCAGAGGGCCCATCTGTTGATAGACAAGCTCTTTCTGGGAAAGGCTGCACTTCAAATCACAAAGGTGAAAATGCAGGATGCAGGGGTTTATTCCTGCGTGATCGGTTATGGCGGTGCTGACTACAAGCGCATCACTTTGAAAGTATATGGTAAGAATTGTTATAGAGATACTGGCTTTTGTAAATAGTACTGTGATGAATATAGAAATGCAAAGAACCTTTTTTCATAGTGTTTTTGGATTTCTAGGGTATACCCCTAAAAGTAGTATTATATAGAAGCTCAATTTCTAGGGTTTGTTGTTGTTTTTTTTTTTTAGAAATATCCATATTGTTTTCAAAAATTCTGGACTAGTCTACATTCACACCAGCAGTAAATGAGTCCTTTTATCCCCACATCCGCATTAACACTGATTGTTCTTATACTTCTTGATGTGTGCCAGTCTCTGTGGTATGAGTTGATATCTCATAGCTGTTTTGATTTTCATCTCCCTGATGATTAGTGATGTGGAGGATTTTTTTCATATGCTGTTTGGCCATCTGTACGTATTCTTTGAGGAAATGTCTGATTATCTCTTCTCCCCATTTTTGGATGGGGTTATATTTTTTTCTTGCTAAGTTTTATCAATAATCTTGGTTCAACTATATCTTAAACATTAATCCCTTATCTGATGGATAGTAGATGAATAGTTTCTCCAATTCCATGGGTAGTCTTTGTATCCTAGTTACTGTTTCCTTTGAGAAAGGAAATAGTTTATCAAAGATTAACTGGTCATATACTTGGGGTCAGTCTCAGAAGACTCAAGTCTATTCAATGGAATATGAAGATAGAAGAGGGTCTATCTTCATTCCACATCATTTTTAATGACTACTGCTTTATATTACAGTTTGGGAACCTTTAGAAAAGTGATGCTACCAATCTTTTTTCCCCAAGGATTCCTTTAGCTACTCGTGGGTGCTTATTGTTCCAAATAAATCTCAAGAGTGTTTGTTTTATTTCTTTGAAAAGTGTCATTAAATATGTACAATGCTTTTGGAGTATAAATAAATCTCAAGAGTGTTTGTTTTAATTCTTTAAAAAGTGTCATTAAATCTGTACAATGCTTTTGGAGTATTGACATTTTAATTAGGTTAACCCTCCGGATCCATTAGCAGGAGGTTTCATGTTTCAATTTCCTTGTGTCCTTTTTTATTTCTTGAAGCAGTGTTTTGTAATTTGTCTCTCACCTTTTTAGTTAAGTTGACTCCAAGGATTCTTGATTTTCTGAGGCACAATTGCGAATGGTATTTTTAAAATCTCTTTTATTATATGTATACACAAAAGCCATGACATTTGCATATTAATATTGTAGCCTGCCACTTTACTATACAAATCTATTGTTGCTATAAACATTTTTTGGTAGAGTCTTTATGAGTTTCTAAATAGAGGACCGTGTCATTTACAAACAGCTTGACTTCTTATTCCTATCTGGATCCTCTTGATATCATTTTCTTGACTAATTTTTATGGCAGGTATTAAAGATGAATGGCAAGAGGGGCAACCTTGTCTTGTGCCAGATCTTAGAGGGAAGTATTTGAGTATTTTTCCCATTGAGTATGTTTGCCTTGAGATTATGATAAATGACTCTATTGAGAAAAATGCCTTAAATTAACATTTTGTTCAGATTTTTTATCCTGAACAGGTATTGAACCTTATCAAATGCTTTTTCTGCATCTATTGATATGACATATGATTTTTATTTTTCCTTTTGTTGATATGGTGTATACGTTGTTTGATTTGCATATGTTAAATCATCCTTGCATCATTGGGATGAATTCTATATGGTATTGATGTATAACCTTCTTAATGAGCTTTTGGATTCTATTTGCACGTATTTTATTGAGGGCTTTACATCTATGTTCATCTGGAATATTGGCCTCTATTATGTGGCATCTCTATCTGCTTTTGGTATCAGAGTGACGTTAGCTTCATAGAAACTATTTGGGAGTGTTTCTGTTTCTTTAATTTACTGGAAGAGCCTGAAAAGTATTGTTAGTAGGTCCTTTTTTAAAGGTTTTAAAGAATTCCCTAGTAGATCCATCTATGCTTTGGCTTTTGCTTTTGGAAGCCTTTTAATTATTTTAATTTCCTAAATATTGATAGTTCTGTTCAGATATTCAAGATCATCTTGGTTCAACCTTGGGAGGCTATCGGATTCCAATAATTTATCCATTTATTCCATGTTTTCTTGTTTTATGGTATAAAGATTCTCAATATTTGAATATTCTCTGAATTTCTGTAGTGTCTGTAGTAACCTTTTAATTTCTAATTTGATTTATTATGTTTCTCTTACTTTGTGAGTCTTGCTAATTAATGGTTTATCAATCTTTTTGCTTTGTTTTGTTTTGTCTTTTTTGGGGGGAGGTCACACCTGGCAGCGCCCAGGGGTTACTCCTGGCTCTGCACTTAGAACTTGCTCCTGGCAAGTTTGAGACTACTTGGGATATTAGGGATTGAACTCAGGTCTGTCCTTGGTCATCTGCTGCAAGGTAAATGCCCTATTGTTGTGCTATCACTCCAGCCCCCAGTTTATCTATCTTATTTATTTAAAAATAATATTCTTTCTTTCATTGATCTTTTGGATTGGTTTTGGGGTTTCCAGTGTATTAATTTATGCTCTAAGTTTTTCTCCTCTAAGTTATTATCCTCTCATCTACCTATTTTTGGTTTATTATTGGTCTTTTTCCAATTTTAAGCTGTGCTAGTTATTTATGTTGTCCCTTTCTTCCTGATTAATGCTTGCAAAGCTATAAATTTTTCTCTTATTACTGCTTTTGCTGTGTCTCAAAAATTCTGATAATATGTTTATTCTCATTTGATTTCAGTAATATTTTGGTTTCCATTTTTATTTTATCTCTGACTAATGGCTGTTCAGTAGTGAGCTGCTTAATTTTGAGATTTTAAAGTTATTTCCACGTCTGTTTGTAGTTCACTTCTATTTTCATTGCATCATAATATGAAAAGATAGTCGAATTATTTTTATCCTCTTGATTATGAAAGTATGTTTTATGATCTAGCATGTTGTCTATCTTGGAGAATGTCCTAAGTGCATTGAAGAAAATTGTATATCTACATTCTTTTATTCACATATGTTCTGGGGATGAAAAGTCCTATATATGTTTACTAAACCATTCCCATTTTTTCCTTCAAATCTAGTGTTTTAGCCTAGTTGATCTTTCAAGAGGTGACAGAGCAATATTAAAGTGTCCCACTAGTATTATGTGGCTATTGATTTTTTTTCTTCAAGTCTATTAGCAGTTATTTTAAGCATCTTTCTTAATGTTTATTTGGGCACAGATATGTTTAGGGGTTCGATTTATTCATGATGTACATATCCCTTGATTATTATGTAATTCCCAAATATGTCTCTTATAACCTTTTGAGCACGAAGTCTATGTTGTCTGATATTAGTATGGCCACCTCAGCCTTTTTAATGGCGTTATTTGCTTAAATTATTGTCCTCCTACCTTTGACTTTGAATCTGTGTTTGCTTTGACTATTCAGATATGTTTATTGCAGGCTTGGAACGTTGAGTTTAATTTTTATTTATTTTTCTACTGTATGTCTCTTAACTGAGTGTTTAGTTCATTTAGTTCATTGACATTGAATTTTAGTTGACATTAATTTAGTACATTGAATGCATTTAAAGAGAGAGATGATTGTCATGGGATTTTGTATCATCTTTTTGTAAGAATTTGGTATTTGTTAGTCTGTCTTGCATTTCAGTAGACACTTTATTTCTTTGATGGTTGATTTTCGATCTTTGAGGCTGTGTATCCTTTCTTCAATCTTGAATGAAAGTCAGATGGGTGATCTTAGTGAGGCATTTATAATATTGAGCATTGTGCATGATAGAGGTCAGAGTTTGCTTTTTTGCATGTGGTTGACCCGTTGTCCCAACACCACTTGTTAAAGAGGCTTTCCTTTCCTCATTTTTAATTATTTTGCTTCTTTATCAAAGATTAATTGATTGTATGCCTGGGGTTCATTTTATGAATACTCAAATTATTCTATAAATTTTAGGGTCTGTTTTTATTCCAATACCATGTTGATTTGATGACTATTGCTTTGTTTAAAACAATTTAATATTGAGAAGCTGGAGAGATAGCACAGTGATAGGGCATTTGCCTTGCAAGCAGCCGACCCAGAACCAAAGGTGGTTCAAATTCCACATCCCATATTGTACCTGTGCCTGCCAGGAGCAATTTCTGAGCAGATAGTCAGGAGTAACCCCTGGGCGCTGCCGGGTGTGGCCCAAAAACAAACAAATAAAAAATAATTTAATATTGGAAAGAGTAATGATTTCCATCTTCTTTTTCCTAAAAATTGCTTTAGCAATTCATGGGCATTTTTTCTTCCAAATGAATTTCAGGAGTGTTTAATCCACTTCTTTGAAGAATCTTATGGGTATCTTTAGAGAGATTGCATTAAACTTGAACAATGCTTTGTGGAATTTTGCCATTTTAATAATGTTGATACTCCCAATCAAGGAGCAGAGTATATGCCTTCATTTCCTCATGTCTTTTTTTATTTCTTGAAGCAGTGTTTTATAGTTTTCTTTGTATAGGTCCTTCACCTATTTAGTTAAGTTGACAGGAAGGTATATGGGTTTCTGTGGTTACTTTATGAAAATAATTTTTAGTGTCTATTTCTTCTCTATCATTATTTGTATATAAGAAGACCATTGATTTTGTGTGTTAATTTTTTCAGCTTGCCACTTTGCTATACAAACCTATTGATTCTAGAAGCTTTTTGGTAGAGTCTTTAGGGTTTTCTAAATATCATATCACCTATGAACATTGTGAGCTTGAATATTTTTTTCTTTTCTGTCTGGATGTCCTTGATATATTTTTCTTGCCTAATTGTTATGGCAAGTATTTTCAGTACAATATTGAATAGAAGTGATGAGAGAGGGCAGTCTTGTCTTGTGCCAGATTTTAGAGGAAAAGCTTTCAGTTTTTCCCCGTTGAATATAACTTTTGTCATGTGCAGAGGTAAGTGGGCTTGACTATATTGAGAAGAGTTCCTTCCATTTCTATCTTGAGAGGTGTTTTTTTTTTTAATCATGAATGAGTGTTGGACCTTACCAATGTTTTCTCTGCATCTATTGATATGGTCATATGGTTTTTAATTTTTCTTTTTTAACTTTCTTTTTCTTTATTCTTCTTAGGTCCACTGGCATTTTTCCTTTTTGAAATTTTCTATGTCAATACCAATTAAATTTATTAAAAACAAATCCACTGTCAGGTTTACATTACAAGACTTAAATTTATAGTTAATCAGTAAAGGCAAAGATTAATTATACCAAGCATACTGAAAAACAAAACTCTCAGAAATGGTATAGACCAATTTTTCTCAAACTCTTTCAAACTTTTTTTTTCTTATTTTTTCCTCGGTCCTACCAGTTGACCCCCTAATTTAGTGCCATGACGCCCACTATGCAGTTTGCATTTGTGGCCCCCTTGAAATATCCAGGAGCAAAAAGAAGCCATATTTTGCCTCTGGTTGAGAACCAGTTGTATAACTATTTTCACTATGCATATATTCATTTTTAAAATCTATACCATTGTTTTCTTGGAATATATAAGAGGAACTGTGAATGGCAATTCCTGGGTACTGACCCACAAATGTGTCAACAGGTCACCTGGGTTCAAAGTTTTGGGTTGTTAAGTAGATAAATAAAGGAAAATACCTTATCTAACCACCTCTACTTTCACTGTTAAGATTCATAGAACTGAAAGTTGAGAAGATCCCAGAGAAAACTCGCTAATGTGAACTTAAAAATAGAAATCCCCTCCAAGAGAATCATCTACACATAGATTTCCCACAGTGACACCTCTGTCATTAAGACCCCCTTCCTGGTCTGTTGAGTTATTTAGTGTCATTGAGGTGAATTTTCTGTCATTAGTCAAATTTTAGAAACTCACTGCCTCTTTTTTAATTAAGACATTTTATTAAATGACTGAAATTAAATTGCCATCCAGTGACTTTATCATTGGCTAACACATTCATAATTAAAGTTAATAAAATAAATGTTAAAAGTTCACATTTATCATAAGTTCACATTTATATTAGATCATTGTAAATTACAAATTATATAGAAATGAAGAAAACTGCAACATTTATGTAGTATTTTTTGGTTTGATTCAGTTAATGCAACTCTGGTTAAGATAATAACTATTATTTGTCTCATGAAATAAGTTTAATTAATTATATTTCCATCAGCTTCTCTAGAACAATGATAGCCATGAAAGCATGTGATAGGTCCCCATGTTGGGATTTTTAACTTTCTTCAGTCCATCAACAAATAGCAGGCTATTCTGTTTATGTTCATAAGGAGAGTATTTGCCTTGCACAAGACCAACCTAGTACTGACCCAGGTTTGGTTTGACCTAGGTTTGATCCCTGGCATCCCCTATGGTCCCCAAGCCTGCCAAAAGTAACCCCTGAGCACCACCAGATGTGGCCCTAAAATAAAACAAAAAAGAATTATCAACAGCAGGTTAATACTAATAGCAGGTATTGTTGGGTCTGGCATGAAGAAGACTACCATAAACCAGACAGATATAAAGATATATAAATTATATGTTTATACTTCCAGAAAGGTCTCTTCTAGACTTGAAGGCAGTAAATAGAGGCAAAGCTGTCTGGATTGTGAAGAGAAATATTTTGTCATGTCACCTGAGCTCTGTAGTGTGCCATTTAATTTCCTTTGCTCTTGTCCTACAGAAGAAATCTAGAGCACAAATATTTTTGTCAAGAAGGAGTCTCTAACAAAACAAGCAGATGACCAATGACCAATATTTGTGGGTTGACTTTATTTGCCCATTTCTTTTTGTATTCTAAATTACTACATTGGGATCCTATCACAATTCAGCTTATTGTCATTTGAATGAAATGGTCTTGGAGATTGAGTGGAAACTACACCAAAAGTAACTCCCAACACTTTAGTTGCACTGAGATCAACAAAATGCACAAAGGAAGTAGCCACCAGTGCAAAGAACTCATGGGTTACCACTATATGCAAATAATTTCACTCTTAAATTCTCTTCCCATCACTGTAGACATATGGTAACAGCTTCCCTAATGGATTTTACTCATCATAGAATTTCAAAGATGAAGCATTTCAAAACTGAACTTTGAAAGAATTTAGTTGTGGATTAACTCATTAACATCACATTGGTGTTATTGTACCTTTCATGTTTAATTTAATATGAAACTTAATTTGGATTAGAAAACTGGGGGGAAATCACATAATTACTCTAAATAAGCTAATTTCTTCATTTGGATTAAGGCTTAATTGCCTTCATTCATCCCCCACCAAAACCATCTTTACTCCAAATTCACCAACCAACTCTGTTCCTCTCAACTGCATTTATCCCTATCTAATTTATCATGTAATATATCATATAAATGTCCCAAGTTTTTATTGTTTATTTTCTCTTTTTAGAATATATGCTTTTCAAAGGCAAGTATTTGGTCTGTTTATTCAGTGCTATATGCTTAAGGCATAGCATGTGGTAAAACAAAAATACAAAAACATTGCAGTAATATTTGTTTTGTTTGAACCTGACTGTTTTTGTATTAAATCTCTGAATATAACATATAACAAAGCCATTATTATGTCTTAGTAAAATACTAGTGACTGTAGGTGAACCATTACTGGGTACATTTATATATTGGAATAAAATAAAAGTATTCTAAATTATCAAATGTCAACATTCTTTTTTTTTTTTTTTTTTTTTTTTTGGTTTTGGGGCACCCGGCAGTGCTCAGGGGTTACTTCTGGCTGTCTGCTCAGAAATAGCTCCTGGCAGGCACAGGAGACCATATGGGACACCGGGATTCAAACCAACCACCTTTGGTCCTGGATCGGCTGCTTGCAAGGCAAATGCCGCTGTGCTATCTCTCCAGGCCCAAATGTCAACATTCTTATAAGAATAAAACTGGATCAAGATCTTAGGCTAAGGGGCCAGAGAGATAGCACAGTGGTAGGGCATTTGCCTTGCACACAGCCGATCTAGGACAGATGGTGGTTCGAAGCCTGGCATCCCATATGGTCCCCAGAGCCTGCCAGGAGTGATTTCTGAGTGCAGAGCCAGGAGTAACCCCTAAGCGCCACAGGGTGTGCCCCCCAATAAATCTTAGCCCTAAAATGCACCAAATAATCTATTAGAATATTCAATACTCTGGGTATCTTGATCTCAAAAAGATAACAATAATGGGGCCGGAGTGGTGGCACAAGTGGTAAGGTATTTGCCTTGCCCGCAATAGTCTAGGACAGACCAAGGTTAGATCGCCTGGCATCCCATATGGTCCCCCAAGGCAGAAGCGATTTTTTTTTTTTTTTGGTTTTTGGGTCACACCCGATGACGCTCAGGGGTTACTCCTGGCTATGCGCTCAGAAGTCGCTCCTGGCTTGGGGGACCATATGGGACGCCGGGGGATCGAACCGCGGTCCGTCCTAGGCTAGCGCAGGCAAGGCAGGCACCTTACCTTTAGCGCCACCGCCCGGCCCCGCAGAAGCGATTTCTGAGCGCATAACCAGGAGTAACCCCTGAGCTGTCACTGGGTGTGGCCCAAAAAACAAATAAAGAAAAAAAAAAAGAAAAGATACTTTCTATCTTTAGTATAATAAGTAAATTATTTATCAAAATAGCCAATATTTTGAAAGTTTTGAAAATAAATATTATAGAGCTAGGGAGATAGTTCAGAGTTGATGCTTCTTTTTTGCATGCACTAAATCCTGAGTTCAGTCTCCAGCACTGTATGCTTCCTTCCTCAGTGCCATGAATGTGACTCTGATGATTCCCAACACTGTTGGGCTGATGCAGTATCACATGGCCATGCCTAATCATTAAAAACTGTCAGGCCTACATATTCTTGAGGGGCAAGAATAATGGGAGTATCTTTATGAGTACAGCTTGGGATTCCTCCATTCCAAAATGAATAAGTATCAGAATGTAGTATTCTGGAACAGAGAAGATCCTAGAATAGGAAAAAAAAGGACATAAGGGTAAAACTAGCTAAAAATGGACTGTGTAAAATTGAGTTAGTAGAATTATACTAATATTGGCTCTTTGGATTTGACAGCTATGCCATAATAATAATAATAATAATAATAATAATAATAATAATAATAATAATAATAATAAAAGATATTAACAAGAAGGAATTGGTTGATAGGTATTACTGAAATTCTATATATTCCTCCCCACTTTTTAAATATCTAAACTTATTCTAAAAGAAAAAATATACTTAAATTTTAAAAGTTCTCCAGAAACATATTTTATTTGTATAAATATACAAATACTATTTTATTACAAATTTTTGATAATGTCTTAATGTTGAACATTAAATTAAATTAACATTAAATTAAAACATTAAATGTTGTACATAAAAACATGTTTTCTATTAAACATATCTAAGTCTATAGTTGTAGCTAACTGGAATCTATTTTTTTCTTTATTTAAAAATAATGCATCATATAGTTGACAGTTGGACAAATACATTTGTTTCCTGTTAAATCAGAGAAAAGTTATTCAAAATAGAGAGAAAAATAAGAGAAAAAACTTAAAAAGAAAAAGTACAGTAGCAAGCACATTTGTGAAAAGTTGTGTATTTCCAATGAAGCCTTAATACAAATAGCAGAAGGTTTAGTAAGCTTTTGGTGTTAGCTGCTCATTTTGTTAAGTTGGTGTGTTCTTGCTGGGATAAAAGTGTCAAACAAGTGAAGTTGTTCAGCAATTCTAAGCACTATTACTGATATTTTTTAACTGGCAGGCCTCCTGGATAAAGGAAGAGGGGGAGAGGTAGTCTGCACTCACTTCAAAAAGCATTGGTGATATAAGATCAAAAAACCAGCATGCCTGCAGTTTGGTCAGATTAGTGTCCTGAAAGGAATTGTAGAGGGTTCGTGAGCAGGATCATTGGCAAATGGTGATTCTGGGTGATGGATACAGCAGGTATGCCTTTGACAGGGCAGAGGTTTGGCCTGCCCTCTCCTATTACTGTTAACAAGAATCTTTATAAGATCACTTTAAAGTACCAAAAAGAAAATAGTTGAAAATAAATTTTGCATTAGATGGACTAACTGTATGTAAAACCTATGTAACTTTACTGAAAAATATAAAGATTAATACCAGATATATTTTATATTTTGATAGAAAGACTGGTGTAGAGATGACAATTCTCTTGAAATTAAACTATATATTTACTTTTATACTACTAAAATAGCAATATTATTTTTATACAAATGTTTCCTTTAAGCCCAGATTTGGTTCAAGTATAAAGAGATCACTGAGCTGGAACTAACATAGGTTATCATGACTGAGTTATATGAACATTAAACTGACTTTCTGATAATTCATCTGGATTGACGATCTTTCTAATGCTTATAGAATGAACCCATATGTCTAGTTTTATACTAAATGAAGAAAATTCCTAACTTTCTTTTACTCATGACCTAGCTCCATACCGTGAAATCAACCAACAAATTTCCATGGATCCAATTACCTCTGAATATGAACTGATGTGTCAAGCTGAGGGTTTCCCTGAAGCTGAAGTCTTCTGGACAAGTAGTGACCATAGAGTCCTGACTGGCAAAACCACCATCACCAATTCCAAAGGGGAAGAGAAACTTCTCAATGTGACAAGCATTCTGAGAATCAATGCAACAGCTAATGACATTTTCTATTGCACTTTTCGGAGTCCACAGGATAAGAAAAACAGAACAGCTAAATTGGTCATCCCAGGTAATTTCTGAATGTCTCAATTAAATGTCCAGGAGGCTAAAAATATGACTTGGTGGTAGAACACATGCTTACTTTGCAAGACCTTGAATTCAGTCCCCAGCACTATATACTAATACTATTATTTTCCCCAATAAACACACACACACACACACACACACACACACATACTGCAACACCACTCTGAATGGCCTTGGACCCTTGACCATCAATGGATGTAGCTCTTATAAAAAGAAAATCAAACAAAATGATTGACAGTGGCATAGCATTTAAAAGTATATGCTGTTTTCTCATACCCATTCAGCCATGTTTTATATTTATTTTAATTAATAATTTGTATAATATGGACTACATGCCAGTCATTGGGGCTCATATAAGAAAAAAACTGGAAAACAGTCAATATCCCTTTTTATGTAAAAAATATTCTTGTATCTGGGAGATCTGGGGAGCAATTGAAAGAAAGGCTCAACTCAGGCATATTTCAAAAATCCAGATCTGAGAACATTAATTTTCCCTTATTTTCCAGGGTTTCTGTGCAGAAAGCACAGGAATTATATTTTTTCATTCTCATTCTCATTCTGCCTCCCCCAAGGTAGTTGATGACATTTCAACTCAACTCAGAACACTTTTCTTAGTGTATCAAACATAAAGTGATGTGTCCCTGGACAAAATATTCAGCTTCAACATACTTCACTTTCCTGATATAGTTGTATAGTTGTACCCTATTGTAAACAGTTATCATAATAAACTATTGCACATGCAATCATCTGAGATGCTTACCTGCACAGATTCTACATTTCCCCTTTGCCTCACTTCCTTACATTAATGAGTAGTGACATAGTCTAAAGAGAGTCTCAGCCCTTTAGAAAAAGTAAGAAAAGTCAAACAATAGAAGAAAATTAGAATAATTCTGTTAATAAATGAAGCAAAAATGTTTAGAAAAAATGAGGAGCCCTTATTGGCATTTTAATTTCTTCTGTAAGAATCACATTAGTGAGTTTCTGCCATTTAAAAAATTATGATAATTATTTATGAGAAAACCAGCTTCTCAGTCTATTCTATCACCTGTCATCTAGAAATGCCTTTTAAATACTTCGCATGCCTAACTGATAAAACTTATTTGAGACTCAAAGAAGATAGTTAGGGACAGATTTTGTAAGTTAATAGATAAAGGCTGACTGCTTCTAAGTCTTTAAAACCTTAATAGGTAGTCAGATTTAGTGACCAGTGGGAGTTTACAATCACGAAGCATTTTCCCCTTTCTTTCTGTGAAAGGTCTCAGACAAATTGACTAGAAGTATCAATAAAGAGAGTCCCCAAACATTCAAACTTTTAAGAAAAGAAAAGAGCAAAAACTGGTGTCTAATTATGACTACATATGTTGAGAGGTCAGAGCTCACAGACAGTGACATTTTGCTTGGTTTCATTTTTGCACATACATTAAGCTGCTAGTGTCTATACTGAAGAATATAAAAGCATGAAATTAATCAAGGCTGTCATAGAGCATTGAACACTTACAGTGGTAATGTGCTAAGTACTTTACAAACATTAGTCTCACAGTTTATCATTGTTTTCATTTTGTGGACTGGCCACAGAACTTGCAAAAAATCTCTGAGCTTGTAAAGAGCAGCAGACATTAACCCCCAAGTCAATCTGTTGCTTTTTCTTTAACTTTTCTTATTGATTAAGGTTCCATGATTTACAATACTGTTATTGATGCTCTTCCTTACTTGTAATTTAAACACCATACTCCTCACGAGTGTGCCAGTTCTCCCTTCCCCAAGAACTCAACACCTCCTACAACTCAATTGTGGGTATAGTTCTCCTGTTTTGTTAACTTTGGCTCTTTGCTGCTACCTTGTTGTGTATCTTTAAGTCTTACATAATGAGAGAGATCATTCTGTATCTATCTCTTTCTTTCTCATCTAAGTCAGTTCTGAAGACTAGACTTCTACTTTATTATGCTGCTGCCATTTCCAGAGAAAGCTTATTTCTCTATCCCATCAACTTACTCACAGCATTGGTGGTATAGTTAGTGGTGAGCATATTTGCCTTCCACCAACTTATTTCTCAGAACATCTTTTAGAAAATTAACTTCGTAGCTCACAGTACCCATCCTAAGCAACACCACAAAGCTAGGTGCAAGCATTGAAATACTAGGACCTCATACCAACCCCACCCCAATACTCCATGCCCAAAGTCAACCCAAAATTGTTGACGTTAAATTTCAAATTGGGGCCGGGTAGGTGGCGCTGGAGGTAAGGTGACTGCCTTGCAAGCGCTAGCCAAGGAAGGACCGCGGTTCGATCCCCCGGCGTCCCATATGGTCCCCCCAAGCCAGGGGCGATTTCTGAGCGCATAGCCAGGAGTAACCCCTGAGCGTCAAACGGGTGTGGCCCAAAAACCAAAAAAAAAAAAAAAAAATTTCAAATTACATTAATTTCCTGACTCATTGCAGTCAATATTTTATCCTTAGTCAATTTATTTTTCTTTTGTTTTCCAGAACCATTTGGGATTCCGGAATATCAAAGGACTCACTATATAAGTCTGGGAGCTGTCCTGTTGTTCCTTATAGCCCTGGCAATCATCTGTCTTAAGAAAGATGGTATTTTCTTTTATGCACTGTCTCCACTGCTGAGTAGTATTTAAAAAAAAATATATATATATATATATATATATATTGTTTTTTGTACAGAGTATAAGTACAGAGTGCATGTGTTAGGATCGCAGGTAGCAGGCAGAGCTGGGGATGCTGAATCTCAAGTAATATGTAAGACAATCGCACAGAAAAGGAAGAAAGTTCTCCAGTCAGAATGCTTGCAGTGCCTCCACTGCCAGATACCGATTTAGAAAATAGAACCTTCCCATGAGTCTTTCCTTCTGGGCTTAACTTTTACAAAGTAGATTTAAGTTCTACTGCTGTAGCTATGTGTAGCTGTGTATGTGTTGCTCCATCCTCTTACAGTCCAGTTGATTTTATTGTTCTGCAGTGCCATCAACATTGGGTGAGGCATGAGCACTTTTATGGAGACTCAGCATTTCCTAGAGACTCGGAGGATTGGGACTTCAGGGAAATCCAATTTGCCTTTGCACAGTGGCACAAAGGCATTTTACAGTTCAGTAGCAATTATAGTGAAGCTGGGAAGGATTGCTGAGTGAAAATCAAGCATACACTATATGTAATAGGACAATGAATATATGTAGAAGTTGAAGAAGATTTTTCCCAATTATACAAATAAATACAGGAGTGTATTTGACTGACATTGGTTCTCAGATTAATAGCACTTTTTTTTTTTCAGTTTTTAGGTCATACCCAGTAGTGCTCAGAGCCTTTTCCTGGCTCTGTGCTCAGGAACCACTCCTGGCAGTGGCAACTACATATGTGGCATTACATAAGTACTTTATATGTGATGTCAGGATGGAGTATGGGTCAGCATTACCAGCTCCAATTTGCACTATTTAAGCTGGTTTCTAAGGAATGGTAGTCTCTACTGAATGACTGTGATATTTGCACTGTAGATTAATTTTGCAAAATTTCTAGCCACAAGTGTAATTTTGTAAGTTTTTTCATTTTTAATCATTTTTATGAACAGTTAAAATTCAGAAAATATATCTGTTTAAATAAGTTCCTTTCATTTTCTGATTTAGAATGAGTATTTTCTGATTACTATGCAAACAATATCAATCAATTATTGATCATATGTGTTTAAGTTTATCTGACAGCATATCGAGAAATAGAAATAAAATGGAATTCCACTATCAGTTGAGTAATTATCCATAGCCCCTTAAAAGGGTGGAGAAGTTGTGTAACTGAGGGATAAGCTGTTGCTATGTGCTGTTTACTTACCAGAATCAAGAAAGTGAACCAGAAAATAAACATTAAATTTCAGGAAGAAGATAAGAGATATATGCATTTGTGAAAGAAGGTGACTATTGAGACACCACATTGGATAATTCCTGTGAGGGAAATACTATTGTTTTTAAGAATGACTGGAAAATCAATGTCTAATAATGTATCTTAGAATATAGTTACCCCATCTCTGAGAAGATGGAAAATTTAAATTCATATTCCTAAAATAAAACTAGAATAAAACCATGGGTTTTTTATTTTGTATTTGGAAAACATCTGATAGTGTTCAGGGTCCTCTCTATGGTCTCAGAAACCCTTCCTATAAGGCTCCGGGATATATGGGATACCAAAGATTGAACCCAGATCAGCTGCATGCAAGGCAAATGCCTTACCCATTTTGCTATCACTTTAGCCCCTGGAACCATAAATATTTTTAAGGGTAGCAAATTAGTTTTATTTAAAGAAATTTGCTTAGGGAGAAAGAGAGAGAAATAGAAAAAGAGATCTCCAGGGTGGAAAATGAACTGACCTCGGATTTAAACTTGAGTCATTGTGTACTGTTCTGTTATTCAGAAATTTAAAATAATTTTTTTTGTTTTTAAGTGAGAAGGATTGATGTGGGAAAATGTGGCAACCTAGGTGTGAACTCAAAGAAACAAAATGGTAAGTATATTATCAGGCATCAGGAAGGTGTAAAATAAACAAAATAATAAGGAAAAACTTAAATAGCAAGGAAATGTTTCGGCTATACACTTGCTTCCTTTTAACCATTATTGGCTGCTAGAGCTACTGACTTTTCAAACTTCTCAACTCTAAGAACTTCTCCCTTAGTCTGAGATTTAGAGATGCTCCCTGGGAATAGAGCTTTGAGCAGCTTTGGGGGAAGGATTTGGGATGAGAGGAGGGAGGGAGAAACATTCTCTCTGCTAGGTTTCTACCATCTGTAGGCATCATAATATCTCCTTGAACAGGAAACCATATTAACTCATATCAAGGTAATTGGGGATGGTGAGGTGAGAATTTGAGCATCTATCTGGCACTTTGTTAACTACCATTTCTCATTTAATTCTCCTACTTTCCCCACCCTCAAATCAAGGAGTTAAATACTAGGATTTTCTCTATTTTGTGGGAGGCACAGGTCAAAAAGATAATATAGGGTACCAGAGCAATAGCACCCAGGGAATGGCATTTGCCTTGCACGCAGCCTACCAGGGTTGTATCCCTCGATTTCCATATGGCACCCCCAAGCCTGCCAGAAATGATTTCTGAGTGCAGAGCCAGGAAACCCCTGAACACCACCTGGTGTGGCCAAAAAAACATAATAATAATGATAATAATAATAATAATAATAATATCGGGACCAAAGCAATGGCACAGAAGGTAGGGCATTTGCCTTGCCTTCAGACTATCTGAGTTAGATCCCTGGCATCCCATTATGGTCCCCAAGCCTTCCAGGAGTAATCCCTGAGCACCACCAAAATATTTTTTTAGATAGGATTAAAAAGAAGAAGATATAAACTACCCAAGAACCCGCTGTGGTGAAGTAAATTTTCCTCAAACAGGCTCCTAAATATATTATGGAATTTGGGGGCACACTAGCTTGATATAAGCACTCTTAACCTACACATTTAAATATTGCCCAAAGATGAGGGCCGGAAGGACCAACTCATGATATGAAGCTCACCTCAAGGAAGGAAGGGTGAGTGCAATTAGAGAAATAATATACTAACAACTACCATGACAATGTTAATGAGTGAGAGAAGTAGAATGCCTGTATTGAATACAGGCAGGGAGTGTGGAAGTAGGGAGATGGGAGGCATTGGTGGTGGGAATGTTGCACTGGTGACGGGGGTATTTTTTTTTTTTTTTGGTGACTGAAACTCAACTACAGTCCATGTTTGTAATCACATGTTTAAATAAAGATATTATTAAAAATAATAAATAAACCTTTTTTAAAATGTTAGGAAAATATTGCCTAGGTGATTGAACTAAGAATAAAGTAACAATAAAGTTTATCATTGTAAACAATAGAATTAGAAGCCAAATTTTACAAGGATCCAAGTTTAAGTAGTCTCATTGTCATGGACATATTCAAGGAGTTTAGTCTGTAGAGCTAATTAGTGAATGTTGTTTTGCTACTATCTGGTTGACCAATCATTCTTATTTGCCAGAACTAAGATGGGTTTCTCAGCATGTGAGATTCTTACTTTATAAACCAGGGTGTACCCAGGAAAACTAGTGTAAATGGTTATTCACTGTCATATAAAGATAATTGTATATAAGACTAATGCCTTTACAACACTGGTGGTGGGAATACCCCTGATTCATTGTCACTATGTACCTTAAATATTACTGTGAAAGATTTGTAATTCAAGTTGGTCACAATAAAAATATTTTTTAAAAATATGCCTTTTTCTCTTTCCATGAAATTAACATGTAGTTTTTATCACTTTTCAGATACACATTTTGAAGAGACATAATCCAGTATTGGAGCATCTGATCTTAAAATAGGGACTTTCAGCTTGTGGTTTGAGCTCATCAGAGCTAAGCATGATCATCAGAATGCATGGACCAGCAGGTGACAGAGGATGCAGGACCTGAAATAGAAATCAGCTTCTGACAATAATAGCTGAAAATGGTGAAGAAGTAGAAGTAGAAAAGAGGAGTAGAAGGATAGCCTGAAGGAAACGTTGGACGTTCGAAATTATTGGGAGTCTCCTTGGTGCATATAAAATGAAGAAAGAACAATTCTGAATGATGTCCTTCCATGAAAAGTGTCCAACATTTATCTTAGGCAAACAGGTTGAGATTCTCTTATTTAACGGTCAGTTCCTGAAGAAGTGCGCATTGCTTTCCTTCAATATCTTGGCTTGTCGTCTGTGTGATTGAAAGCCCCTGTGTTGCAACAGTATTTGAGTAAGAACTATTTCTTTATATTGAGTCTATAAGATATTTTATGTGAGTGTGATTGTGAATGATTTCTTTGGATGATTCATCATAGTAGAAGTTAGCATTTCTTTATACAACTTTCAGTAAAATTACTTGTGTCTATGCATTCAAATGCAAAATATTTGTAGGGTGCTTAGTATCCTCTATAAAGTAGATAAAGATATAGTATAAAATATAAATGTAAATAAGGTATCCCCTACTTAATATCCCAGAAATCATATAAATATTGTCTATTTATTAGCATTGATGCTCTGTTAATTTAAATAATCTTAATCTCAGACCTTAAGTATCTTATTCACCACAGAATTAAATGTTACTAAAATATTTGTTTCATTTTAACATCAACTTTACAACTATGTAATTGTAACTATCTTAATCTCATTTGATCCCTTTTATGGCTGTGCCATAAACATATAAACATATGCATGTTTATACTCCCTTTCACAGCTGAAGGAACAGAGAGCTAAAATACTTTGCTCAAGTTAGTAAGTACCAGACCTTAGATTTCCACAAAAGTCACTTATTTACTTTTAGAATACAATCTACAGCTGTGCTTTACTTTAAGATTTCTTTTAGGAAGTGCGTTGTTATGTCAATCACTATGCCAGGCTGTGAGCCTACAGATGTTAGCAAGATAAAGCATTCCACCCTCATCCTCTGCAGTGAGCTTATGATGTAGTGGGAGACCAATAAAATGTATTATTGTAATTCTGTACAGTGGCTTAAGGTGTTGAAGGAGATTGATAATAAGAAAATTTTGCAATACTATCAAAAGGAGGGAACAGTTAACATATCCATGGGAACTTAAAAACAAATATTTTAATGACCAAAGCAATGTTAATTTATGAGTAAATGTTGTTAAATTTTTAAATATAGGAAACAGGCCAGAGTCCTGTTTCTGGAATTTCAAATTCAATATTTTTCATAGACTCTTCCCTATCTTTCATTAGTACATGCTAAATATGTACTTCACTTATATTTGGTTGGACCACCAGCATATGTTGAGAATATGTTGAATATTTTTGTGTGTAACAGAGTATAGATTTATTATTTTCTTTATTTATCAATATGAGACTTCTAGGTCAATGTTTCTTGATTTTTTTCAACCAAAACCAAACACCAGGAAGGGTGTTTCCTTGCACATGACCACCTTGGGTTTTATCCTTGGCATCTAATATGGTCCCCCAATCTCCACCAGGAGTGATTTCTAAGCTCTGAGCTAGAAGTAAGTCCTGTGCACTGCCAAGTATGCCCCCCAAAAAAGTTTGTGATAACCAACTTGAATTTCTATCATTATATTTTGTTTTTGTTTTTGGGTCACACCCAGCAGCAATTAGGAGTCACTCCTGGCTCTATGCTCAGAAATCGATCCTGGCAGACTCAAGGGACCATATGGGATGCCGGGATTTGAACCACCGTCCTTCTGCATCTAGTGACCTTACCACTGTGCTATCTCTCCGGCCCCTATATCATTATATTACCTCTTATTATATGCAATCAGATACTTATTTATGTAATGTCTGGTACTATCCAGTAGTTCTGTTTCTTATTTAAGATTTAAGTGCAATAAAATTTTAATTTGTTTTGTTTCCATGATTCAGAATCCAAAAGGACCAATAAGAGACATTAAAAAGTCTTAATTCCATCCTTCTATCCATTCATTCCATTCTCCTAGATTATCTGTTTTCTAGAAAGTTTCCCTTTCCAAAATCAAAGACTATTGTCTTTTTTTATATATTCATCTATGAATATATTTGGAAATGTGTATAAAAGTTTATATTTTTTAATTTTTCTTTTTCCCTTTATGTGTGTAATGTTATAGACATTTCATACTGTATACTTTAATACTTTTGATTATTTATTATCTTTTATAGTGTCTGAAACAAATTTGAAATTCCAAAAGTCAGCATATGTCATTTATTCTAGTGATCTTTTTCATAGACTCTTACCAATCTTTCATTAGATTTATTACATGCTAAATACGTACTTACATATTTGTTTGGACTACCAGTATATATTGAGAATATGTTGAATATTTTTGTGTATGACAGAGTATAAATTTGATTGTCTTCTTTATTTCTCAAAATGAGATCCAAGAGTCCTCTAGGCCAATGTTTCTCAACTTTTTTCAACCATTTTCTATGGTCCCCTTCCAATTTTATTTTCTTCCTGTGGCTTCCTCATTTATGTGATTTCCACATGAGAACTCTAGAAATATCTTGGGATAGGAGGGGGCAGGCCCAGGGACCATATGGCTCCCAGCTGAAAAACACTGCTCTAGGTTACAATAAATTAACTTAGTCTTAATGTGTGACTCATTTATTCACTGTATGAGAATTCTGTCTGAAACATTTTTTCTATTTTCTTCAGAGTATAAACATGATTTTGTTGCATTTTTAAATTATATTTGGAAATTTCATTAAAATACCTCCACAGAAAAGTCTCATATGGAAAACATCCATGATCTAAGCTTGAAATTCTTAAATCTCACCAGATCTCATCACTACATAGGTCTCTTGCGATGTTGTTTCCAAATAAGTTTCTGCTGCTATCTTAGGAAGTTGAGGGGTTCTTTCTTTTTGACCATTTATATAGATTAATGACAAGGAAAACCTTTGTTTTGCCACATGTCAAAGTTAAAGAAACAGAATCTCCAACAGAATTCTTGTTACATTTATTATTACTTGTTCATTTGTACAATATCTCAGCTTGTGTGACAACATTCCTTGTTTGTGTAAAGTATAACTGAGGAGTCTGACTTAGAGTCTTGCAGTATTAGATTTATAAAGCACTTTATTCTTTGTTTTGTGTTTTGTTGTAAATGACATAAAGCAAATTTGATTGTAACTGATTATGCTTGCATTAATTTAATAAAATATACTTATTTATTCAGTATGTTAGCATGTCCATGTTCTTGCTTTTTATATGTTTTGTAGAAATAGGTTAACATCTAAATTGAGACATTTATTAGAAAAATTGTCAACTGTTTAATTCTTCTGTTCATAACTTCTATTACATAATAAACATATCTTTAAGTACTGCATGATAAAAAATATCAAAAAGTTCTTGTTTTTAAAAGATTGTGTTAAAAAAATACAATACAAAAATCCCTTCCTTACACCTATATTCATTGCAGCACTATTTACCATAGCAAGACTCTGGAAACAGCCAAGATACCCTTCAACAAATCAATGGCTAAAGAAACTGTGGTACATATACACAATGGAATATTATGCAGCTGTCAGAAGAGATGAAGTCATGAAATTTTCCTATACATAGATGTACATAGAATCTATTATACTGAGTGAAATAAATCAGAGAGAGAGAGAGAATGATGCAGAATGGTCTCACTCATCTATGGGTTTTAAGAAAAATGAAAGACATTCTTGCAATAATAACTTTCAGACACAAAAGAGAAAAGGGCTGGAAGTTACAGCTCACCTCAGGAAGCTCACCACAAACAGGCATGAGTTTAGTTAGAGAAATAACTACGTTTTGAACTATCCTAATAATGAGAATGTACAAGGGAAATAGAAAGCCTGTCTAGAGTACAGGCGGGGGTTGGGTGGGGAGGAGGGAGATTTGGGACATTGGTGATGGGAATGTTGCACTGATGATGGGTGGTGTTCTTTACATGACTGAAACCCAAACACAATCATGTATATAATAAAGTTGTTTAAATAAAAAATTAAAAAAAAAAGATCTAGGGGTTGAAAAAAAAAAGATTGTGTTAAAAGTTTTGATTCCCTTGCATCCAATTGTTTCTTTTAAGATAATACCAAGAAAATACTCTATCATTTAAATAAAGTTCTAAGTGAGGGAATGTGGTAGAGACAAACATTAGTTGGAGGGTTTCTAAATTAGAAAGGTTAGAAAAATAAAAACATTAAAACTCTAAGATAATAGTGCATGAATATTACAAGGACACTATAAAATGAGATTTTATTATAATTCCTTAACTGCTGAGAAGGGTAGGTAGGACACTTGCCTTGCTCATGGCCAAGCCAGGTTCAATCCCTAGCACCTTATATAGTCCCCCAAGAACTACCAGGAATGATTGCTAAGCACAAAGCCAAGAATAAATCCTAAGCACTGCCAGGTGTGCCCCTCCCCCAGCAAAAAAAAAAAAAAAGTCCACCAAAAACAACAACCAAAACTGTGATCCTATAATGAAAATACAAATAGTACATGTATCTGTGCCTTTCTAGAATTTTTCCCTTGGCTGTAACATTATAGAATCAAACAAACCTTATCTCATACTCATATGTTTGAGTCATGTAACAAAATGGGAAGTAGATTCATGTGATGTTTCTGTTGATTTCAGTTACATACATATAGAACAGTAAATTTAGTAAAACACTGTGGGGTCATGTTTATAATTTCTTCATTTCTACAAATTTCTTATAAGTGTACAGTCACCAGAAATAAAAATCAAGACCTTTTTTTACTCTTTTCCCTCCGTACAGCTTAATCCCTTTTCAAGGTTCTTGTTTCAGTTCCTGTTTTGAACTCACTGTTGCTGACCTTTTTTAGCCTTTATATTAGGATGTTACTTGAAGAATTAGGAAGATCAAGGCCAGAAATACAGTGCAGGGGTTAAGACACTTAACTTTTATATGTGATTGACTTGGGTTGGATCTTCAGCACCACATATGGTCCTGAGCACCACCAATACTACCCATGAGCACAGAATCGAAAGTAAAGTTTAAGGGACTGGAGCAATAGTACGAGTAGGGCATTTGCCTTGCACACAGCTAACCCAGGTTCAATCCCTGTCATGCCAAATGGTCCGCTGAGCCTGCCAGGAATAATTTCTAAATGCAGAGCCAGGAATAAACTCAGAGTATTGTGGATATGGCACAAAAAAAATCTCCAGCTTCCATAGAGCAGTTTTTTTTAACCTTTTTATGCAAAGGCACACTTTTTCCTGAAAAAAAAAAATCACGAGGCACAACACCATTAGAAAATGTTAAAAAAAAAAATGAACTCTGTGCCTATATTGACTATATATAAAGTAATTCTCTTGAATAGGAATCAAATAAACACAAAGAAATTATTTTATAATTATTTTTATATTTTATATTTGTTCTGATTTCTATTTACTTACTCAGTGTGAAACCTGGGCCTGTTTGGCTAAACACAAAGCTGATATTCTGGCAGGAATCAAAGAAAGACACACACGTAGCTCTTCGTCAGCAGCTCTCAGTCTCTGCCTTTAGTTTTTATAGTCTGTAACATGCGCTTAGACTCACAAATAGACCAAACATGCCGAAGCCACATGTTAAGGATGAAATTGGAATGTTTTTCCACGGCACACCAGACAATATCTCATGGGACACTAGCGTGCTGCAGCACAGTGGTTGAAAACGCTGCCATAGACAATCTGTGCCATTTTAGCTCTGTCATTTCACCTGCCCGCATCAGACACTGTTGAAAATCTGAGGCCATATCATATCAGGTGAGATTATTCGCCAGCTCCCATACTGCTATGATTGTTCTCCTACTTGTTCAAGAAAGGTTTACTCCTATCCTAATATAGGGGCTATATCAGTAGTGATCAGATGTCACATCCAATTTTTGCATTTGTGAATAATGCTGCTGTAAATCAACACCCATTTTCAATATTTTTCTGGGTGTTGGAATTGCTAGATCATGTAGCAATTGTATTTATTAATTGTTGAGAAATTTCTACAGCACCAGTAAGTCTTTGTGGGGAAGAACTAAGCTACAATCAGTGATGTTTGAAGTTTAGTCCTATTCTGTGCTCAGAGATCACCCATGGTAGTGTTCAGGGATGCAATATAATGCTGGGAACTGAACCAGGTTGGGCCCATACCAGGCTAGTGTCTTAAACTCTAGAATATCACTAGGCCAACTAATGCCACGGCATGCATGAATTTTCAGGGGAGATCAGCTCACCAGATGTATCCTCAGATTTTCCTGGTGGGGAAAACTGAAATAACCCCACGGGGTTCTTCAAAAGGCTCAATGTGGATGCCTTTTCCTCTTGCGTGGATAGTTGAGGAATTTCTGAGGAGAAAAATCTATGCTTGGTATTACATTTTCTGTCATTATTTGGCTATCTCTCCTTTGTAAAATCTCAGGCAAAATTATGACCTCTATCAAATAATTTGGCTCAGAAATTCCAGCACCAAAGATTACTATGAGAACCTCTTTTCTCGGTAATATTTAGCACCTAAAAGCAAAGACAATATTTTTACTCTTTTTCAAATATGTCCATGCCGCTTCAGTTTCTGGTAATTGAGAATACAGATCCTGAGCTATTGACTCCTCTCAACAAAGGGAACCACACTTGGGGATTTGGCTCCTTCCTTTCCTTGACCTCTAAAACAATAGAGCTCAGCTCAGCAAAGATCATGTTCTTAGATTTTTTTTTCTACTTCCTAATAATCCCTTATTTTGCATTTGAACTGAGTTTGCAAAGAGCTGCCTTGAGTTGTAACCTTTTCCTTTATAACTTAGAATTCTTACAGCTCACTCTCATAGCTTAAGCATTGTCACAGTTGAACTTTGCTTAGTGATTGTAATCATTCTCTATACCTATGACTGGTTTTTCCCCTTATGCAACAAGATTAAACTTGTTGCACTCCTGCCTGAAGATGTGTTGACCCGGCATACTCTGTGTGTGGTTTCATTATTTCATATTTCATATTTGGCCACTTGTGTTACCCATTTTCCTTCATGAAGGATTTGTTCCCCACTAGAGATGCTGAGACACAAGATGCCTGCAGCAAACTAAAACCCTTTTTATAGTCATATAAAAGGTGCACAATAATTCCAAGACCTACGACATTCTCACAATCACTTATTAGTCCTGAGTTTTCAATCAGGTTTTAATTTATTGTTGAGTTTTATAAGACCTCTATAGAGTCAGGATATTTACCCCTAATCAAAAATATAGTTTGTAAATACTTTCTGTTATTCTGAAGTTTTCTTCCTTACTATGTTGACATTGTCCTTGGATACCAAAATTAAAAATTTTAAGTCTCATGAGGTATAATTTCTCTATTTTGGGGTACTTCTCAAGTCATGCTCAGGGGACCTCAGATTCTCCCAAGTACTCTCAGCTGCCAGGGTTGGTAGTTCAGTCTGAGGATGTGATGGTGCCAGGGTGCATCCTCAAGTCACCCTGAAGTGCTCAGAGGCTTCTGGGACCATAATAGTGGCCCTTGGGGATCTCTAGGAGTATACCTGGAAATATTCAAGGGACCTGGTGGAGCTAGGGGATGAACAGATCAGTTCCATGCAAGTGATGTGCCTTATGCCCCATCCCACCTCATCTTAATTTGTCTCCATTATTTTGTTACATATGCCTTTGGTATGTTACCAAAGAAATCATTGTCAAACTCAGCATCATAAAACTTTTGTATTATTTTGAGTTTTATAGTTTTTACTCTTACATTTAGACATTAAAATTATTTTAAGGCTGGAGTGATAGGACAATGGTTAGAATGTTTGCCTTGCACATGGCTGACCCAGGTTCAATTCCCCCTAGAACTCAGATGCCCTGCACCCATCAGAAGTGACCCTTGAGTTTAGAGCAAGGAGTAAGCTCTGAGTACCACTGCATATGACCACAAAATCTAAATGAACAATAAAATACAATCACGTAAGTTGATATTTCTACATAGGGTTAGGTGAGTGTCCAAAGTTATTGTGCTGCATGTCCAAATCTCAGCACCATTTATTGAAAAAAATGTTCTTTTACTCATTAGATGGCTTTGACAAGTTTGTCATAAATCTTTGGCAATATATGTGAGGGTTTATTCTGGACTATTTTCTATACCATTGATTTATGCATCTGTCTTTATGCCAATAGTATAGAATTGTAATTACTGTAACTTTGTAGTAAGTTTTGAAATCAGGAGACTAAGTCCTTCAGCTTTGTTCTTCCTTAACAAAATTGCCTTTGATAAAATTGATGTCCCTTGACTATATATATATGGGGTACCATATATTATTTGAATTCCACATATATTATTCTCTATAAGTTTTAGGATTTTTATTCTAACAAATTAATGTTATAGCTATTTTATGAGAATTACATTAAATTTATAATAGCTTTGATTAATATTGACAACCACCAAATGAATATATTTTCATTTGTTTACATACTAAATTTTTAGCATTATTTTATCATTTCCATTGTACAAATATTTTCCCTTAAGTTAAAAATATACTTTATTCTTTTTGGTGCTTCTGAGAAATGTTAAAAATGTTTCTATTAACATTGGACATTGTTAGTATATATAAATTTAGTTGTAATATTTAAATATTTAAATTTATATGTAATATAATTAATTTTGTACCCTATTGCTTTACTAGGTTTATTTATTCATGGTTTTGAGAAATATGTAGTGTTTTCTAGACACAAGATCACACTATTTGTTTAGACACAAGATCACACTCTTTGTAAATAGAAATAATTTTATTTGTTTGTTTATTTGGGGGGCAGCTCCTGGCTCTGTGCTCAGAAATTACTTGTGGCAGGCTCAGGGGACCATATGGGATACTGGGATCAAACTTGGTTGGCCATATGAAAGGCGAATGTTCTACCTGCTTTGCTATTTCTCTGGACCCTTCTTTCTAATTTAACGGTCTTAAATTCTTCTTTCCTAATTGGTCTAACTAGAATTTCTAGTATAGCATAGAATATAAGTACTATAAGCAGAGGTCCACATTTTGTTCCTGATTTGGTGTATAAAGCTCTCAGGTTTTCATTATTGAGTGTGGTATTTGCTGTAAGTTTTCCACAGATGTACCTTATAATGTCAATCTTGCTCTCTCTTAGTTCCCTGCTGAGTGTTTATTTTTTTTGTTATGAAAAGTAGTTGAATATTGTTAAATGCTTTTGTTACATCCAAGCAGATGTGATTTTTGGATTCCTTATTTTGTTAATGTGATGTAGTCTCTTAATTTATTTTCAAAAGTTGAGTCTTCTTGATTCCAAAGCATTAATTAATACTTAAGATTAAACAAAGTATTGGGGCTGGAGCGGTGGTGCAAGCCTTGCCTGTGCTATCCTAAGACAGACCACAGTTCGATCTCTCAGCATCCCATATGGTCCCCCAACCCAGGAGTGATTTCTGAGCTCAGAGCCAAGAGTAACCCCTGAGCATCACCGTGTGTGGCCCAAAAAACAAACAAAAAAAGATTAATCAAAAGTATATCTTTTTAATGTGATACTAAAGTCAATTTACTAGAATGTTACTTAGTATAATTTCCTTTATATTTATAAGGGACATTATCTTGTAGTTTTCTTATATTATAGTGTCTTTTTCTACTTTGGTATCAAAGTAATTTAGCCTCATTGAATGAATTAGAAAGTCATTCCTCCTTTTTATTTCTTTTTCAAAAAGTTTCAAAAGTATTTTTTTTCCAATGCATAATTTTTTTTTATTTAAACACCTTGATTACATACATGATTGTGTTTGGGTTTCAGTCATAAAAGGAACACCACCCATCACCAGTGCAACATTCCCATCACTCAAGTCCCAAATCTCCCTCCTCCCCACCCAACCCCCGCCTGTACCCTAAACAGGCTCTACATTTCCCTCATACATTCTCAATATTAGAACAGTTCAAAATGTAGTTATTTCTCTAACTAAACTCATCACTCTTTGTGGTGAGCTTCCTGAGGTGAGCTGGAACTTCCAGCTCTTTTCTCTTTTGTGTCTGAAAATTATTATTACAAGGGTGTCTTTCATTTTTCTTAAAACCCATAGATGAGTGAGACCATTCTGCGTTTTTCTCTCTCTCTCTGACTTATTTCACTCAGCATAATAGATTCCATGTACATCCATGTATAGGAAAATTTCATGACTTCATCTCTCCTGACAGCTGCATAATATTCCATTGTGTATATGTACCACAGTTTCTTTAGCCATTCGTCTGTTGAAGGGCATCTTGGTTGTTTCCAGAGTCTTGCTATGGTAAATAGAGCTGCAATGAATATAGGTGTAAGGAAGGGGTTTTTGTATTGTATTTTTGTGTTCCTAGGGTATATTCCTAGGAGTGGTATAGCTGGATCGTATGGGAGCTCGATTTCCAGTTTTTGGAGGAATCTCCATATCGCTTTCCATAAAGGTTGAACTAGACAGCATTCCCACCAGCAGTGGATAAGAGTTCCTTTCTCTCCACATCCCCGCCAACACTGTTTATTCTCATTCTTTGTGATGTGTGCCATTCTCTGGGGTGTGAGGTGGTATCTCATCGTTGTTTTGATTTGCATCTCCCTGATGATTAGTGATGTGGAACATTTTTTCATGTGTCTTTTGGCCATGTGTATTTCTTCTTTGTCAAAGTGTCTGTTCATTTCTTCTCCCCATTTTTTGATGGGGTTAGATGTTTTTTTCTTGTAAAGTTCTGTCAGTGCCTTGTATATTTTGGAGATTAGCCCCTTATCTGATGGGTATTGGGTGAATAGTTTCTCCCACTCAGTGGGTGGCTCTTGTATCCTGGGCACTATTTCCTTTGAGGTGCAGAAGCTTCTCAGCTTAATATATTCCCATCTGTTAATCTCTGCTTTCACTTGCTTGGAGAGTGCAATTTCCTCCTTGAAGATGCCTGTAATGTCCTGGAGTGTTTTGCCTATGTGCTGTTCTATATATCTTATGATTTTGGGGCTGATATCGAGGTCTTTAATCCATTTGGATTTTACCTTCGTACATGATGTTAGCTGGGGGTTCAATTTTTGCAAGTGGCTATCCAATTGTGCCAACACCACTTGTTGAAGAGGCTTTCCCTGCTCCATTTAGGATTTCCTGCTCCTTTATCAAAAATTAGTTGTTGTATGTCTGGGGAACATTTTCTGAGTATTCAAGCCTATTCCACTGATCTGAGGACCTGCCCTTATTCCAATACCATGCTGTTTTGATAACTATTGCTTTGTAGTACAGTTTAAAGTTGGGGAAAGTAATTCCTCCCATATTCTTTTTCCCAATGATTGCTTTAGCTATTCGAGGGTGTTTATTGTTCCAAATGAATTTCAAAAGTGTCTGATCCACTTCTTTGAAGAATGTCATGGGTATCTTTAGAGGGATGGCATTAAATCTGTATAATGCCTTGGGGAGTATTGACATTTTGATTATGTTAATCCTGCCAATCCATGAGCAGCGTATGCGTTTCCATTTCCGTGTGTCCTCTCTTATTTCTTGGAGCAGAGTTTTATAGTTTTCCTTGTATAGGTCCTTCACATATTTAGTCAAGTTGATTCCAAGATATTTGAGTTTGTGTGGCACTATTGTGAATGGGGTTGTTTTCTTAATGTCCATTTCAGCCTTATTACTATTGTTGTATAGAAAGGCCATTGATTTTTGTGTGTTAATTTTGTAGCCTGCCACCTTGCTATATGAGTCTATTGTTTCTAGAAGCTTTTTGATAGAGTCTTTAGGGTTTTCTAAGTAGAGTATCATGTCATCTGCAAACAGTGAGAGCTTGACTTCTTCCTTTCCTATCTGGATTCCCTTGATATCCTTTTCTTGCCTAATCGCTATAGCAAGTACTTCCAGTGCTATGTTGAATAGGAGTGGTGAGAGAGGACAGCCTTGTCTTGTGCCAGAATTTAGAGGGAAGGCTTTTAGTTTTTCTCCATTGAGGATAATATTTGCCACTGGCTTGTGGTAGATGGCCTTCACTATATTGAGAAAGGTTCCCTCCATTCCCATCTTGCTGAGAGTTTTGATCAAGAATGGGTGTTGGACCTTATCAAATGCTTTCTCTGCATCTATTGATATGATCATGTGGTTTTTATTTTTCTTGTTATTGATGTTGTGTATTATGTTGATAGATTTACGGATGTTAAACCAGCCTTGCATTCCTGGGATGAAACCTACTTGATCGTAGTGGATGATCTTCTTAACGAGGCATTGAATCCTATTTGCCAGTATTTTGTTGAGGATCTTTGCATCTGCATTCATCAGTGATATTGGTCTGTAATTTTCTTTTTTGGTAGCGTCTCTGTCTGGTTTAGGTTTCAAGGTGATGTTGGCTTCATAAAAGCTATTTGGAAGTGTTTCTGTTTGTTCAATTTCATGAAAGAGTCTTGCCCAGATTGGCAGTAGTTCCTCTTGGAAAGTTTGATAGAATTCATTAGTGAATCCATCTGGACCTGGGCTTTTGTTTTTCGGCAGACATTTGATTACTGTTTTAATTTCATCAATGGTGATGGGGGTGTTTAGATATGCTACATCCTCTTCCTTCAACCGTGGAAGACTATAAGAGTCCAAGAATTTATCCATTTCTTCCAGGTTCTCATTTTTAGTGGCGTAGAGTTTTTCAAAGTAGTTTCTGATTACCCATTGAATCTCTGTCATATCAGTAGTGATCTCTCCTTTTTTATTCCTGATATGAGTTATCAAGTTTCTCTCTCTCTCTTTCTTTGTTAGGTTTGCCAGTGGTCTATCAATCTTGTTTATTTTTTCAAAGAACCAACTTCTGCTTTCGTTGATCTTTCGGATTGTTTTTTGAGTTTCCACTTCGTTGATTTCTGCTCTCAGCTTTGTTATTTCCTTCTGTCTTCCTATTCTTGGGTCCTTTTGTTGAGCATTTTCTAGTTCTATTAGCTGTGTCATTAAGCTACTCAGGTAAGCTCCTTCTTCCTTCCTGATGTGTGCTTGCAAAGCTATAAATTTTCCTCGCAGTACTGCTTTTGCTGTGTCCCAGAAGTTCTGAGAGTTTGTGTCTTTATTGTCATTTGTTTCCAGGAACCTTTTTATTTCCTCCTTGATTTCATCTCGGACCCACTGGTTATTGAGCATGAGGCTGTTTAACTTCCAGGTGTTAAAGTGTTTCTTCTGAGTCCCTTTGGAGTTCACAAATAATTTCAGAGCCTTGTGGTCAGCGAAGGTAGTCTGCAAACTTTCTATCCTCTTGATCTTATGGAAGTATGTTTTATGTGCCAGCATGTAGTCTATCCTGGAGAATGTCCCATGTACATTGGAGAAGAATGTGTATCCAGGTTTCTGGGGATGGAGTGTCCTATATATATCTACTAGGCCTCTTTCTTCCATTTCTCTCCTCAGGTCTAGTATATTCTTGTTGGGTTTCAGTCTGGTTGACCTATCCAGTGTTGACAAAGCCGTGTTAAGGTCCCCCACAATTATTGTGTTGTTGTTGATATTATTTTTCAGATTTGTCAACAGTTGTATTAAATATTTTGCTGGCCCCTCATTCGGTGCATATATGTTTAGGAGAGTGAATTCTTCCTGCTCTACGTACCCCTTGATTAATATAAAATGTCCGTCTTTGTCCCTTACAACCTTCCTGAGTATAAAGTTTGCATTATCTGATATTAGTATGGCCACTCCAGCTTTTTTATGGGTGTTGTTTGCTTGGATAATTTTTCTCCAGCCTTTTATTTTGAGTCTATGTTTGTTCTGACTATTCAGGTGCGTTTCTTGTAGGCAGCAGAAGGTTGGATTGAGTTTTTTGATCCATTTAGCCACTCTGTGTCTCTTAACTGGTGCATTTAGTCCATTGACGTTGAGAGAAAGAATTGTCGTGGGATTTAACGCCATCTTTATTTCAAAATTTGGTGTGTCTTTTGGGTAGTCTTGTCTTAGATTAGGTCTTTCAGTATTTCTCTTAAGACTGGTTTTGTGTCTGTGAAGTTTCTGAGCTGTTTTTTGTCTGTGAAACCATGTATTCTTCCATCAAACCGGAAAGTGAGTTTTGCTGGGTATAGTATTCTGGGTGAAGCATTCATTTCATTCAGTCTTGTCACAATATCCCACCACTGCTTTCTGGCATTGAGCGTTTCTGGTGACAGGTCTGCTGTAAATCTCAGGGAAGCTTGCTTGAACATGATTTCCCCTTTTGATCTTGCTGTTTTCAGAATTCTGTCTCTATCTGTGGGATTTGTCATTGTGACTAGGATGTGTCTTGGGGTGGTTTTTCTGGGGTCTCTTTTGGTTGGTACTCTTCGGGCATGCAGGATTTGATCACATATATTCTTTAGCTCTGGGAGTTTCTCTTTAATGATGTTCTTGACCATTGATTCTTCCTGGAAATTTTCTTCCTGGGTCTCTGGGACTCCAATGATTCTTAAGTTGTTTCTGTTGATCTTATCATAGACTTCTATTTTCGTCTGTTCCCATTCTTTGACTAATTTTTCCATTGTCTGCTCATTTGCTTTAAGTTTTTTGTCCAATCTCTCCTGCTGTATGGAATTGTTATGTATCTCATCTTCCACAGCACCAAGTCTATTCTCAGCTTCTGATACCCTGTCCCAGAGCTTATCCATTTTGTCATTCACTTCGTTTACTGACTTTTTCAGTCCTGTTAGTTGACATGTTATTTCAGTTTGGAGTTTTGTCATTTCTGCCTTCATATTTTCTTGGTTCTTATTAGTGTTCTGTTCAACTCGATCCATGGTTTCTTGGAGTCTGTTGAGCACCTTCCATATTGCTAGTCTAAAGTCCTTATCTGAGAGGTTGATTAGTTGTTCAGTCATTATCTGGTCCTCAGAATTGTCATCTTCATTCTCTATGTCTGATGCTGGCCTGCGTTGTTTCCCCATTGTCACACTTGTATTGTGGGTTTTTCTACGTGTTGTGGTGGTATTCATTGTCTATATGATGTAGGCAGCACACTCCTCTGGCTCCTCCCTTTCTGGATGGGCTGACTTGCCTCTAAGGGAGGGGAGTCCTCCGTGGATGAAGCCTCACACTGGGTCAAATCTTAGGCCCGAGCATGCAACAGAGAAGACAGTCCAGAGAGAAATGTTTGCTTCTGTGATATAGCGCCGTTCTTAGTGTGATTTTTCCTTCTTGTTGCAATGGAGTTCTTTCCTTAGAAAGAGTGCACGGCCGCGTAGCGAAGCGGAGCGGCCGTGCTCCTCTGAGCCTCTTTTTGCCCCACTTGCAAGAGTTTCACGCAAGAGGACAGTAGACAGACATAGACAGGTCACACTTTCACAGTTGAGCCCCACTAGGCTGGTGTACTTTCGTGGATTTTCCCCGCCTGGTGTCACACACAGGGAGCCGGCTTTTGCAAAGCTTAGCCGGTTTTTATGCTCTGAAGTCCCTCCCTGAAAATGGCGTCTGGGCGAGCGAGGTTTCTGGAGGCTCTTTTTGCCCCACTCGCAAGAGTTTCACGCAAGAGGACAGTAGACAGACATAGACAGGTCACACTCACAGTCTTTCACAGTTGAGCCCCACTGGGCCGGTGTACTTTCGCGGATTTTCCCCGCCTGGTGTCACACACAGGGAGCCCTCAAAAGTATTAGTACTAGTTTTTCTTTAAATGTTTGATAGAATTCAGCAGTGAAACCTTAATTTCCAGGTTAATAGTCTCATTATTAAAATAATTAAGAGAAGCAATGATAAAGAGTTCTATAAATAGACTATGGTGGATTAATCTAGGTTTTTCCCTTTACCTGATGCATGATTGATAGTCTACCTTCTCTGTATCTCAATTTTCTAATTTATAAAATGAGAACAATAATAGGACCTCCTCAAAGGTTGTTGTGAGAGTTGGATGTGCTATTACACAGAAAGCTCTTGAAATTGTACAGATCCAACAATCTTAGATGCTCTCAGTTCTCCTTACACAGAAAGTGTAAACCAGAAGTCATTTTGGTTCCCAAAGACAAGGAGCAGGGGTTAGTATCTTCTAATATTTAGTGGTTATAACTTGTTCCTTCTTTCTGTATAATACTTCATCCCAAAAATCTGTAATGATATCATCAACTGGATTCTTAAAGTAATTTGCTTAAAACAGTGACAATACTGTGTCAAAAATGGGCAGTACAAAGTTTTTGGGGAAAGCCAGATAATGTTGATTAAACCAAGGGCTTGATTTGGATACTCTCAGTTTTAGCCTGGTATACCACGTATTTGAACTAAAATTTATCTCCAATAGGAGAAGGTGTAAAGTACTTGCTGACAGTGCTAGGTGAATTTATATAAGAACTATGCCTTACTATGACAAGTAGCTGGAAACTTGTCTGAGCTTTTGTCATACCATGTTGTTTCTGGATTGCTGTTGGCACTGAGTCTCATTGAAGTTAATCCTCAGTTGGCTGTTTTTGAGGCTGAGGCCAAGGCTACCACTGGCCTAGCAGTAGATGTGATTGTTTCAAGTTTTAGTCAGTCACGTTGGCTAAAACCAACTGCCTACTTCCTGTTCACCAGATGAATCAGAAAATAAATAATGTGTGTGGATTTAGGGAATCCTGTATGCAAATATGTTTGTCACATGGGAGTCATCCCAGAGTTGTGAGAGTATTTCATGGAACAGGCCCAACTGGTCATCTGGGTCAATTTTGCCTTAATGAGAACATCTGTGCATTCTCAAAATCAATGTTTCCTTGACTTCATTCCTTTTTGGTGACTGTAAATGTACAGGGGGTTTTGCAGTTCATGGCTATGCTAATATTAATGTTGGTATTATGTAAATTTAAAGAAGTAATTAACTTCACTCACTACCTTGGTATAGCACAAGGGTCTTGCTGCTGTTCTTCACTTTTAAGTGGTTTTTCGTCTTTCTTCCCTCCTCCCACAGTCTGGCCACACAGTGTATCCTTGAACTGTTAGCTCACAGCAGCAATATGCTTATTCCAAATCTCTTAATGCCATTCATTCACAGAGCCAACGTTCAGGTTCTCAAATTTATTTGAAGGTTCTAATGCTTGCAGAAGAATTTATAATAGACCAAGCCTGCCAGGATGACAGTAAGATGATAATACAAAGTAGTAGCTTTTTGGTTGCCACTTTCTGGACATTGAATGGAAAAATCTTTCGACTTTACTCAAATTTCACTTATGTTTACCAGTCTATTTTTGGTGCAGTCCAACTAGTCGTGTTGCTCGCCTGATTTCTCAGTCAATCTGGTCAGTCTCTGTGGCAATGTTATAAGAACGCTCATTACTCTGTGTGACCCGATTTAGGCTTTCAGTGCCTTACAGAAGCAATGCTCTTTGAGACTTCTACTGTTTCCTGTGCTCTTTCTCTATTATATATGTGTCATATTTCATGTTTCCCAGTAGCTGTCAATGGTGTTCTTCTCACCTGTCGATGGAATTTAGCTACCAGTAGATCTTTCTGGTAGATTTTAAGTTTAGACATCATAGGGTTATGGAAACAGAGGAGCATAACCTAGTTCCTCCTCCATCTCTGCCAACGTTTCATTTGCTTCTTGTTGCTTTTCATCAAAATTTCTCAATATTTTCCAAATTTGAATGAAGCCAAATATCTTTGTGCCTAATACCCTCCAAAAGTTCCTCAAAAGTGAAACTCTGGGGCCGGAGAGATAGCATGGAGGTAAGGTGTTTGCCTTTCATGCAGAAGGTCATTGGTTCGAATCCCAGCGTCCCATATGGTCTCCCGTGCTTGCCAGGAGCAATTTCTGAGCATGGAGTCAGGAATAACCCCTGAGCACTGCCGGGTGTGACCCAAAAACCAAAAAAAAAAAAGTGAAACTATTTTTCAGCCAGTTAAACTCAGTTGAACTCTCTTACTCTGATTTTCTAGAAAAAAAGAAAAACAAACAGATATTCAAAGAAACTTTAGGGTACTGGAGGCTGAATCAAGAGATTAAGAATTTCTTCTGTATGGTCCCTTATCATGCTTGAAAAAGTATCTGCTTAGATAGACCTATGTGAAACCAGAGGGCAGAGATAGCTCCCAAACATTTTCTCTCTCAAACTCCCAGGTTACACAACTGAGTTGTTGCAAAGACATTTTCATGTATGATCTGTTAGACCAGCTACCAAGTCAGTTTTTCCCCCATAATATGAGTTGCTGAAAGGGACTTAGATGTCATCATTAAATGGCCATGACCTGGGGCTGAAAGGGTGGTACAGAAAGTAGGGTGTTTGCCTTGCACATGACTGATATAGGTGTAATCCCTGATGCCTCATGTGGGTTCCCTGATGCCTCATATGGTCCCTGAGCACTTCTAGTATTGACTCTTGAGCACAGAACTAGGAGTAAGCCCTGAGCACTGCTATAAATTGTGGTGTAGACAGATAAACTTAAACTCTTCACAAATAATTAAAGGACATATATTTATAGGCATGGAAAAATGCCATGTCAACATCTTTAATCAGTAACAAAAATAGATTACTGAAGAGCATTGTGACATAACTGCATTCATTAAAAGTGTATTCAGGTCAACATGACCTGAGAGTAATAGAGAATTGTGTTCTCCTAAATTTATTTATTATTTTCATTATTGGGGCCAGAGCCATGGCACAAGCAGTAGGGCTTCTGCCTTATATGCACTAACCTAGGACAGACCGTGGTTTGATCCCCTGGCATCCCATATGGTCCCTCAAGCCAGGAGCGATTTCTGAGCGCATAGCCAGGAGTAACCCCTGAGCGTCACTGGGTGTGGCCAAAAAAGGGAAAAAAATTTCATTATTGAAGCAATTATGTAAACTCATAGCATGTTATGGGTTTCAAGTATATTTATTTTTAAATAGGTATCTATATATAATAGTTGATACTCACCTGCAAATTTCTATATTTTCATCCATTACAGCTGGTCCATTTTACCTGATTTACCCACATGTTCTTTTTACCTTCTAGTGACCATTATTTTGTGGGTAGAAATATGCACCTCTGGAATCTCCAGGGTTTTTTTTTGTTTGTTTGTTTTTTGTTTGGTTTGGTTTTGGTTTTAGTTTTTGGGTCACACCGGGTGGCGCTCGGGGGTTACTCCCTGGCTCTGTGCTCAGAAATTGCCCCTGGCAGGCTCGGGGACCATATGAAATGCCCGGATGCCAGGATTCCAGGATTCAAACTGCCATCCATCCTGTGTTGGTTGCATGCAAGGCAAACGCCTTACCGCTGTTCTGTCTCTCCAGCCCCTGGAATTTCCAGTTCTACTATATAATACTGACCACCAAATAAAGATCATTTGTTGAACAAATATAACTGTAAATTATAGCCAGGTGATGTTATGGGTCCAGAGTATTAACTAGGGAAAGTAATGCTTGTGTAATTTTTCTCATTTTGTTTTCTGTTTTCCAGAAACATTAGGAAACATTAGATAACATTCTGTTATCTGAAAGTTTAGAGTAAATGTGTCCACAAAGTAAAGAAGCCACTAATTTTAAACATGATTGGTAAGTGAAAGGAATCAATAGACTTTATCATAAATTAATTTATTTTAAGAAATTCTATGCATTCTATCAAAGTTGTAAAATATCACTTTCCAAACATCCCTTTTAGTTCTGGATTTTTACCACCAATACTCAGAGTGTTCCAGTCATCTAGCTACTAAAAAGTTGAGTCAACTGCAACTTTTCTACAAGTTTTTCCTTCCTATTATTTTACTTTCACCTTTCTTTACTAGTTTTGTTTACCTCTCTTCAAAATTATTAATATGACCAATCAGAGATTTTCTATTGTTGTGTCACACATTGGAGCAGTTTGTTTAACTCAGAAATACCTGGTACATTTTTTTAAAATGAAGATTTCTGAACATCCCTGGAGATTTTGCTTTGGGGGATAAAGGGGTAGAGCCCAGACATCTTGATATTTTTTTAAGTTCCCCAGGGGATTCTGATATGCAGCCTGGTTTGGGAACTACTGTTCTAACCACAAAAAATAAAAGTGTCTCTCCCTGCCTCTGAAAGCAAGAGTCACCGTGAGAATTTGATTTCCTTTCCCTGAGTTTGTTTCTTATTCTTTGGTGCAAGGACTGAATCTTATTTCCTAAATGTTAAGACTAAGATTTTTTGTTTTGAATTTTGAAAATAGATTACTTACTCTGCTTAGATCTGGAAACATGTAGTCCTAATAAGCCTTATGGAGTCCTTGGCCATGTGCAGAAAGAAGCAGACAATCAGAAGAGAGGCAACTTGATTTTCTGTGGGCAGAAAAAAAAATGGATACTGGAAGAGCTGCTATGACATCTAGTCCTGCCCATTCTTATGTTCCCAATTTAATAGATAAGACTCAGTTCACTGAAATGTCTTTGTGCCTCCCAAGAGGGGTCAGATGAGAGGGAGCTACCCCTGGTAAATCAATCAGCCACACAAAGGTTCAATGCCTGCCAGATAATACAGTGCTGCTCTGGCGGGTGGCTCTGAAGACCACCAAGGTCACAGTTGGCAGTGGTCAAAAGGCCATGTGGGCTTCGGTTCAAGCTTGAGTTTCAGCAGATGCCAGACCTGCAGCTCTAACCACTGGAAAATCTCCCTGGTCCCAATGTTTCTTTTCTTTTCTCTTATTTTATTTTTGTTAAAGACTGTGATTTACAAAGTTATTGATAGTTTAGTTGCATTTTAGGTATAAAGTATTTCAACACCAATCCCACAATCAGTGTCAACTCCTATCACCAATGTTCCCATACTCCATCATCTCCCCAGCCCTGCATTCCTACTTCATGTCTGACACCTTGACAGGCGCATTACAAAGTTTGGTGGTTATAGCTTAGATCTCATGTTTTCAGTGTTGTGGATTCTGTGTTTATAGCTTTAACAATGTCCCACATCATCAATATAATGGAAATCCTGACAACCCTTCCCCCATTACTTCTTTTTCTCATCTTCTTCCTTCCATCCTTGATTTCTTTTTTGTTTTGTTTTGTTTTTTAAAAAACCATCACAAAGATTGTATAGAGGCTAGATTGCTTGCTTTTCATGTGGTTCATCCCTGGTACCACACATGGTCCCTAAAGTCCCACCAAGAATAACCCTCAAAACAATCAAAAACACAAATAAAAGCCAGTTGCCAACAGTATTCTGTCAAACCTTCTAGCCTATCAGGTAGAAAGTGACCATCCTAATTAACCCTTGGTTAATTATCTTAATTTTCTATGGATTTTGAGATATTATTCAAGAACCACACAGCTCACCTATCTTAACAATAGACATTTAATATGTACATATGTATAGGAAATAATATAACAAAATATTTTGTAACTGATTTCTTTCACTTAGCATGATGCTTTCAAGTTTTCTCATAGCATGCATTACTTCAGTATTGCATTCCCTTTTAAGCTAAATTATAGCTTATTATATTATAAACTAAATTTATTCTCCATTATCATGCTGAAACTGATGAGCTTTTTCCTCCTTAGTGGCTATTACAATAAAGCTGCTCAAATATTGTAGTATGTTTGGATGGACACATATATTTTATTTCTCATGGGTAGAGACCAACAAGCTAGACCAACAAGCTAGGACCAATAACACTAGGTCGCACTATAAGTTAATGACTACTATTTTGGGGAACTTCCAAGGTTCAGTTCCCTTAAAAAATTCCAATTCTATATCTTTTCAAATCTCCCCACGTTTTCCAGAATAAGCTAAATCTGTATCTCTGCAACTTAGAGTAAGGAAGGTAAATATCTTCAATTTGTGCTATTCTATCTAGGACAGCATTTGATGTTAAGGGCACAGGATGCCTGTGATATTGACTTCCCACCCTCTACAGAGATAGAAGCCACTGAAATTATTGGCATTTTAGTAGCCACTGGGGACTAAAGGAACCTGAGACTATAAGTATATACATTTTCTTTATCCCTAAAATTCATTCTACTACATTTCCCACCCCATTAGGCATAGGGTAACTCAGTGAACATCTTCCTTACAGAACTTTTTCTTGCTTCATGTAAGATAATAATAGTGTCATGAAGGACACTCTCAAACTTTTAGTATATGTATCCAGCTTCCTCTTGTTATCTCTAAAAGATAAGAAAGGCATTCTCTCCAGACTGCTTTCCTTGTTGAGGACTAGAGGACCAGATCAGTGTTTCCTCCCCCGACTCTCACCTCCACTTTCATTTTTATACCCCCACTTCTGCCCTTGGGAAATTAGGCCTAACTAAACTTTGACCTTTGCGATTTAGGTAATTTATTTCTCAATGAGAAGTCATTTTTCCAATGAGAAGCCTGGAAGTTTGATAACCTGGTGTGAAACAAGAACTAAGAACTGTACTTTGTGGTTAGATCCCCTGTACTCTACACGGTCCACCGAACACATCTAGAGAGTACTTAAGGTCAGTAAAATCATTCTGTTTCAAAGTCTTTCTTTTTTTTTTACTTGCCTTCCTTTCAGTGAATCAAATCTGGACCTCCTTCCTTCTAAGAAAGAACAACAATCTCTATTTCTCTGTTCAAGAATATTCATCTACTCTATATCTTCCTTTCCCTTGACACTTTGAGATCAAGCCCTCTTTACAAGGCAGAGATCAGACAGGATTTTTCAGGTCACTCGTATGATTTACAGTGCAAAGAATAGTGACCAGTTTCTGAGCTAATCATGACATACAAGCCATTTTAGGATGAGCAACAGATGGATGATGTCTTTTCTTTCTGTTCCCAGAAATCTCTGAGTTTCTTTTGACCACTGAAATCTTCATCTCCATTTTTTAAGAGAAGAGGTTAACCATTGTTCCTTTTCATTCATCATATTTCAGGATTTTGAGAAGATTGCTAAATTTATAAGTAAACTGCTGGCTCCTTCCAATTTCCATGCTTTCCTGAGCTCTTATTTTTTTTCTATTTCCCAAAGCTCTGGTAATTCCATTCTCTGTCAAGGCTGTGTTCCTCTCCATTTTGCCTAGCAGAGGGGCAAACCTGCACTTCTTTCTTAATCTAAGGTAGTCCAAACTAATTTGGGACCTCCAACACATATTTCACTCAAACATTTGCATCACATGACATCACACTGTATCACATTGGCTACACATTTGTATTGCATCTTGCTGCATTGCATTATATTATAATGAATTTAAAAAAATATTTGAGAACTAATGGGTAAAAACTATTGTAGCATGTCTCTCCCCAATCAGCCCTCCAGTTACAAGGGGAGATAGAGATGTATTCTATCTTCTCAACTTTCTTTTCTTTAAAAGGAAAGAGCCCTCAGACTTTGCTACATTATACTGGCAAGATAGTTATTAAGTTTATCTAAATCAATATTTATTATCTAAATACAATTTTCCATTACCTGATTATCAATGTAACATTGGAGAATCTCTATCCTACCACATAAATAAACAAAGCAAAATTTACCTATGTATTTAGGAATCTTCTATTATTAAGGGAACAAATTTTATTGGATAAATTTGAAACAATTTGTCCATTTTTTTCATAATATCTTTATTTGAACACCATGATTACAAACATAACTGTAGTTGGGTTTCAGTCACAAAAAGAACAACCCCCTACACCAGTGCAACATTCCCACCATCAATGCAACCCATTTCCATACTTCCACACACCCTGCCTGTATACGAAACAGGCATTCTACTTCTCTCTCTCATTAACATTGTCTTGATAGTTGTATAATTTATCTAACTGTGCTCACCCCTCCTTGAGGTGAGCTTCATATCATGAGCCAGTCCTTCCAGCCCTCATCTCTGGCATTATTACAATGTCTTTTATTTTTCTTAAAACCCATAAATAAGTGAGACTATTCTGTGTTTCTCTCTCCCTCTCACTTATTTCACTCAGCATAAGTTTCCATGTTCATCCATATATAAGAAAATTTTATGACTTCATCTCTCTTAATGGCTGCATAATATTCCAATATGTATATGTACCATAGTTTCTTTAGCCTTTTATCTGTTGAAGGACATCTTGGTTGTTTCCAGTGTCTGGCTATTGTACTTAGCTCTGCGATGAATATAGGTGTGAGGAAAGGATTTTTGTATTGTGTTTTTGTGTTCCTAGGGTATATTCCTAGGAGTGGTATAGCTGGATCTGATGAGAGCTCAATTTTCAGGTTTTTGTTTTTGTTTTTTAGGAATCTCCATATTGTTTTCTATAAGGGCTGGACTAGGCGGCATCCCCATCTGCAGTGAATGAGAGTTCCTTTCTCTCCACAACCCCCCCGGCATTTATTGTTCTTGTTCTTTGTGATGTGTGCCAGTCTCTGTGGCATGAGATTATTGTTTTGATTTACATCTCCCTGATAATTAGTGATGTGGAAATATTTTTCATGTGCCTTTTGGCCATTTGTATTTCTTCTTTGAAAAATTGTCTGTTCATTTCTTCTCCCCATTTTTTGATGGGGTTAGATGTTTTTTTTCTTGTTAAGTTCTGTCAGTAATTTGTATAACTTAGATATTAGCCTCTTGTCTGAGGAATATTGAGTGGATAGTTTCTCCCATTCTGTGGGTTGCTTTTGTATTCTGGGAACTATTTCCTTTGAGGTGCAGAAGCTTCTCAGCTTAATATAGTCCCATCTGTTTATCTCTTCTTCTTGTTTGGAGAGTGCTGTTTCCACCTAATTTGTCAATTTGTCTTTTTGTATTCCAGTTATTTCTAACTTTACTATACATTCTGTTGCTCATTTAAAAAAATTGTGTCTTTGTAAAAAGTAATCTGTGCTCATGGAAATCTACTTAAAAATTTGTTTCCATTTTATTTGCTTCCTGTTGTATAAAACACTTAGTACATTGCTTACTCTGGTATATTTTTCAAAGAGCAGTTATATGGAAAAAGAGCAGGGTTGCTCAGAGTCAGAATGTGGAGAGGGAAGTGAGCAGATCTGGGAAGAATGCTAAGGAAGGCAGAAAGGGAAACCATGGGAGATTATGTGTGATGAGTGTATGTAGATCAGATCAATTCAAAAATCTCAGAACAATACAGGGGACTACTGCCCATTCCTCACTCAATCATTGTGACTGGGGGAGAGATGGCAGAAAAGAGCTGAAAACACTCTAATATTGCTCAGAGAATGAATGAAATAGGTCCCCAATGAAGAATGACTCCTAACCGACACTGCCCATTTTTTGGGTCTGGACACCTGCTTCCATTTGTGGCTATAAATTTCCATTGCTCTTCGAGAGATGAAGTACAAAGAATAAAAAAATGCAAGGTGAATGCTACTTTTTTCAGTAGAATATTACTAAAGCAGTAAAAATCTAGAGTAGAGAAACATAGAGAGAGGACACAAAAATATTAGAGAAATGAGGTTAAGAAAACATACTCAGTGTGAACCTCAAGGGTCCTATTTTTGCTGATAATTTTCTAATAAGATTAAGAAAGGGATTGGCTATCCAGGCCTAGATTCAAGTTGGGTGTTTTTTGTTTTTTTTTTTGTGTTTTTGTTTTTGTTTTTGTTTTTGTTTGCCAGTTGGTTTTAGTTTTACTAAAAAAAAAAAATTCTCACCATGTAGAGAGTAGACATACAGATGCCAGAACTCAAACTAGAGCATGCAAAACAAGAAAGGTTGCTTGATTTAAACTATGTCCTCCTATATCACTCCCTGCAATCAAAAGTCTCATCAAAAGACCTGCTGAGAAGCCTCTCCTCAGTGCAGATATCTGGCCAAGATTTCTTATAAGTGAGAGTGATATTTCTTATGCTTAGTAACAAATATTTATTTAGCCTAAATATGAATCTCCCTTCTTCTGTATTAAGTGTATATGTGTGTGTATAAGCTTTTACCTCCAAACATAAGGATTTATACAGGCAAATATAGCCTTGATTAAATTTTTCTTTACCTAGAAAACTCAGCACAAAGTGATACTTAAAAACAACTTCTATTTCTCATTGTCTTTTAAAATGCCCTTCAGTTTTAAACAGAAAGGAATGTTTTGATTTGGTACATTTCTTAGGGACTTTGAGTACTTGCGAACTAATTCTTGCCTCAAAATTAACATCCAAAGTTTGGCAAGGAAATAGCATTGACCTGTTTAGAAAAACTTTACCAGGTATAGATTTGCATCTCTTGCAGATAAGCTTGTCTATTTTATTGCCTCTTCCAAAAATAGACCTTAGGAAGTTAGTTATTTGTAATAAGTTCAAGATTTAGATTTAAAAAAAAAAAAAAAAAAAAAAAAAAAACCTCACTCTCAGAAAAGAAAATTTGACAGGAAAGCCTAACTCCTTACAGAATCCCTTAATCTACATCAGAATTGACATATAGGGCCTGGCCTAGTGAGACAGAAACTGCTTTGAGATGTCAAAATTTACCTTCTCTTTTTCCTCTAGACTATTACTTAAAATGTATCTATTTATCAGGACTGCATACCACCTAGACCCATGTGAATTGTTTTTTAGATCAAACTATGTATACTGAAAGGTTTCTGTTAACAAGAGAGATGTGTTTTACTTTGCATAGAAACAAACAGAGACTGACACTCATCACAAAGAACAAGAACAATCAGTGCTGGCAGGGATGTGGGAAGAAAGGAACTCTCATTCACTGCTGGTGGGAATGCTGTCTAGTCCAATCCTTATAGAAAAGAACATGGAGATTCCTCCAAAAACTGAAAATTGAGCTCCCATATGATCCAGCTATACAACTTCTAGGAATATACCCGAGGAACACAAAAATGCAATACAAAAATCCTTTCCTCTCACCTATATTCATCACAGCCAGATTCTGGAAACAAGATGTCCTTCAACAAATAATAGATTTAAAAAAAACCGTGGTACATATACACAATAGAATATTATGCAGCTGTCAGGAGAGATGAAGTCATGAAATTTTCCTATACATGGATGAATTTGGAAACTATTATGCTGAGTGAACTAAGTCAGGGGGCGAAAGAGAGACACAGAATGGTCTCACTTATCTATGGGTTTTAAGAAAAATAGAAGACATTATTGTAATACTACCCAAAGATGAGAGCCGGAAGGACCAGCTCACAAAACGAAGCTCACCACAAAGAGGAGTGTGTGCAGTTGGAGAAATAATATACTAACAACTACCAAGATAATGTTAATGAGTGAGAGAAGAAAATGCCTGTCTCAAATACAGGAAGAAGATAGGGAGGAGAGAGTTGGGGGGCATTGGTAGTGGGAATGTTGCACTGGTGAAGAGGGGTGTTCTTTTTATGACAACCCCATCTACAGTCATGTTTGTAGTCAAGGTGTTTAAATAAATATATTATTTAAAATGTGAGCATCTTTTCATACCACTGTGACTGCCAACATTTCTCATATATACCCCAATTATTCTCATTAAAGCATGATATTTTGTTCTCCCACATAACCTTGTTTGGTCCCTCATTTCTTCATATTTTGATGTTCATGTACCCACTTTCCTAGAGGGAATTCAAAGAAGTTCTCTAACATAATCGAACCAAGCTAGATGCACCACTCCTCATATGAAAACATGTTGCTCCAAGAATGACAAGGTGTACTATAATAGGTTGTCCCCCTACCCCATCTCTGTATTATTTGATCTGGAGCCTTAGAATATGCCCTTGTATGGAAGGAAGATTTTGCAGATGTAATTAAGATGGTATAATAATGGATTGAGGGATAGCAATCCAATGACTAGAATATATAAGAAAAGGAAGAAGTTCACATAAAGATATAAGCAGAAATGGAGGTGACACACCTAAGACAAGGAACACCAAAGATTTCCATGAGCTAAGAAGGGGCAAGGAAACATTGTTCCTCAAAGAAGTCAGAGGGAGCATTAGCATGCAACATTTTGATTTCATGCATACAGTCTCCAGGATTAACAAGAGGAATTAAGGCACATATCTTGAGCAGCACCAACCCCAAATTCAACCTTTTCCACTACCCCAAGAATGGCCAGGTATTGGCATCCATCACTAACCTCCAAACAAACAACTGAGAACTTTGAGTACAGTTTCTGTTATGTTAGGACAGTTTCTTGTTAAAACAACCCTTGAAAAGTACCATTATTAACCTTTGGAAGGAACCAAATGACAATGATAGGTGGAATTAATCACCCTGGACAAGAACTGGGTGCTGAAAGGAGGTTAAATGATATTACATGATACCCTTTCAGTAACAGTATTGCAAACCACAGTGCTTAAAAGGAAGAGAGAGAGACATGTGCAGAGAGACAGAGAGAGAAAGAGAAAGAGAGACATGCCTGTCATAGAAGGATGCAGGACAGAAACCAGGGACATTGGTGCCAGAAATTGTACACTGGTAAAAGGATGGGTATCGGGACATTATATGACTGAAATTCAACCATAAACAACTTTGTTACTGCATATCTCACAGCCATTCCATTTTTAAATAGTAAAATAATTAAAAATAAATAGATATAAATTAAAAAAATAATAGCCCTTGGAAATGAATAAATAACTTATGGACAGTTAAAAACATTGCTAATATTTTTCTTTCTCTTCCCTTTTCCTGCTCTGAAATATGAGTAATTTCCCTAGGGAAACAGCTCAAAGTGTTTTCTGAGAAGCAATACTGAAAGCAAAACCAAAGCTTCCCACTAGGCTGACTTGCCCATCCAGGCTTTTTGAGGTCACACCTAGTTGTGTAATTTATAGGTAAGACAAATACTCCATCAGGCCCTGAAATGATTTGAATCGCCTTTGTTTGCCAGAAAGCTTGAGCTTGAGAAAGATGACAACAATGAGATACATTATATCTTATTTCTACATGCTGACTCTTTTCCTCCTCATTCATCCATATGTCACTAGAAAAAATCAGTATTGCTCTCAGTATGTGTATAGAAGGCTTCTATTAGAACATTTAAAACAACTGTTTATTGTTTTATTTAGTTTTGTCTTGAAGGAGAAGTGCCGAATCCTGTTTTGAGTTGCTTGTTTTATGTTGTTGTTTTATTGTTAAAATGATCACACCAAAATATTTATGTTCTTGCACCTGGCACAATACTTTTGTACATAAAAGTCACAGAGTAAATTATTGTCTTTCTTTGAAAGTTCTTAGGTGATTTTGAAATAAATTTTTATTGAAATGTAGTTCTATATTGATAAATACCATTGTATTGGTTTGAGTTGTACTAAATGATTCAGCAGTTGTAAATTGTAAAATTATTAGAACAGTAAGTTTAGTTTCCATGTCACCATACAGAGTTAACTTTTAGAATTTACCCTTTAGTTTTGCTTTCCAGAACCATCCCAGAAATGCTGTGGGCCACCAAGACTTCATACAAAGGTAACTGGGCAAAGGCCGGGCAATGCCAGTGATGAAATACCAGACTCTACATGCACTCCAGTCCTTTGATCTATATCTGAGACCCATAGAATTTACCCTTTACCCACCCACACCTAAGTCCCTTATCTCTAGAAGCTATTTTTTCAGTTCTCTTATCTGGTAGCTATGAGGTTTTGTTTGTTTTGAATATTTTGTTGTTTGGTTTCACAGGTCAATAAAAACTTACAGTATTTCTTCTCTGATTTTTGGGGGCACAATTTACATTCATCCATGTTCTTGTAAGTGGCAAGACTTCAGTTTTTCTATTAATTACTAGTATTCTGTTGTTCCATTTAAAGTATATGTGTATATTTCACTTCTTTATCCAAATATCACATTCTGAGAGGAAGACAATACCTACTATATATATATATATATATCCAAAGTTCCTCTTCTTACTTGACACACTTGATTTCTTTCCTTCCCTGTCCTCGTCCCTTTATTCTAGGGTTCATGTTCATGTTGATCTGGATATTCCTCCCCTTTATTTTCTTTTTGGTCAAACCTAGTGGTGCTCAAGGATTACTCCTGATCTCTGATCAGAAATTACCTCTTGTGGTGCTTTGGGGACCATATGGCACACTGGAGATTGAACCCAGATCAGCTGCACATAATACCAGCTGTCTTACTTGCTCTTGTTTCTGTACCACCCCTTTAATAACTTGCACTCTGTTATTCTCTATATATATTACAGATAAATGAGACCATTCTGTGTTTGACCTACAGACTTACTACAGTTATTCTCTACTTCAAGTTGTATCAAATTGCATAATTTCATCATTTCTTGTTGCTGCATAGTGTTACATTGTGTATCTAATATCACAATTTCACAATCCACTCATATATCATTGAACACCTACTTTGATTTCATAGCCTAGTTATTGTGCTAATAACTGCAATGAATAATGTGTGTATATGTCCTCTTGAATAGTTTTTGTGTCCTGGATCTAGAAACCCAGAAGTTATATTGCTTGATCATATGGCAGCTCAATTATTACTTTTCTGAGAAATTGACATACTGTTTCCATATGGTTTAAAACAAATACCAGCAGTTAATGAATACTTTTTTTTTTTTTTTTTTTTTTTTTGGTTTTTAGGCCACACCCGGTGACGCTCAGGGGTTACTCCTGGCTATGCGCTCAGAAGTCGCTCCTGGCTTGGGGGACCATATGGGACTCCGGGGGATCGAACCGCGGTCCGTCTCCTAGGCTAGCGCAGGTAAGGCAGGCACCTTACCTCGAGCGCCACCGCCCGGCCCCATGAATACTTTTTTTCTGCCATATCTATGCCAACACAGATTGCTCCCAGTTTATTTAATGTCATATTCTCTCTCTGCCCCCCCCTCTCTGTCACACCCAGCGGCACTCAGGAGGTACTCCTGGCTCTGTGCTCGGAAATCTCTCCTGGCAAGCATGGAGGATCATATGGAACGCCAGGATTTGAACTACTGTCCGTCCTGAATTGGCTGTGTACAAGGCAAATGCCCTACCGATATGCTATCTCTCCAGCCCTCAATGATATGTCCTATTCTCACTTAGGTGAGATGATTGTCATCTTAATTTATATTTCCTTGATAGTAAGTGAGATGAGCATTTTTATATGCCTATTATCTACCCAAATGTTTATACCTTCATTAACGTATTTTATGGGTTCTGGTCTGATCTCAAGATTTTAATACATTTTGAATTGACTTTTTATGTAAAGTATGATATATGATCCAGCTTCATTTTCTTATGCATAGTTTTCTAGCTTTTTCATCTTTCCCAGAACCATTTGTTGGAGAGGCTATTTTTACTTTATGTGCCAACTCCTTTGTCAAAAATTAATTGATCATAGATCTGGTATTTATCTTTGGTTACTCAATTCTAACCCATTGATCAGAGATCATTTCTTATTCTAATACCATACTATCTTCCAATACCATATATAACTTTATGGTATAGATTTGAGTCAGGTAATGAGAGACATGCAAATTTCTTATTTTTCAATTTGGGTTTGCTATTCATGTTGTTTTATAATTCCATACAAACTTTGTTATGACTGTTCTAAGTCCTCAAAGAATGTTGTCTGAATTTGAATAGGGATTGTCTTAAATATACATAATAATTTAGGTAAGATGGTCATTTAGTCATTTGACAATATTAATTTTTTTAATTCTTAAGCATGGAATGTTTTTTTATTACCTATGGTCATCCATCGCTTTCTTAAATGACAGTTTTCATAGTAGAGATCTCTTACCTCTTTTGATAAGTTCATTGTTAGAAGCTGATGTTTAACAGTTTTTAATGGGATAGATTCTTGGCTGACTTTATCTTCTAATTCATTCTTTGTATATAGAAATGTGACAGATTTTTGTGTTTTGACTTTGTGGTCATCACTTTTCTATATTGGTATGTTGTTTCTAGTGGACTCTTAGGCAGACCTATTTTTATTTTGAATATCTGTCACTAATGATTTAAATCCAACTCATTTTCTTCCCTTTATAAATTAGCACTTGAGCTTATATTTGCCTTCCATGTCAAAGACCCCCATGATGTCAATATTGTCTTTATAGTTTGGTATACAAACCACTGTCATTTTGTTGTTTCTCTTCCTTCCCTAAAGGGCTGATCATATATTATTATTTTGTCAAAAGTTCTGACAACTGCTTTTTTTAATAATTATTTTATTTAAGCACCATGGTTACAAAATAGTTCATGGTTGAGTTTAAGTCATAGAATTACTCTACTTTTCATCAGTGCACATTTTCTACCAGCAGTGCACCCAGTTTCCCTCCTATCCAGCCACCCCACCTCTGCGACAGGCATTTTACTTCTCTCTCTTTCATTTTTGACACTATGCTTTGCATTATTGTTAACAAAGGGGTACCATACATATCACTTTATCCCCTTTCAGCACCCAGTTCTTGATCAGAGTAATCAGTTTCCAACTATCATTGGTTTCTTCCTCTCTTTCTCTTCTCTTTCTGTCCCTACATCAGGGGTTTTACCAAGCATCTTAAATAACTCTTAACTCTTTTTTTTTAAATATATTTTTATTTAAGTAACATGATCATAGTTGGGTTACAGTCATAAACAGAACACCCCCCTTCACCAGTGTAACATTACCGCCTCCCCCCTTCCCATCCCCTGCCTGTTTTCAAGACAGGCATTCTACTACATTTATTTGTTTTTAAGTTTAGTAAATTGTATTTTTTTTTCCTTAAAGGTTAAGAATAAAAAAATATAGTAAAGGTGTGATAGTGGCAATCGCCGTTGTTTGCATAGGTCCAGAAAAATGGGAAAATGGAAAAAAAATTCTTGACCTGATTACAAAAAGGCCTCACCCCAGAAGTTTATTGGCATAAGACAGACTCTGGGTTCCAGGCATACCAGTCCATCCAACTCCAGTCATTCTCAAGGTCCCAGTGAAACTTTTTCACACTTTAGCTATTGTTGGTATCAGATTCTTATATTTAAAGACTGGATTCTGTGCATTTCTTTCATCGATGCCAGGCTGATGTGGAGCTCCTCTAGTTTCAGCATACCATTAAATGTGGAGTGATCTGCCCTGCATGCAGACTGTTGCTGAGTCGTCTGGGTGTTGGGAGCACTCTTTGGAGTAAGTCAATGCCAAACCAGTGGTAGGTCTTCCCTAGTAGAGACTTGGATCCTGGTAATGTTATAGACAATTGTGGTTGTTTCCATAGTTGGTATCCATTGTTCAGGTGTGTGTGGGCGATGCCCATTCTTCTGAGCCTAAGCCAAATCATTATGCCAATGTTCAGGGTAAAAGGCCTAATTACATTACCAAATTTGTCTTCCCATCTCTATTAGATAAGAACTTGTTTGCATATGTATTATTTTTCCATTTTAATGTGCCTATGCAAATGAGAAGCAATGCCACAAGATATTGTTGGTGCATCTGGGGGCCGACGAATAAAGTCCAACATTCCCCGTAACTTGGTTCAAACATGAAATCTATACAGAGATACTCTTCTACCAGTATTGCTTATAAAACAGATCTCAAAGGGGGAAAATCAAACAATCAAATAACAAAGCCAGTGGGCAAAATTGTCACTATATGAGGATGTTCGAAAAGAGTTATAGATGTTAAGGGAATACATCTGAGATATACAAAGCATATATACATGTCCCTTTTATGTTTTAGAAATAGTCAAGAGGGAGGGTGTTGTTTTCGAGACACCACTTTGGTCTGTGATTTGGACAAGCGAAGAGCATATGGAGCCATGTCCTCCCCTTGTTGCCTGCTGAAGCTTCCCACTCCCTGAGAGGCATTTGCTTCCTAATTGCTGGAAGTTGAAAGTTCACCAGTCCTTTCCCATCCCCTTGCAGGAACAAGGAAGCCTGGGGTCTCTTTTAAATTGCACCTCGCTGGAACCCACTTGCTGGGACCCTGAGCAGATGTCCAGGAATAACCCTGGGGACAGAGAGGAAGGAGAGAGAAGGCTGTGGGGGACAGCCGAGAATGCATCTTCACCTTATCTTGGCCAAGGAGCCTGAAGCGTGGAACCTTGCCGTGACAAGTTGCCTGCTGAAGCTTTAGACTCCACCCAAAAAACATTACTGTGAAAGATATGTAATCCACCTTGGCCAAAACAAAAATCATTAGTACAGAAAAATGGTTAAATGTGGGATAACAAGAGATGGGAGTAAGGGAGTAAAGAAATAAAATGAGCTCCTGAATGGCTTTCAGATTAGGACAAGGAGATGAAACACAATGATATCCTAATATTTGTCATTGTATTCTGAGCGCCCTCACGTGGTTTCACAATGGACAGGTTTAATAAGGAAACTTCCCTGGTAAGTCCTAAAGCCCGAACCTATTGTGCTGCTATTCCCACCTTGCTGGCTTGCCCAGGAATGTGGCCAGGAAAAGCCCTGGAGTTCCGAAGGAAGGAGGTAGAGGGGTGCTGGGGTGACCCATGTCCCGCACCCCTCTCTAGGCCTGGTTAAAGAGGCCTTTGGCATGGCGGGGGGCTGCCAAACCACATGCTAGCGGAACCTCTGGCTCCCAGGAAGGAGATCCTTCCAGAGCTAGAAGGCCGGAAGGTCAGAGCCCCCACCCCAGACCCTCTTTTTGGAGCTGGGAGGGAAATGGGGTAAGCCTAGGGAAACCAATGAGCTCCTCCAAGAGACCCACCTCGCTGGCTTGTCCAGCCATTTGGCCAGGAAAAGCCCTGGAGTTCCTGGAGGAAGGAGGTAGAGGAGTGCTGGGGTGACCCATGTCCCGTACCCCTTCCTAGGTCTGGTTAGAGGCCTTTGGCATGGTGGAGGGCTGCCAAAGCCCGCTGGCATAACCTCCTGGCTTCCAGGAAGGAAGGAGATCCTTCCAGAGCTAGAAGGCTGGAAGGTCAGAGCCCCCACCCCAGACCCTCTCTTTGGAGTCGGGAGGGAAATGGGGAAAGCCTAGGGAAACTAATGAGCTCCTCCAAGGGACCCACCTTGCTGGCTTGCCCAGCCATGTGGCCAGGAAAAGCCCTGGAGTTCCCGGAGCAAGGAGATAGAGGGGTGCTGGTGTGACCCATGTCCTGCACCCCTTCCTAAGCCTGATTATAGAGGCCTTTGGCATGGCGGGGGGCTGCCAAAGCCCATGCTGGCAGAACCTCCAGGCACCCAGGAAGGAAGGAGATCCTTCCAGAGCTAGAAGGCCGGAAGGTAGAGCCCCCACCTCATACCCCCCTTTGGAGCCTGGAGGGAAATGGGGAAAGCTTAGGGAAACTAATGAGCTCCTCCAAGGGACCCACCTCACTGATTTGCCCAGCCATGTGGCCAGGGAAAGCCCTGGAGTTCCGGAGGAAGGAGATAGAGGGGTGCTGGGGTGACCCATGTCCCGCACCCCTTCTTAGGCCTGGTTAAAGAGACCTTTGGCATGGCGGAGGGCTGCCAAACCCCATGCTGGCAGAACCTCCCGGCTCCCATGAAGGAAGGAGATCCTTCCAGAGCTAGAAGGCTGGAAGGTCAGAGCCCCCACCTCAGACCCTTCCTTTGGAGCCGGGAGGGAAAATGGGGAAAGCTAACTCTTAACTCTTAATTCTGTGACTAACTTTCAGTTCCACTCTTCCTCCAATCTCCACTGAGGGAAAAAAAAACCCAGATTTAATTTTTTTCAAACTCTTTTAGTAGTATCACTTGATTTGGTTTTAAACCATTTTCACTGATGTACTTGGATTTACAATTAGTCATAATTTTCATGAACATATAATGTCAACAACCACATATATCCACAGAGAGCTTGCTTCCTTCCACCAGTGTCCCAAGGACTCCTCAAGTAATCCTTGAACCAACTCTACCATCACCAAGAAGATCAGTTATGCAGACAAACTCTTTAGTATGGCTTTTATTACTTGATCATTTTAATGACCATCACTATCTTCTATTAGCTATTTTAACTAGCATTAATCCCTTGAAATTCTCATTATAATTTGTATTTCCAGTGATATCATTCTGTTTATTGTTTCTATCAACATGTCCTGTGTGTTTGCACGTCTGAGAGTTTTTCTTCTAAGCCATCTATAGTATCCACAGAGTATCTTTAGGTCTGGAGAGATAGTACAGAAAGTGAGCAGGACATCTGCCTTGCACATAGTCAATACAAGTTCAAATTCTGGGACCACAGGAGTCTTTCGAGCATAGGCAGGAGAGATCCCTGAGCACAGAGCCAGTAATACAGTTAGGTGTCGCTCAAACAAACTCCCACACCCTAATGAGAGAGAGAGAGAGAGAGAGAGAGAGAGAGAGAGAGAGAGAGAGAATCAAATATCAAATCCTACCAGCACTTCAAAGGTTGAATTTAAATCCCACATGTCCAGGAAGCCATTCTTCCAGGATCAGAATAATTTTATTGCTATGAAACACATGGGTGGGTATTTAGGACCACACTCAGAAGTGCTAAGGGGTGGAGCCAGAGCGATGGCCCAGCGGTAGGGCATTTGCCTTGCACTCTGCTGACCGAGGACAGACCGCAGTTCAATCCCTGGCATCCCATATGGTTCCCCAAGCCAGGAGCTATTTCTGAGCGCATAGCCAGGAGGACCCCCTGAGCATCACCGGGTGTGACCCTGCAAAAAAAGAATGACTAAGGGCTATTTCTGCATCTCTTATCAGCACAGTGTTGGGAGATCATATGAAAAGTCAAGGATCAAGCTACAGGAGGCTGAATGGGAGATGAGTCTCAATCCCCATGCTTTTTCCAGCCCAGAGACCTTCTATTGATTATCCACAGCTTAATACAGATTCTTGAGGGGGAACAAAGGAAGCTTAATGTATATTGGCTATACAAAAAGTTGAAATACAATTTGAGTTTAAAGTTAATTTAAGTTTCATACCTTAAGTTACAGTTAGACTATGCTATTGATGAAGTAGAGATAAAACAACTATATCATAAAAATTCTTTATTCAGGTCTGAAATTTACTAATCTAAAAATCTTCTAAAACCTCAAATGCCTATAAAGGCTAGAGGTAATAAAATTGTGTTAATCTTACTGGCTTGTAGGACTTGTTAGTGCTATGAACAATTTTTGTATTACATCCCTAAGTTACTCAAATTCAAATAAACCATCGTTTTTGTATAAACCTAATTGTTTAAAAATCAATAATTAATTTATGTATTTAAATTCAATTTGGTTTTTATTTATCTAGGTCTTTGTATGTACATAAGCATATAACATATACTTAGGGAGAAAAAATTACCAAAGGAGTTAAGACTACCTAGTTCAGTAAAGAATAAAGTATCACACAAGCATAATTCTTTATACTAGGATTCTTGAACTATTTCTATAAAGTCTTCATGACTTCGCTATTCTACAAAGCACATAATTATGGAAAGCTTTAGTTGTATGTGTCTTATTTATTTCTGTATACCAGAGCTTGGCACAAAATGAAAATGGTGTAAATATTTTCAATAAAAAAACAACTGAAATCTCTGTACCTTATTGCAGCATCATAAAATTTATTTATTGATCTGCTCACAAACATATTTTAAAATTTAGGCAAAATGGCAAGAAACTGGATCTATAAAATACTGAAAGTGAAAATTTTAGTACCAACAGTGAATTTATTGATCCTGTTATAAATTTTACTTTAGAGAATTTTTTATATTCTGTATATAAACTTCTCAATTTATAAAGATTTTCTTGATTTCTCTGAAAATATATAATTTTCTGAAAGAATTAGATGAATTAAATTTATTGCTTCTTATGTAGAAATAAACATATTAATATATGAAAATCTACTAGAGAAGTATTACACTTATGCTATTAAATATAAGGTATACAAAATGTGCTGTAAAAGACAAATACTTTCTTGGAAGCTTCAGGGAGGCCCTCAGGTGTGTAATAGAATTAACTAAAGCAAAAGGAGCCCCCATTGGCCATTAGTAATGTATTGAATGAGTAAGAATGTAAGATTACTTGGGAAGATACTTATAGTGTAATTTATTTTTAAGCTCAAGAAAACTCTGAGATAGAAAAAAAACAAGATGGATCAGGTATGAGAAATCAAAATTAAAGCAACTGTGAAAATCCTCGGAAATCTCAGGCATTTATTAGTGACTAAGACAGTAAAGGTTATATCAGTGAAGGTTTCATATGCCACACTAAGGAGAACTTTATAAAATAATTTGGTGATTAATATTTTAAGTAAAGGGCACTAATAAAGTCTTCTCAGCAGGCATGAGATGATTAATTTGGTTATTCAGTATTCAGATGACTATTTTCTCACTTTGTGAAAAAATATATTTTTCTAGGGGAAAAGGGCATAGTAGAAAGCAAAATAAAGATCCCTTTCTATGCTTATGATCTTAGGAAATATCAAGTAATAATATAAACAAGAAATTTATGTGGCATGATAAAAAGGAAGGAATGCTTTGGAGACGAGAGACAAATGCCTTACAGGAGATGTGGATTATTAGTACAGTTTCAACAAGACTGTCTCAGCAAAAGAACAAAGTGTTCAAGTACATGACTGTGCACTGGCAGCAAGTACCGCTTTTTGACTCTGGAGAAGCTGTGCAGTCCTGGAAGTCACTTGGGCTGGAAATTCTAATTCTAGTATCCCAAGAACCAAGATTATAATATGGCATAGGGAGGAAGGACAGTAGGGGTAAAACCAAAAACTCCAGATAACATTTCTGGGTTGTGAGAAAACTTGGCACTATAGGGAGAGACAAGACTATAATAGCATTTCCTAATATGGAACTCAAGATGGAAGGGCCTATTTCTTGGACTACTTGAAGGATGTATAGTATTCTATACTCTGAGAAAATACTGAGCCATCAGAAGATTCAGAGAGAAAATATTTGACATAAAATTCTGTAAACTCTCTGGCTGCAACATAAAACATTGACTAGGGGAAGGCAAGGTTAGAATTAAAGGATCCATTTATCAGGCTAATGTATAAATGACATGAAAAATAATGCCTGGGTGTATCCAGAGGAGTAGAAAGTATATTGAGAAATGGTCAAATTCAAGCGAAATTTAAGAAAGGGCCTATAGGATTTGTTAATGAATTATAAGATCAGAGATAGATCAATTATAACACCAAAATGTGTATCTTCCATCTTGGCTAGTGGCAGATGAGACAAAATAAGAAGGTAGAAATGGGAGTTAGAGGGATTGGAGTGATAGCAAAGTGGTAGGGCATTTGCCTTGCATGTGGCCAACCCAGGACAGACTAGGGTTTGATGCCCAGAATCCCAAATGGTACTTGAGCCTGCCAGAATAGATTTCTGAGTGCACAGCCAATTGTAACCCCTGAGCGCTCCTGGATGTGCCCCCCCCCAAAAAAAAAGAAAAAAAAAGAAAAAGCATATATCATGCCAGGGATCAAACCCAGATTGGCCCTGTGAAAGGCAATAACTCTCCCTACTGTAGTATAGCTCTGGCCCCAGACTTTGAGCTCTTAACCCTTGCATTAGCATATTACTTTAGAAGAAAGAGGTTTCTGGTTGGAAAGTACCTTTATTATAGTGTCAGTCTCTATGAAGCTCAGGGAGACAGTGTATAAGAAAAGTCCCTTTGGATGGGCAAGGAAGAAGGGGAAGTTAAAGCCAATAGTGAGTGATTAAAGAGTCCTCTATCTTCTCAGAACTTGATGTTAACATACTATCCTTCTGTACTCTAAAGAGAACAGTGGATAAGTAAAAGACCTGCCATTGCAGTTTAAGATGATAATAATTCTGATTTGCATTTTGATTCAAAAGAATATCTTCAAGTCTAAGGTGTGTCTTGAACATAGCATTTGATTCCTTTCCCAGTTGTAACCTACTGTAATATTTCCTTCCCTAAATAACAAAAGTCCAGTTCACATTTTCTTTTGCTTTATTTCTAGTCTTCCTATTATTTAAATGTAGCTAAAGAAATCTGTTGTTTTCATATCCTTACCTCCTATTTTCTCTCAAAATCTCAAATCTATTTCTACTGCATTATCCATATTATCCCAGACTTCCGTATTGATAAGTCCAACTTTCAAAAGCATTTGGATCTGCTGATCACTCTTTCCTTACAGCACTGTGCATTAAAAGTTACCTTATTTTCAGATGAGATGAGCAGATCCAGAGATAATTGCCACTAAAAATTCATTTCTCTTATAAACAAATTTCAAGAGAGGGGGCATGCCATACAACAGGAAAATAGAGGTAAATACTAGAATCAAACAGAATATAAGGGGAGAAGGCAGAAAAATAAATAGAAACCTTGAAATATGAATCTGAGTTAAAATATGGGTAGGAACCTTTATTGTGTTTTCCACAGGAAGAAATAGGTAAAGGGAATATAAACTGACTTCAAATGAGCTAGTTTCAATTATAATAGTAGGCTTAAGATTATTTATTATTTGGTTATGATGGCAGGTAGATAGTGATCCAAAGCATGAAAGGCCCTATTTGAAGACTCTTGATTTAGTCATTTTACATGTGAAAAGTGCAATCCTGGATGTTGGGGCAATAACTCAAAATGTTGGCATAAATGACATCGCCTGGTATTGTCCTGGTGCTCCCTAACCATGAGGCTTGAATTCGTTGGATCAAACATCAAAAGAACTGATCTCCAGATTCCCAATTCAACTAAAGAGATCCCTTTCCACTCCAAAAACTAGAATTTTTTCTACTGACTAAGATAACAAATGTGAAAGGTGCACTCAGAGGTAAAACTCAAGAACTGGTTGAGTCTAGGACAGGCAGTTCTTCCAGAATCAGGAAGGCCCTGGATATCAAAGCATCAGAACTAAAATAATAAACATCATGATTCATTTATCTTCTCATCATTCTTCTTTAAGATTTATGAACGTTGGAATGTCCCACATCTCAGCCCTTAAACCTTTACTCTTTCCCTTTTCTCCAGGCAATGTCATGCAATCCCATGTCTTTAATAATATTTAAACACTGGTGACTACCAGATATATTTATCTCCAAGCCCCAGATCACCTATTATCCAATTGCAAACAAAATCTATCTATCCAGATGTCTAATAGGTTCTCAGATCAAATGTGCAAACATAACTGTCAATTTCTTAAACAAAAGTTATCTCCTAATCTGTTCCTCTTAGTTTTTCACATTTGAATAAATTCACCTTTGTCACCCATTAACTCAAACCGCAAGCCTAGAAATTCCTAGATTCCCTGATTTTTTGTCTATCTACATATCTAAACTGTCAGTAACTTCCATTGTATTTTTAAAATATAAGATATAAAGAAAAGACATATTTTGTTTATGAATTGAAATAGTTCATGTTTTTAAGATAGCTATATTTACTGATGGATCTAGAGATTCAGGGAAATCCCTCTAAAAATTTCACCATCTTCATTCTGTTGGGGGTTGGTACTGCAAGTATAAAACAATAAATTAATACCATTACAAACTACAATACCTTAATGAAAATAACAGATTACAAAAAAAACAGAAGGAAAAGGACATCCTTCCTACTTAGTCTTAAAGTCCTGAAGACGCTGGGAACTAAGAGATAGCATGAATATAAGGCGTTTGCCTTGCATACAAAAGGATGGTGGTTCAAATCCCAGCATCATATATGGTCCCCAAAGCCTGCTAAGAGTGAGTTCTAAACGAAGAGCCACGAAGAGCCAGGAGTAACCCCTGAGCATTTCCAGGTGTGACCCCCCCCCCCCAAAAAAAAAAAAGTCGTGAAGAAGCTAAGGAGAAAATCATTTGTATTTTCCCTTGGAAATATATGAGCTGATTCAAATTTTATAAAAATGCATAGTATAGGAAAATAGTTTAAAAGACTGTTATTGCAGCTCAAAGTTCAAATTCAGGCATAACATACTCCCTTAGTCATTCCAGTTCTGCTGGGTATGACTTTGCTACCTACCAGCATTTCTGGGCCTTAGCATTGAATTGTCAGGCTTGCACCGTCGTGCCTAGTATATCAGGAACCGTCGTGCCTAGTATATACCCCATACCTCTGATTACTGCTGAAGAGGACCTACACACACAGACACACACAGACACACACACACACACACTTGAGGTCCACCTGGTTTTGATCCCCAGCACTCCATGGTCACCTGAGCCCTGCCAGAAATGATTTCTGAGTACAGAGCCAGGATAAATCTTGAGCATGCTAGATGTGGCCTCAAAACAACAACCAACTAAAGAGACAAATATTAAAACTATAGAATTTTTAGGAAAAAGTACAGATGTAAATTTTTGTAACCTTGGTGTAGGTCATAATTCATAGCATCTAAAATCAAACAATAAGTGAAAATAGATAAACTGAACTACATCAAAATTAAATTAGGGGCCAGAGAGATAGCATGAAGGCAGGGCATTTGCCTTGCATGCTGAAAAACGGTGGTTCAAATCCTGGCATCCCATATGGTCCCCTGAGCATGCCAGGGGCGATTTCTGAGCATAGAGCCAGGAGTAACCCCTGAGAGCTGCAGGGTGTGACCCAAAATCCAAAAAAAAAAAAAATTAATTAAATTTGTTTCTAAATTAAATAAGAGCACTTATACTTTAAAATATGCTATGATTTGTTTCTAAATTAAATAAGACCACTTATACTTTAAAATATGCTATGAAAAGTGAAAGAGTCCTCAGACTGGGAGAAAGTATATGCAAATTACATGTTTGGGAAACAGCTCCTCAAAAGTCTAATCATAGAATTATCACTTAAATAAGCAATTCTACTTCTACATATATACAGGGGAGGAAAATCATGTCTACATAAAAACTTTACATAAGTGTATACATCAGCATTTGTAATAATCCAGTAAGCAGAGTGAATTTGAGCATCCAACAACTCATTCACAGCTAAACATAACATAGCATATTCATAGAATGAAGTATTCAGAAATGAAGTACTGGCATATATTGCAACATAAAGAAAATTCAGCTATTCTCAGGACACACATAAGCTAGACACAAAGACCACTGTAGTATAATACTATATATAAAAATACCTTGAATAAGCAAATTGATAGAGACAGAAGTTAAAATATTTGTTGCCAGGGTTGATGTTAGAATGGATAGGAAAAGGAAATTGTAGTTTTAAGATATGGATGTGGCTTTTTGGAGTGAAAAGTGCTTGAGCAGTATAAGCAAAGCATATTGTTCTTCTAAATCAGGGATTTGTTTTCTGAAAACTCTGCATAAAGCAGCCTTCCCAATCCACTTCATGTAAAATATTTGGGGGTTAAAAAAAAAAGAAAGAAAGAAACCTTAAGCATCTGGTGTTAAGTGGAAAAAAGTATAAAAATAAATTAAAGAGAAAGATATCTTTGGATGTTATGCAAATGATTTGTTTTGTATTCGAAGGATGTGGCAGGTGCTAATTTCAGTTAATGCCTAATGCAAATATCATGCAAAGCTCCCTTAGGAACTTTTAAAATGACTCTGGTACTACTCAAGCAAGCTGCCTTAATTTACTAAATAAGGTGCATATATGCATTTTTCATTGATGATGGCCTCACAGAAGGATTATTACTTTACTTTGTAAGTGCCAGGGAACTAATTCAGGGCTTCATATATGCAAGGAATGTACTCTGCCACTGAGTTACACCTACAGGATTAAATTTTGTAATGAAGTAAAATAGTTTCACTTAGAAACTATGAGGGAAAGAAGAGAGTATTATGAAGAAAGAAAAATGTTACACCCCAAGCTGGAATCTGGGCAACTCATAGTAGTGAAGTGAGCACAGAATTTAATCTTATTGGAAAATTTTGGGAGTAGTGGATGATATACCCAGCAGTTCTTATAGCTTACTCCTGGCTCTGTGCTCACTCCTAGCAGTACTTAGAGGGTCAGCTACATGCAAAGCAAGCACGTTAACTTTCTGTACTATTTCTCAAGATCCCCAGATCTTATAACTGCACAAAGAAACACAATGGTAGTTTTCTCGAAAACCTTTGGCCCCAGAGTATAACAAGAAGAAACAGAGCAGAAGAGGAGAAACACAAAAGCTTATATTCTCTTTTATACTTTTATTATTTAATCTTTTTTATTCTCTTTTATATTCTCTTTTATACTTGAAAGAAATCTGAAGAAAGATACAGCTGTTTACACTGAGCAAGTGTTAAATTATTTGCTTTTCATAGAGGTCTACAATAATGTTCTAATACTTTTTTTAATTAATATCTTTATTACATCTTGATTACAAACATGATTGTGGTTGGATTTTAGTCATGTAAAGAACACCCCCTTCACCAGTGCAAGATTCCCATCACCAATGTCCCAAATCTCCCTCCTCCCCACCCCACCTCCGCCAGTACTCTAGACAAGCTTTCTACTTCCCTCACTCATTCACATTGTTATGATAATTCTCAATGTAGTTATTTCTCTAACTGCACTCATCACTCTTTGTGATGAGCTTCATGTGGTGAGCTGGAACTTCCAGACCTCCTCTCTTTTGTCTCTGAAAATTATTGCAAGAATGTGTTTTATTTTTCTTAAAACCCATAGATGAGTGAGACTATTCTGCGACTATCTCTCTCCCTCTGACTTATTTCACTCAGTATAATAGATTACATGTACATCCATGTATAGGAAACTGTCATGACTTCATCTCTCCTGACAGCTGCATAATATTCCATTATGTATATGTACCACAGTTTCTTTAGCCATTCGTCTGTTGAAGGACATCTTGGTTGTTTCCAAAGTCTGGCTATTGTAAATAGTGCTGCAATGAATATAGGTGTAAGGAAGAGATTTTTGTATTATATTTTTATGTTCCTAGGGTATATCCCTAGGAGTGGTATAGCTGGATCATATGGGAGCTCAATTTCCAGTCTTTGAAGGAATCTCCATATCATTTTCCATAAAGGTTGGACAACATCCCACCAGCAGTGAATAAGAGTTCCTTTCTCTTCACATCCCCACCAGCACTGATTGTTCTTGTTCTTTGTGATGTGTGCCAGTCTCTGTAGTGTGAGATGATACCACATTGTTGCTTTGATTTGCATCTCCCTGATGATCAGAGATGTGGAGCATTTTTCATGTGTCTTTGGCCATTTGTATTTCTTCTTTGACAAAGTGTTCATTTCTTCTTCCCATTTTTTGATGGGATTAGATATTTTTTCTTCTAAAGTTCTGTCAGTACCTTGTATAATGTTGCTATTAGCCCCTTATCTGATGGGTTTTGGGTGAATAGTTTCTCCCATTCTGTGGGTGGCATTTGTATCCTAGGCACTATTTCCTTTGAGGTACAAAAGCATCTCATCTTAATATAGTCCCATCTGTTTATCTCTGCTTCTATTTGTTTGGAGAGTGCTGTTTCCTCCTTAAAGATGCCTTTAGTTTCAATGTCATAGTGCAGTACACTTTCTTATCTGATTAATTATACTGAAATCTGGACAATTTCCTAAAGACCATATTTGATAATTTCTTCAAGGTGAACCATGAACCAATGAGCTGCAAGTGTTAACCTGAGGTGAGGCAGAAATAACTGCATGAACTTAGGATCATATCTATAGACCTGGCAAAGTTTTCTGCATCAGTATCAGAACTCGAACTTCTACTGAGGAAGACCCTAATGCTGCCTTGGCACCAACTTGCGCCATATTCGGTTTATATGACACCCTGATGACTTGTTTTCAAGCAACAACTTGTTTTCAGGGCAGGTGTCCCTGCATCTCCATCTAACAGTAAGATGAAACCAGAACATACTTAATGGCTCCCTGGCTTTGACATAGGATCTATGCAAAAACCAGGATCTCAAATAACAGAAACTTTACTTCGTCTGTGAAGAACTTTTACTGGGACCATAAAGAAAAACTTTAGGGTTAGACAACTTAATATGCCCTGAGCCTATAGTTGGTCACGGGTAGGGTCTCCCTATTTTTTAGGCCAAAAGTTTTTCCTTTCTATTCTCCCCAACTTTTGCTGTGCCTATGCAAACAAACAAACAAAACAACAACAACAAAACACCTGCCACACCCTATTTTTGTTTCTTTTAGGTTTTTTAGTTTTTTGTTTTTTGGGGGTTTTTTTTCTGGTTTTTGGGTCACACCCGGCAGCGATCAAGGGCTACTCCTGGCTCTATGCTCAGAAATCGCTCCTGGCAGGCACAGGGGACCATATGGGATTCAAACCACTGACCTTCTGCATGCAAATGTTATTTCTCTGGCCCCAGTTTTGTTGTTTTTTTTTAATCTTTTAATTATAGGCTCCCACCTTTTTCATAGAACCTTGAGACACGGATTACTTTGTTTTACCTCATGTTTCTTCATTTTTTTTCTATAAAATTAAGAAGAAAGGAAAAAAGAAAATTGGGGTCCAGGGACCAAGTGGCCTGGGGTGCATTGGTGGAGAAAAATAAAAGACAGAATTAAATATCCAAGCCAAAGTCAACAACAATAGAATCAAGAGACCTAAACTTTAACAATCTACATTTAAATGGACTTGTTACACTGGCAGGCAAGGGAGAAAGGGTGGAGGTATAGGATGCACTCTGGGATCATTAGTAGAGAAAGATCGACACTGGTGGTGGGAATGGTCCTGATTCACTGTATATCTAAAATTCAACTATGAAGGACTTTGTAGATCACAATGCTTCCAGTAAAATAAATTCTTTTTAGAAAGATCCCCAGAATTTTAATCTTAAAGTATCAGAAGTGGTACATGGGCAGTGTTAGTATTTCTTTTTAAGTCTCTGAATAATTTCTAAGACAGCCAATGTTGAAGCCCTCTGTTCAGTGATTCAAAGGTGAGTCAGGCTAGAGAAACACTATTTTACAAAACTTTGGGGGAAGAATTCTCATGTCCTCTATGTTTACAACAAGTAAATTTTTAGGATCGTCCACTCTTTTTTTTTTTTTTGGTTTTTGGGCCACACCCGGTAACGCTCAGGGGTTACTCCTGGCTATGCGCTCAGAAGTTGCTCCTGGCTTGGGGGACCATATGGGACACCGGGGGATCGAACCGCGGTCCGTCCAAGGCTGGCGCAGGCAAGGCAGGCGCACCTTACCTTTAGCGCCACCGCCCGGCCCCAAGGATCGTCCACTCTTAATGGTATTTTTAAAATAAAATTTTTCATTCAATTCAACGTTTTGTAAACTAAACATATCTCTGCGAGTAAACATAAAAAGCAGTATCATTGATATTGATTAATAGAGAATTTGAGCAAAAATAAATGTAATACAAATTTAAAAAGTTTAAAAATGGGGCCCAGAGAGATAGCACAGCGGCGTTTGCCTTACAAGCAGCTGATCCAGGACCAAAGGTGGTTGGTTCGAATCCCGGTGTCCCATATGGTCCCCTGTGCCTGCCAGGAGCTATTTCTGAGCAGACAGCCAGGAGTAACCCCTGAGCACCACCGGGTGTGGCCCAAAAAACAAAAACAAAAAAAAAAAAGTTTAAAAAAAATAAATGTAATACAAATTAAATGGTGCTTTTAATTTCTACCCAGATGTAAACACAAGGTTAATATTTAACCAATTGCTGTTATCTGGAGTGTGAGGGTCAAAAGTCTAAATTCTGTTTGATTTATTTTCCCATATTCTAGTGAATAAAATGTAAAAAATTTGTGTTTTTAAGATTGTGTCATAGGCAACTAAAAACTTGTGCCAAAAGCACCTGCTCTGGTAATTAGATCTCACTTTGAAGGGTAAATATAACAACATCTTACTAGTCTAAAAATGCAATATTTTTAAAGGGTTTTCTTCTGCACTGCAGGTCCTGTAGATATATTTATATTTATAAAAATATACATTTCTGGACAGCCTAAAGATTAAGGTATTTTAAATCTGATGCCTAAACTTTCTTTAATCTAGCCATTAATCTTTTATTTTGTAAATTTAATTTTTTAGTTGCCTATATTTATTTATTTATTTATTTATTTATTTTTACTACTGACAGGCTCTGGGGATATTATGTGGTACCAGGGATTGAACCTGGGCTAATTACATGCAACCAAGTGCCCTAATTGCCTTTTTTTTATTTTATTTTATTTTATTTTATTTAAACACCTTGATTACATACATGATTGTGTTTGGGTTTCAGTCATGGAAAGAACACCACCCCATCACCAGTGCAACATTCCCATCGCCAATGTCCCAAGTCTCCCTCCTCCCCACCCGACCCCCGCCTGTACTCTAAACAGGCTCTCCATTTCCCTCATACATTCTCATTATTAGGACAGTTCAAAATGTAGTTATTTCTCTAACTAAACTCATTACTCTTTGTGGTGAGCTTCCTGAGGTGAGCTGTAACTTCCAGCTCTTTTCTCTTTTGTGTCTGAAAATTATTACTGCAAGAATGTCTTTCATTTTTCTTAAAACCCATAGATGAGTAGGACCATTCTGCGTTTTTCTCTCTCTCTCTGACTTATTTCACTCAGAAATATTTCACTTATCTCATTTAAAAATGCTTCAAAATGTTCTTGTCAAGAATTCTTAACTACCAATGCCCCGATTCAATATCATTATATTCCTAAAATATTACTATGAAAGATTTGTAATCCACTTTGATCAATAAATAAATAAAAGATCAAGTATATTTACAAGAAATATAAAAAAAGAATTCTTAACTACAAAGACTAATTTTAATATTTACTGATGTAGACTTGATTTGCTTGAGTAAGCATTTTAAAGCTATTTTGAATGTATAAACAGCTGATGTAGAGTTTCTGTTTATCTTTCTGACCCAAGGAGCAAGAGTGTAATAGATGGCTTTTGTTAAAATTTTCAATGTTCTTTATGTTACTGAAACCTACTACAATCGTATGTGTAATCAAGGTATTTAAATAAAGATATTAATAAAAAATTAATATTCATACTAAAAATTTTTTTCAATGTGTAGTCAAATGGTAATATTTTTGAATGGTACTCCTAAATCTTAGAAGTTCCCTGGAACGTGAACATTTAAAACCTCACAGTCTAGAACTAGAAAAAATGAAATGGTTCACAGCCATGTGTTTTGTTTCTTAAAAAAAAAAATTCTATCCAGATACGAATATCTGTCTAGAAATATTTTTTTTATTTTATTGTGGTCGAAGTGAATTACAATTCTCTCACAGTAATATATGAGGCACATAGTGACAATGAGTGAGGGGCATTCCCATCACCAGTGTTGTCCTCCCTCCACCCCTGTTCCTAGCATGCATCCCACATCTCCTTCTTTTACCCCCGTAATGCTAGTGCAACTGTTTCCACCTTGTACAGTTTGTTGTAGATTGGATATCGATTCTGTTGTCGTTGACTTTGGATTTGGTATTCAAGTCTGATCAGTTTTTATTTCCACCAAATGAACATTCGACTGTCTGGCCTTGGTACCATTGGGGTAAGAAGGAAAAAAAAAAAAGACAATCAAAATAGAGAAAAACTAAGAGGAGTCCATCTAGGTGTTATAAATATCCATTCAGAAGGAGGAAGGAAAAAAAAGGTCCAACCTGGGTTTGATCCCAGGCATTCTATATAGTTTGCCAAGTCTCCATGAGTAATTTATGAGTGCAAAGCCAGGAGTAACACTGAGCCTTGATTGGCATGGCCCAAAATTAAAAAATAAAAAAAAAGAACTAAAAAGGAAAAGCATTATTTTTAGAGTAATAGGTGAAATTTAAATAAAATTTTAGGATTAAAATATAAATAAAGAAGAAATAAACTCCTTTCCAAGTAAGGCAACTTCTTTTAGACCTCATTTCAGCCTGTCTAAATTTTAAAATTGTTTGTAGAAAATTCATTGCAGTGAAAGTGATGCATTTTGAAGTCAGACATCTGAAGTGGCTCTGAAGTATAATTTTTCTATGTCTTGGAGCAAACCTCTGTGAGCCCATTTCTCAACAGTAAAAAAATAATGGTTTTACTACTTTATGGTCATATTTTGGAGTTTAAATAATACAAGTATAAAGAATTATCATAAGCCAGACATATATAAGATATACAGTAAATATAAGGTTCATTGTCCCTCTCCTCTTGCTTATGAAAAAGGAGACACCTAGAGTGAACCTGTAGAATGTATATGGTGATTAAGAGGACCTTGCAATATTGGTAGGTAGTGGGGAATAAACAGTGGTGAAGGGGTGGGTATTAGAACCTTGTATGAAACTCAACTATCAACTTTTTATCTATTTATCTCATGGTGGCTCAATTTAAATAAAGAGGACTTTGCAATAGCTAGGTCTGATTACTGATAGCTCAGTAATGTAGGTCAGTTGCTTAAACTCTCTCTGTGTTTCATTTCTAAAATGAAAATGGGTTTGGATATGTGTTAGCAGAGATCTCATGCTAGTAAGAACTCAACAAATGGCAGTGGTTATCTCACTGTCACCAATGAGAGAGGTAGTATTGGGCAGGGAAGGATGATATTTGATTCATACTAAGAAAATTAACCTAGGGGCCGGAGATAGCACAGCAGTAGAACATTTGCCTTGCAAGTTGCTGACCCAGGACCAATGTTAGTTCGAATTCCGGCATCCCATATGGTCCCCTGTGCCTGCCAGGAGCGATTTCTGAGCAGAGAGAGCCAGGAATAACCTCTGGCCACACCTGGAGGCCCAAAAGTGAAAGGAAGGAAAGAAGAGAGGAAAGAAAGAAGAAAGAAAGAAAGAAAGAAAGAAAGAAAGAAAGAAAGAAAGAAAGAAAGAAAGAAAGAAAGAAAGAAAGAAAGAAAGAAAGAAAGAAAGAAAGAAAGAAAGAAAGAAAGAAAGAAAGAAGAAAGAAAGAAAGAAAGAAAGAAAGAAAGAAAGAAAGAAAGAAAGAAAGAAAGAAAAGAAAGAAAGAAAGAAAGAAAGAAAGAAAGAAAGAAAGAAAGAAAGAAAGAAAGAAAGAAAGAAAGAAAGAAAGAAAGAAAGAAAGAAAGAAAGAAAGAAAGAAAGAAAGAAAGAAAGAAAGAAAGAAAGAAAGAAAGAAAGAAAGAAAGAAAAAGAAAGAAAAAGGAAGAGAGAAAATCCATTATTGTATTGGTCGAATTATATAGGGCAAAAAAAGAGAAGGGAAAGGCCCAAATAATGAAAGAATCTATTAGAAAATAAAGGTGGAATGGGATGGTCTCCTTTGGCCCTACTCTGTGCAATGCTGTGCAATGTGATGTCTGACAAAAGGGGAACACTTGTTTTCTGTTCACCTTACAGCACTGTGGTGGTCCTTCGAGACTACAGCAGCAACGTGACCCTGTGTGGTGCAATTTTGACTTAGAGTTTAAGAGGTTTAAAAGTCAATTTGCAAAAGGTGAAAAGAAAATCCTCACACAGTATTAAGTCACTTTTCTAGGAAAAGCACTTCTCCTACCCAGAAGAAGGTCTTATTTCACACTCCAAGTTCAGTAAGGAGCACAAGTACCATGCAAAAACTGTCTGCCTGAACGACTGTGAGGCACTTGTCATTACACGCACTTGACTCTCAAAGCCCAAGGTAAGCAATTGTAACAGATGAAATATTGGAGGTTTCTCTTCAAACAAGACCTATAAGTTGAAGTAACAGAAACCCACTAAAACTTATTCAAGCACAAAAGAGAAATGGTTAAAGATGCAAGAGATAGCATACTGGTTAAGGTACTTCCTCACATTCTGTCGATCAGGTGCAAGATTCCAGCACTCCTGAGTGAACCAGAAAAAGCTCCTTAGCACTGACAGGTGCCTCCCAACCTTCCCTTCCTTCTCCTCTTACCTTCTGCAAAATAAAATGAGAGTCTTTTAAGGTGATTGAGCTTTCTCAGAAAAACAAAAGTACCTTCTGAGAAATAATTTTCAACTGCTTTTTTCTGGGATATAAGGACACACATGTAGGGCTCAATGGATCATGTAGTAATGAGAATCAAACTCAAAGCTGACATCAAGAAAAGTGTGCACATCAGCCACTCCAACTCTGACTGCCCTGGTCTGGAAATGTTTTTTGATATCTAGGTGTAGAGAAATTTAAGTGAGAGTAAGAAGGAGCAAGGAGATAAAGGAATAAAATGAATTTCAAATAACCCATGAAATTAATACCTAAAAATTAATCATGTTTGACAGGAGGGTGTCAAACATGAGCTTTTCCTTATCCATTTTTTGTGAAAAACAACACTGGCTTGATAGAGGCTTCTAATTTTTTTCTTTCTTTTCCTTTCTTTCTTTTCTTTTTTCTTTCCTTTCTTTCTTTCTCTTTCCTTTCTTCTTTCTTTCCTTCTCCCTTTCTTTCTTCCTTCCTTATTTCTTACCTTTCTATTTTTCATTATTTTTCTCCTCTCTCTCTTGCTCACTCACTTGCTCTGCACTCAGGAATTACTCTTGGCTCAAGATATGCAGTAATTGAACCTATGTCCACCACAGACAAGGCCAACATTTCCTCTGGCCCCTATATTGTATTTCTATCTCCAGGCATCTACAGGGAACAATTCCAGATATTTTATTTACTCTGAGTAAAATTAAGGAGAGAAAAAGTCTATATATTTTCTGCACTCCTGAGGTAGCCTTTGGATCCTTGTCACTGTTTCCTTTGAAGTGCAGATGTTTCTTGGTTTAATGTAGTCCCATTTGTTTATCTTTGCTTCCGCTTGCTTGGTCAGTGGTGTTTCCTCCTTAAAGATACCTTTAGCTTTAATGGGGATTCTCCACACTACTAAATCCCATTCTTATGTTTAATGATAGCTGTAGGGCACCTTTGAGAATTGGTATTTGAATTCAATCATCTCATTCTTTCTACCTAAGGACTGTTCCTGGAAAGTGCTAAGTAAAAAGAAAAAAAAAAGCAAATTTTAATTGGAGGTTCTGAAGAAGAGAAGGGAGAGAAGTTGAGAGAGAGCAGCATGCTCGAGAGACTGCCCCACTACACATCCCCTCATGAAAATAGGAAAATACCCAGCTCAAGAGGGGAGATGTGGGTGACTTGTGCATGGGTTGGTTGCACATGTGTGCACAGCATACACCAATGACAGGGAGCACATGTGTACTTGTTTCTCAAATTCTTAATGGTTCGAACTAGAGCATATGGGGTGGGAAGCTCACAAAGACTTTCTAAGAGGTACATGAGCTCAAGAAGTTTTAGGAAATTAGTTTCTATATCTTTATTTCTTCTAAGTACTTGTTTCTCAGATTAATGTGCCTGAGAATATGTCTACCCGGCAAAGTTCTTGGGTTTCCCCTAAAAAACTTCCTCTTTCATTATTTCTCTCTTCCACATCATTAAAAATTAACCTTGCACCCCATATGATTATAGGATATTGCCTCAGGTATTAAAAAACCTGTATAAGTTTAAAATGATTGATATTTTATGTAATTGAGCACGTAATTATAGAATTGAATTTGAGAAATCAAATTCTCTGCTTTCAACAAAATTCAGACTCTAAAGAGTGAATAGCTAATTCTTTTAAAAATAAGTCATTTTTGCTTTATAAAGATTCAAGGACTATAATAACCCTGCTATAATAAAATAACTTCCTTTTCTTCTATTTATTCACAAAACAATATTCCTTAGGCCTTATAGCTGCAAATAATTAAAAACTAAACTAGAATTGATGCTGCATCTTGACTTATTCCAATCATAAACTATATGTATCCTAAGTTTCAGGAATAATGTAAAAAAGAGTTGCATCAATCTCTTTAAGAGATATTATTTTTACCTTATGTTTAATACTAACAAATATTTATAGCATTTTTATTATATGTACTGGTAATAATAATTACATTTCAATGTAGAAGTAATCTTAAAGTCTCATAGTCATGAAAAAAATTGATAGCCATACATATTTTATAGTACAGATGTATAAGGAAAATCAGTAAAAGAATTTTCAAAGATGTGTTAACATAAAATACTGTATTTTCCCAGCAGGAAAAATAGCTTGGCTCCTCCACAAGAAAATAATGCCTGTGATAGTTTTCAGGTAGTTTGATCCTGGTTGATAACCTCTGTGGTATTCTCAGAAAGGAGGTAGAGGCAGGCAGTTTCTCTTTGCTGCATGAAGACAGCAGGCCCAACGTAGTTCTAGTTGGGCCTACACCCTCTGACAGAAATAGCCCACATCTGCAACTTACCCTTATCAAACTTTCAAGCCACCAAATTTATTTTAGATTTACAAATTCTGGACTGCACAGATAAATGTAGCTGCATGACACTACAATATTTTATAGTAGTGTTAGCCCAATAAACTGACAGGAAATGTGATGGGGAAATTACATATAAATCTACCAAGCTCAGTGAACCGAAACAGTAACACAGAATGCTCAATTAGCACCAACCACGGTTCAGTAAATCCTTAGATATTGACTTTAGTAACAACATTTCAAATTGACCCTTACTGATTTAAGTTTTGATCATTCCATTTGCCTTTGTGTTATAACAAACAAGACAAAGTAAATGAAGGCAGATAGGGTGGTGGGTGGAAAATTGGGGACACTGGTGGTGGGTCTGGAGTTTGAACACTTAATGCCTGAAACAACTATATTATATAAATAGCTTGTTAAATCTTGGTGTTATAATAAAAATTGGGGGAACCCCATAAAATACAGAGTGAAATGGTAAATGAGACTTGAAGAATATAATTACACAGTGTAAAACCCTGTCATAAAATAATTTTAAAATGTACTCTTCCATGGATGATGATATATGTGAAAGATATCTTTTTACTTCTAGATAATATGAATACATGTGTAATAATGTAATGGTGAAATAATGTTAGCACATATTTTTAAAAAATATTAATCAAATATGTAAATAAATGGGAGTGTACATTCTGCACCACAATATTTTTATGAGAAAAGCAAGAAAGGGAGTAGGCTGTGGAATTGAAAGCCTTCATCTATCATGATTGGTGGTAGAAGGTGGTCCTTTGGTCTATGAAGTTGAGCAAGGGAGATCTGGTGCCCAGATCTTAAATGACTAGCACTAAAGGAAGAATATGCTTTAATCTGGTCAATGGCATCAATCTAAAACATTGATGTCTGGTAAACAATTTTATTAAGCATAACAAATAAGTTAATTCCAGAAACACTGGGTGTTTAAAACAAAATTAGGTAGAATAGCCTAAGAGTCTAGAAGACAGTAAGAATAGGCAGTCATTTCTGAAAAGTCATTTTACAACTACAGAACTGAGAAGACTGTCTGAGAAAAGGCAGTGAGCTTGGATGAAGAGGTTTATTGACCAACAAGACTGAGAGATTAGCAAAGCTCAGGATTTTGCAAAGAAGTCCAGCAGGGGTACTGAAACAAAGAGTTTAGACAGGGCCAGAGAAGGAATAAGAACAGAAGTCTGCAGCAGTGTGAGGCTGAGTTAGGAAGTGAAAATAAGAAGGTGCTTGCCTAGTTTGTGCCTGTGTTCAAATCCCTAAATCCCCAGCATCACATAAGTTTCCCCAGCATTACTAGGAGGAAGCTTTAAGCATAGGGGGTGTGGCCTCTCCAAAATTAAAATGATGAATGGGAAAGAGCCATATTAGAATAGGGGCAAGGCTTACAATAGAAGTTCAAACATGTGGTAGGCTCAGGGTAGAAAAAAATGTAACTAGAGCTGGAGGGATAGTACATCAGGTAGGGCATTTGCCTTGTACTTGTCCAACCTAGCATCACATATGGTCCCCCAAACCTGCCAGGAGTGATTTCACACAGAGCCAGGAGAAACTCCTGAGTGCCACAAGTGTGTCCTAAAAAACAGGAGAAAAACAATGAAGAGTGTAACTTTGACAGGTGGAAAAAGAAGGCAACCTGGCTTCTGTTTCTCTTGTTTATTTGTTCATTTATTTCTCTTGTTTATTCTTGAAAGAATAGATTTCACTGTAAGGAGAAGTGGCAGGGTACTAAAAAGCAAACAATCCAAATGAGATGGTGCAAGTTGACTGCTTAATCTCAAGACCCAGAGAAAGTATTCACTGAAAGAACTTGTTAGAGGGGTCATAGAGGAATAGTGCAGTGGCTTAGAGCACTTGTCTTGCAAGTATCGGTTCTGAGTTTAAAGCTCCAGAGTGTATCACAGGTGCCAAACACAATCCTGGCCATTTTTGTTTGTTTGTTTGTTTGTTTGTTTGAACCTTCCAAGTGTTGTTTTTATCCTACAATCCCGAGGGCCACAAGTGATTTTCAGTCACAGTCAAAGCACCACAAACAGGGCTTTGATACCATGGCTCAGTTCATCATCCATTTGGTTGAATTGTTCTTTCAATGATTGTCTTATTTTCCTGGCCATTGCATGGAGCATTGCTTTAAGTTTCTCATTGATGATTGATGAGGTTTGAGGCTTTGTCTGAGCTTGATAATTTGATAAGATTAGTGTCTCTGGCTATTAAAGCATGTTTATTCCTTTTTTTCTTCATTGTTCTTAAAGATTTGTGGGCTCTGTGATTTGAGATTCAGATTTCCAGTGTTCTGAGATCTAAACTGTTTATTTATATTTCTGAACATGCTTACTCTGTTACATTATAATTACTTTAACAATAACAGTGCCCTAACATACTATTTTAGTGTTCATACAAAAAATATGACTAGTGCATATGTTTGGCAAGAGGGCAATTTTGGAGATATTTGAGACAAGATATTAAAATCAGAAATACTTGATGTTAGTGAGTGGAAGGGGTTCAAGATAAGGATAGTGGTATGGGGCTTCCTAATTCAAGGCAGTCTAGAAGTGGCATATGGCATCAAGACAGTGGGGCAGGTAGGAATATAAGTTTTTGATACTCCTAGACAAAAAAGGCAGGCAGGGGTCTGCATTATAGGTCTCGTGGGACATGTCCTAAGTTCCACAAATGGAAACAGGGGTTTCTCCATTCAGGGGAGTCAGGGGCATGGGGCATATGCATAGGAAAGTGGGGCAGGTGGGCTGATGTATTGAATTTTGAAGGAAGATAAAGTTTAAGGGAACTATAAATTTTTAACCTATGTTTCTTCTAAAGATTATTTAACAGATTACTTTAGTAATCAAAAACCCTATTTTATCACTCTTTTTTTCATTTCGACATAAACTAAGCATGAAAGATTATTGGCTGACGCAGCAAAAAAAAAAAAAAAAACTGGCCATCTCAGGAGGAGAGAGTAGGCCAAGGTCCCACTCTGCCAAAGCATACCAACTGCCTCTATCACCCAGAATCACCATTTCCCTGATGATCCTGCTTCATTTGTGACTCTCTATGATTACTTAGATGAGGGACAACAATCTAACCACACTTTAGGTATGCCAGGTTTTTTGTCTGATATCATTTTGGGAAAGAGTGTGGGCAACCTTCTCCTCCACCTGTCTTCATATTTCACTTTATTTTCACCATAGTTTACATTGTGTCTAGGAGTTATTTTTGTTGGTTGTTGGGGTTTTTTTCCCTTTCAGTTATTCAGATTTCACATATGATGAAGCCATTTGATTATTTACTTCCTTAATATAGTCATTTTAAAACCCTTCTATTTTGTCCTTCAAGGCATAGTTCATCCTTTTTCATAAGAGTGGTGTTCCTAAACTAATATGCATATGCATGGAAATGTAAAAAATACTATGCCTTCAATGTTTAAGGTGTTACACAAATATCACAATTGCTTTGTGTACCACTAAGAAATGTTATAATGTACATGTTATAATGTATAATGACTTGAGGGACAAAGTAATTGTACATGGGTTCTGTTTTATTTCTTCTTAATGCTCCTTGACTGTATGTTCAAAATTAAGGTGTCAGCAACAAGATTTCTTCTGAGAACTCTGTTTATTGGTGATTGTCCTTCCACGGTAACTTTACCTTGTCCTCTTTCTTTGCATCATTGTTCTCATAATTAAAAATAAAAAAAAGAGTGGTGTTCCATGTACAACTTTATCCTATCATCTATTGATGGGTATTTAACATAATTCTGTGCTTAAGCAATTGTGAATTATGCTACTATGAACTCCAGGGTGCAAATATCCTTTCTAATTAGTGCTCTATATATTGTTTGAATAAATGCCCAGAATTTTATCTTTGAATTATACGAATTTCTATTTTATTTTTTTCAAGGAATTTCTTTTTTTGGGGGGGCACACCCATTTGACGCTCAGGGGTTACTCCTAGCTATGTGCTCAGAAATCGCCCCTGGCTTGGGGGGACCATATGGGACGCCGGGGGCTCGAACCGTGGTCCGTCCTATGCTAGCGCTTGCAAGGCAGACACCTTACGTCTAGCGCCACCTTCCCGGCCCCTTTTCAAGGAATTTCTATATTTTCTTCCATTGAGACTGCACCAAGTCTCCCACCAGCAGATATATATATGTACACCTATATATATACATATATATATGTATATATATATATAGCTTTATCAAAAATAGTAATTCTTTTGATGAAGACAGTGAGAAGCCAACCAGGGAGAGAGAGGCAGATAGATGAGGTATTAGCAACATCAGAGAGCTGCTACTTGCAAGACGTGAGCAAATGGAGTGACAGTGGCTAAAGTCATTTGATAGTCACTGAACCATGATAGCGTTGTCCAGAAGCTGTTGGAGTCAGGAAGCTACAATGAATCAAAGTTTGACTTGGTATAATTTTGTAGGTTCCAGTGAAAGTTAAACTTCTTTTATTTTGTTTGGGGCTATATTTAGTGGTGTTCATAGCGCTTACTTCTAGTTCTGAACTCAGGGTTCACTCTTGGCAGGCTTGGGGACCATACAGGTGCTGGGGATTGATTGAATATGGTCAGCCACATGCAAACCTTCCAGTCCCAAATTCAATTTTCTTATAATCTAATGTTAGCAATGAGTACTTCTAGAAACAGAAACCTCCAATCATAGATATATTTAGCCAAAATGTATTATTTAGAACTGAAGAAATAGAGTGTATGTTGTACATGTGTTTTATACCCAGGTTCTATCCCTGGAACTTCATGTGGTCTCTCAGTACCACTGGGACTGCATCTTATACACTGCCTTAAGCATATCCTAAAAAGCATACCAAAATAAAACTAGCATCTAATAGGTAACTAATATCATAAGATTTATTAAAAATCACAAAGGGCATTTCATACTGACAAAATATTATATTAGTTACCTATTAGATGCTAATAAGATTCGACAGGGAGATGGATCAATTCTAAATGTGTCTTATAACTTCAAACTATATTTTAAAAATTACAAGGCCTAGGGCCCAGAGAGATAGCACAGTGGCGTTTGCCTTGCAAGCAGCCGATCCAAGACCAAAGGTGGTCGGTTCGAATCCCAGTATCCCATATGGTCCCCCGTGCCTGCCAGGAGCTATTTCTGAGCAGACAGCCAGGAATAACCCCTGAGCACCACCGGGTGTGGCCCAAAAACAAAAAAAACAAAAAACAAAAATTTACAAGGCCTAAAAAGAGAAATAAAATAAATACACAATTATATTTAGAGATTTTAACTCACCTTTATCAGTTTAAAACTGATATCACAAGTGAAAAGTAAAAGAGTTGACTTAGATAAGATAAACCAACAAGATTATTATAGAAAATAGTATTCATTGACAGGAAGATGGAAACTTACATTTTGAGATCACTTTCATTTCTTAATTTCTAAAATTACTTATCTTTTCCTAAGAATATCACCCACAATCCAGCTTCCCTATTATGTGTTACTGACAATGATGATCAACCACTTCCCAAGTATGAATCTATTGTTAATGCTAAGTAATATGTAGGCTCCTATGACCTTTTTTTTTTTTTTTGGTTTTTAGTTTTTGCGTCACACCTGGCAGCACTCAGGGGTTACTCCTGGCTCTACGCTCAGAAATCGCTCCTGCTTTGTGATGTGTGCCAATCTCTGGGGTGTGAGGTGGTACCTCATAGTTGTTTTGATTTGCAACTCCCTGATGATTAGTGATGTGGAGCATTTTTTCATGTGTCTTTTGGCCTTTTGTATTTCTTCTTTGTCAAAGTGTCTGTCCATTTTTTTCCCCTTTTTTTGATGGGATTAGCTGCTGGTGGGAATGCCGTCTAATCCAATCTTTATGGAAATCAATATGGAGATTCCTCCAAAAACTGGAAATCGAGCTCCCATATGACCCAGCTATAACACTCCTAAGAATATACCCTAGGAACACAAAAATACAATACAAAAATTTCTTCCTTACACCTATATTCATTGTAGCACTATTTACCATAGCAAGACTCTGGAAACAGCCAAGATACCTTTCAACAGATTATTGGCTAAACAAACTGTGGTACATATACACAATGGAATATTATGCAGCTGTCAGGAGAGATGAAGTCATGAAATTTTCCTATACATGGATGTACATAGAATCTATTATGCTGAGTGAAATAAGTCAGAGAGAGAGAGAGAGAGAGAGAGAGAGAGAGAGAGAAAGATGCAGAATGGTCTCCCTCATCTATGGGTTTTAAGAAAAATGAAAGACATTCTTGCAATAATAACTTTCAGACACAAAAGAGAAAAGAGCTGGAAGTTACAACTCACCTCATGAAGCTCACCACAAACAGGCATGAGTTTAGTTAGAGAAATAACTACATTTTGAACTATCCTAATAATGAGAATGTATGAGGGAAATAGAAAACCTGTCTAGAGTACAGGCGGGGGTTGGGTGGGGAGGAGGAAGATTTGGGACATTGGTGATGGGAATGTTGCACTGGTGATGGGTGGTGTTCTTTCCATGACTGAAACCCAAACACAATCATGTATGTAATAAAGTTGTTTAAATAAAAAAGTGAAAAAAGTAATAAAAAATTAAAAAAGGAAATTTTATCAAAAGAAAGAAAAGAAAGAAAGAAAGAAAGAAAGAAAGAAAGAAAGAAAGAAAGAAAGAAAGAAAGAAAGAAAGAAAGAAAGAAAGAGAGAGAGAGAGAGAGAGAGAGAGAGAGAGAAAGAAAGAAAGAAAGAAAGAAAGAAAGAAAGAAAGAAAGAAAAAGAAAGAAAAAGAAAGAAAGAAAGAAAAGAAAGAAAGAAAGAAAGAAAGAAAAGAAAGAAAGAAAGAAAGAAGAAAGAAAGAAAAAAGAAAGAAAGAAAGAAAGAAAGAAAGAAAGAAAGAAAGAAAGAAAGAAAAAGAGAGAGAGAGAAAGAAAGAAAGAAGAAAGAAAGAAAGAAAAGAAAGAGAGAGAGAGAGAGAGAAAGAAAGAAAGAAAAGAAAGAAGAAAGAAAGAAGAAAGAAAAGAAAGAAAGAAAGAAAGAAAGAAAGAAAGAAGAAAGAAAGAAAGAAGAAAGAAAGAAAGAAGAAGAAGAAAGAAAGAAAGAAAGAAGAAAGAAAGAAGAAGAAAGAAAGAAAGAAAGAAAGAAAAGAAAGAAAGAAAGAAGAAAGAAAGAAAAAGAAAGAAAGAAAGAAAGAAAGAAAGAAAGAAAGAAAGAAAGAAAGAAAGAAAGAAAGAAAGAAAGAAAGAAAGAAAGAAAGAAAGAAAGAAAGAAAGAAAGAAAGAAAGAAAGAAAGAAAGAAAGAAAAGAAAAGAAAGAAAAAAATCGCTCCTAGCAGGCTCAGAGAGCCATATGGGATGCCGGGATTTGAACCACCAACCTTCTGCATGAAAGGCAAACGCCTTACCTTCATGCTGTCTCTTCGGCCCCTAACCTTTCAAATTGTATTAATTAGTCTGGTTGAATACTTATTTCATTTTTTCTCTTATTAATTTGTATTAAACCCTCAGTCCAGATCATAATAACAACCCCTCATCTCAACTCAATGCCTAATTAAATCCTCGTCCAGGGTTACTCCATGAAAGCATGCTACATCTGAATCTACAAAAAAAGCCCTGCTGTTATTCCATTTATATCTGTTTTATACCCCACAAAAAAACTAGCATTCACCTCAAAGAAAATATGAGAATTTCAATAAAGCAATTTTTATAGTTAAGGAATTAAAAAATTTACAATATAAAGTAGCAAATCTAGGACATAGGAAATATCTTTAAATAAAGACCGTTAACAATAACTATAATGATACTTTGATTGCTTCACCTGGCATTGAATATTGAGCTCTCTGGGAATCAAATAAAAATTTTTTCTTGTACTATTGCCAACAATTTTCTGTTCTATTACAACAAATGTCAACCCAACCATCTTTAAGATGTTAGGGACAGGGAAAGTACAATTCACCTGAAAAACTGAAGATTATCAATTTTCTTGCAGAAGTGTCCTGGAAAAATTCAGTGACACCAATGAAGACTTCTTAAGCTTTCTACCAAATTACTATTGTTGGGTACCTAAGGAAAAAGTTTCAGCTTTGTCTTCTAGAATGCTAATATAAATAAATTTACTTCAACTATCAAGAAAAGACATGTACTTCCTTCTTAGTTCTTTCAGTCATGGTTCAGTTTATAAATAAGTGACTCAATCAAAATGAATAATCCAAAGAGAAAGAAAAGGACTACTGATGAAGAGTTGATCAGGTTATAGAAAAACTACAAAGTGCAGTGGATTTAATAGTGGAAAAGTGACCACCACTGTTGAAAAGATTTATATAACTAAGGCTTCAATGGAAAACTGAAAAAGTGGGAGAAGGAAGAGAAGCAGGCAAAAAAAATAGCCAGTGTCAAAGCTCTTTGTCTGTAACTTATACACAATGCCATGGGAAGGATGAATATTGCTTACTGGCTTTGCTGTCCTCCACATGGTTGTGGGATTTTTTTCAGGGAAATTGACTTCTTAAAATCTTTGAGAATTTCGCTAGTTATGCATAATTCTCTATTTTATAATTTTTTACCTCAGCAGATTTTCAAACTATTTCGGGAGCCTAACAAGCTCAAGCTTACTAGACAATGAAGCTTCAGATTCAGAACCTCACGTTGCAATATCATGTGGTAGAAGCATTTGCCTTGAGAGAGCTAGACTTTTAGCTAGATATGATGTTTATCCTTAAAATGAATAAAAAACATATTTAAAAACATTTTATTTGTGGATAAACTCTGAGTGAAAATAGTATATCAGTTAGGTTGAACTTTCAACATTCACTACTTTATTTTTGTTTGAGGATCACACGCAACACAGCTCAGAACAAACTCTGAACTCAGGAATTATTCCTGATTCTCATGGAGACCATAGAAGATGCCAGGAATTTTATTTGGGTCAGATAGATAGATAGATAGATAGATAGATAGATAGATAGATAGATAGATAGATAGATAGATGATAGATAGATAGATAGATAGATAGATAGATAGATAGATAGATAGATAGATAGATAGATAGATAGATAGATAGATAGATAGATGATGATGATAGATAGATAGATGATAGATAGATAGATAGATAGATAGATAGATAGATAGATAGATAGATAGATAGATAGATAGATAGATAGATAGATAGAGATATAGATTTTGTGCAGGCAACTGTCTTACTGAATGATCTATCTCCAGACCTTCTCTACCTCTTTTTAAATCACAGCTAATATCACTAAACCAGTCACTATATGGGAATAAGTTATAATAATACTATATATTTAGAGACTTAAATATTAAAAATTCAAGGAAATTTTGTTTCTGGAATTACTAAATCAATTGTTTTTTGTCATGTGGAATTTCAGTTTCCTATGGTAGACCAGTAGTTTGGTGAATGCAGTTTTTGATTAGAATACCATATTTTATGGCATTTAAGATGATCTTTTTTTATAACATCTTTATTTAAGCACCATAATTACTATCATGATTGTAGTTGGGTTTCAGTCATAATAAGAACACCCCCCCTTCAACAGTGCAGCATTCCTACCACCAATACCCCCCCATCTCCCTCCTCCCCCTCCCCTGCCTGTATTCGAGACAGGCATTCTATTCTCATTCATTAACATTTTCATGCTAGTTGTTAGTGTAGTTATTTCCCTAACCGTGTAGTGTATTTCCCTAACAGTGTAGTCATTTCCCTAATATTTGTGGTGAGCTTCATATTGTGAGTCCTTCATTCTGCCCCTTAACTCTATTGTCTCTGTACCTTATTACAATAATGTCTTTACTTTTCTTAAAAACCCATAGATGAGTGAGACTATTCTGTATCTATCTCTCTCCCTCTAACTTATTTTACTCAGCATAATAGATTCCATGTACATCCATGTATAGGAAAATTTAATGACTTCATCTCTCCAGATGGCTGCATAATATTCCATTGTGTATATGTACCACAGTTTCTTTAGCCATTAATCTGTTGAAGGGCATCGTGGTTGTTTCCAGAGTCGGGCTATTGTAAATAGTGCTACAATGAATATAGGTGTGAGGAAGGTATTTTTGTATTGTATTTTTGTGTTCCTAGGGTATATCCCTAGGAGTGGTATAGCTGGATCACATGGGAGCTCAATTCCCAGTTTTTGGGAATCTCTATATAGTTTTCCATAAAGGCTGGACTAGATGGCATTCCCACCAGCAGTGAATAAGAGTCCCTTTCTCTCCACATCCCCGCCAGCACTGCTTGTTCTCATTCTTTGTGATGTGTGCCAATCTCTGTGGTGTGAGATGGTACCTAATAGTTGTTTTGATTTGCATCTCCCTGATGATTAGTGATGTGAAGAATTCTTTTTATATGCCTTTTGGCCATTAATATTTCTTCTTTGAGAAATTGTCAGTTCATTTCTTCTCCTCATTTTTTGATGAGATTAGATGTTTTTTTCTTGTAAAGTTTTGTCAGTGCCTTGTGTATTTTGAATATAAGCCCTTTATCTGATGGGGATTGGGTGAATAATTTCTCCCATTCAGTGGTGGCTCTTGTTTCCTAGGCACTATTTCCTTTGAGGTGCAGAAGCTTCTCAGCTTAATATACCATATTTCCATTTGTTTATCTCTGCTTCCACTTGTTTGAAGAGTGCTGATTACTCCTTGAAGATGCCTTTAGTTTCAATGATAAGATGACTTTTTAACCCATGAAAAATTTCTTAAAAGTTGGGGGTCGTCTTATATGCCGGCATATGGCATGCTGAAACTTATTCCAGCTTCAGGGAGGAGTGATCTGCCCTTTTCTCACCACTGCATCCCTTGCAGTTGCCAAGTGTCATCACTCAGTTCTGAGCTTGTCCTGATGAATCTTTCAAGGCACACAGAGGAACTGAGTTACCAAGAGCTGCAACCAATCCAGCCTCCAGGTGTCATTGCTGGTATGTGGCTTTCCGGTGCTCAAACCCTATATTTTAACAGGAAAAGTAAGGGTCGTCTTATACACTAGTCCTCTTATACACCAGAAAATACAATACTCATGAGAGGATGTCTGTAAGAAAAGAGAAGCTTAGATCAAATTAATTTGGAAAACACTTGAATCTACCCTTAGTATCACTGATTGTCCAACTTTTATATATTTAGTGGTAGGGAAGTAGAAGAATAGATCACTATTCATCTGAAGTCATGAGACTATGAAGAGTTATAATAAAGATTCTTTTCATTTTCATATAATCCATAAAGAGTTTCTGCACTAGAAAATAACTGATGACTAGACTTAAAAAGATGCCCCGAGGAGTGGTAATAGATATTAGTTCACCACATATCTGACAAAGGGCTGATATCCAAGATTAAAAGCACTCAAAAAAAACTCAACAACAAAAACAAACAATCCCGTCAAATGAGAGAAGAACTGAACAGACACTTCTCAAAGAAGATATACATATGGGCAATAGATACATGAGAAAGTTCTCTTTATCACTTATCAGAGAAATGCAAATTAAAGCAACAATAAGATTTCAGCTCACACTAGTGATATTGAAACACATTAAATAAACTGGGGGAAAAACAATACTGGTGGCAGTGGGGTGAAAAATGAGTCTTATCCGCTCTAGTTGGAAATATTTAGTTCAATTTCTAACGAAAAAATTATGGAGACTTCTCAAAAAATACAGAATAGTGCTTTTATATGACCCAACAATTTAAGTTGCTGGCATATACCCAATAACACAAAAATTTGAAAAAAAAAAATATCTGCACTCCTACATTATTGTTACACTGTTCACAATAGGCATATATCTTTTCTAATATGTTTTATGCCTTACCTAATATCATCTCTGATAAACAGTTTCCAATGACTACTGAGTCTTAAATAAAAGGAAAGTAGGAATAAAGCATCCAGAGGATACTCTTGGTGACAATCAACTGGGGTAGATAATTCAATGGTAGGGCATACATATGGGGAGCTGCTAGGCCTTTCAAAACCAGGTACCAGTAGGACCACCACTTAGTGCTCAAGTCTCTCCAAGGCTGCACCTGAAGATGCTGGGGATAGGAAGTTGTGAGGTGTCAGAGTTTGATCCTGCACTGTCTCTTATCCCTGAACTGCCTCCCTAATCTTTCAGAACCTAGTTTTACTTCTCAGCTTTATATTCATCATCTGACTGGATCCCATCTACTGAATCTTCTTTTCTCACCAAGAGCTCTCTTGTTTATACTTTTCCCACCTCACTGAATTTTATTCTCAGGCAGTTTCTTCGATGTAAAACATCATTCTTGACTTTCTTTGCCAGCTCTAAGCTATTCTCTCTCCAGAATACATCAGATAACTAGAACAGGGGATGACTCTCCCTCATTTTGCTTCCTAAGAACCATACCACTTATTAGTTCATGGTAAGACTGCTTTCTCCTTTTCATTGCTATTTTATTTTCCATGCTATTTTTCTTTTTGCTTGTTTGTTGTTTGGGGGGGTCATAGTTGGAGGTCATATTTGACTATTCCTGGCTTTTTGCTCACTCTTGGACATGCTCAGTATACAACATATCATTCATATCATAGAATATCATAGAATATCATATTCACAACATATCAATCCATATCATTCTCATGCAGGGCAAGTACCCTATCCATTGCACTCTCTTTGGCCCCTTTCTGTACATTTTAATTTTTCACAGGAATTATCTTTATTCTCAGACTGAGGCAAAAGCAGAGAGCTTTCTTCAACATTTGTTCAACAAATGTCAGGCTCATAGATGAGATGAAAACTTAGTCTTAGAAAAGCCCAGTCTCACTGGAGAGATAGCATGGAGGTAAGGCATTTGCCTTTCATGCAGAAGGTCGGTGGTTCGAATCCCGGCATCCCATATGGTCCCCTGAGCTTGTCAGGAGCGATTTCTGAGCATAGAGCCAGGAGTAACCCCTGAGAATTGCCAGGCAAACCCCACCCCCCAAAAAAAAGAAAAGCCCAGTCTCATAATACCTGCCACCAAAACCTGGAACAGCTTTATAAGAACAGTTAAATGATCCTCATGTTTATCATACAAATACAGTCACAAAATAACAAAACAAAGTCACATATTCTTCCACAGCTTTCTCAATTCTCTTTCTCAAAGGCATTTTTAAGTTTTCTTATGCTACCCTCTTTCTATGCTCTCCATAATCAAACTTCTCATTGCCTAGGATCCATGATAGGCTTCTCCAGAATTGACTGAAAAACCAATACAGTATTGAAAATATGGGGGTGTGAGGTACAAGTAACCTTAGAATGATTCACTGGAAAGCCTTGCTTTCAGTCAAAAAGAAATTCAGAAATAGTGAAACTATCTTTCTTCTGAAATAGATTTTCTTCAACTGCATTTTCTTTCATTCTTTTTGGTTCTAAGGCCATACCTGGCAGTGCTCAGGGGTTACTCCTGACTCTGTCCTCAAGAATCACTCCTGGCTGGCTTGAGGGACATTATGGGATGCCACTGCATGCAAGGCAAGTGTCCTATACACTGTGCTATCACTATGGCCCAAACTGCATTTTCTTTTTTTCTTTTTTTTTTATTGTGATTGAAGTTTATTACACAGAATTATTTACAGTACATAGTGACAATGAATGAAGAGCATTCCCACCACCAATGTTGTCCTCCCTCCACTCCTGTTCCCAGCATGTCTCCCACATATCCCTCCTTTACCCCCCAGAATCCTAATGCAACTGGTCTCCACCTTATAGCTTGTTACAGGTTGGGTATCTATTCTGTTTGGTGTTCCAGTCTGGTCATTTTTTATTTACACTATATGTTCATATGACTGGTCCTGGTATCATTCTTTTCCCCCCTCAATTTATGAGGCTGAATGATTCAAGTTATGCTATTCAGTTGGAGATAAAAAAAAAGGTTAAGGAAAAGAGAAGAAAAAATTTGGTATTACCTACTAAAAAAGAAGAAAAAATCACCGAATAATATCCACAAAAGTGAAAAAGAAAAAAGTGAAAGAAAAAAGAGAAGGAAAATAATATCAAAAAAAATTAAATCAAAACCAGAAAAAGTGCTGGAGTAGCAGGGTTTGGTGTTACCCCACCTTTTTTTTTTTTTTTTTTGTATAGGCACAGTAAGTATTGGGGAAGGAAGGAAATTCCCGTGGCCTAAGAGATTCAGGGTTTCTCCACTCTTGAAGCATATTGTCATGGGAACAACCACTGGCTCCATACCTTCTCATTGCCATATCCCAGGTTTTGTTTTTGTTTTGTTTTTGTTTTTTGGTTTTTTTTGTGTGTGTGTGTGGTGTCAGGAACCTTTCCGCTTGGTTGTGGATGAGAAAATAAGACCACTGTAGCAAGCAATCTTGGTATTTGCGCAGGTCCTAGGACAAAGCCTAGGATAGAGTCTTTTTAAGGTTCTAGAGGTACTGCTCCAACATTGTTGGTGTGTTCAATTTTCTGTATCATGTGCTCCATGTTTTTGCTCTAGGAAATTATGGTTCCAAAGGTTCTGCTCAGTCTCTGTTGTCAAAATTGGGCCTCTGTACTAAGAAATCTTGCTTTTTGTAAGAGACCTGGGCTATAGCCTAGGGTAGGGTTTTCCTTAATGGTCTCAAGGTACATTCTGCCCAGTCATGGTTGTCAAAGAAACTGCATTTTCTTAAGGAAAGATAGTTTCTCTGATATACTGTGGAAGAAACTTTAACAAAATTTGGATCCAAATCCTTTCTCTACTGACTATGGTTAACCAAATAAGGGACTGCTACCTGTTATGCATACAAGCAAAAACTAACTTTTAGTGGGATCAGAGGTTTTACAAGTGGAAATGGAGAGGCACAGATCAAAATATTTCTTTTTAGTCTTGAGTCTTGAGGGTTTCATAGAGTTGGGGAGGATGAATAAAGAACTAGACTTTAGCTGTGAACATAATTTTGCTCAAGAGAAAGAGACTTCTTTCTTCATGGTTCTGAGATAATTTAATTTTCAATGATTAACAGAGCATAAAATGAAATGTAACAGTTACAAATGTTATTTGTCCTGTTTCTATTCCTGTGTTTCTCATCTTTACTTTTATTTTAAAGAGGAGAGTCTACAACTAATTTGTCCTTGAATAGCTCTCATTAGTAGAATGAGAAGAAATAATGATAGAAACTCAAAGAATTATTATAAGGCTTACATATGTTTAAAATATGTTTTAAAAGGCCTTAGCAATAAGACAAAGTGGAAACAAAGAAAAGCAAAACAACGCAGCATCTCTGGAAGTACCTAGGGTTATGGTTAAAAATAAAATCAATCATCATATCATTCTTAAGTAGCATAACATTATTAGAAAATAATTTAAGAACATGTATATTAGGATGTGAATTCAAAATATTGATTCAAAGAAGACAAAAGTAAATTTCTCTCACAAATATAGTAATTAGTGAGTCCAATTGGTTTAGTAGCTTTATTCCAAAAAGGTATTCAATGATCCAGGATTGTTCCTACTTGTTGCTCTACCTTTCTTCATGTTGTCCCTGTTGTTACAAAAGTTGGGTCACACCTAGTTCCATGCCTCGCCCTCCCACCCCCGAAAAGATGAGGAAAGTCAATGCTGTTAAAATAAGACTCGAAAGACCTGAACTTCAATCACATAGCTGAGTATCCCTGACACAGGGGAGACTGAAATACAGTATCTGAGAACCTGTATTTTCAGCTAATCTGTAACTACTGTTAGTAAAAAATGGGAGAATAGATTTAAGGAACAGTAATAGTCTCCCAAAGGTAACCAATGAGGAGGAAAAGGAGGCTCAGTGCATTAGAAAGGCAAATAGTCAATTTAAACCAAATATTCCTTATTAGCTCCTTTCATAAAAGTTGGATTTATAGAAGACTGGATGGAAACATATGAAATCTTCACACTCCAGATAATTAGCACCTAAGCAGACTGGTGTTCAATGTCTTCAGAGATGAGTATGTAGAAAGGATTATGAGAGACAAAGACCTGCAGTCAAGTTCTGAGGTAAGGAACGCTCCTGTTGTAGGGATATAGTAGGGATCTTGGAATTTCTTGACTCACAATACTACATACATCAATTGCTTAGTAAGCACTTCCTAGAGAGAAGGAACTTGTTATCATTAATATGGACTGTTAAATATGTAGATGATTGTTGTCACGTTTTAATTTATAACTGCTGTTATTGCAATGCTCCAAGGCCATACCAAGTGTCAGTAGTTTTGGGATCCAGGTTAACCATGTTCACCATGTTCACCCAGGTTTCATACATGTAAGGCATGTGCTCTACCACTAAGCATGGACCAATCCAAGCTTCTTTTTTCCTATACCTTTAATGTTTAACATACTATTTTGGAAGGAGACAGATCCCTATGTGACCCACATTTGAGATCAATTAGATCCTGGTTTGCAATTTGGGCTCTGCTGTTTAATGATAATCTTATGTTAGTTAGTATCTCTAAGTCTTACTTCCTTAATTCTAAAAGGCTGGAAGAGCTCAGATTCAGTGACATCTAAAACCTTCAACTGAAGCCGAAGAATGGCAATGTAATTCTTCTTAGCAATTTTGCTGGGTTTTTTCTAAGCACTTTCAGGGACATTTGGGCTCACATAGCCTTTCTCTTGTCAATCTTATAAAGAAATTTCTAAATTCTTATAATTACCTTGAGAGAGTACATAATATATTGAATAACTGTTGCAAAAACAATAACTATTGCAAAAAAAATAGCTGGTGATTTTATCACAGTTAAATATCTTCCTCATGCTGTTATATTTAACTTTGTTTCTTCTATGTGAGCCCAAATGTCCCTGAAAGTGCTTAGAAATATAGAAAAATAAGGGAAATGTTTATTCCAAGCATAAGCAGTTACTCCAGCAACAACATGGTTTATTTAAAACAAACCACTGAAGAGAGAAAAGATTAGGGTGTGCATAAATGGAGAGACTCATGTGCACTTCTCCAAATCCAAAACTTGGACCCTGTGGAAGCAATGTTAAGAACCATCAGGCCTGATTAAACTGAAAAATGGCTATTCATCATTTTCTTTGGAAAGTCTTTTGTAATCCAAGAATCCCATGCAGTGACAAAAAAGCATGATCTCACCAAAATTATGTTAGACAAATCATAAAAATTGCCACATCCACTACTCAAAATATGTAGAAAAATTTTATTTAGATTTCTGTTTAATTAATTTCAGAAGTACCAACTTTTCAGAAGAGCCCTAGTATTCCAGAATCTGCAATTGACTCAGGCATGAGACAAAATTTGACTAAAAGGAATAAAAGTTATCCTTGAACCCTCCCATATTTCACCATTGCCTGAAAACTCATCTGGTCATGGTTCACACATCTGGTAATAGAACCAAAGAACAAACACAGTTTAGGCCAGACATTTTTATAGTGAGCTCCTCTGAATATGCAATCAGATTTTCTTTTTTGAGCTATAATGATTTACATTACTGAGTAGGCAGAGTTAAAAAAAATTTTTTTTTTTTGGTTTTTTGGCCCACACCCTGTGAGGCTCAGGGATTACACCTGGCTATGCGCTCAGAAATTGCTCCTGGCTTGGAGGACCATGTGGGATGCCGGGGTATCGAACAGCAGTTCATCCTAAGCTAGCTCGGGCAAGGCAGACACTTTACCGCTCTGCATCACCACACCGGCCCCAGATTTAAAGAAATCTTGATGTCAATGAATTTTTGAGACAGCAAAGAAATTTTGAGAAGTAGTAAAAATTTGAAGGAACCACTGTTACTGATAAGAGTTTTACCAGATGTTTCTGTAGCCCAGAGAAGGCCATACTGCCTTTTAGAGTAGTTCCAGCAGGAACAAAGGCCAGGAATAGAAGGTCAAAGACTATCAGTTACTCTAACTGGCAACTATCAATTACCCTCAGCACTCTTACTGGCAACCACCCTAGTAATCTCCCTTACAACAGGACTCTTACATGGGGCAGCTTGGAAAATGCTATAAAAGCCACCTCAGAACAAAGGAGGTACACACATGAATTACCTGGGTTCATGATGCCCTGGCACATGTCGCCTCTTGAGCATCTCCCCTCTTAATATATGTACTCTCATACTTTAACTCTGGGATGTGTACTAGGACTATCTCTGCCATAGAGAAGGTTTCACACATGTGTTGCCTAGGCACATGGTGTCGGAGTACATGTTGCATTCATCTTCTCTCTTGAGATGTGTGTTTTCATGCTTTCATACTTTGACAGCATGATATGTACCAGGCTCTTTGCCTTTGGAGAAACCTGCACTCTCTCTCTAATGAGCGCATTACTTTCTCTTTCCCTCTCTTTCCCCTTCCTCAGAATCTCCAAATAATACCTGTTTTTATTGCATTGCTCTCTCCTCTTAAGTTATTGTCTGTGATGAAAGGCAACAGATTTAAAAACTTGGACAAGATTTAGGATTGATTTTCCTTTTCTTTCCAAAGATAGACCCAACATTTCTAGATCTCCCCCCCACCCCCAGCCACTTCCCAGTGTGGCAGGGGATGGGTAGAAAGAAAGTGGCAACTTTCCTTCTTGAGACTGTTCTCTATCCTCCCATTTCACTGAAGTCACCCTGGAACCCCACTCACATTAGTACTAATGTCTTAAGCATATAGTGAACCACAACCCCCACAAAAGTACCAACATCCACCCACCTCTGTCCCTAGTTCCCTTCTTGTCCAACACTCCCACCAGTCTGCTTTTACTTGAAAGGTCCAATTCTATTGGCATGATCTCAGTGTTAACTTTCACAGTACATCATCTCTTCCCTTATTTCTTTTTATTTCACATATGAAGGAGTTTAGTTTGGGTTTGGGTTTTTTTTTTTTCCTTTTTCTGTTTGTTTTGGACCAAGAATATGTTTAGATCAGCACGTGCACATATTAACTTCTCTATAAACAAAATACTATGTTTCAATATATTTGTCTGCTTGGTATACAGGTCAGTTTCTGAGATATTAGAATTAATGCTAGAATTAAGAGATGCTAGAATTTGTGTTTCTTAAGTTCAGAGTTCTTAAGTGATCCAACTGCTCAGCATAAGGAAGAAAGAGTGAAAGGTCTGAGAGCAGAGGCAATAAATTCAGATGTGGTGAAAGAAATAGAAGAGCCAGTATATCAATCAGAGTAATAGGACTGAGAAAAATGGTGGAATATATTCCTGTCAATATAGTGCTAGTTTAATGTTGCCAGAGAAGATGAAGTTTCAGAATCCTGTGTAAACTCTTCCAATTATTGAATGCTGCCTGTATTCAAGCTTTTATTATTCATTATTTGTTGGGAGCACCAACTGGCCAAGAAAAGAGTATAAACATTATACAACTATTATCATATTTAATCCTTAATAACTAATCTATAGATTAAAAAAACTGGATGCACCCAGGTGCATCTTTATCATTTGTGATTTACCTTTCAATACAATTAGAGTTAAACTGGTTCCTGGGAAATCTCCCTCACATTAAAAATAAAAGGATCATCCAATATTAGAATTGTTTCAGTTCCCTGCACCAGCACCAGGCCCTAACACCACTCTGGCACCAACTTAAGCCAGGGTTGGTTCATAAAACACCCTGATGTTTGAGGACACAGCCACAATCTTGATCTTTTGTTTGTTTGTTTTGTGGGGTCACACCCTGTGACGCTCAGGGATTACTCCTGGCTATGTGCTCAAGAAATCTCTCTTGTCTCTGGGGACCATATGGGATACTGGGGATCAAACCCAGGTCCATCCTACTTCAGCCTCATGCAAGGCACATGTTCTAACACTGTGCTATCGCTCCGGCCCCACAATCTTGATCTAAGGGCAGATTGCCCTTCTTCATCTCCCTATGGCAGTGCTTCTCAAATAGTGGGGTGCTCTCCCTGGGGGGCGTGAGGCTCTGTAAAGGGGGGATGTTTGACCTCTGCAAACGATGTCATAAAAGCTAAGCCCCGTGTTTATGTCTCTGTATGTCTCTGGAGCTGAGAGTTGCTGTGTCCTGCTTCAACCCCCGCTTCAAAAAGCTATGCATTGCAAAACGTGCTCATTGTAGCCATTAAGTCAGACATCATCTCTGATTAAACAATCAGCTCAAATTATTTTATATATTTTTGTTTTGCAGGTTAAATTTTTTTAATAAAGATAGTATTTACAGTCGCTTGGGGGGTGTAGCACGAAAAATGTTTTCTTCTTCCTGGGGGGCATGACAGAAAATAATTGAGAAGCACTGCCCTATGGTGAGATGAAATCAGAAGACCCTCCATCCTAGGATCTGTGTAAAAACTAAGATCACTAATTACAGAAGACTGACTACAACAACCACGACTGAGCAGAACTTTTAAAGTTTAAAGGAAAACTCTATCCTAGGCTCTGTCCTAGGATCTGTGCAAAAACCAAGATCCCTAATTACAGAGGACTGACTTTGACAACTGCAACTGAGCAGAACATTTCCTGGCACCATCAAGAAAGACCTTGGGGTTTGACAACTAACATGTTTGGAACCTGCTGTAGTCAATCTCATGATAGTAGACTTCAAGGATAGAGACACCCTGTACGTCTTACGCCAAGGATATTACCTTTCTAATTTCCCCCAATATGTACTGTGCCTATACAAAAACAAACAGACAAAAAAACTTGCTACATCTCTCCCTCATTTTAATCTATTTTTAAATTTTATTTAAATTTATTTTTCTCTCTTCTTTCTTTTTCTTTTGTTCTTCTTTTAATTTTATTTATATTTGTAGCTTCTAGACAGCGGCTCCTGCTCACTTTTTTTTTTTTTTTACAGAACCATAGGACAAGAATTATCTTGTTCTGTCTCATATTTCTATGTCTTCCTGCAAACTAAGGGGGAAAAGGTGGATGGGACCCAGCGGCCAAATGGTCTCAGAAGCATTGAGTGGAAATAAAAATATGGTCAAATCTAAATACCCAAAACAAAGTCCATGACAATAGAATCAAGAGATCCAAGTACAAGCTATACAAAAAAGAGACCAGTTACACTAGCAATCCAGGGGGCTAAGGGTAGAAGTAGGGAAGGCCTGCTGGGAACTATGGTGAAGGGAGGTTAACAGTGGTTGTGGGAATGGCCCTAATTTACTGTCTCTATGTACCTTTAAAAACAACTATGAAAGGCTTGTAATTCACATTGTTCTCAATAAAAATTATATAAAAGAAAGAAAAGTAGAAAATGGTAATAAATTAAATTTTTCCTTGCTAACGAAAAAGAAAGAAATTTAGGGATCTTCAGACTGAAGGTAAAAGATGTGTATGTACCTTATAGGACTATCTGCTTAGACAAGCTAAAGGAATAAACCAAAAAAATTAAAATTAAAATTATTTTATCAGAAAAATAGCACTGTGAGTAGAATGTTTGCCTTGCATGCTGCCGACCCAGAATCAATACCTGGTATCCCATATAGTTCAATGAGCCTGCCAGAAGTAATTTCTTTTTTGATTTTTTTTTTTATTTAAACACCATGGTTATAAGGTTGTTGGACTATAGTTTTTTTTCCACAGATAAAGTTGTTCAAGACTGAGTTACAATCAATCACTGTTCAACAACCTTTATCAGTGGGCCTTTCCCACTCCTATGTCAACAGTTCCCTCTCACCTTCTCTGATGCCCTCTTCCCTTCCACTGCAGAGTGGAAGTGTGAGTGCAGAGCCAAGAGTAATCCCTGAGGGCCACCAGGTGTGGCCCAAAACCAAAAAAAAAAAAAAAAAATTAATTTAGTAAAGTATACAAAATGAGAACAGAGACATATTTTAGGGCTTACCTCAAAGTAATTTTACTTTTTGTTATTTCAACATTATCACATTATACACATTGGGCATAAAATCTTTATGTGCAACTCTGATAAAAAGTAAATCAAAAACAAACTACAAAGGTAAAGCTTTAAGATTTTCAAACTATGTTGATAAATTGTCTTTACAAATGTTTTGCCATTTAGACTAAGTATATAAAAGAGCTAATTTTATCACATTTGTCTAAAAGCTAGTATTATCATTTAAATTTTTTCTACTTTGAAATTTAAAAATTGTAAGCAAATTAATTTAAATAACATTGTAAATTATTGATTAGATAAAATATTTTTCTATATTCTGGGATTTATTTTCCTTTGGGAATTGCTTTTTCCTATCTTTTTATTCATGTATTTATTTAAGATCAGCATTAACCTACTACCTGCAATATATTTTATGTTTTTCTTTGATTTGTCATTTGCTTTTAAATTGGTTTTACTTTTCTTGACACATCCAGCAGTGGTGAGAGCTGACTCCTGGCTCTGCACCCAAGGATTTCTCCTATGAGCTTGGGGGAACCAAAAGAGTAAGATACTAGGTATTAAATCTAGTTTAGCTATGTGCAAGAAAAGTGCTCTTCCCAATGTACTATTACTCCAGCCTAATTGCTTTTTATTTCTTTTTAGAATAAAACAGGTATGGTATTTAGTAAAGTGGTTTCACAGGACCAGATTATAAGTATCCTATAGGCCACAATTTTTTTAATAAAATAAGCATATTTTTTGTACTTAAACTAGATTAAAGTTTATTTTCATGTAGCAAATTTAAATCTGCAATTTGGAGCACTAAGTTATAGATTTCTAAAATGTAGATGCAGTGAATTCCTTTTCCTTGAAATTCTAAGCCAAAGTGAGAAGGACAAATACTAAAGTGTTTGTTCACTCACTTGTGACATAGAAGGAAACAAAACAAGGAACTAGATAATACAAGTTGATAATAAACCCTGGGTGTTAGAGTACAAATAAAAGGGACAGCAGATTAAGGGAAGAAAGTACACTAGAAATGGTTCAAGGGCATGGGTAGGAAGTCATGGTCATTTTGGTGATGATGAGGTGATGATGATGACATTCCAAACCATGAATGTCAACACTATAATTAACAGCTAACCTAAACTACAATAAAAAGAAAATAAATCTTAGGAAGTGTCACCACTTTTATTAGATACTTGATGAATGAGAATTAACCATAATTAACACTGTACAACCATTGATATGTGTCAACTAACAAGTGGGCAAAATACACGTAAAGCAAGGGGGCCAAATCCCAACCTATTTTTTGAAAAAGAGGTTTTATTCCAACACTGTCATGTTAATTGTTTCCATATTATTCCCATGAGTTTCACAGTTCATCTGTTATTTCTAAATATTTCTAAATAGTAGGGCTTAATATTTGCAACAGAGTCCAAAATTAGAGACCATATAGAAAATATCGATTTTTTAAAAAATAACTTGGCTCAACATTGTTGATCCCTGAGTTTAAGTTCAGCCATTTTGTGTTTGTTTGGGGGCATACCCAGCGGTTCTCAGGGCTTTGTGCTCAGGAATCACACTCCTATTACACTCAGGGGACCATATGGCATGAATTCTCGCCTGCCACATGCAAGGCAAGCACCCTACCCATTGTGCTATCTCATCAGTTCAACTTCAGTCTTTTCTTTGTGTCATTTTGCTCAAAACGATGAACTTGTTTCTATACTAACTGACAAAATGTGCCATGGACCCTGTCTAAGAGGAGGATGCAATTCGACCTGCCTTGCCTTCCATGGAGAGAATTCAAGTTCTTTCCTCCTTTCTGGAGGGTCAGATCCTGAAATGGCTCACTGAATGAGGGGACTAACGGAGGACCCACTTCTTTGACATGGCATGACCACCCAGTCAAGAGAAGTTGTAAATGCTCAATTAAAATTATTAACCACCATCAAACCTAGCCTTAGAGTTAAAGTAAGGTCAGTCATATTGAGAGTTAAATATTTCAGGTTCAGCTCAAAGCCTGTTCTGTGCCTTTAAATTGCATGCTCCCTCAAATGAGAGGAATCCTAATAGGAACACCTGGTAACTTGCTAATCTTTTAATTTACATCTGTATTCACACCCAGGGTCTGACCTGGGAGTAAGACTTTGAGAATTTAAAATTTGCTTCTTTGATCCCAGGGAAGCTTCTGACATAAACAGAGTCCTCTCTATCCTCTTTAATTGGGGCTTATCTTTTAGAAAGTTTATGACCCACATTAAAGGCCTATGAATTGTTTTGAAGAAAGTTATAGATCAAATAGTATGTACCGATAAGCTTTTGCTAACAAGAAAGTATAATTTTTTTACTTTGCAGGATAAACAGATATAGGCAGTCAGACATGCAAAAAACAATGCTTAAATATCTCACTGTAGCATTCAATTAAACGAATTCAGATTCACACTCATTTCTTTTTTTGTTTTTTTTTTTGTTTTTGTTTTTTTTGTTTTGTTTTGTTTTTGTTTTTGTTTTTGGGCCACACACCCAGCAGTGCTCAGGGGTTACTCCTGGCTGTCTGCTCAGAAATAGCTCCTGGCAGGCACGGGGGACCATATGGACACCGGGATTCGGACCAACCACCTTTGGTTCTGGATCGGCTGCTTGCAAGGCAAACGCCGCTGTGCTATCTCTCCGGGCCCTCACCCTCATTTCTGTGGCCTGTTTCTCACTGCCAATTCCTGTTGTACCCACTTTCCTAAGGGACCCCAAGAATCCTCTTAATGTCCAGACCAAGTAGACTGTGGCACAAATGTCTACTCTAAAGCTTCTAACCTCAGCTTCATGAAATCTATAAAACTGAAACCCACTGGGAAAGCTTTGAGTTCAGCTGTCTCTCACTTCCATAAACATAGTCATTTCTGCTCTACTTCAAGCCCCAAACTACCCATTGCAAGAAAAGAGTCCACATTCAGAGAAAGAAAACTATAACTTTTATTCAGAAGACAATAGAATATTATTTAGAATTCTCTTTCTTATGCTTGAAAAAAAATTACTCAAATACTAAAAGGATAGAAATGTTAAAAAAAAATTGATAGGAGTTGCTTTGAATATACAGATTATATTGAAAACTATACTTTTGTTTATTTATTTTTACTCCTTTTTAAACTATTGATTGGTTGATTGATTGATTTTTGGGTCACACCCAGCGGCAACCAGCAACCAGCAACTCCTGGCTCTGCACTCAGAAATCATGCCTTGCATATGGAGGACCATATGGAATGCCAGAAATAGGTACCTTCCTGGGTCAGCTGCATGCAAGGCAAATTCTTTACCGCTGTGTTATCTCTCCAGCCCCTATTTCTTTTCATTTTGATGCTGTTTTGTGGACACACCTGGTGGAGTGTTTAGGGGTTTATTCTAGCTATGTTCCCAGGAATCACGTGTGGTGCCAGGGATCAAACTGGGGCTGAGGAAATACTAAAAAAAAAAAAAAAAAAAAAACCTCCTTATCTGCTGTACTACCAATCTAACTCTATTTTTACTTTTTTTTTATATTTTATTTAAACACCTTGATTACATACATGATTGTGTTTGGGTTTCAGTCATGTAAAGAACACCACCCATCACCATTGCAACGTTCCCATCACCAATGTCCCAAATCTCCCTCCTCCCCACCCGACCCCCGCCTGTACTCTAGACAGGCTTTCCATTTTCCTCATACATTCTCATTATGAGGACAGTTCAAAATGTAGTTATTTCTCTAACTAAACTCATCATTCTTTGTGGTGAGCTTCCTGAGGTGAGCTGGAACTTCCAGCTCTTTTCTCTTTTGTGTCTGAAAATTATTATTGCAAGAAAGTCTTTCACTCGGCATAATAGATTCTGTGTACATCCATGTATAAGAAAATTTCATGACTTCATCTCTCCTGACAGCTGCATAATATTCTATTGTGTATATGTACCACAGTTTCTTTAGCCATTCATTTGTTGAAGGGCATAATATCAAGAGGATAGAAATTTTGCAGACTACATCAAAAACTATTTTTACCTTTAAAAAGAGGCTTTAGCAGTTGTCAGGGCCTGTAGGGCTACATCTAGCAATGCTGGAGGAACTGTGTAGTGCCAAGAATCAAGGTTTGAGTCTCAAATATACTAGGTATATTTTTATTTCTTGAGGTATTGTCCCAACTCAGTATTGCTTTATAAACTACATTAAATTTTTTAATTAATAAAATAAAATTCTGTTATTTTAAAAGATGGCTTACAAATGGGAAAAAATCCTTAAACATCATATGTATTAGAAATATTTAATATCTGAGATTTAAAACTCAGATATTAATTTTAAAAGTCATCAGCAAAATTTTTTATCAATAAATGGCAAGGAGAGTTAACCAGAAGCCTGTCCAAATAAAATAATAACCAACAAATACATGAAAAATGCATTATTACTCATTATCAGGTAAATGCAGATCAAAATGACTATAAAATATTACCTCATACTAAGCATAATATATAGCAAAAGACCAAAATAGTAAGCGTCAATGTAGCTGTAGAGAAAAAAGAACCCTCATTTATCACTGTCCTGGATGTAAATTGATCTAGACTCTATAGAAAAGAGTGGGATATTTCACATAAAATTTAAAAGGGGAGACTGAAATGGATCAGTAGTTATTGTCTGCCTTATAGGTTTTAAGTCATAAGTTCAATTCTTGTACTTTCACATATGAAGTCTCATCCTGATAACACCATTGTTTGAGATCCCTAGTGCTAAAGCAAAGTGTGTGATCTCCAATACATCAAAACCAAATTAGTTCAATCATCAACTAAAGTGTATGAGTACCACAACCAATATGTGACACCCAGTCATTATAATCACAACAAAAGAAAAAGGAGAAGGAGTCTTTTAAAATTAAAATTTAGAGCTACCATATGATTTCTCTCATAGGCATCTATCAAAAAAATCAAAATGATACCTACACTCCTATGGTCATATGGTTATTTACAATAGCCAAGATATGTAAACAATCCAAATGCCCTACAGAGGAGTGGGTAAAGAAGGTAAGTTTCTGTTTCTTTCCTTGCTCAATGAGATACCACTCAACTATTAGTCTTCTGATCAAGTTTTGGCACTATGTACTCATTGACATAATTTTGGTTAAAATAAAAATAAAAGAGGGCAACTTTCTATTTACTTATTAAAACTGACCCAGGTTGTTGCTCCTGCTATTGCTGCTGCTGTTAATGTTGTTTCATCAGTTTCTTGTCTTTCCCCTAAGAACTGACAGCTATCTCCACATTTCACACTAGCATCTTAAAGATATTTCTCTTTCCACTTCCTAGTCTAGTGGTTTCCAAACGTTTTTTTTTCTTTTTGACATTACCCCTTTGTAAAGGAAGTAGGAGACAGAACACCTAGAGATTCTGACTAGAAAAAGTTTCATTTCTTCTCTTGTGTTTCTCCTTTCCCCTCACACTATTCCCAAAATATTTCTGATCCCAGAGGAGTGAGTGTTTTCATTGTGAATTTTATTCACTGTGACATCAGATTAGATTCATATAAATTTTTTGCTTATTTGGGGGCCATGCCACACTGTATTCAGAGATCACTCACAGCATGATCTTCACAGGTTATCATGGTGGAACTTGAGGTACCATACAGTGCTAGGATCAAACCTAGATCTCCTGCATCTAAGTATATGCTACAGATGCTCCTTTAAGTCATCTTTCCAGTCTTGGTGTTCTACCATTTAATTCTATTCTGACACTATCTACCAAAGACAGTATAAGAGATACAAGGGCCTCATCACCTTCTACTATCTTTTTAGTCTGGTTTGGAATTTTAATATAAGTTTTATTACATTAAATAAATGAAGTATTTACTTAATGACTGATCATTTTAACCTTTTTCCTTCAGTGGAAAATGGAATGAGTGGAATCAAAACTTCTAAGTTTCTAATTATAGTTTTGTATTTCCAGTGAGCAGCTTCCATTTAGGAATTCATTGAGATTGACCTCATAAGAAAAAAAAAAAAAAGACACTATTCACCTAAGAAAAATCATGGGGTTTAGTAATTCATAGTAACTCAGCGTCAAAATATCTACCATATATTTTTGTTGTTGTTTTTGTTTTTGGGGGGTCACACCTGGAGTAGCTCAGGGGTTACTCCTGGCTCTGCAGTTTGAAATCACTCCTGGCTAGCTCGGGGGACCATATGGGTTGCCTAGATTCGAACCACGTTCATCCTGGATCAGCTGCTTGCAAGGCAAATGCCCTACCGCTGTTCTATCTCTCCGGCCTCAACCACCATATCTTTTAACCATAAAGTTGAGGTAAAGAATGCAATGGAGGGGCTGGGCGGTGGCGCTAAAGGTAAGGTGCGCCTGCCTTGCCTGCGCTAGCCTTGGATGGACGGCGGTTCGATCCCCCGGTGTCCCATATGGTCCCCCAAGCCAGGAGCAACTTCTGAGCGCATAGCCAGGAGTAACCCCTGAGCGTCACCGGGTGTGGCCCAAAAACCAAAAAAAAAAAAAAAAAAGAATGCAATGGAGGGGCCGGCAAGGTGGCGCTAGAGGTAAGGTGTCTGCCTTGCAAGCGCTAGCCAAGGAACGACCGCAGTTCGATCCCTCGGCATCCCATATGGTCCCCCCAAGCCAGGGGCGATTTCTGAGCGCTTAGCCAGGAGAAACCCCTGAGCATCAAACGGGTGTGGCCCGAAAAAAAAAAAAAAAAAAAGAAGAATGCAATGGAAACCAGAGGAAGAACTCAGAGATGCAGTCCATGATGTCATCTAGGACATGAACAGGGAAGAATGGGGTGGGAAATGTGTCTGCAGGAATAAATAGAAATGCCTTAAAAGCAATAAGGAGCTATAAAAGGTTTTCAACATGGAAGCTCCATAAAATGTTCCCCATTATTACCAGTAGTCCAGATAAAGGAAAGGAAAGAATTTTACAGTCTGTCTCAAAACAGAAGTTGAAGATTTGACCCAAAATGATAGAGGGGATGAAAATAGAAGTTCTAGAACCATGCTACCTCTTGAGATATGAGCATTTTTTTCCTTTATTTTATGAGGGGATTATAAAATATTTATTTTTACACTTTTTAAATATAATTTGCTTTATTTAAAGACTATGTATCACATAGTTGATCACAATACAATTTGTTTTTAGATAAGTGGGTGAGTGCAATTAGAGAAATAACTACACTAAGAACTATCATAACAATGTCAATGAGTGAGGGAAATAGAAAGACTGTCTCGAATATAGACAGGGGTGGGGGGAGGAAGATGGGGGCATCAGTGATGGGAATATTGCACTGGTGAAGGAGGGTGTTCTTTTTATGACTGAAACCCAACTACAATCATGTTTGCAATCATGGTAATTAAATAAGGATATTATTACAAAATAATAATAAAATAAATAAAATTTTAAAAAAGATGGCAGGGGTAAAGTAACTGCCTGCACTTATTCCCAAAAAATAGTCCTGGTGAGGTCAATCCAAATACTGGCATACCTGGAGTTTTAGTCAGATTTGTGTCTCTGCAGAGAGCTGTAGAAGGTGAAGGAGAACCATTGATGAAGTGGTGATTGTGGGTGATGAGTGGAGCAGGTATGGCTTTGGCATGACAGGGACCTGTTCCATCCTCTCCTCCTGTGATTGCCAGCTTTCAGTTGCATGCAGATATATCCATATTTCACAGCTTGGTTTACCTATCTTTTTGAGAACAGGGTCTGCTTTTTATTTGCCAAGAAATTCCAGAGATCTATGTACAAATCTACTTATTCTATATATTTATGTATATATAGGAGACAAATACTTGCATGTGGCCTCTCTTCTTTCTTCATACTTCACATTACATAAAGAAATTTAACATAATTTTTCTGCTTTCTTCTTGTCCCTCAATATACAGGAAAAAGTCCTAGATTATGTGATTGGGTGATCTTTTATGTTTCTAAAGTTAGTGTCTTGCTCCAATATGATTTGAAGAGGTTAAAACAGAAATCTCATAAGATAAGCAATTTTCTTACTTGTGAACAGTTCTCCCCAAATATTAATCCATGGTCTCAGGAGCCAGGATCACCTGATAGGACATCCTCGAGAAACTTCCAGACTGAATAAAAAACTACTTAGTGTTCTGAGGCTGCTTCTTACTGACTGAAAACACAAGAAATGATTTCACTCCAAGTTTACGAAATAATTTTCAGAAGTAGATATGAATGAAAATCTCCAAATATTAAAGAGACAATTGTCATTAGAGTTGTTGTAACTAAGCTTCTACTGATTACTCTGTAAGGCTACGATCTCACATATAGGACATTATACAAAGGTAGCCATAATCAACATATCTTATGGCTTACAGGAATCTTGAAAGTATTTGAGTTATGTTAAGCATCAGAATGCATTTACATACCAGTGTTCGACAACAAATTTTAAACAAAAGCTGCTGAGTATTTTTGTGACTATGCCACAAAGCATTTGTTTTGAACTACTACATCGGTTCTTCAAAATATTGTTTATAAAAAACTCTCTGACACTAAAATAAACTTATTTAAAAATCTTGGCATGATCATATGGTCTGCCTGCAAAGATATCAGGTAAAGAGCTGTAAAAATTAAAGTCCTAAACTAAGGCACTCTTTTTGGTACTTTATGTAACTTTTGCTTTTATTTGTTTTTGTTTGAAGGACACAGCTGGCAGTGCTCTGAGGCTATGACTCCCAGCTCAGTGCTTGAGATTTGCTCCCAATAATGATAGGGAGGTCAAATCCAGGCCTTCCCTATGCAAAGAGCATTCACTAGTCCTTATGTATCTTTAGACTTAACCTTTCAGTGACTCCCTTTTCGTGTCTGTGACTTGATGGTAGTAGTTATTCATCAACAGAAGTCTTTATTAATTGGCAATATAGAAATTCTGGGCCGGGAAGGTGGCGCTAGAGGTAAGGTGTCTGCCTTACAAGCGCTAGCCAAAGAACGGACCGCGGTTCGATCCCCCCGCGTCCCATATGGTCTCCCCAAGCCAGGGGTGATTTCTGAGCACATAGCCAGGAGTAACCCCTGAGCGTCAAACGGGTGTGGCCCAAAAAACAAAAACAAAACAAAACAAAACAAAACAAAAAGCCAAAGAAATTCTGTGGGATCTCATTACATGTGTGTCAGAGTATAACTGGGCACAATAACAATATATATTAAACATGTTAAATATAGTCTTCATACAAGATCTGGGACTCTTTAGTAGACTTATAAATTATTCAAATATGCATATAACAAATCTAACAATTTTCAGTTAGCAGTCCCAGTTAAAGGTTTTAAGCTAGTGTTCCAACTAAGAATTGGGGCTCAGAGAAGTAAAGAAGTGTGAAGCTGGGCAATAGAAAATCAAATTACATCTCAGTTTCTCAATTCTATGTTTATACAAACAAAGGATGCCTTTGAAGAATAAATTTCAATTGATTTTTCAAAATCAGCTATACTACATTTGACAATATTCATCAGGAGACCAATCAGGTAAGTTGAATATTAACATAGGACAGTTGGTTCTCACAGGTTGAAAACCTTTGGGGTACAAAGGAAGGTCCATTTTGAAGAATGGGATCCCAGGGTTATTTCTCATGTCCCACATATTATTTCAAAGTCTCAGAGGAAAAGAAAACATGAGGGCTGGAAGGACATTGTTATTCTAATACCTAATATGATAGGCAAAAAAAAAAGTTTTATGTTAATTGGCTAAGTAGAAAATCCTCACATTAAGAGAGTTCCAAGTTATTATTTTAAAAAATACCCTTTACAGGGGCTGGAGAGATAGCATAGAGGCAGGGCATTTGCCTTGCATACAAAAGGATGGTGGTTCGAATCCCAGTATCCCATATAGTCCCACGAGCCTGCCAGGAGGGATTTCTGAGTGTAGAGCCAGGAGTAACCCCTGAGTGCTGCCGAGTGTGAACCAAAAACAAAAACAAAAAAAAAAAAAAAGAAAAGAAAAAAATACCCTTTACAATGAAAGCAAATAGTATTTAGGAAATTGGGGAATTGAGAAAGGCCAAACAAATAAAAATCACCTATGATCTCATCATTCAAATGCAAGTATTTTCATTTTTGCTGTTAGCATTTGCTGTTTTTTTAAACATGTATAATTTCAACTATGATGATGTAACTTTTTATCTTATCTTTTCTTTTCAAGTTTATCATTGTACCATCATCTCCTACCTGTGTTGCTGTGTTACCTAGTCTTCATAAACAGAACTTTAATGGTTATATGGGTCATAGAGCCATAGTAATATGTGATGGATTTCAAACAACATCATCTGACCACTCCAAGCCTCTATTTTGAACAGTTGACTACAGTGGCATTTGAGATTAAACTAACTAGAGTAATTCAAGATAGTGCTTTGGAAATCCTAAACAACGTAGGTATTTTTATTTCTCTCACTAGATATGCTAAATGACTTTAAGTATCTTTGAGAATGGCTTTCTTTGGTTGGGACACCATTTTTAATACTTCTTTGGTATAGAAGATTTACATTAAGTATTTGTAGTGTTATCCTATTCTGATAAAGACTGGATATTGGGAGGGAAGTGACTTTCAAATATGTTACTTGAAGTAAAATTTCTTTCTTTTTAAATATTTTTAGCCACACCTAACAGCAATCAGGGTTTACTTTCATGTCTCTTTTTAGGGATCACTTTTAGTGGTACTGGGGACTCATAAAGAGTTGTGGGGATCAAACTGGAGTAACCTCAGGCAAGTCAAAAACCTTAATCCCTATACTATTTCTCTACAGCCTCATGGGGGGGGCGCAAAAATTATTTTCTTCTTCCTAGGGGGGCATGACAGAAAATAATTGAGAAGCATTGCTGTAAAGAAACATACTAAGACACCAATGGAGCTTTGTTAGAGATGAAACTGTGGCTTAGCACAATAATACAGCAAGTAAAGCAGATCCAAATTCTATTCCCAGTATCACACATTGTTCCCATATAAACCCTGAGTACTTCTAGGTGTGACTCCCCAAAACACACCTCAAAAAGAGATAAGATTGTGTCATTTCCTATTTTCTCTTTTTTTTCTGAAATTTTCTGTACTGAATGACATATATCCTAAAGCTGAAACAGCAAAGGTGAACATGGCACCTGTGTAGGATGATATGTTCCATGTTAATATATAAAATATATTTAAATGTTATAGATTGAAATATTATATTACTATGATAGGGTATATATATAATACTTACAAAATTATTTACATACTAATATATACCCACCATCACAAAATTACATTTATAAAATTTTAAATGTTTGCCCTCCGTAAGGATTACTAGGATTACTCCTATAAAGCCTTTTAATTCATGTTTGGAAAGAAAATCAGAAAAAATAATTTTTTAGTTTGGGCCAGAGAGAAAGCACAGCGATAAGGTGTTTGCCTTGCATGTGGCCAACCCGGGATGAACCCAGGTTCAATTCCTGGCATCCCATATGGTCCCTGAGCCTTCCAGGAGTAATTTTTGATTAAAGAGCCAGGAATAACCCCTAAACTCCGCTGGGTGTAGCCCAAAAACCAAAATAATAATAATAATAATAATAATATTTTAGTTAGCTTTCTTTTCCCTTCCTTCCCCTTCTTTGGCTTTCTCAAATATAAAATTTGATGATACTAACAGTAACAATATGTTTATGTGATAAAAATTATGGGCATATTTTACTATTTTCTTTCCTTTTATTTAAACATTGTGGTTAAATAATGTACACCACTCTTCACCGATGAACATTTCTTAGAGTTTTCTTCTCCCTCTCTCTCCCCCACCTGCTTCTAAGGACACACATTTTACTTCTCTCTCTCTCTCTCACTCTCTTTCTCTTTCTCTCTTTTCCTTTTTTTCTTTTGGACACTGTGGTTTGCATTATTATTAATGAAGAGGTACTGTGAATATCACTTAACCTCCATTCAATACCCAGTTATCATCTGGAGGGTTCAATTCCAATTATCATTCTCAAAGTGGTCTCTTCTGTACCCTAACTGCACTGCTCCAATATTTGTGGCAAACTTCCTACCATGAACTGGTCCTCCTGGTTTTTGTCTCTATTATCTTTGTATATTAATACCATACTATCTTGTTTTGTATTATATTCCACAAATGAGTGAGATAATTCCATACCTATCACAATTGCTCTGATTCATTTTTCTCATGCATCATAAACTCCATGTCCATCCATATATAAGCAAATGTCATGACTTCATTTTTCCCAACAGCTGCATAGTATTTCAGTGTGTAGATGGACTACTGTTTCTTTAGCCACTCATCTGTTCTCAGGCACCTGGGTTATTTCCAGATTCTGGTTGTTGTAAAGAGTGCTACCATAAACACAGGAATACAGAAGGCTTTTCTGTATTGTGGTTTTGAGTTCATAGAATATATTCCTAGGAGTAGCATTGCTGAATCAAACAGAAACTCAATTTCTAGTTTTTGAAAAATATCAGTATTGTTTTCTAAAAAGGTTTGAACAATCTATTATCATACCAGTAATGAATGAGAGTCCCTTTCTCCCAGCTTCCACAACAGCACTGGTTGTTCTTGTTCTTTGTCATGTGTTCCAGTTTCTGTGGTGTGAGATATCACTGTTGTTTTGATTTGCATCCCCTAGATGATTAATGATATGGAATATTTTTAATCTCAAAATACTTTATTATACTTTTATAATTTCTTTATTGAAGCACATGGTTACAAAAATGTTCATAATTGTGTTTCAGTAATCAAATGTCTACCACCCTTCACCAGTGTAACATTCCTGCACCAGTGTTACCCTCTCCAATCCCTTTTTTTTTTTTTTTTTGTGGTTTTTGGGTCACACCCGGCAGTGCTCAGGGGTTACTCCTGGCTCCATGCTCAGAAATTGCTCCTGGCAGGCACGGGGGACCATATGGGATGCTGGGATTCGAACCGATGACCTCTTGCATGAAAGGCAAACGCCTTACCTCCATGCTATCTTTCCAGCCCTCCAATCCCTTTTTGTTTTGGGGACAGACTTTATATTTCTCTCTCTCTCTCACTATCATTGTCAAGGTAGTTGTTAGTTCAGTTATTTCTTTAACTATAGTCATCACTCTTTGTGTTAAGCTTCACATCATGGGCTGGCCCTTCCTGCTCACATCTCTATTGTCTCTTGTATTATTAATATACTGTCTTTTATTTTTCTTAAATCCCACAGATGAGTGAGACTATTCTATGTCTGTCTTCCTCTGACTCATTTTACTCAGCATAGTAGTCTTCATATCTATTCATGTATAGGAAAATTTCATAATTTTATTTTTCCTAACAGCTGCATAGTATTCATTGTATAGATGTCCCACCATTTCTTTAGCCACTCATCTGTTGTTGGGCACCTGGGTTATTTCCAGAGTCTGGCTACTGTAAATAGAGCTATAATAAGCATATAAGTGCAGAGGGCATTTTTGGTGTTGTGTTTTTGTTTTCCTAGGGTTTATCCTTAGAAGTGATATGTCTGGATCATAAGGAAGCTCAATTTCCAGTTTTATGAGAAATATTCATTTTTTTTTTTTTTCAGAAAGGCTGGACTGAATGGCCTTCCCGCCAGTATCCACACCAGCATCTCTTTTCTCCCTGCATTCACTCTAGCACTGAATATTCTTGTTTGTGGTGTGTGCTAGTCTCTAATAGTGCGAATTGATATCTCATTGTTGTTTTAAATTGCGTCATGTGGGGCATTTTTCATGTGCTCTTTAGCCATCTGTATTTCTTCTTTGAGGAAGTATCTGTGCATTTCTTCTCTCCATTTCTTTTCTTCTCTCCATTTTTTGATGGGGTCATAATTTTTTCTTGTTAAGTTCTGTCAGCACCTTGTATGTCTTAAAAATTTGCCCCTTATCTAATGGTATTGGGTGAATACTTTCTCTGTAGGTGCCTTTGTATTTTAGTCACTGTTTCCTTTTAAGTGCAACAGCTTCTCAGTTTAATGTCATCTCATTTGTTTATCTCTGCTTCCACTTATTTGGAGCATGGTGTTTTCTCCTTGAAGATGCCTTTAGTCTCAATGTCATGGAGTATTTTACCTAAGGGTTCTTCTGTACTCCTTAAGGTTCTGGGCCTGATATCAAGGTATTTGATCCATTTTTATTTGAACTTTGTGCATGGTGTTAGATAGAGGTCAGAGTTCACTTTTTTGCATGTGGTTGACCAGTTGTCACAAAACCACTTGTTGAAAAGGCTTGTGAAACATTTTTTTAAATGCCTTTTGGCCATCTGTGTTTATTTTTAGAGGAAATGTCTGTTCATTTCTTCTCTTCATATTTGGATGGTGTTAGATTTCTGTTGTTGTTTCTGAGCTCTACCAGTGTCTTGAATATATGAGATATTGACCCCTTATGATATGTGTTTTGGGTCTATAGTTTTTCCCACTCTGTGGATAGTTTTTGTATCCTAGTCACCATTTCCTTTGAGGTGCAAAAACTTCTCAGTTTAAAGTAGTCCCATTAAATAGAAGTTCCATCATCTTTTTTTCACTTGCTTGGCCAGTGGTGTTTCTTCCTTGAAGATGCCTTTAGCTTCAGTGTCATGGAGTATACTGGGAAGGTTTTACCTTATGTTCTTACTGTACTTTAAAGATTTGAGGAGGCACATGCCAGGTGAACAGGTGACCAGGTTGCTCAGAGCTGAGGCATCCAGCCGGGCCTAAGGCAGACTCTGGGCTGTAGTACTCTGAGAGACCTCCCAGAGCCAGAACTCAGGCTTGTTTCTCTTTGTTTTTCTGAGTCACTCCTGGCAGTGCTCAGGAACTTTCTCCTGGCTGTGTGCTCAGGGGACACTAAGGTGTATGCAGGAATTAAACTCAGGTAGCTGCGTGCTAGTCAGACACTCTCCCTGCTCCAGCCGGGCCTCTGTCCACATTGTCCTTGAGACTCTTGGTTATGCGGCCATGTTAAAAGCAAAGTGGATTAGACCAAAGCAAAGTGGATTAGACCAAATGACACAAGGGCTGTTTACAAATAAAAGTACTTTGATTAGAAAAGGCTGCCGCCTCACTCCCTGCCTGCTTTCTGCTTTTCTGCATGAGGCAGCCACGAACAGTGGCAGTGAACATAACCTCTTTAGAACCCAGCACAAGGTAATCTGTCTTCATGATAAGGGTGAAGCCAGAGGAATGGGCTGCTTTGCTTAGTTCTTTGGCCCAAGCACATCTTCTAGCCCATGAATCCCACCACAAGACATAGTAAAAAATACTACAAGCATGGCAATGGGGAAACAACACAGGACAACATCATGCATAGACTGAAGATGGCAAATCTAATGACCCGAAAAGTACCAACCACCTGTAAGCCCCTCAGATGAGGAGTTTAGAGTAGAACTATGAAGGATATTCAGAGAACTCAAAGAAAGTATAGATCAAGCTGAACAGACCACAAAGATAGAACTCAGAAAACTCCAAACTGAATAAGAGGACTGAAAAACTCGGTAGAGAAAATGAAAACCTCAATGAAAAGCCACTCCAACAGAGTAACAGCAGCTGAGGATAGAGTCAGTGAGCTGGAAGATGAGATGCAGATCAACTCCATATAGCAGAAGAGATTGGAAAAGAATCTTAAAGCAAATAATCAGACAATGGAAAAAATTCTCAAAGAATGTGAACAGATGAAAATAGAAGTCTTTGATAAACTCAACAGAAACAACGTAAGAATCATAAGACCCAGGAAGAAAATACCCAGGAAGAATCAACAGTCAAGGACATCATTGCAGAGAAACTCCCAGAGCTAAAGACCACATGCAATCAAAACCTGCATACCCGAAGAGTACCAGTTAAAAGAGAACCGAAGAAAAGCACCCCAAGACACATTCTAGTCACAATGACTAATTCACAGATAGGAATAGAATACTGAAAGCAGCAAGATCAAATAGGGAAATTACATTCAAAGGAGCATCCTTAAGATTTACAGCAGACTTGTCACAAGAAACCCTTGAGGCCAGAAGGCAGTGGTGGGCTATAGTGACAAAACTCAATAAAATGAATGCTTAGCCTAGAATACTGCACCCATCAAGGCTCACTTTCAGGTTTGAAGGAAGTATACATAGCTTCACGGATAAGCAATAGATCAAAAACTTTGCAGACTCAAAACCAGCTTTAAAAGATAAACTGAAAGGTCTAATTTAAGAAAAGACAGGCCTAAAGATACACCAAACCTCCACACAAAGTGCGGCTTTCTGGGGACCCCGGCCAGCAGGGTGAAGGGGATGAATGCCGCAACTTATTTGTGGGTTCACTGAAGCCGACCCGATCCGAAATATCTATGGGAAAAATCTGTAGACGTTAGAAAGAAGGCCTAAGTCTTTTATCTGATCAAAGGCAATTTATTAAGCAGGCAAGCGCTTATATATAATTTTTACACAAGGGGAAGTATGTCTCAAAAACTATTGGTCATTTCAAACCATCTCTTATCCAATTATATTCCAAGCATAGGCACATAACCAAAAATGAATAAAGGTACTAAACATTAAACTTATGGGGCATACAAGCATTGGTCAATTCAAACAAGCTTTTCACCAATTATATGCTTACTACAGGTATTTGGCCAAAAAGGGAAAAAGGATAGAGTGTGCCTTGTTAAGCACAGCCCAAAGGAGGTGGGAAAGGAAAAAAGGGGGAGGCATGACTCAATGACTGATCCTAGTAATCTTTAGCTGACCAGAATCAGAGACATATAAGGAAATATTATCTTGTCCCTGGCCTCATGGCCCTGTGGTTAGTACAAGGGGCTATGTTGTTGCAAGATTTCCTATTTGCTCATGGGCTAAGAACCTGCCGACAGTCACGTATACAGCTCAGTGAAACTTTCCACAGAGATAGAGGCTAAGGTTGATAGCATCCATTTTGTGCAATCTAGAGCAGTCTCCCACAACAAAGAGGGCTCTAAATCCCATGGCAATTATCTCTCTCAACGTTAATAGGCCAAATGCACCTGTTAAGAGACACGGTGGCAAAATGGGTCAAAAAGTTGAATCCAACATTTTTTTTTTTTTTTTGGCCCACACCCGGCGGTGCTCAGGGGTTACTCCTGGCTGTCTGCTCAGAAATAGCTCCTGGCAGGCACAGGGGACCATATGGGACACCAGGATTCGAACCAACCACCTTTGGTCCTGGATCGGCTGCTTGCAAGGCAAACGCCGCTGTGCTATCTCTCCGGGCCCTGAATCCAACATTCTGCTGCCTACAAGAAACAAATCTGAATAGTCAGAACAAACACAGATTCAAAATCAAAGTCACAAGTACACAACAGGAAGGAAGAAGGGGCCTACATAAATAGTTTAATGATACAGCTTATAAAATTAGAAAACAATCAACAGAATGAACCCAAAATAAGTAGGCAGAAGGAAATAACAAAGCTTAGAGCAGAAATTAATGAAGTGGAAACCTAAAAAACAATCCAAAAGATCAATGAAAGCAAAAGTTGGTTCTTTGGAAAAATAAACAAGATTGATAAAGCACTAGCAAAATTCACAAAGAAAGGGAGAGAGAGAAACAATAAACAAGATTAGAAATAAAAATGGGGAGGCCACTACAGATAATACAGCAATCCAAAGGATAATGAGAAACAACTTTTAGAAACTCTATGTCATGAAACATGAGATCCTAGAGGAAATGGGGGAAAAAATAAAAAAAGAAGAAAAAGAAATGACAATATTGTAATAATGGCCAGAGACAATAGAGATGAGGGCCACAAGGACCGGCTCATGATATGAAGCTCACCTCAAAGAGTGGTGAATGCAGTTAGAGAAATGACTATACTAAGAAGTACCATAACAATGTGATGAGTGAGAGAAGTAAAATGCCTGTCTCAAATACAGGCAGGGGGTTGGGGAAGAGGGAGAAAGAGGGCATTGGTCATGGTAATTTGCACTAGTGAATTTGACTTTCTGTGACTGAGGAGGCCCAACTACAAAATGTTTTAATCATGGTGCTTAAATTAAAAAAAAATAAAAGTACTTTAATTTAATTTAAAAAAAGATTTGAAGAAACTCACTTATCACTTTTAATCTGAGAAATACTCTTTGAACTTAATGGTTAACAATTATAATTAAATCATTTCACTTTATTAAGCATTTTTTCATATTCATGTTTACTATTTTTAAATATTGTTACATGTTATATTTATGGAGCCAGAAATTGAAACCAGTTTCACCCAGGAAATACATGTTCTCTATACCTACACTGCATCACTTTTTTTTTTTTTTTTGGTTTTTGGGCCACACCAGGCGGTGCTCAGGGGTTACTCCTGGCTGTCTGCTCAGAAATAGCTCCTGGCAGGCACGGGGGACCATATGGGACACCAGGATTCGAACCAACCACCTTTGGTCCTGGATCGGCTGTTTGCAAGGCAAATGCCGCTGTGCTATCTCTCCGGGCCCATTTTTATTTTTATTTGCTTTTATATTTTAAAAGTTCAGAAGTTCTGTGTCTTTTTATTAAAATCAAAAGGTCATATAAATAACAAATACAATGATTTGGGGAAAATATTCATTACTTGTATTTTTCCCCCTTATGGAAGGTGCAGTTTTGTGTTTTTAAAAAATCTAAAGGGAAACCAAAAGAAAAGTTCACCAAGTGGAAGTTTGAAAGCTACTATGTTTGCCAGCATCCAGCCCTCTTGATCAGATTTTTATGCTCTGCACTTCACCACAGACCCTTTAACACATGACTAGGCATCACACAGCATATGACTCACACGTGAGCAGATGACATACGCACATCCTTTCCTAGTGAGACTCTGGGGAGTTGTTTTCTCAAACAGCTGCTGAAGGCAGAATGTTCAAGCTATTGGGGAGGAATGGGGGCCTTTCCAAAACCACAAGTGTTTTAACAATTAATAGAAAGGATAAAGCGTAGGCTAAATGCTGAAAGGGACCTTTGAGAGCTGTTAAAGAATAAGCAGTCTGACATATTGAATCCAAATACATTGTCTGAACCCCAAGTCTCATTCCCACCCTCGGACTGAGAATTGCAATTCAAGCCTGTGTTGTCATAAGTTCTATTTTTCTGAATATTCTTCAATAGGCAGGAAGACCTGTCCTGGTGGGGTTCAGAGACCATATGGGGTACCAAGGAGTGAACCTGGGTTGGCTACACAAAGGCAAATGTCCTACTTGCTGTACTATCACTTCAGCACCAGGGAGTATTTCTTAAATTACGCTAGCAGTATCTCTTTCCTTGGAGTGGAGTGATTGATCTCTAAGGAAAAACCAGCTGCTTAAGTCTCCTAGATCTCTCAGGGCTACACCCAGTACTGTCCACAGAACTGCTGGAGGATCATGTGGTAGCATTAATCAATCTGCTGTATGCTCTGATCTGCTGTATGCTAAGCATGGTTCTGTCTACTAGACAATCTCTCCAGCCCAAGGATCTATCAGATTCTGTCTGGAGACTTTGAACACTGCCTCCTCCAGTTATATGAATATTTTGAGAGATGCAAAATGTATTTTCATACTGTTCACCTTGAGGAATTTATAAGGCATAAAAGAAATACATTACATACAGAAAAAGTAGAGAAAATGAGGTCACACAGGTATCTCATAAATTAAACAGACAATACAGCTCAAACTTATTTATAGTTGGATAATTTCCCTACCAGAAGAAAAAATATGAGAGCAAAACCACACCCATCACCCCAGAGGGTGAACCTTCCTTCACCAAAATCAAAAGGTCCCATCCCAACTCACATCTATAGGCTGTCTTTTATAGTCTATTGTCATTGGCTATTATTTATTCACTTACTATATTTATTTATATTCTACATGTGAATAAGATCATTCTGTATTTGTCCCTCTTCCTCTGACCAATTTTATGCAAGATAAAATTCTCTAGTTTGATTACATAGCAATTTCATGTGTTTTCTTTTTTAATAAATAAATTCTTTAATGGAATAACCATGAGATACACAGTTATAAAGTTATTCATGATTGAGTTTCAGTCATAAAATGTAAAACACCCTTCATCAAGGCACATTTCCCACCACTAATGTCTCCAGTTTACCTCCTGCTCTTCCCCTGCCCTCTCCCCTTCCTGTCTCTTAGGCAGACATTTTTCTTCTTTCTTTCTCTCTATTTCTCTTTCTTTTTTTTATTAGGCACTGTAATTTGCAATATTGTGACTGAAGGGGTATCATGTATACCACTTTATTTCCTTTCAGCACCTAATTACTATCCAGAGTGATTATTTCCAACTACTATTGTCATAGTAGTCTCTTTTCTGCCCTAACTGCACTCCTTTCCTGTTTCTGGCAAGTTTCATACCATAAACTGGTCCTCCTGGCCCTCATCTCTGTTGTCTTTGTATATTAATACCATACTATCTTTTTTATATACCACAAATGAATGTGATCATTCTATGCCTAGCCCTCTCCTTCTGACCTATTTTGTTCAGCATAATGCTCTCCAGATTTATCCATGTATAAGCAAAGTTCATGGCTTCATTTTTCCTAACAGCTGCATAATATTCCATTATGTATATTACCACCGTTTCTTTATCCACTCATCTGTTCTCAGACACTTGGTTTGTTCCCAGATTCTGGCTATTGTTAATTGTGTTACTATGAACATGGGAGTGCAGAGACCTTTTCTGCATTGTTTGGGGACTCTAGAGTATATTCCTAGAATTTGTATTGCTATGTCATATGGAAGCTCAATTTCTAATTTTTTGAAGAATGTCCATATTGTTTTCCAAAAATAGACTGGATCAATCAACATTCCCACCAGCAGTGAATGAAAATCCTTTGGCATCTGCCCCAGGATTGATTGTTCTTTTTCTTTGTGATGTGTGCATGTAAATGTTAGCCATCCCAAAAGATCTTTCATATTGTATAATTTGCTTTAAAAGAAAAAGAAACATTCTAGGGCCAAGGATGTGGCTTAGTGGTTAAGCACTTGCCTTGCATGTTTTAGGCCCTGAGTTTGATCCCTATCACTGAAAAAATATGATCAAACCTTTAACCCTTCAGGGGGTATTCTTTCTGTGGCTGAAACCCAACTACAAACATGTTTGTAACTATGGTGCTTTGTTGTGTATGTAAATATTTTAGGGGATTATTATGTTACTGACCCTACCCTGATTGGTGATTGTGCCCTACCCTAGGATGTGACCTGGCATTCTGCCCCCACCCTAGGGTAGTACCTGATTCTATTTCCACCATTGTGTGGTATCTGATCCCACCATTGGGTGGTACCTGATTCTGGGGGATAAAAACAAGGGTTTGTGGAAGGCGAGGGGCTTTTTGGCTGGAACTTATGCTGAGTCTTTGGACTTCAGTCTTGTCCACCGAATAAAGCTAATATTTCCACAAGCCTGACTGTCTGGGAGCTGTTTACCCGCCGTTTCACCTCAGAACCGCTGGCTAGGCAGGGTGGCAGACGCGTGCTCCGGAGCTGGAGGAGAAAGACCTCATCCTCCATCCCTCCATCAGTCAACCCCTTCAGGGACTGACTTGCAACAGTGCTTAAAGATTTTAATTAAAAAATCTTTACCCCTTAAGTAACTTATGTATAAAAATAAGAGAAAATTAAAACAATTTAAGTGTCACTCCCCAGAAAAAATAGTTGAAGTAATAAATGCATTAGATAATAGCCAACCCAGACACTACCAGTTCCATGATACACTTTCTTATTATCCTTGTTTTGTGGTAACGAGATTTGTTTGTTTGTTTAGGTTTTGGGCCACACCCGGCCATGCTCCTGGCTCTGTGCTCAGAACTCTCTCCTGGCAGGCTCAGGGGATGCCAGGAACCAAACCCAGGTCTGTCCCGAGTCAGCTATGGGCAGGGCAAACACCCTACTGCAATGCTATTGCTCTGGCCCCAACAGGATGTTTTTTTTTTTAAATCACAGGATAAAAAGTGTTTTCATTCTAAGTGTTTATGTAAATTTTGCTTCCTTCTCCATACCTTAAGTTTACTCTTCACCTAAATTTCTTTTATGAAAAATTAGCCAGTAGTTGCCAGAGATATACCACACCTTTGATCTTAGTGATTCACCAAAATCAAAGCCAGGTCCTCTCTTGATCAAGTTCAACCATGTTGAAACTCCTTTTGAACCAAGACGTATTCTTTTTCTTTTATTAGTCTATCCTTAAAAGAAAGGAATCAGGGCAGTCCACATGCAGAGGATTAAACACAGTCTTCTTCTAGCTTTAGTAAGACTAAATGATGATACTTCAAACCTAGGACTAATGATGGAGAAAAAAAGAAAAGAGAATAGACTTAAATACTTTATGGAAGGGGTCTCTTGAAAGAAATGAAAGCATGTGGAAACCTTATAGTTATTGGGAAAATGCATAAACAGTTACTGAATAGTAGTGTTCGAACTAAATAGCTAAATAGATTAGACAATGAACGAAAAGAACAAAGTAGAAAAGATGAAATAAGACAGGGCTGGATATAGAAAAATACACTTTTCTTCTTGGAATCTTTATGAGAGATGTTTCTATTCTTCTCCAATAATTCTAGGACAATACAGATGCCTTATTCAAACAAAAAGCTTCTCATTCATTTTACCTTTTCAACCTTAGTGATAGCTAGTATAGGCATTCTATACTTCCAGATGCCTTAGATATGCAAGGTAGTGAGGGGAAAACACCAAGAAAACCAAAAGGCAAGTGAGGAATATATCTTCTCTTCATTCTGATTTAATTTACTGGTGTTTATGGGGAAGTTAAATTCTTCACTTCTCATTTTCCATAACTGTAAATTATAGTTGATATCACTAATATTCCCTATTCCATAGGGAAATCCAGTGATAGCACCATTGTGGAAGCATCAAGAAAAATACCCTGTTTGGCAATATTTAATGAACATATCTTCAAAGTCAAACCTTTGTTATTATTGGCTTTGATATAAACCAGTGCTACTTGGACTTTAATGTGCTTATGAATCAATGGCAAGCATATTTTGATATAGTGTCTGATTCAGTAGATTAGCAGACAAGATTCAAGCATACAAGATTCTGTGTGTCCAGTAAGTAAATAAATTATAAAACAATAAAATGGGGCTGGTTTGATGTGCTTTCCAAAGTTACTCAATTATTTCCAAGTATTTCTCTGATGAGTTGAGACCAAGACCTACATGTGAGCTTAAAGTCACCATTTAAGGGCCCAGAGAGATAGCACAGCGGCGTTTGCCTTGCAAGTAGCGTTTGCCTTGCAAGTAGCCGATCCAGGACCAAAGGTGGTTGGTTCGAATCCTGGTGTCCCATATGGTCCCCCGTGCCTGCCAGGAGCTATTTCTGAGCAGATAGCCAGGAATAACCCCTGAGTGCCGCCGGGTGTGGCCCAAAAACAAAAAACAAAACAAAACAAAACAAAAAGTCACCATTTAATTTATTTACTAAAATAAGAATAGTTTTTCATGTGTTTATATCACTAAACTAGAAAAACTACATCAAGATATTAATAAGATTTGCTAGATGATGGCAATTAGAGAAACCTTTTTCTTTTGTACTCTCATATGTTTTCTTAAATTTAATAGTATGAGCAAGTTTGAGAGGAATCTTTTACATTATCCAAGGGATCTAAGACTTTCTGAACAGTGTGAATTGTTGCTTGATTGTATGAACCTGAAGATTCAATGTTGAACTGGGCAATGTGATACTATTTGGACCTAACAAGTTGAAGACCACCAGGGTGACACTCAGTATATCCCAGAGATTGAACCCAGGGTCTTCACATGCAATGTATTCAACCCAGCCCTTTGTCCTATCTCTTTTTTTTTTGTTTTGCTTTGTTTTGTCTTAACATTAACATGCATTTAAAAAGAAAGATCAAAGTCTTAAAAAATTAATGTTTTATATTTGAAATTATTTTTTGGTTTTGGGGCCACACCCAGTGGTGCTCAGGGGTTACTCTTAGTTCTGTGCTCAAAAATCACCCCTGGCAGGCTCAGGAAACCATATGGATTGCCAGGGATTGAACCCACATCCGTGGGTCAGCCACATGCAAGGCAAACGCCCTGTCACTGTGTTACCACTCCGGCCCTGTGAATCTTTTTCCTTAAAGAAAAAATGAAAAGAAATTAACTTGTCTTTCTTCTAGAAAGAACTCATGAAATAAGTATATGAACTCAGCATTTTTTTTATTGCTGTAAAATGAGGGAACTTTGAAATTTCACAATTATTAACCCCAGAAGAACCAGTAGGTTCTTGGGCAATTATCATTGTTAAGTCACATGATGAAATGTTCAGGAAGACTTTATCTCTAATTTTTGGATAATGCCCCATATCGCATTCTGATAATCAGTTAAATCATGTAAGTAAAATCATCTGAAAATCTTAAATGTTAAATACAAAAATAATGAAATACATTAATTACTTGATCATTACTGTAAATTGGTGGAAGTGCATATTTTTGATCTGTCACAGAGGTTGAAGAGATTTAGACATTTTTTTAAAATGTTTCTTCACCTTGAAGAAATTAAAAATCAACCTCTCACTTTAGCTCTAAAAAGAAATCCCAGTTAGGAAAGCTAATGAACAATTTAGGTTTATCCTCTTGAAAAAGATTTGGAATTTACAATATATATTCAAGTATAAGCCAACCCAAATATAAGCCCCCCATTTTACCCTAAAAACTGGGAAAAGTTAGTGATTTGAGTATAAGCTGAGGTGGAAAATGCAGCAACGACTGGTAAATTTCAAAACTAAAAATATATACCCAAAACAATTACAATAATTGAAGAATCAGTAGGTTAAATGTTTTTTGACATGTATTGCTAAAGAAACCTGTAAACCAGTAACAATAACTTTAAAAGTTTAAATAAAGTAGTTAGCAAGTAATCAAGCTAAATTACAAAGGTTAAAATCCTTCAAAACTGGATTCCTCATCATCATCATCTGTATGTCCAAACAGAGCTTCAGTTCTAGCTGATGTGAGGGTCTCAGCATAGATATTGTCATCATCACTGAGTTCTCAGATATCATCACTGCTGTCAGTCTCATACAAAGCGCAGAATATTGTGGGTTAAATAGTTCAGTGGCATCCAGTTCAGTTCGGCCACCTACCTCTTCAGCTTAGCCGCGATTTGTGGACCAAGCTGAAGCGCCTCTCTACAGCAGACAGCAGAAGACGACTGGATCCCATATGGTTCCCTGAGCCTGCCAGGTGCGCGGGCACTAAATCAAATAACCAGTATGACCCGAGTTCGAGTTTTTCGGCACAAATTTCAGCTTATACTTGAGTATATATGGGTATAATTTTTAGCTGTATGATATTTTAAAGTTTATCTTTTTCAATGTCCAAAATAGTTTTCCTCTTTACCCATTTATTTCTTGGCTTCTTTATCTGCTTCTCAGAAGAAACTTAAAATGACCTAGTACCTTTGTATAGCACATAATATATTGCCAAACATTTCACTCAATTACATTATTATTATTTTGAAGCTATTTTTATTTTGTTTTGTTTTGTTTCTAGTAACAACATAAAGTTTTCTATTGATTTACTCTGTGACTTTGAGTTTGTATTATAATTTATTGATCCATCTGTGTGTGTGTGTGTGTGTGTGTGTGTGTGTGTGTGTGTGTGTGTGTGTGTGTCAGGGATTGAACTCAGGACACTATACATGCAAGGCAAGTAAGTGTTCTACCACTGAGTTATATACTCAACTTTATTAGCATGTCTCTTTGAAGCTGATTTCTGAAAACTTTGACCTAAGCATTAAAATATGAGTTAATATTTGTGATTGGTATGTAAAATAATAGCAACAACAAACATAACTTTCTATCACTTTTCAACATATTTTTATCACTTTTATTGAGACTAATGTGAATTACATGTCTTTCACAGTTATATTTAAGGTACGTAGTGAATTAGAGCAATTCCCACCACCAGTGTTGAACTCCCTCCACCACTGTTCCCAGCATGCATCCCATATCTCCACCCTTAGCCCCCTGGACTGCTAGTGTACCAGGTCCCTTTTGTGTGTAGCTTCTTGTAGTTTGGGTCTCTTGCTTCTATTGTTGTTGACTTTGGGTTTGGTGCTTAAGTCTAATCACTAATTCCACTCAATGCTCATGAGACTGCTTTGCCTCTGGTACCATCCACTTTTTTTTTTTTTTCATTTTGTAGGAAGACATGGAAATATGAGACAGAACAAGATGATTCATCAATATTGTTTTTGTTTGTTTTAGAGTTACCAACTCATTTTTCATAACTAAGTCCTCATGACACTCATACTAGAAATCATTTTATTTTTATTTTATTTTGGTTTGTGGACCATACCTTGGCGTACTCAGGGGGCTTATTCCTGGCTCTTAGTTCAGAGACCACTTCTGGCAGAGCTCAGGGAACAATATGGGTACTGATATTCAAAGTGGGTTCAAACACATACAAGACAAGCATCTTAATCCTGGTACTTTCTCTCTAGTCCTACATATCATTTTCATCCTCATTTTACATGTGAGAAAAAAATAATTTGACAAGTCTCAAGAGCTGCCAAAGCCTTTTCTGGCCCACTTTTTTCAGAATCTTAAAACTGTGCTTAAGTGTCTCATCTAGCAATCTATTTCCCAGTTGAAAAATTATAACATTTCTCTACCCTTATCTAGTATGTGGAACTAAATGTCAAGGTTCAAGAAAGTTACTCCAGGGCTGGAGCAGTGGCACAGCGGTAGGGCATTTGCCTTGCATGCAGCTGACCTAGGACAGACTGCATTAGATCCCCCAATGTCCCATATGATCCCCCAAAGCAGGAGCAATTTCTGAGCATAGAGCCAGAAGTACCCCTGAGCATCACAGAAGAGAAAAAAAAAGAAGTTAAATTTTCCAATAGCACCCTTTTACAAAGTCCATGTGTGACGCAATGAAACTTATTATTTACCCATAAGGCCTTACTCACTTCCCATTTGAAAGGGCATGTTGGAGATGAATCCAGTTGGTATAACTAGGGAAAGAAAGGTGAATTTTCTTACTAAATTGTCATGGAAAGTTGTTGAAGGGTCCTATGTAAAAGGATCCTCTTCTTGTTCACTGCCACCTACTAAGGTGAAAAGGTTAACTGAATGGCAGAGATTAGAGATTATTCCTAGCTCTGTACTCAGGAATGGTTCATGCAGATCTGCAGGGGGGACCATATGCATTGTGAAGAGGAGAGCTAGCAAGGTTGCATTGTAAGGCAGGCAACTTTCTCTTGAGCTCCAAATTATTCCTTATTATAGTTTCTTTAAAAAGAAAAAAGCTGGGGGGAAATACCCAGCTATGCTTAGGGCTTAGTCCTAGCTCTCTGTTCAGGCATCACTTCTGGAGTTTGGGAAACCATAGGGTGGTAATGAACTAAACCCAGGTCAGCTACATGCAATGCAGAGACCTAACCTTTGTATTCTTTCTATTCCCCATCTTGATAGTTTTCAGCTCCATTTCATCCCTTTCTTTCTCTGCTCTGAGATTATCTTTAAAGCAGACTTTGTTATTTTAAACAGCCTTTCATAGTCTCCTTTTATGTTGGCTCTGTAACTTTCCTTCATGTGATAACGAATTGTGAGGGGAAGATTCAGTTTGGTTTTGTTCATAAAAGGTAGCAGGTGATAGAGAGCTTGCAACAGTATGTTTGGCCTATCCTGTCATCAGAATGTGTGTGACATCTGCAGAAGATATCCAACAGTAAGATAAATTTAGAAATCACTCTTTGAGGTACTGTGAACAGGAAAACCAACATAAAATTGAGAAGCAGGCAAAGTCATGTTTAGAAATTCCCTTCTTCGTTAGACCCCACTACAAGTCCTAAATTCCCTAATTTGTTCCCTAATTTTTTTACATTGCTTTTAAAAAGTTTTCTGAGAACTTCAGATAATCTCTTTAAAAGATAAACTATTTCTAAGACCCAAAGCCATGCAACACCACAAGAAGAAACCACTTCCTAGAAGAGGAAACTTAGTTGCTGACCCAGTTACAATCAAGATCTAAAGAGTTGGAAACAGGTTCTGGTACATTGTTATGGTTGATTCCATTTTTAGACTCCACTAGCCTGGGAATGAGTAAATGGGTAAAAATGTACAAAGAATGGAAATGTATAGTAAAATTTGTGGGGGACTCTTTGCAATATTCAAATTCTATTGTGCAAGTCACTGTGGTTTCCTCTAAGTAAAAATGGAGATAAAAAAAAAAAACTAAAAAAAAAAAAACCCACAAGAAAAAAGTACAGTATCAAGCACATTTGTGAAAAAGCTCTGGTGATATCAGCTCAGATACAAGTGTATCTAAAGTTTAGTCAGATTGGTGTCTCAAAGAGAAGGGATGCTAAGTCAGGGTTATGGATGTAGCAGGCATGGCTTGACCTGCCCTCTCATCCCATGATTGCCAGCTTTCTCTTTTGACAAGAGTGAGTCATTGGAGCTGGGCCAGTGCAAACATGGCAAATTCACTTTTGGGCATGATTACAGCTGCCAGGTAATGAAAGGATTTACAAAGCTGTGGATAGGGCTAAGACCCAACAAAGATGGTCATGTTACACTCAATAGCTATCTATAGAAAAAGAATGGTCAGCATACATGCTTAAGGTTTGAAGGACATAGAATATAAACTGAGGGAGAATGTGTGTATACAGGGGAGTTACTGGACAAAAGTCATAGCTTTCCCCAGATAAATTCATAGCCCAACAGTGAAAGATCTGGAGAAATAATAACCATACCCCATTGTCCTCCTCCCTTACAACATTTCCCAGTGTTACCCAGGCATGAATACAGAGGAACTGTCAACATACCCTTAGATACAAACTGGTCTATACAGGGTGCATAGTGGACCTGGAGAATAGACAAAAATTGTCCAGTGAGATCAGTTAGCTTTTTTTCCTTGTAAATTTTCTTGTATTCATGAATAGCTTATCTTTTCGTGTGTGGAGGGGTTGCTGCTCAGCACATACAGCTTTGCTCGGGTTTTACTCCTAGTTCTGTAATCACTCATGGTTGGACTCAGGGTATTATATTTGGTACCATGAATCAAATCCAGGTCATCTAGGAGCAAGACAATTGCCTTCCCATTGTACTTTCTTTCTAGTGATCAACTTTAAAAACAGGTCACTTCACATACTTTTATAGAAGATGGAAAAAAGGGAGGGAGGGAGAGAAGAAAGGAAAGAAAAGAAAAAGAGAAAGAACAAGAAAGAAAATTAAAAAAGCTTAAAATATAAACATATATTATAGATGAAGACAGTCTCTTAAGTTCTATCTTCAAACTCTGCTTATTTCTGTCAAGTGCAGTTTTTTTCTAATCACAATCTATGGCTCCACCTAGTGTCATAGTAAAGTCTGACTTCAGAGTATCATGGGGATTTATTTCCCAAGCAGATAGGCAAGTTTTCTTATGTGTCTCTTCCCATTCAGATGTCTAAACATTGATTCTCAAGCATGGTTACAGGACACTATTACCTGGATTTTAGAAATTTTAGAAAACTCCTTAAAGAGATTCTAATATAATTGGTCTGAGGAGATAAACAGGCAGTGTTTTATGTTTTGATTTTTATGGTCCTAGTGGTGGACACCAGATACCTCTCAGCAGTAAGCATGAGCCTTGTTTCCCTGACAGCACACACAAAAATAAATATAAATTAATTAATATAATAAAATTCCCCCAGTGATTGTAATGAGCAACAGGGAATAATCTCTGTTTTTATTATTCCTTGTTGCCAACTAGATGTATTTTCCTTAATTACTCGGGAGTAAAAATAAGACCAACCTTAGTCCAACTAGGTGCCTAATACACAATTTCCTACTTTGTGTGCCCTGCTTCCAGTTTATGCCCATGAACAATTTGCTCATCCTATGTTTCTGCTGTCATACAACATCACTTCAAGATCCATCTCAATGATTCCTCCCTTTGAAAATTTCCCTCTTCCGGGCTGAAGCAATAGTACAGTGGGTAGGGCTTATAGTTTCCTTCACCGCATCAGGACTGATCCCTGAGTATGGAGCCAGGAGTAAGTCCTTAACACTACCAAGTGTCTCCCAATAGCAAAAAAAAGAAAAAGAAAATTTCCTTAGTCCTCTTTTTAAAACAGATGCTTCTTCTGCCTTTGAATTGATAGTGACTTTTCAAGAAGTGCTATTATACATTTTCATATTACAAAGTTAATACATGATAGGATGGTCTTATTTATCAAATTGATAACAACAAAATGTCTGATAGTTCTTTGAAGAAAATCAATACTCCTTTATGATGAGCATAAGCTACTGTGGCAGGTTTAAGAACAATCTGTACCAAAGTGCATTATTTGATCCATTGATTCTACAACTAGGAATTTATTCTATGCACTTAACATTTACTTGGGAAACATTGTTTGTAAAGAAACATAGTCATTGTATACTGTTTATAGAATCAAACAGGGAAGTAACAAGGATTTTTCCTTTAAGCATTCCCAGAAAGGATTGCATAAATAAATTATGGTACATATTTATAATGGAATCCTGAATAGTCAAAAATATAAGAAATGGGCTGGTTGTACTTTTTTTTTTTTTTTGGTTTTTGGGCCACACCCGGCGGTGCTCAGGGGTTACTCCTGGCTGTCTGCTCAGAAATAGCTCCTGGCAGGCACGGGGGACCATATAGGACACCGGGATTCGAACCAACCACCTTTGGTCCTGGATCGGCTGCTTACAAGGCAAACACCGCTGTGCTATCTCTCTGGGCTCTGGGGTTGTACTTTAACAGTAAAGTACATGTCTTGAAGATGTGAGGTCTTGCATTTAATCCCTGGCAGTGATATAAATGTTTATAGTGAAAATATAGAGCAATTTCAAGATAGCTGTTTAGAAGAGATAAAATAGAATGCATTATAGGATGAATCTACATTTTTAACAAAAGTAATATTTAATTAATATTTAATATTGTATTAATATATATTTTAAGATACATTGAATAGCTTTGGAAGGATACAGACGTAACTAATAACAATGACTAATTTCTAGGAAAAATGCAAGTGATGGAATGAAGATGGGAAAATAGCAAGATATCAAAAATAATATCAAAAAATAAACTTGAAAAATCCCCCACATATTTGAAAATATCAAAATACACTCATAAACAATTCATGAATTAAAGAAAAAATGAGAGTGGGAATTAAGAAATTCAAAATATTGAATGGTATTGAAAATACTACCTGTCGTGTATTATTGAACACCATTAATATTTTAGAAAAGTGATTGGTTAAAACCTTTATTTTAAGTTTCTAATTTTTTATTGTGGTCATATGTGAGTGTATTCAAGAGCTACTCCCAGCCTTCTGCTCACAAGTCACTCTGGTGATGCTCAAGGGACAATAAAATGTTGGGGGCCAAATTCAGGTCACCTATATGAAAAGCATGTATTCATACCTTTGAGCTATCTCTCCAATCCTAACATCTTTTAGAAGAAAGGTTACAAATTAGTGAGCTACGTAGTTGACCTAAATTAGCAAAAGAGCAAAAGAAAAACAAATAAAAGGAAATAGATAATTATAAAAATAAAAGTTCCATGAAAAGTAAACAAATCAAATTATCTCCAGAGACAGGAGATAGTTCATGGTAGAACATATGCGTAACTCATGCAAGGCTCTGAGTTTAATCCCTAGCACTCTATGTTCACACTGGTACCACTGGATGAGTCCTGCTAGATCCCAAGAACCACTGAGTGTGGCCTTAGTGGCCCTAAAAACTTCTGAGCTATGACTAAATACTCAGGTCAACACTGCAGACCTGAGTTCTCCAGCACCACTGAGTGTAACTCCTAAAAAAGGGGGGTGTGGGAGGATATCTTATTAATAATATATATAACTACTGAGACTGAGCAAGAAGATAAGCAATATAAGAAACAAGAGATAAAAATAAGGCAAAGATTTCTCTAATGTGTCTATTAAGATAAAACACTTGAAAGCAAATAATTTCTAGAAAAATAAAACATTGTTATTCAACAATAGAGTATTTGAGTTGTCTTCTAACTACTAAATATATGATGATGATGATTATAATGATGATGATGATGAAGGGTAGTCTATCAAAGCCTGACCTGCTAAGATAATTGTGAAATTTTCTCATGCCACAGAGATTGGAGCACATCACAAAGAATGAGAACAAGCAGTGCTGGCGGGGATGTGGAGAGAAAGGAACTCATTCACTGCTGCTAGGAATGCTGTTAGTCCAGCCTTTATGGAAAACAATATGGAGATTCCTCAAAAAAACTGGAAATTGAGCTCCCATATGATTTAGCTATACCACTTTTAGGGATATATCCTAAACACAAAATTACAACTCAAAAATCCCTTCCTCACACCTATATTCATTGCTGCACTATTTACCATAGCAAGACTCTGGAAACAACCAAGATGCCCTTCAACAGATGAATGGCTAAAGAAACTGTGGGACATATACACAATAGACTATTATGCAGTAGTCAGGAGAGATGAAGTCATAAAATTTTCCTATACATGAATGTACATGGAATCTATTATGCTGAGTGAAATAAGACAGAGAGAGAGAGATAAACACAGAATATTCTCACTCATTATGGGTTTTAAGAAAAATAAAAGACATTTTTGCAATAATCCTCAGAGACAAAGAGAGGAGGGCTGGTAGGTCCAGCTCATGACATGAAGCTCACCACAAAGAGTGGTGAGTGCAGTTAGAGAAATAAGTACACTGAGAACTATCATAACAATGTGAATGTATGAGGGAACTGGAAAGCCTGGAACTGGAAAGTACAGGTGGGGGTGGGGTGGGGAGGAGGGAGATTTGGGACATTGGTGGTGGGAATGTTGCACTGGTGAAGAGGGGTGTTCTCTACATGACTGAAACCCAACTACAATCATATTTGTAATCTAGGTGTTTAAATAAAGATACAAAAGATAATTGTGAAATTTGAAAAATTTTTTTCACCACCAACAGCACTGTGCAGCTTTATTAACCATTCAAGTACAGTAGCATCTGGTAAAATTGAGACGGAACTGGGATTTAAAGGTGAATATATTCAGCATCTAACAATTTGAAAGAGGCCACTACATACTCTTCAGAAACATGTTTCACAGAGCCAATACAGTACTAGCCATTAACTCAGTATACCAAGTGTACTGAAGTAGAAAAGATGCAACAAGAAAAATAGCTACATTAGAAAGACTTCAACACTTTAGAAAAAGAGTAAAACACTTTTTGTTTCTCCCCTTATCCCCTAAAACAACATCATACAGTCTGATCTACCTATACAGTTCTACATCAGCTTCCAGAATATTTATCAGGAGGGCAAAAATAAAATGACACTGGCCAGTACAGTCTTTGGATATTTAGGAAGGGGAGGGGGAGAAAAGTCAGTTTTTAAAACAAATTAGTCAGCTTCAGTCTCATCAGCAGGATCTTTGGATTCTTTATTCTTCCGTACTTCTTCAACATGCTTGTCCTTCTCTCGCAAACGTTCCAGTTTGGCAGCCATCTGTGCCTCTCGGTTTTCTTTGTTGGCTTCCATTTTGTGGGTCAGTTTCTCTTCAGCCATTTTACTAAAGTTGTTGTTCTCTTCTATCGCTTTCTGAAGCACTTCTTTCTCATGGTCTCGTTTCTCAGCAAGCTGCTTTAAGACTTCAGCTTCGTGGGACTTGCGTCTTTCTTCTGCAGCTTCTAATTTCTTCTGAATTTCCTCCAGAGAAAGATCCTTCTTCTTTGGGGGAGAAAGGGGGAATTCGGGGACAGATTCTTTTGATCGAGGGCTAAGACTCAGCTCAAAAGCCTGGCTAGAGGCACGTTTCTCCAATTCTTTCACCTGGATATCAGAAGAAGCCATGATGAACAGAAGATAAGAGACTGGCAGTGTTACCTATTCAATCCACTGGCAAGGAAGCCTGCTCCGTCCGAGCCGCCTGGCCACACTCCTAAATTTTTTTTAAATAAATATCTGACTTAGGTCAGTCAATATATGCTATTTTTCAAATAGAGTTTCTCGTTCCACTGCAAACAGATATGACTTTAGAATTGACTTTTGGGCTAGTCAGAGAGCTTAAATGGGAGTTCCAGGTGTAAATTTGTAGCACCACCTACCTGGTCGTGGTCTCCTGAGTACCAAGGGGAGTGATACCTAAGCACAGAATGGCAGTGGCCCTAAGATTTGCCAGGTATGGCTCTAAAATGAAATAGAAATGAGTTCTTACTCCTACACTAAATTATAATCATATCTACAGCTGAGTGCTGTTCTAACTTTATCTCAATGTGAATTCTTGGCTTTCTAGCTATGGATAAGTTCTCCATCAGCTAACCAAATCTGTTAAGAAGTTATCTATGATTATGTGTGACTATGGGTGAAACCTAAGGGGGAAACAACATTCTCTGGCAGAAGAGGGTATGTTCTTAGCCTTCACTCCTCTCTACTCTATGCCACTCACTTAGGATGAAGTTTATTTGGCATTGGAACTAAATTATCTTAGGGTAGAGAAGGTTTTGTACAATTTAAGAAATAGCAACAACGGGGCCAGAGAGATAACACAGCGGTAAGGCATTTGCCTTGCAAGCAGCTGATCCAGGATGGACAGTGGTTCGAATCCCAACATCCCATATGGTTTCCTGTGCCTGCCAGGAGTGATTTCTGAGTGCAGAACCAGGAGTAGCCTTTGAGCACCGCCGGGTGTGACCCAAGACCACCCCCCCCCCAAAAAAGAAAAAGAAAGAAATAGCAACAGGGACCTGAGCGATATACCACAGTTGGTAGGGTGTTTGCCTTGCAGCCAGCCAACGCGGGCTTGATCCCTGGCATCCCATATGGTTCCTAAGGTTGCCAGAAGTAAGTCCTGAGCACAGAGCCAGGAGTAAACCCTGAGCGCTGCTGAGTATGGCCCCCAAAAAGAAACAAAGCAAAACAAATCAAAAAATTAGCAACAAAGTTCTAGAACCAGACAAATATCTCCTCAGAAACATTATAGCAATATATAATTTTAGGTGCCTCTTTTCTCCAGTTTTATCTGAAACATTGACCCCAATTAACTAATTAATGTTTAAATTTATGTTAGATTTTTGCTGAGGCTTTTGGGTTATGAATGACATGTTTTAGCTTTGAACCAATTCAGTGAAGTGTTTATAACTAAGAGATAGTTAATTAAACTGACACCTTTTCTTTGCAAAATTATTTTTCATTTAATTGTATTTAAATGGCATGAACCAGAGAGATGCAAGCATGCAAATGATGTGGTTTCGTGCACAATGGATCCCCACTGGCCCACCACCAGCACTGTCAGGAGTGACCCCTGATTACGGAGCCAGGAGTAAATCTTATCCTCCACTAGGGGGAGCACAAACCTCACCCTTTCAAATTATTTTTTTTAATTATCTTTATTTAAACACCGTGATTACAAATATAATTGTAGTTGTATGATTACATTCATGTAAAGAACACCCCCCTTCACCAGAGCAGGATTCCCACCACCAATTTCCCAGATCTACCTACTCCCCACTCCACCCACACCTGTACTCGAGACAGGCTTTCTTTTTCCCTCGTTCATTCACATTGTTATGATAGTTTTCAGTGTAGTTATTTCTCTAAATGCACTTATCACTCTATGTGGTGAGCTTCATGTCATTAGCTGCAGCTACTCAAATTATTTTTAAGTGGTAAGTTCCACCAGTGACTTTGAAACATAATAAAGGTGTAATCCCAAGCAAACTGTATATATGGATGTACATACATAAACTGTATACAAACTGTATATATACATAACTATATATACAGTTTGCTTGGGGTCACATATGTGTATATATATATGTATGCATATACTTAAGTGTGTGTGTGTGTAATTAAGCACTGGAAAGATAGCCAATAAACTGCAGCAGAAGCTTTGCATGAACTGGGCACCATATGATCACTGAGTACTGCCAGGAGTAACCAAAAAAACGCAAAAAATGCAAAATTAACATATATAATTTTATTAAAAATTATAGTCAGCATTTTCAGGAATTTGTGATGTAGTTACAAATTGTAATAAATTAAAGAGTTCTTTCATTTCTATTTAAGGTACTTTATATTTTTATTTATTTTGACTCTATTACTAAATGATTACAACTAATTCACAACCCACATTTCACAATATATATTAGGCTATGGGTATTACTTAAAATGAATAATTATTATTAAGATTATAAAAAATTATCAAGAAAGGGAAGAAGAGATTAGCAGAAACTTCCTCAAAGAAGAAATACAGATAGCCAACAGCCATATGAATAAATGCTCTAAATCTTTAATTATCAGAGATATTCAAATCAAAACCATAAGATATCTTATACCACAGAGTCTGACACACATCAAAAAGAATGAAAACAATAAATCAGTGCTAGTGCAGATTAAAAGAGAAAGGAACTCTCATTCTCTGTTAGTGGAAATGTCAACTAGTCCAGCCTATCTGGAATACTATATGGACATTCTTCAAATAGACATTAAACTCCTGAATGACCCAACAATACTGCTCTTGAGAATATATCCCAGACACCACAAAGCACAATGCAAAAAAAAAAAAAGGCATCTTTATTCCTATGTTCTGTGGGGAGCCTAGCTGATAAACCTAGAACATAAGACACCTCGGTAATTCCTAATCTGGTCACCCACGTGACCAAAGGTGCCCATGCCTTGAGGACAAAGAAAATAGACAAATAAAGTAATTCAGAGCAGCCCAATATATCCAGCCAGAAAGAAAAATATAGAGCAACCTGCCTTTGTGTTATTAAGATTACAGCTGAGGTTCTATTTATACTTGTTGAGTATAATTTATAGAACTCTGTTTGAATCTTATGCCTTTTAGTAAAACGTGCTCAGGTCTACCTCTTTGCCCCTCCCTATTACCTGCCCCAGTTTATGCTAATGAATGCTTGTAACTGTGATTGGTGTAAAACTTGTAATACCTTCTGACGTATCTCAGCCCTTAAAAGCTGATCCCCCAACAATAAACTTCCCTTTTTGAACAGCATGCGTTGTCTTGAAGGCTTCTCTTACTAATCTCTCTAGTTCTTCTTTACAGGTCGGTTCTGCTCGAGTGAACCCACTAATAACTAGCAACCTTCATTTCCACATCCCCGCGGGTCGGGGGTCTCCCACGGAAGGTTGCAATGTTCATTGCTGCATTATTCACAATAGCCAGATATGGAAACAACACAAGTGTCCAAGAACAGATGAGTAGATAAAGAAACTGTGGTACATCTACACTGGAATATTGGACAGCTATTAGGAAAAATGAAGTCATAAAATTTGCTTATACATGGATGGATATGGAGATTAATATGCTGACTAAATGAGTCAGGGGTACTAGAAAGAGGACTGACCAACAGTGTGGTGAGTTTCCCCAACCTCTTGGAGGTGGTAAGTGATCTCTACACACACACACCATGGCCCTGAAGGGAACCAGAAGGAGGGCTGAACTGAGGTATGACGATATTCCCCCACCCCGGCTTCATAGTTGCATATCCTTTAGTAAATGAACCCCAGAACAACACATAAAAAATACCACACTGCAAAGGACACAATGGGGAAACAATGCAGAACACCACCATGCTTAGAGAAAGATAATGATAGTAACTAACCTGTATTGCCTCTCTAATAAAAACTTTAGAGAGGAATCTGGAGAATGTTCAAAGAAATCCAAGAACAAACTAAATTGACCACAAATAAGAATCAGGAGGATATGAAAGTAGAAATAAGAAAACATCAAAATGAAATAACAGGACTGAAAAACTTGGTAGGCAAAATGAAAACCTCACCGGAAAGTCTCTCCAACAGAGTAACAGTGGCTGAAGAATCAGTGAACTGGAAGATGAGATGCATAACAACTCCATACAACAGAAAAGGTTGTAAAAGAGCCATAAACAAATGATCATACAATGAAAAAATCCTCAGAGAATGTGAACAGAAGAAAATAGAAGACATTTTTTAAGTAAATTTTATTGTGATCAAAGTGAATTGCAAGTCTTTCACACTAATATTTAAGGTACATAGTAATAAAGAATTAGGACCAATCTCACCAGCAATGTTGTCTTTCCTCCACCCCTGTTCCCAGCATGCATCCTATACCCCTCTTTGCCCCTTGAACTGCTAGTGTAAGAGGTTTCCTTTGTGTATAGCTTGCTATAAATTGGCTATCAATTCTGGTGTCATTGCCTTTGGGTTTAATGCTTAAGTTTGATAATTTTTATTTCCACTCAATGTTCATACAACTGAATGTTTGCATGACTGGTTGTTCCTGGTACCATCCATTTTTTTTCCTTCTCAAGTTATGAGAGAGAATAAGATGATTCAAGAAAGAAAGAAGAGAAAAAAGAAAAAAATACCGGGGTGGAGGCTATAAATATCAGTTCAGAAGAAGAAAGGGAAAAAAAGAAAAGGAAAAACAAAACCACAAAGAAATCAAAAAACAAAACAAACATAACAAGCAAAGACAAAAAACGCAGCAGCAGCAACAAAAAATTATCACCAAAACCACACCCACAAGAAAGAAAAAGAAAAAAAGAAGGTCTGGTGTGGCAAGGCTTTGTAATTTTTTTTTTGTTTTTTGTTGTTATTGTTGTTGTTGTTTTTGCATAGGCACAATTATTGGGGAAGTTAGAGGGAATTCTCGTGGCCTAGGAGGTACAGAGTTTCTCCACCCTTGAAGCATACTGTCATGGGAGCAACTATGGGCTCCATACACGCTCATTCTCAAACCCCAAGGTCTTTTTATGGTGCCAGGAAACTTTCTGCTCAGTGTGGATGACAAAAATCAGTCGGGTCATAGGAAAACGTCTAAGATAGAATCTTTTATTATGGTTCTAGAAGATCTGTTTAGTGATGTTTCTTATAGTCAGTCTTCTGTAATTAGTGATCTTGGTTTTTGCACAGATCTTACCTAGGTCGAAGCCTAGGATAGAGTTTTTCCTTAAAGCACCAGAAGTTTCTGCTCAGTCACAGTTGTCAAAGTCAGAATTCTGGGATTAGAGATTTTGGTTTTTGTACAAATCCTAGGCCAAAGCATAGGCTAGGATCTTTCTTATTGGTCCCAGAAAAACTTCTGTTCAGTCGTGGTTGTCATAGTCCATTTTTTGTAATTAGTGGTCTTGGTTTTTACACAGATCAAAAGACAGCATGTCTTCTGATTTCATCTTATCATTAGATGATGTGATAGGGCAACCTTTCTTGGATTAAGTTTTTGCTGTTTCCTCATTGTCAGATTGTTGTATCAACCTGTCACAAGTTGGTGCCAGAGCAGTATTAGGGATTTCCTATGGGGGAATTTAGTCCTAGTGTTGTTGTAAGGAGCTGTGTTGGGTCTTCCTTTGGGATCTGAGGTTTGAGATTGGAAGGTCACTGTCTGATCATATGGAGTCATGTCCTCATGACATATGTTCAGGGTGGGAGGTGCCCCTGTACTATAAAATTTAAGGGCTCTTATCTGTAGTAGATAAGAGTTTGTTCCTATACATAAGATTTCCCCTTTTATTTATTATGCCTATACAAAAGTACCATATTCCATTGTTGGTGACTTTGGGGGTAAGAATGACAGGCTTTACATTCTCTGCCCTGTTTTTGACCTGGACTTTTATTCCAAGCAGGACTTTTTCTTCTAGAATTTCATACCAAGCAGAACCAAAACTAGTGAAATTAACAAATATATATAAGTAAAAAAAGATTTAAAAAATTAAGAAACAATTTAAAAAGGATACAGAAGGCTACCTACTTCTTTAAAAAATAAACACACTAAGGGGTATAATTATTCAGGTATTGAATATACAAGAAAAATATAGACATCCCCATTAAGACTTTTGAGATATTCTTGTGGAGAGGAGGTCCTGGACACTTTTCATCACACATCGTAGTCTTGTTGAGTTTGAGAAGTGGTTAGCAGTAGTAAGGGATCAGATAGTGCCCTTGGACTGGGGTCCTTCTGGAGCTGAATCTAGTAGCATGCAACAGTCCATATTTATGGGGAGGTGAAAAGAAGGGCCACATAAAATGAGTCAGCAGGCTTAGTAGTTGTAACTTCTTGCTGGGGCACGAGATTTGGGACCAAGAGGATGCTCTTTCGCTTTGGGAGCTGGGTATTGGCTTATTGGGGCAGGAGGTCAGACTTGGTACCTGCTGAGTTAAAAGCTGAGGGTTAAATAAAGAGGGATAATGAAAAAGGATTGGGGTATGGGAGGATACCAGGAGTTCTGAAGGGGGAGGGAAATAAAAGGAGCTATATACACTGTAGGCATGGATTGTCTACAATATATGTCTACAATATATGTACAATATATGTCTATATATATGTATATATATAAGGAAGAGTCCATTGTATAGAAACTCATGCCTACATAAAGACAGACATTAGAGATCTATTCATAAGTTGTTATTGGAGGCCTGACCCTCATAGGATGGATCTGAGCACTTAAGAAATAATTAAATTAAGAAAAGATAAGTAGATAGCTAACTTAAAAATTAGGAGAGAAAGAAAGAAAGAAGGTTAAAAGGTAAAAAAAGAAAAAAGAAATGTAAGAGGGTCGGAGCGATAGCACAGCGGTAAGGCGTTTGCCTTGCACATAGCCAACAAAGGACGGACTCCGGTTCAAATCCCAGCATTCCGTATAGTCCCCAGAGCCTTGCCAGGAGCAACTTTTGAGCATAGAACCAGAGTAACTCCTGAGCACCACCAGGTGTGACCCCCAAACCAAATTAATAAGTAATAATAAGTGAAAGAAGAAGAGGAAGAAGAAAATTGGGCCGGCAGCTCGGGGTTGGAAGGTTTCCTATTTGTAGGTACTTCATCAATGACAGGAGTGATCTTTGCTAAAAAAGCTTTCAGGGTTAAATAGTGGCTGAAGCATTTTAGGATAAGCCTGTGGTGGTGAAGACTATAAGAGGTGTCTTCCCTATGTAGTGTCATTTGCCTCATCTTATGAATATGAGAGAAAGCCAGGGACTCTTGCTGCAGAGATTACTAACAATAGGTTTTAATACCTTAATTTTATAAATAAAAAAAAAAAACCTTCAGCTTCTTTGTTCACAATGGTTCCTGGAAAAATAGGGTGGACACTCTAATTTTGCAACTTGGTACTCAATCATACTAGATACCAGATATAGTATGCATAATAACAATGTATTGATAAAATACTCCCATTTTCCCATTTCCTTTTGTTTATGTCTTCTTTTTGAACCCAAAGTATAGGGCCATTGAGACCACGGAAATAGACATCTGCACACCACAGACTCATGTTACAGTTCCCACTCATGAATCCGTTTTTGTAAATTACTATTATCCTATTTCTTTTTTTTTCTCTTCTTTCTTTTCTTTTTCCTCCTTCTTTTTCTTAGTTTTCTTTTTCTTTTGCTCTCCTTTTTATATTTTTCCTCCCTTCTCTCCCTTCTTCTTTAATGCAACCTATGTTACATAAAGCCTATGCTGTCAGTTTCTTTTTAGGAAAGGAAAATAGAAGACTTTTAAACTCAACAGAAACAACATAAGAATCATTGGAGTCCCATAGATCTAGGAAGAAAATACCCATAAAGAATCAACAGCAGGGGCCAGAGAAATAGCATGGAGGTAGGGTGTTTGCCTTGCATGCAGAGGGAAGTGGTTTGAATCCTGGCATCCTGTTTCAAGAAATAAAAGAAGGGCCCGGAGAGATAGCACAGCGGCGTTTGCCTTGCAAGCAGCCGATCCAGGACTAAAGGTGGTTGGTTCGAATCCCGGTGTCCCATATGGTCCCCCGTGCCTGCCAGGAGCTATTTCTGAGCAGACAGCCAGGAGTAACCCCTGAGCACCGCCGGGTGTGACCCCCCCCCCCAAAAAAAAAAAAGAAATAAAAGAAGGGGGCCGGAGAGATAGCACAGCGGTAGGGCATTTGCCTTAGAGCCTGCCAGGAACGATTTCTGAGCATAGAACCAGGAGTAACCCCTGAGCGCTGCCAGGTGTGACCCCCCCCCAAAAAAAAAAGAAAGAAAGAGAAAAGAAAGAAAGAAAGAAAGAAAGAAAGAAAGAAAGAAAGAAAGAAAGAAAGAAAGAAAGAAAGAAAGAAAGAAAGAAAGAAAGAAAGAAAGAAAGAAAGAAAGAGAGAGAGAGAGAGAGAGAGAGAGAGAGAGAAAGAGAAAGAGAAAAAGAAAGGACACAAGGAAATGAAGACATACACCCTGTTCATGGATCAGATGAACATCATTGAATACTCTCTAAATCATTGTACACAGTTAATACAATATCTCTAAGGATACTGATGGCATTCTTCAAAGAAGTGGATTAAACACTTCATTTGGAACAATGATGCCCATAAATAGCTAAAACAACCATTAGGAAAAAGAAGATGGGAGGCATCACTTTCTCCAACTTTTAAACTGTATTACAAAGCAATAGTCATTAAAACATTACAGTATTGAAATAAAGACAGATAAATGGAATAACCTTAATTATTCAGAGAATGACATCCAGATATGCAATCATTTAATATTTGATAAAGGGGCAAGATATATAAAGTAGAGCAAGTAAAGTCTCTTCAACAAGTAACTGGTCAACCACATGTAAAAAAGGGAACTCATCAGACCTCTATGTAAAACCATACACAACAGTCAAATCAAAATGGGTTAAGAATTTTACATTATATTCAAAACTAGAAGGTAACTAGAAGGCATCTTCAAGGAGAAAATACCACTGTTCAAACAAGTGGAAGCAGAGATAAACAAATGGAACTACATTAAACTGAGAATCGTCTGCATTTCAAAGGAAACAATGACTAGGTCACAAAGGCCACACACAGAATGGGAGAAACTATTCACCCAAAACCCATTAGATAAGGGGCTAATATCTAAGATATACAAGTTACTGACAGAATTTAGAAAAAAAATCTAACCCCATAAAAATGCAAAGAAGAAATGAACAGACACTTCCTCAAAGAAGACATTTCCTCAGAGATCAAAAGGCACATGAAAAAATGTTCCACATCACTAATCATCAGGGAGATGCAAATCAAAACAACAATGAGGTATCATCTCACACCACAGAGACTGGCACGCATCACAAAGAACAAGAACAACCAGTGCTGGGGTGGATGTGGGGAGAAAAGAACTCACGTTCATTGCTGATGGGAATACCATCTAGTCCAGCCTTTCAAGAAAAAATATGGATATTCTTCAAAAAACTGGAAATTGAGCTCCATATGATCTAGCAATACCACTCCTAGATATACAAAAACACAATACAAAAATGCCTTCTGCACATCTATATTCATTGCAGTGCTATTTACAATAGCCAGAATCTAGAAACAACCCGTCAACAAATGAGTGGCTAAAGAAATGGTGGAACATCTACAAAATGGAATAATACACAGCTGTTAGGAAAAAAGAAATCATGAAATTTCCCTATATATGGAGGGACATGGACATTATCATGCTGAATGAAATGAATCAGAGGGAGAGAGGTAGACATAGAATAGTCTCATTCAACTGTGAAACTGAAGAAAAATAAAAGACAGTATGGTAATAATACCCACAGACAATAGAGATGTGGGCCAGAAGCACCATGATATGACGCTTATCACAAAGAGTGATGAGTGCAGTTAGAAATAACTTCACTAACAACTATCATGACAATGATCATGAGAGAGAGAAATAAAATGTTAGTCCCAAAGACAGACAGGAGATTGGGACGAAGGGAAATGAGAATATTAATGGCGTAAAAATTACACTGGTGAAGTTTGGTGTACATTCAATGACTGAAAATGAACTATGAATATTTTTGTGACCATGGTGCTTAAGTAAATAAATTAAAAAATATTTTGAGATAAAAAAAAATGCTTCCTCTTAGGCCACGGGAATTTCCTTCCTTCCCCAATACTTACTGTGCCTATACAAAAACAAAAACAAAAACAAAAACAAAAAAAGTAGGGTAACACCAAACCCTGCCACTCCAGCAGTTTTTCTGGTTTTGTTTTGTTTTATTTTTTGCTTTTTTGATATTATTTTTTCTTCCACTTTTTTCTTTCTTTTTCACTTTTGTGAATATTATTCAGTGATTTTTTTCTTTTTTAGTAGTTGATACCAATTTTTTTCTTCTCTTTTCCTTAACCTTTTTATCTCCAACAGAATAGCATAACTTGTATCATTCAGCCTCATAAATTGAAGGGGGGAAAAGAATGATACCAGGACCAGTCATATGAACATGTAGTGTAAATAAAAAATGACCAGACTGGAACACCAAACAGAATAGATACCCAACCTGTAACAAGCTGTAAGGTGGAGACCAGTTGCACTAGGATTCTGGGGGGTAAAGGAGGGATATGTGGGAGACATGCTGGGAACAGGAGTGGAGGGAGGACAACATTGGTGGTGGGAATGCCCTTCATTTATTGTCACTATGTACCATAAATAATTCTGCGTAATGAACTTCAGTCACAATAAAAAGAAAAAAATATGCTTAAATCACTAATCATCCAAGAGATATAAATCAAAACAATAATGAGATATCTCACATCACAGAGACTGGCACACAAAACAGAGAACAAGAACAACCAGTGCTGGTGTGGATGCTGGAAGAAAGTGACTCTCATTCACTACTGGTATGAATATAGATTGGCCAGGCCTTTTTAGAAACAATATTGTTATTCCTCAAAAACTAAAAATTGAGCTTCTGGGCCCGGAGAGATAGCACAGCGGTGTTTGCATTGCAAGCAGCCGATCCAGGACCAAAGGTGGTTGGTTCGAATCCCGGTGTCCCATATGGTCCCCCGTGCCTGCCAGGAGCTATTTCTGAGCAGACAGCCAGGAGTAACCCCTGAGCAGTGCCGGGTGTGGCCCAAAAACCAAAAAAAAAAAAAAAATAAAAATTGAGCTTCTATATGACCCAGCAATACCACTCTTAGGAATATATCTTATGAACCCAAAACACAATATAGAAAAGCCCTCTGCACATTCTGTGTTATGGTAGTGCTATTTACAATAGCCAGAATCTGGAAACAACCCAGGTGCCTGAGAACAGAAAAAGAAAAAGCTAAAGAAACAATAGTCCATATACACACTGAAATACTATGCAGCCATTAGTAAAAATGAAGTCATAGGGCCAGAGAGATAGCACAGCGGTAGGGCATTTGACTTGCACACATCCAGGACAGAAGGTGGTTTGAATCCTGGCATCCATATGGCTCCCCGTGCCTGCCAGGAGAGATTTCTGAGCATAGAGCCAGGAATAACCCCTGAGCACTGCCGGGTATGACCCAAAAACAAACAAAAAAATGAAGTCATGACATTTGCTTATACATGGATGGACAAAGACTATTATGCTAAATGAAATGAGTGAGAGAGGCACACACAAAATAATTTCACTCATTTGTGGGATATAAAAAAATAACATTATGTTAATTATACCCAGAGACAATAGAGATGAGGGTCGGGAGCACCAGCCTATAATATAAAGATTACCATAAAGAAAAAAGATTAACATAAATAGTGATGAACACAGAGAAATAACTGTACATACAACTACCATGACAATTGTTACTCTGCCCCCAATTCTATATGCTAATCTCACCTGGATGGTCAGACCTACCCACAGCTGGGAAGGGTCTATGGTTGATAATTAAGGGGTTTCCTTGGGGTAGGGGAAAGAGAGAGCAGACGAAGGAGGGGTGCTTGGAGGGCAGTGAAGAGAGACATTTAATAAAGCTTAGATTAGAAGCCATGTGAAGAAATGCACGTGGCAGTAGGGCTTGAAATAAAGCTTGATTTCTTCCAAAACTTCATCTGACTGCTGTGAATCATTTCTCTGCCATTACCCTGCAACCTACAGACTAGTTGGCTGTAGGGGCTACAGATGTCAGTCCGAGCTGAGAAAGACACCATCCACCAACACCAGGACTCTATATTTTATCATTAAACAACAAAATGAGAGTAAGAGAGTAATAGAATGCTTGTCCCAAAGTCAGGCCAGGTGTAGGAGAGGGAAATGGGAACATTGGTGGCAGGGAAAGTTACACTGGTGAAGGTTTATGTACATTCAGTGACTGAAACCCAACTATGAATATTTTTAAAACCACAGTACTAAATAAATTATAAAAATAAAATAATATGGGGCCGGAGCAGTGACACAAGTGGTAGGGTGTTTGCCTTGCATGTGCTAACCTAGAACAGACCATGGTTCAATCCCCCCAGAGTCCCATATGGTCTCCCAAGCCAGGAGCCATTTCTGAGCACATAGCCAGGAGTAACCCCTGAGCATCACCGGGTGTGGCCCAAAAAGCCAAAAAAAAAAAAAAATTAAACAAATAAATAATAATATAAAATAAAAATATTCCCTGAAAGTAAAATAAATAAATGAGTCAGGAGGAGGGATAGATATAGAATAATTGCATTCATTGTGGGATATTAAAATAAGAGTATGGTAATAATATCTGAAGACAATATAGATAAAGGGCCAGTACTGGTCAATGGTTGGAACCTTGCCAGAAATAGCAGGGGCGTGCAGTTAAGGCAGAGAAGGAACCACTATAACAATGATATTTGAAAATGATCACTCTGGACAAGAACTGGGTGTGAAAGGAAATAAAGTGATATACATGATGCCCTTTCAGAAGCATTATTGCAAACCAGGGTATCTAAAAGGAATAAAAGTAGGGGGTGGAGAGGAAAGGAATGAGCGACAAAGAGGGGGGAGCATCTTTGGGGAGGAGAGAGAGTGGTGTGAGGAAAATGGTGGCAATGATGGAGGGAAATGTGTACTGGTGGAGGAATGGGTGTTAGACATTATAAAACTAAACACTAATCATGAACAACTTAGTAACTATCCCTCGGTGATTCTCTTAAAAATTATTTTTTAGGGGCTGGAGAGATAGTATGGAGGTAAGGTGTTTGTCTTCCATGCAGAAGGACGGTGGTTCAAATCCCGGCATCCCATATGGTCCCCCGAGCCTGCCAGGGGCGATTTCTGAGCATAGAACCAGGATTAACGCCTGAGCGATGCCAGGTGTGACCCAAAAACAAAAACAAAACAAAAAAATTATTTTTAAAAAAAGAGAAAGGCAAATTTCCTTTAGTAAAAGGGTGATTATTAATGAGCACAAAACAACTACATTACAAATAACAGGCTCTTCGATTTTCTGTCACCTTATTCTTTGTGTTTCTAGTTAAGGTGTCTAGATACATCACCTGGGCTGTGAATACCTGCGACACTCTAGACTTTTAAGAAAATAGATTTTTGGGGCTAGAGAGATAGCACAGTGGTAGGGCATTTGCCTTGCACACAGCCGAGCCAAATCCGACAGTGGTTCAAATCCCGTTATCCTATATGGTCCCTTGTGCCTGCCAGGAGCGATTTCTGAGCGCAGTAGCCCAAGTGCCGCCAAGTGTGACCCCCCCCAAAAAAAAGTTTTTTTTTATCAAAGACTAAGATAGAGAAAGCTATAGCAAGTACCCCTAGGATCAATCCAGTCTTTTGTCTCCTTATAAAATTTAAAAGAAGGGGGCCCGGAGAGATAGCACAGCAGCGTTTGCCTTGCAAGCAGCCGATCCAGGACCAAAGGTGGTTGGTTCGAATCCCGGTGTCCCATATGGTCCCCCGTGCCTGCCATTTCTGAGCAGACAGCCAGGAGTGACCCCTGAGCACCGCCGGGTGTGGCAAAAAAAAATTTAAAAGAAGGTAAAATATTTCCTTCCACTCCAGACCAATGGGAGGATGAAGCTAGGAAGATTCAAGATACAACTGTTCTTCATGTGGAGAGTCTCCTTTCAGACCTAATTCTGGAGGATGTGCTTTTAGTTAAGGAAAGGCTTTTTGTTTTGTTTTGTTTTGTTTATTTTTTGGGTCACACCTGGCGGCTCTCAGGGGTTACTCCTGGCTCTATGCTCAGAAATCGCTCCTGGCAGGCTCAGGGGACCATATGGGATGCCGGGATTCGAACCACCAACCTTCTGCATGAAAGGTAAATGCTTTACCTCCATGCTATCTCTCTCTGACCCTGGACTTTTTTCCGCCCAATATTGTGAGAAAATGATTTTGTTTTGTAAGCAACATAATGCATGATATAAAAATGCATACATGAATTTATATAATAATGTTAAATATTCAATAAAATAGCATTAAATATACTTTTCTTTTTTTTTTTTTTTTTTTTGTGGTTTTTGGGTCACACCCGGCAGTGCTCAGGGATTATTCCTGGCTCCAGGCTCAGAAATTGCTCCTGGCAGGCACGGGGGACCATATGGGGCGCCGGGATTCGAACCGATGACCTCCTGCATGAAAGGCAAACGCCTTACCTCCATGCTATCTCTCCGGCCCTAAATATACTTTTCAAATGAGAGCACTAGATAACTAGATTCCATTCCACCTGCACAGATAAGTGGGTATTATTAGTAAAGTGTGTGTTTGAGTCATTTGTCCATTGTTTCGAGTTTAGTGGTCCATAATTTTAACATTTGTTTTAAATTTGTCAATTTTTCAAATTTACATTTACACATATGTAAATTTGTAAGAATCTTTTCATGTATATGTCAATAAGCTTCTTAAAACGTTTGGTTCTGGCTCAATGTATAGTACAAGGGGCAGTGCAATTACTTTGCATGAAGTCAACCCAAGTTTTATCCCAGTACCTCAGAGTACTTGCAGAGAGCACTACAGAGCACAGAACCAAAAATAGTGCAGCATTGGATATGAACAAACAAAACAAGTAAGAACATAAATATCTGTGTTCCATTTTATTGGGGTTGATTTTTATCAGTATAAATTTTATTATGTGTTCTAGATGTGATCTTTGAGGTACATGTTTGTTATTTATTATAGCATTATTTGGCATTACTGTTTTTTTCTTTATCAAAGTAATATTTTAGGTACATGTTACCATTGAATTTCCATCACCAGATTTGTCCTCCCTCCACCCCTGTTCCCAGCTTGCATCCCATGTTTCCCACCCTCACCCCCCCACCCCCGGGCTGCTAGAATGAGTGGGCCCCTCTGTGTCTAGCTTACTACTTAGTGATCATACAAGGACTTTTTTGTTTGTTTCTGGGCTGCACCCGGAGGCACTAAGGGGTTACCAGCAATCACACCTGGCAGTCTTGGGGATCATATGGGAAGCAGAGATTGAACCTGGGTCAGCCACGTGCAAGGCAAATGTCCTACCCACTGTGCTATGGATCCAACCCCCTTATTTATTTGTTCTATCATTCCAGTTCTCTTATTAGTTTGTTTTAAGGCCATACCTGGCGATTCGTACGAGTTACTTCTGGCTCTGCTCTTGGGATTTACTCTGGGCTAACTCTGGGACCATATCAGGTATTGGAGATTAAGTCTAGGTTGACCATATGGAAGGCAAACATCCTACCTGCTGTACTCCAGCCGAACTTCCTCCACCCCGAACAAAATGCTTTTAGTCAAAGTTCTGTAAATATTACTGGCAACACATTTTTAAGCTTTGAGTTTTGGTGGGTATAATTCATCAATAGAGCTCTTGCCTTGCTAGTGTATGGTCCTGGGTTGATCCCTCATCTGAATAAGTAACAAAAATCCTTGAGGTTGAGTTGAGGATGTGGCTCAGAGGTAGGGTACTTACCATGTATGTGAGATATGCAATTCAATTCTTGGCCTTGTGTGGTATCCCAAGCACTGCTGGTATACTTGAGTATACTTGAGTATAGAGTATATACTATATACTATATATACTTGAATATATATATGTTAGATATATTCAAGTATATATACTATATATATGTAAAGATATATATATATATATAGTAAAGATATATGAATATGTATCTTAAAATACTTAAATATAGATCTAGGAATATCCCCTAAGCATCATGTAATGTGTTTTGAAAAAAAGGAAACTGGGCCCGGAGAAATAGCACAGCGGTGCTTGCCTTGCAAGCAGCCGATCCAGAACCTAAGGTGGTTGGTTCGAATCCTGGTGTTCCATATGGTCCCCCGTGCCTGCCAGGAGCTATTTCTGAGCAGACAGCCAGGAGTGACCCCTGAGCACTGCCAGGTGTGACCCAAAAACCAAAAAAAAAAAAAAAGGAAACTGAAATTTTCATTATAATCATTATTCGTTATCTATTAATAAAATATAATATTGGACTAGAATACATTCACTGTTTCAGATGATCATGAACTAAAAAAAAACATGTTTTCATCTGTTTTTTGTTTTGTTTTGTTTGTTTGTTTGTTTTGGTTTTTGGGTCACACCCAGCAGGGCTACTCCTGGCTCTATACTCAGAATCGCTTCTGGCAGGCTCAGGGATGCTGGGATTTGAATCATCGTTCTTCTGCATGCAAGGCAAACACCCTACCTCAGGGGTCTCAAACTCAATTTATCTGGGGCCACAGGAGTCAAAGTCAGGGTTAGGCAGGGCCGCATAAGGGATTTCACAGAAAAAAAGTCCTTAAATGTCATTATTAACAGTTTTAATTATTTCTTCTGAACATGAATAGAACACTGAGTGGAGATCATGAACAGTTCTTTGAACATGCATCTTTTGCCTATTCCTTGCTGCCAGATACTTGACAGCGCTTCTTCTCACAAATCTGAACCACATTTGGCTTTAGAGAGGAAGCAGTTGAAACCCTCAGTATGGCTTGAAGACGATCATCATTAAGTCGAGACCTGTACTTTGACTTATTGAAGTTCAATGTGGAGAAAAACTTCACACAAATATGTGCTCCCAAAAAGGCAGATGGTGCGCTTGAACATTCGGGAAAGCTCAGGGAAGCTGGGCGGGGGGGGGGGGGGGCAATTCTCTCAAAAATTGCCCATGCATGTCCTGTGCCCCTGTGCTCAACAAAGAAGTACTGCGTCTCTCACTTTCCTGAAATTGTCTGTACTCGTCATCAATCTTTCTCTTCACTGCAGGCTTTGATGAAGTCATGATGAAGGTATGACAAAATCTAATTCTGTAATAAACTTCTCTCCCTTCTCTCCCTTAGGCCTCCAATAATGCAAGGGACAGCGGGCAGGAGCAGCAGAAATGACATCTGCGCTAGGTGCAAAGTATTCGCGATTATTCGCTTACCGAATACTCGCAATAAAAAATCACATTAGTAAGAAAAAAATCGCAAAAATTTGCATTAAACATTTGCATACCCCGAACAAAACTGCTAGGGGTATGCAAATATTTAATGCAATTTTTAAACACAGAATGTTTAATGTGATATTTAAAGGTATGCAGCGGGCCACAAAATGTTGTACGGAGGGCCGCAAACGGCCCGCAGGCCACGAGTTTGAGACCCCCGCCCTACCTCCATGCTATCTTTCCAGCCCGTTTTGTTTTTAAATATAACTTTTCTTTTCTATGTTTTCCATTTTTGTTTTTATGTGGCCCGCCAGTTTTCCAATTCCTTTTAGTTTACTCCCAAAATCTACTTTTGTTGCATGTTTAGTAGAGAAATAACTAAGGATGATCCACCCAGCCTTTATGTCCTGTATGGTTGAACTTTAATGAAAGACTTAGTTTTCCCAAAAGTCCAGTTTTTCACTTCTTTTGAACAACTGGGAGGAAAAACAGTTGAAAAAAATGCTTTGAGCTTATGAACCATGTAATTTCATTTGAACAGAAATATTCCAAAAATACTTGCTTATTGAAAGGGAAGTTATTATTTTTTGTTGCTGCTGAACTTGTTATGGAGAATAAGTACTAGTTCTTTCCTTCTTTTTCCTTATAAACAAAAAATTTAAAAGTGAGTAACTGGACAGGAAAATAGTGTAAAAGAGCATAAGTTGGGTCAGTGGTTTCCAAGTGCTGGTCTGTGGACTGGTGTCAGTCTGTAGAAATTTCCTACTGATCCATGAAGAAGCTCTTGTTGCTTAACACATAGTATGCCTGGGTCCTATACTATATGCTATTCTAAATATTTGTATATAAATGCTATTATTAAAAATACTTATTTGTTCCTTTGTGCCCCATGGAACATTTCTATTTTCACTTGTCTGCAGGTATAAAAGGATTGCAGTTGTCCCACCAGGTGAGCCTGCACAACCTATTCCTTTCTTGAAAGATCTACTTTCTTTTTTTGATGGTGATGGCGGGGGACACACCAGATGATTCTGAGGGCTTACTTGGTGTTTGGGGTTCACTTCTAGAAGTAATCAGAAGATCACTTGTATGCAGGGCAAGAGCATACCCTACCTTCTCCAGCCCCAAGAGTACTACCTACTATTATGGAACTCCACTCAATTTAAGCTACCATCTCCTCAAAGATGAGAACACAGGGTTTCATTTGGCCAAATTTTCAAGTCTAGCTGTACTGAGATCCAGAGTTATCATCAGTTCCATTCACTAACAACAGTATAAATTCTGTACTTGAATTTCTGCATATTTGATGAGCCACCTGGTCAACCAGAAAACATTATTTTATTTTATGTTGTTTTAGATCTCTGCAAGGAGACTAAGTGCCAATATGTAATAAATTTTGAAAATATGTACTATCTATGTTTGTAGTACATATGTAGTATGTTATGCCAGTAACATACTGAGGACTCTCATAGGCATTAGATGATTCAGTATTCAAAACAATTCTCTTTGGAATTTTGAAGCCCAAAGAAGTGAGGCACCGACTGTCTTGATGTGATATACCTAGGTTTGATCTCCAGAACTACATATGATCCCCTGAACATGGCTAGGAGTAAACCCTTGAGTATAGAGACAGGAGTAAGTACTGAGCATTGCCAGATATGTCCCCAAAGTAAAAATAATAATAAGAGGTTAAATAAGCAGGATCTGAGGAAGCTGGTAGCTTATTGTTCAAATTTGAAGTGATAAAATTTCAGACAAACAACCATTAAAGGAATTAATGATTATTAAACAGGCCCTGAAAGAAACTATAAACTCTGATATCTCAATAAAAAATTAACTATAACAAAATAAAATTCAAAAAGCTTTAGGAACCAGAGAGATAATACAGGGGCTAAGGTGCTTGCATTATGTGCAGTACTCCAATTTAGTCCCTGAAACCACATGGTTGCCTTCAAGCATCATAGGGTTCAGTCCACCAGGAAATTATAGAACATGCTGGTACCCACCAGTCTGCCAGATGTCCAATCTAAAAATATACTTTCTTGTTCTTTTCCTACACAAATATCGGGCAAGCATTCTCCAGCATTGCATCTGCTATCTTCCAAACTTCTGGGCTGCTGGTATGCAACTTTCAGTCATCATTTGGTTTCTCTACTGAACAGCAGAGGAAGTGAACTTTCCTGGTCACAGAATTAAAAGAAAACAAATAATAATGTCAGAGAGACAAACCACATGAACTGCCAGAACACACACACAAAACAAAAATAAACAAAAAACCCCTATAAACTCATTTATAGAACTAATTTCACAAAGCATTATCCATCTAAACTCACAAGCCAAAAAGCATAGAGTGACCAGATAGAATAGATCATAAAACAAACAACTGACTTTCTGCTTTTAAAGAAGATCTATTTGAGTTCTGATTAGAGACTATTTGAGTTCCCATTAAAAATGTAAGTTCAAATTAAAAGGTTGAAAAACAACACAGACAAATTGTGGTTTTAAATAGGCAGGGGCAACCATGTTCATATATAAAATAGGCTTAAGACATAAAAGTGTGGAGCCAGAGTGATAGCACAGCGTTAGGGCTTTTGCCTTGCATGCTGCAGACCTGGAACGGGTTCCATCCCCAGAATCTCCTATGTTTCCCCTAGCCTGCCAGGAGCGATTTCTGAGTGCAGAGCCATGAGTAACCCCTGAGCACCGCTGGGTGTGGTCCCAAAACAAAACAAAAAGATATAAAAGTGTAATGAGAGATGAGGGGAAGTATTATATAATTATTAAGGAATCAATCAATGAGGAGAATAGTAACACTTATAAGCACCAGTGACTCAGAAGATCAGTGGCTTAAAGTGCCTGTGTTCAAAGAACCTGAGTTCAAATCTTGATTTCATCAGCAAGCACCAATAAATAAGTTCCCAAAGATCACTCCTGGTGGTGGGATTCAGGGGAGTACCAGGGATCAAACCTAGGTTCGATGCATGCAAATCAAATGCCTTAAACCCTGCACTATTTCTCTGGTCCCATTATTACTATTTTAATAATATATACTCAAAGGAACTTTACGTCAAAGTTCAGGGACAAAAAATAGGGCTTCAATAGGGTTTCCATCCATGGTACTAGATGTCCCACCCCACTCCCCAGAACCCAGGAAGACTAATAAGCACAGTTAGGTGTGTCTCTGGAGACTCTCCTAGATGTCTGGTAGCACTTTGGTCTGGTATCACTGTCACATCTGGTAGTGCTGGGATAGAGTATACAAAGGCTACAAGGGTATACAAGGGATCATCACACACATGCTTGGGGATTGAATTCAGGGCATCATATATCGCATATATACTAGGATGTACCCTACTACCATAGTTGGGCGATCTCTCCCACCCTGCAATACTCTTTTACATTGATGTGTTTATGTGCTTTATTATTATCCAACCACATAAAAAAGTAGTAACTATAAATTTGTAGCTATCAAACAGTTTCAAAGTTCATAAAGCAATCTTGTTTCATTCATTCATAAATATATAATACTTGCCCTAATTATTTTGAGGCCCAATCCAGACAGCATAATATTTCAACTGAAATATTCATTATTTATCTTCAAAAGAAAAAATTCATGATCACAAAACATCCTCTCTGGAAGCAATTGCATCAGCTGCATCTAACAAAAGCATAAATATGTAGACTGTTTAAAGCATATTAAAGAGCCAGAAAGAAAAGCAGTGAATGTAATCATAGACTTTAAAGGAGATCCCTCAATATCAACCACAACCATATTCTGATTTCAGATAAACCCCATAATCAGAAATCTGTGTGTGTAGATGTGCATAGGCCATATTGTTATTCGTCACACCCCCTAGAATTCCAATACATCACTGCACATTACTACATTACTCTCTTTGATGTGTTAGCACTACAGCCCCATTGAAAGCAGGACAAGAACATTATCAACCAGTAGCAATGTACTGTTTTATAACTTTTTTCATCATGAAAGCAGTTCATTATGTAGTTTAAAAAACAGGATAAAAGAACAAAAGAATATGAAAATACTCACAATAGGGCTTCCTCTTCATCTTCTTAAACACATAAACATCCACCCCCCAGGAATGAGATATTTTATATGGTGTCTTTCATCTGCCTTTACTACTTTATGATATGCAGTGAACATCTATCTGTATGATCATTTTCTCCAGCCTAAAAGAATTCCATTATAAGGTAAAGGATTACAGTATATTTGGGAAGGGCTTTTAGATTATTTCCTCTTAAATACAACTTTGGGGTATACTTTGTTGTTATTGCTATTGTTTTTTTATTTTTATTGCACACCTAAGAGTTCTCAGATGCTTTGTGCATGGAAGTGAAATCTGTTGGCACTCACGAGGCCATATGTGATACCCTGAATTGAACCAAGATCAGTTGCATACAAGGCAAATACTTTGCTTCCTGTAGTATTTCCCAGGAACCATTTTTTGGGGGTGAAGAGGTTATTAGGCCAATCCCTGAGATGCTCAGGGGTTACTGGTTGTTGTGTATGTAGACATTTTTATGGGATTATTATGTTAGTGACCCTACCCTGAGCAGTGATTGTGCCCTACCCTAGGGTGTGACCTGGCATTCTGCTTCCACCCTAGGGTGGTACCTGATTCTGCTCCCACCATTGGGTGGTATCTGATCCCACCATTGGGTGGTACCTGATTCTGGGGCATAAAAGCAAGGGTCTGTGGAAGGCGAGGGGCTTTTTTCCTGTGGCCTATTCTTAGGCCTTTTGGCTTCAGCCTCTTTACGGAATAAAGAGCTGTTTACTTCGGAAGCCTGACTGCCTGTTGGCTTTATTCCTGCCGCATTTTCCTCAGAACTGCCGGTTGAACAGGGTAATAGACGCGTGGCCCGAGCGGAGGAGAAAGGCCTCATCCTCCATCCCTCCATTAGTCAATCTCATCAGGGGCTGACTTGCAACAATTGGTGGCATGCTAATTGGGGTCACTCCTGACTGTAGTACTTATAAGACCATGTGATGCTGGGGATTGAACCCAGGCCACTCTGCCCACTGAGCTGTCTCTCTGGCTCTGTGAAAATCAAGTTCTTTTCCAGTGACATGAACACTTTATTTTTTGTATATTTACTGTGAAATTACAAAGTTATTCATGATTGGTTTTCAGACATACTATGCTTCTTAAAGCTTATATTCAGTCAGCTCTAACACATATCAGTGTTTCTTAGGGAAAAAATTATAGGAGGCATTTTTTTCTTTCAAGTTAATAAATACCTAGAGATGGGTATCTCTTGGGGGACAGCTGGCACAAGTACTGCAAGACTGAGGGCAAGAGAAAGTTTTACCACAATAAGTGGTAGTATGAGCTAGGATATCCAGCTGCCAACATTAAGACTGGCTCAAACCAAGCACATGAGTTTGGCTTCTTGTTGCCTCTCAAAGTCAGACTCATATGCATGAGTCTTACTATCTATGACATATAAAATGATTGATGAGCAAATATAATGTAGTAAAGGTGGCTGTCTAGAGCCTAGGGAGGAGGAAAGTGAAAAAAATAAAAGTGTAAAGGAGAAAGATGGAAAAGAGAAATACTGGGGGAAAAGGGATTGGGTCTTCAGTTATATTGGTGATATAGAAGACTGATATAGGTCTATATCTAGACTCAACAACACTGAAAACATGAGATCTAAGCTGTAACCACTGAACTTTGTAATGTGCCTGCAAGGTGGCAGGCAAGAGAGGGAGTACATAAGTAGGTGGGGGGATGATGGATTATGGGGAGCACTAATGATGGGAGTGGATACTGGTGAATGAATTGGTGTTAATAGTGTTATTTGGTGGTAAAACTCAACAATTAATAACTTTATAAATCTTGGTTCTTTATATTAAAAATTAAAAAAATCTGCTTTAAATGTAAAACCAACTGCCCTTTAGAAAAATGCACCAAAATATGTTCCCCTCAATAGTTTACCTGTGTTGATAAACCATTATCAACATTGTTCTTGTAATAAAAAAAATAATGTAGCCTATTGGATAAAAACAGGCATCTTTTGTTATCAGAGTAGTTTTAGTTCATAATAGAATTCAATAAATTTACTAGAGAACAATGATGGTGAAGTAGAAGAAAACTAGATTAGGGGCCCGGAGAGATAGCACAGCGGCGTTTGCCTTGCAAGCAGCCGGTCCAGGACCAAAGGTGGTTGGTTCGAATCCCGGTGTCCCATATGGTCCCCTGTGCCTGCCAGGAGTTATTTCTGAGCAGACAGCCAGGAGTAACCCCTGAGCACCGCCGGGTGTGGCCCAAAAACCAAAAAAAAAAAAAAAAAAAAAAAAAAAGAAAACTAGATTAGGGCATGGGAATTGCTGCTGTCTTTTACAAAGTAAAGTGAAGATATGACATTTGAAAGATCAAAAAAAATAGTCACAAAGTTTTATCACAATGGAATAGATATCACAACTTTTATTAGGGATTCAGAAACCTTACCCACTTAGTATTAAAAGTCCAGAGGGGGTCAGATCAATAGCACAGTGGTAGGGCATTTGCCTTGTACGTTGCTGACCTGGGACCTACCCAGGTTTGATCCCCAGCATCCTATATGGGCCCCAGTGACTGCCACTGTGTGATGCTGGGTGTGGCCCCAAAACAAAACAAAACAAAACAAAACAAAACAAAGACCAGAGGTGTCCTTTCTACCATAATCATAATCTCAGAGCCTTAAGCAACTAGCACAATTGGGTCTAAAGGTTACTGTATCTGTAGCAGGAAGAGGACTTTTTCTAAGTCTCAGGATTTTGGGTACATACACAGCTCTGGACCAGTTTCTTCATTAAGAAGATAAGAACAGGCCTTTTCTCTGCTGAGCCTGCCTACACTCCAAGGACTATAACCTCTTCAGGACCCACACCCAGTAAGGTATCCTCACCCAAAGCACGTGGGGCCAATTCCTGCCATGATTGGGTACCCAGAGACTTATAAACCACGACAGCCTTGCTCTCTGCCTTTTCTCTGCTGAGCCTGCCTACACTCCAAGGACTATAAACTCTTCAGGACCTACACCTGAAACGCGGCCGCTCTGCTTCGTTTCGTGGCCGCACTTATCTTGTAAACCCTGAATTCCATTTCTGCACATTTTAAGAAGCAATCTACAGCCTTGCCAATGGAGTAATTTTGCAGTATACCCCCATATTTACAGAAATCAAGATGGCTCCTCTAATAATCTAAAAAGTAGGAAACAAATAGGTATCCTCTAAAATAAGAAGTTTAGAGTAGAATTATGGAAAATGTTCAGGGAGCTCAAAAAAAAAAAAAGCATCGATAAACTTGACTGGAGCAAAATTAAGCATCAAGATTTGTCAACTGAAATTAGAAATTTTCACACTGAACTAACAGATCAGAAAAACTGAGCTTACTGGGGCCTTTATTCCTAGCCTGAGGAGTGCTGGGAGGCTTGGTAGGCCCCCAGGCGTCCTTGTCTTTTTCCCCTGACTCCAGGCCTTCCCTGGGTGCCAGCTCAGATGGCCAGAAGTGGGTTCAGGTGGACTCTTAGTGTTCCTCAGGTTCCCCCCTCCCTCTGTACTCCAGTGGGGAGGTGCATGGGGAGGAGGGTGGGCAGACATCTGGCTTCCGGTTTCCTCTTTGATTCTGGAGACCAGCTCTTGCCAGGTATGGGGTTTGGGGAGGCCCCATACCAGAGCCTTTCTCCCTAGCCTGGGGAGTGCTGGGAGGCTTGGCAGGCCCCCAGCCATCCTTGTCTTTTTCCCCTGACTCCAGGCCTTCCCTGGGTGCCAGCTCAGATGGCCAGAAGTGGGTTCAGGTGGACTCTTAGTGGTCCTCAGGTTCCCCCCTCCCTCCGTACTCCACGGGGGAGGTGCATGGGGAGGAGGGCGGGCAGACATTTGGCTTCCAATTTCCTCCTTGATTCTGGAGACCAGCTCTTGCCAGGTATAGGGTTTTTCTCCCCTGGACTTCAGGCTTTCCCTGGGCACCGGTCTAGGTGGACTCTATAGAAGTCAACAGGCTTTCCCCCTATTTCTCCCTACACTAATCGGAATGTGCTCTGGGAGGAGGGCAGGCTATTCTAGCACTGGTTTATGTTGGGATAGTCAGTGGAAAATTTTTTTCTTTGTTTTCATATTGATAGTAATGTGTGCATATATTCTATATATCCATAATATCCATCTTGTATTGGGACCTTGATACTGCCCTACAAAGCTCATTTATAATATTTTATTGCCTCAGTTCCAACCCTTACTTCCCCCCATCCTCCCATGTAGGTGCAGCTAATGACATGAAGCTCACCACATAGAATGATAAGTGCAGTTAGAGAAATAACTACACTGAAAACTATCATAACAATGTGAATGAATGAGGGAAAAAGAAAGCCTGTCTCGAGTACAGGTGTGGGTGGGGTGGGGAGTAGGTAGATCTGGGAAATTGGTGGTGGGAATCCTGCACTGGTGAAGGGGGGGGGTGTTCTTTACATGACTGTAATCATACAAGTACAATTATATTTGTAATCACGGTGTTTAAATGAAGATAATTTAAAAAAAAGAAAAAAAAGAAGATAAGAATAGTTTCTGGAGGGGGAGGGGAGAGAGGACAGAAGAAAGGGTACTTGCTTTGTATATGACTGATCCCTGTTCGATTCCAGGAAGCAAATAGTCCCCTGAGATCTACTAGGGGTCACTACTGAGGAATAGCCTGAGCTAGATGTGAACCAAAAAGAAAGTGAGAGTAGAGGTCAGAGTGATAGTACAGTAGGTAGGGCATTTGTCTTGCATTTGGTCCACCTGGGTTTGATTCTCAGCACCTCATATTGTACATTGAGCAATGCTGGTCATGGCCCAATCCTTGACATCACCACCCCCCAATATCAAGAGAGTAATATTACAATTTTACCTGCTTTCAAGATTTACTGTGGAACTAAATCAAGTCATAAATAAAAATATTTTGCAATCGTAGAGACCAGTACAGTATGGCCTTGTAATGAGGCTAACTGGGATTCAATCCTGAAAAATTCCTAAGTGCAGAGCCAGGAGAAGACCCTGGGCATTGCTAGGTGTGACCCCCCAAACCAACAAAAGGTATTCTGTAATTTTATCCTTAACTTGAAGTAGAGTGTGTGTAAAGTTAGAATTAAAAATGCAACCATGTAATACAAAAATCACTTAGAAGTTCCTTAAATTGCCTGGGAGTCCATAGAGATGCTTACATTAGAAACTTGAAAGGACCTTTGATGGACAGCTGGGATGAATAAACTCAGTAAAATTGCTAGCAGAATTGCTTCACTGTAACTTTTTATTTCTTTCTTTTTAAATGTTAAATGTAAATTTAGTTGGATTAAAGAATGATGTAACCATGTTGTCTACAATTTTATAGTAGTAACTGAAGGAATCTTTCTGGGCCTCTTTACTTGTCTTTATTTGTTTAATGCAGTTGGATCAAGATTTTAACCAATGTCTCATTTGGAAAATAATTTGAGTTTACTATGCTCACCGTGTTCTAGGCTGCTGTGCTGCATGTCAGGGAGGAAAGATAATTAGGAAGCAGTCTCCACAGGTGGCTGGTGCGATGGCAACTGCAAACGTGATGAAAGGAATCTTGGATTTTTAAATCACTGCCTAGGGAACACAAATGTTTAGAAAAATATGGAAAGTTCCCTATTCCTTTATGAAACTAGCTCTAAAGCTACACTGACGGGGATTAAATTACGTGGTTCAGTGTTTGAAATTTATGTTGCTCCTTTTTATGCCGGTCGGTTTTCTTCTAAAATCTGGGCTCAAACATTTTCTACGAAGGTGAAAAGAGCGTTTAGTCTAGATTCTCGACTCATATCCACCCGTTCTCAAGTAATCATTGTGTCAGAACAGGAAAGAAACACTGTTGCGAAAACTGTTAGGTTCAAAACCTCAGCCTTAAAAATTAAGTCTACGTCTTGGTAGCGCATCTCCTGCGTTTGGAACTGATGAAAACAAATTGGATTTAAAAACAAAGTGCTGGGGCCGGAGAGATAGCATAGAGATAGGGTGTTTGCCTTGCATGCAGAAAGACAGTGGTTGGAATCCCAGCATCCCATTTGGTCCCCCGAGCCTGCCAGGAGCGATTTCTGAGCAGAGAGCCTGAGTGCTGCCGGGTGTGACCCAAAAACAAAACCAAAAAACCAAAATGCTGTTGAACTCCAGAGGGGTCTCAAACTCGCGGCCCTCCGTACAACATTTGGTGGCCCTGCCCTAGAGGAATCTTTTTTTTTGTTTTGGTTTAGTTGTTTGGGTCACACCCCCCAATGTTCAAGGCTCACTACTGACTTTGCAGTCAAGGATCACCCCGACTTTGCCTCCTGCGGCCCCCAGGTAAATTGAGTTTGAGACGCCAGGTAGACGCAGACAACTTTGCTGGTATAAACTCAGGCTGACAGATTGCATAAAAAAAAAGCACTCTGGAGAATGGAGGAGGAAAGAAACATCAATCAAAGGCTTCACTGCACATTTAAGCCACAGCACGGAGAGGCCGGATAGGCCCAGCCAGTCTGCACTGCTCAATCAGACCAAAGCCTAGACTGGGAAGCCGAGCCAGGAGCGTCACGTGACTCCCGCACCCCACATTCCCAAAGGAAACCGGGGTAGGCCCAACCGGGCTGAGACCTCCCCAATCCACGTGTGTGGGGGGATCACATTTGGCGGTGCAGCCGCGGCTAAATCGCCTCCCTCCCAGCCTGGAACTCGGGGAGGATTAAAGGAGCTTTAATGTCGGCGAACGCAGAACCCCCCAGGAGGGGTGGGAGGGAAATGAGGGCGGAGCTTCAGGAAGTGAAGCTCGGGGGTGCGAGGGGGGGGAAAAAAAGGCGGGGGAGGGCTCTAGTGCGCTTGCGCGCGGCAGCCCGGCCCCGCCCCGTTGCACGCACGCGGCGTGCTGACGCTCGTGCGACGCGAGGAAAAGGCGTGTCCTGGGCGGGGCTGGTCCTAGCCCCGCCCCGCCTCATCCTGCCTCTCCGTCCCCCTCCCGGCCCGGCCTCCCCCACACACAGTGGGACCCGCGTCTGCTCCGGGCTTTTTCCCCCCCTCTCTCTTTCTCGTCGCCGTCTTGGCCGCGTCTCGGCCCGGCCAGCGGGCAGGCAGATGCCCCGAGCTGCCTTAGCCGCCGCCGCCGACTCGGCTGGTGGCGGTCCCGGCGCGAGGCGGCCGTGTGGGCCGGGGACGCAGAGTGTGTGACCCTCGGGACGGAGCCGGGCTGAGTGCGCGGGCTTCGTCGGGTCGGGTCGGGTCGGGTCGGTCGCTGTGGGCGATCCTCTCGGCGGGGACCATGTATTTCCTGAGCGGCTGGCCCAAGAGGCTGCTGTGCCCGGGGGCGAGCCCGGCCGAGGCGCCTTTCCACGTCCAGTGCGACCCGCAGCGGACTTTCTTCGCCGTGCTGGCCCCGGCCCGCCTCAGCATCTGGTACAGCCGAGTAAGTATCGCCGCCCGCCCGCCGCCTCCGCGTCCCACCGAGCCGCTGACCTTTGACCTCGCTCACCTCGCCCCCCCCTGAGCCCGGGGGTTGAGTGGGCGCCCAGGTGCTTGCAGGTAGACCGGCAGGCCGACCGACCGACCGGGCGCCCCGCGCCTGCCTTCCAGCTGCTGGACGGGCCCGACCTGCGCGGGCTGCAGATCCCCCCCCCTTCTGCCTGCGCGCTCGTGTCCCAGATGTGCGCCCCCCCCCCCCCCCGCGGGCCAGGAATGGCAGGCTTGAAACTTGCCTCCTGGAGCCTCCAGGCCCGAGTACACGGTGTTTGTTCTCAGCCCTCCTGGTTTTGTTTTTTTTATTTTTGGAAGGCCATTGTTTTTTGTTTTCGGAGTTGAGGAAAAAGCCTCTTGGGTTCTAGCCAGCCTCGCACTCTTCAGGCCCCTGATCATCCACTTGAAAGCTGCTACACCAGAGCTGCCTGTGCCCAGAATGGTTCCTAGACCAAGCTCCTCGTCTCCCCACTTGCAGACCATTTCTTTCTTTTATTTTTTATTTTTCTCCCTTTGCTGCTTGCTCTTCTAGGACCTCTTCAGTATGGAACTACTGGAGGGGGAAATTTGTGGGAGCGGATGTCCAACTCCAATCTGTCCGCGCTCCTCGCTACGATTGACACCTAGGAATTAAGACTGGGTGCGGGGGGGTGTGGAGAACCCGAAACTTGGGGTTTGTGTTTGCTGCTCTCTCGGCAAAGCTGGTCGTTGTTGTTGTTTTTAAATCTTTTCCTTTCTTCTAGCCAGTTACTGAGGAGGTAAGAGAAATTACTTGAAAAATAAGTGATGGATGGAAAACTCCTTGTTCCCCGCAAACGCTGACAGGTCTAGCTTTAGAAGATGCAGAAGAGTAGAGTATAAAAATGTTCGTGTGCCTCCTGTTTTTTTTTGTTTTTTTTTTTTTTTTTAACATATATAAAGAAGGCAGTATTAGTCGATGGCAGAGTGCAGTTTTCGTCCTCTAAAAACTGACTTGAGCTTAAATAAAGTGATTATTATTATTAAAAAAAAAAACTTTGACCACCTGGAAATCATTTGCGACCTTGACTTTGTTAGGTCTGCTTGAAATACCGCTTCTGGTTAAATGAGTTAAAACTTTCAAGTCTTTGTACTGTACCTGATTATTCGCAGACTCAGCCTTAGTAAAAATGATGATGAGTTCTAGATTGGAAGAGTTTTTAATCTGACCGACACGTATGCAGCAACTCAAGACCATTTGCTATCAATCTGCTTTAAGTTTTAATTATAATCAAACCAAAATAAACCATTACAAAATAAACTCAGTGACTATTCTGGTACTTTATTGCACTTTGTCTGTAATAGTATGCCTATTGATACTATTTGATTCTTTGGTGGACTATTACTGACATTTGAAATTAAATTTTGTTTTGTTTTGTTTGGGTCCATACCTGGTTGTTTCTGTGAGGTCACTTCCAGCGAGACTGGGGATGGAACCCAACTCTCCCTCATGCTTAGTTGATTGAATTCCTTGTGAGAGGCATTAGCCATTCTCCCCTCACCCCTGTACCTGGCTGTGCTGAGGTCTAACTCTAGGATCTATGCTCAGAGATCACTCTTGATGTGGTCCGGGTACCGTATGCATGCAGGTAATTGAACCCCTATGTGGGTTCAATCTTGTCATGCCAAAGTACTGCCTAATTGACTACTCACTCTCTGGACCTCCAATTGAGTGATTTTTAGTTTATTTGGCTGTATTTAAACTTATACACGCATATACACACAGATAAGTTGAACTATAAATTGTCTGCCGTTGTATGGGATTTCTAATCATTTATTTATTAGGGGAGGGGTTTGAGTCATACTCCTTGGTTCTCAGGGGTCACTCCTATCTGTGTTTGGATATCATGCTGCTGGGTTTACAATTAGGATCACTCAGAAGTGCCTTAAACCCTGTACTGTCTCTTCAGTCCCCCCCCCCCCCCCATTCTTCATCAGTTTCTAGTATAACAAAGAGTAGCACTTAAAATTTAACTTATTATCTCTGTAAAAGCAGACTGACCTAAATTTTAGATAGGACCAAAGTTAGCAAGAGGGATGAATAGACCAGAAGCATGTAGACCACTTTATCCTCTGTAAAAGAAACAAAAATGGATTTTAAATAACTTAGGGGTATTAAAAAAATCAAGAATTGTCTGCCTTTTTGCTTGTGAAGTTAGTTATTTAATCTAATAGGGAAGCCCAGGCATTTAAATTGCTTATGCTTCTTTTCCTTTAAACTCTCATCCTACACAAATAGCTCAGCTTTTTGCAGATTTCCTGGAGCCAGTACAATTGAGATCTAGGGTTCAAAGAATTAGATTGTAGAGTATCTATGGGCATGGGAGTGTGAGGTGAATGAAATTCAGGAATAATTTAGGAGCTGTTGAGTATCATAAAAGTAAATTAATGAGTGATCTTGCTGTTTGACTTTACGCTTTGCCACCATGAAAAATCAGTATTGGATAAGCTAATTTTAATGTTCATGTTTATATAACTTGGTGAATGGGGAGCTCTTGCCAAACTCAGCTAACTTCCGCTCTCCTTTTCCTGGGATATGCTGTTCCTTGGACTGAAAGTCTGAAAGTTTTTTATTTAATTTTTTTTTAAGTTGTTCAAACTATATAGCTAAAATGCATTTATGTTGACAAATTTCTTGTTTCTTTATGGGGTGGGGCAAATCCTGCAGCATTCAGGGATTACTCCTGGCAGGCTCGGGACCATCTGGGATGCCGGGGATCAAACCCAAGTCTGCCCCATGCAAAGCAAACACCCTATATTCTGCTATCACTCTGGCCCCAACAAACTTCATTTTGGGGTGGGGGTTGGGCCACACCTGGTGACCCTAAGGGGTTATGCGCTCAGAAATCGCTACTGGCTCAGGATACCATATGTGATGCCGGGGATCAAACCCAAGTCCATCTTTGGTCAGCCATGTTGCCCTACCGCTGTGCTATTGCCCTGGCCCCCAACAAATTTCTTTTAAAGGTGAAAACACTCCAAGCTAATTGAGCTATTAGCGGTTCACACATAACTTAGAATGAATTGTCTTAAAATGTTTGCATAAAAACACCCTCTGATCTTGAAGAGTTTAATGCCAATGACTTTATAAATTAAAGTGAATTTTTAAGATAAAAAATTGTTCTAGTCCACAGGTGTAGTCCTAAAAGCTGACTGAAGACATTTGAAAGTTGACTTGCTCAAAGAGATGTGAAGCTACAATGTGTTTTGCTTATTTAAAATTTTATTAGGTTTCTCATAAGTTGTGAGTTAAATTCTCTAAGAATGGTTGCATTAAAAAAAGTGAACTATCATCTTGGCAGGCATGCTTATTTAATTATCTAAACCAGTGTTCTTCAACCTTTTTACATCTGTGGACTAACAACTGCTCTGCATACTGGTCTCTGGACCAGCAGTTGTTACCAACATAGTAAACTATGCTTTTTTTGCTTTACCACTTTGCTAAGAAATTTTAAAAACCTAAGAGATCACATCTGGGCTCATTCATATTTTGGAACCTAAAGATGGTTGTTCAAAACACGTTTATTACTTAAATATTAGATTGGAATGGTAGACATGCAGTTTAATTAACACATTTCTGCTCAAGGAAATTGTGCAGGTCTACGGTGAATGAAGCAAAGCAGTTTAAAGCAAATGATTTGTGGTTGACATGAGTGAGATGAATTTTGCTTTGTACTATATCAAAAAACATTGGATAATTCTTTTAATTTTACTGGTTTACTATGAATATAAACATCTACATATGCAAATAGCACATTGATTACCTGGAATTTCAAATTAAGTTTTAGGTCATTTCCAGTATATACATTATCCTCAGAAGTAGTTTTTAGCACTTCCTGTTATATGGCATAGGTAGGTAGTGTATGAAGCTATGTAGAAGCATATTACTTACAACGTATCATTCAGAAATATTTGTGTGTTAATGTGATGAAAACATTTTGGGCATGGTGGTGCTAGGGATTTAATCCATGCAAGACAAGTGTTTTATTGCTGAAACATATCCCCAGCCTAATGAAAATTTGAATTGTTAATAAAAAGATGAAATAGGCAAATAAATTACTGTGCTTATGAAATAGTTGTGTATATTTGAGTAACCCAAATAGAACCTTCTGTTCTTGGTGCACGCTAATAAAGGAAAACAATAAAAGGTGTATAAAGAAACAGGCTGTAGAATCAGCTATATAATTAATTGTGTGACCTCAGCAAATCTGATTCTCATCCTTAGAACTTGCTCTGTTATTACTTTACCATTGAATTCATTGCTTCAATTGAAGTCTTCAGAGTTCTCTGGGCTTTTTTTTTTTTGTTTGTTTGTTTTTTGTTTTGAGATCATACCCAGTGGTGCTCAGGCTTACTTCTGACTACTCAGAGATCACTCCTGGCAGGGTCAGAGGGCCTTATTGCATGCCAGTGATTGAACCCAGTTGGCCACGTGCAAGGCAAGCGCTTGACCTGCTGTACTATTGCTCTGGCCTGATTTAAGGTTCTCTGTTGGTTAAAGAATGAAGGTCAAACTCCTTAGTTTGATAACTGAGACACTCCCTTTTCAGATGCTTTCTTGCTCTATCGGCCTATCAGACTTTTATCCATCCATTAACTTCTGTTGAAATATTACTTCATTTATGAGTCACTCTTTGTTATCATGTACAGAGTATATTTTGTTTTTGGATGAAATGCTGTTCGTATTTCAAGTTTTTCACACAGATTTTAAAAAACAGGTGTTTGGGGATGCCACACCTGATGTTTAAACTATTCTTGAATTTTTGCTAATTGTTTGGGGGACTATATGTAGTATCAGGTATTCAGATTAGAATTGTGGCCTTATGTAAGGCAAATGACTTATCTCCTGTGCTCTCTTTGACCCTAATACACGATTTTGTAAAAATAGATTCTAAGTTATTGATTGGAGAATAGATAAGGTCTTTTTTTTTATAATTTAGAATGTTTAACAAAAGCTTAACTTTGTAAGTTTAAAACAAGTTCAATCATATAGGCCATATCTTATGCATCACACATAATTTTTCCTAAAGGCTAATCAGAAGACATTGACAGGGGCTGTAGTGGTAGTACAGTGGTAGTGCCTTTGTCTTGTACATGGCCGATCCCTGGCATCCCAGATGGTCCCCTGAGCCAGTAGCTATTTCTGAGCTCAGAGCCAGGCATAACCACTGAGCGCTATGGTTGTGGCCCCAAAACTAAACAAAACAAAAAAGACACTGACGTATAACTTAAAAAACACATTAGTACTAAACTGCAGCTTAAATTTAGAAAGCATACAGAGGAAAAATTATATAAGTAAAAGTGAGTTAAATACTTTAAGAAATTATATATAGTTTAAATTCTATCAGGCAATTAGTAAATATTCAATAACCAAGATAGGAAACATCCTATCAACAAATAGATTTTAAAAAATCTAAAATGTATTTTGGTACATTATTACTTAAGGGAATATTATTCAGCCAAAATAAAGGACATTTCACAGTTTTCAACATTCTAGATAGATTTTATTTATTTTTGGTTTGGGGACCATAGCCTGCTGTATTCAGGGCTTGCTTCTGACTCTTGGCAGCCTCAGGGAACCACATAGGGTGCCTTGAAGCAAACCCAGGTTGGCTCCGTGCAAGGCAAACTCCCTACTTGCTGTACTACTGTTCTGGCCATGTGGCTAGATTTTAAAGTCATTATGCTATGCAAATTGGTCAGACAAAGATAAATACTATATGATTACTTACATTTGAAATCTTAAAAATCCCAAGTGCACAGCAAAAGATTAAAATTGTGGTTACTAATGGCTGGAGAGTAGCGGAAAGAGGAGCAGTTGATCAAAGAGTACAGATTTCCATCTGTAAGAGAAATGTGTCTAGACATCTAAATGTGCATCTGGTGTTTATCATTATTAAACAGTTGAATAGATTTTTTTAATTTTCATTTAATTTTTTGTTTTGTGGCCACACCCGGCAATTCTCCTGGCTTACTCCTGGCTCTATTCACAGGAATCACTCCTGGTGGTTCTCAGGAACCATATAGGGTGCTAGGGATTGAATTCAGGCCAGCTGAATGCAAGGCAAATCCGTCTGCTGTACTGTCAACTATTGTGAAACCATAATTCAACTGTTTGTGCAGTAAGTTGACGTACATTCTTTACTTTCTCATTAACGCTTACTCTTTCTTTCAATTATTTGTTTTTAACCAGTGGTATATGTGTGAATTTATTTCTGGACTCATTTTTATGTATCAGTTGTGCTTTTGTTTCGATACCATGCTGTATTTATTACTAAAGTCTCATAATATAAAGTTGGGAAATACAGTATCTCATCTTTTCCCTCAGGATTGCTTTGGCTATCTAGAGGGTTTTCTTGTTCTATGTAAATTATTTCCTTGAAGAATGCTATTAGAATTTTGATAAGGATTACGTTGAATCTGTATAACACTTTTGATAGGACATTAATTTTCCAAGTGTTGATTCTGGGACTGGAGAGATAGTACAGTAGGTAGGTCATTAGCTTTGCATGTGGTCTACCTATGTTTGATCTCCAGTACCTCATACAGTCCCCTGAGTCTACATGGAGTGATTTCTGAGTATAGAGCCAGAAGTAAGTTCTGAACACTAGGTGTGACCCCTCCCCAAACAAAACAAAACAAAACTGATGCTCATTCTTTAGATTTTTGTGCTTTCCCCAGCTTTTAAAAAAGTGGTTGATTTCATAGCTTTGTGTTCTGCAAAGAGACTGAATATTATTTCAATATTCAAGATTTATATGACACTGGTATCTTGCCATGTGGTTTATCTTGGAGAATGTTCCATGCGCATTTGTATTTCAGAGGGGGAATAACATTATAATTATTTGTAAACCCATCTTCTCTGACTTCTCATTTAAGGCTGTTGCTTCCTCCTTGATTTTCGGTTGGTTCATCTAGTGTTGAGTGCAGATATATATTGACATCTCCTGCAACCGTTTTGTTGCCATAGGTGTATCTCTTCAGACCTACTAGTAGTTACTTTATAAATTCTGATATGCCTTCATTCAGTTTAGGCTTGCTAATGTTAAGTCTAGGTGGTATTTTTAACATTTATATAATGTCCATACCTATTATTACTTTATAAAATTTAATCTCATTTTGTCTGAAGCAAGTTTGCTTTGGGCCATAGCCTGAGCTCATTTATGTATTTTGGAACTTAAAGATGTTTGCTCTGCTTTTTTTAGGCTTTTATGAATGTCTTCAAGTCTTTTACTTGGAACCTGTTTTTATCATTGAAGTCCAATCTGTAAATAGCAGGAGGACAGGGCCGGAGAGATAGCATGGAGGTAGGGCATTTGCTTTGCATGCAGAAGGACGGTGGTTCAAATCCTGGCATCTCCTGAGCTTGCCAGGGGCGATTTCTTTTTTCTTTTTTTTTTTTTTTTTTTTTTTTTTTTTTTTTTGGGCCACACCCGGCGGTGCTCAGGGGTTACTCCTGGCTGTCTGCTCAGAAATAGCTCCTGGCAGGCACGGGGGACCATATGGGACACCGGGTTTGGTCCTGGATCGGCTGCTTGCAAGGCAAATGCCACTGTGCTATCTCTCCGGGCCCAACTGGGGGCGATTTCTGAGCATAGAGCCAGGAGTAGCCCCTGAAACCAAAAAAAAAAAAAATAGAAGGACAAATTTTGTTTTGTTTTGGTTTGGTTTGGTTTTTCGGGCCCCACCCATTTGATGCTCAGGGGTTACTCCTGGCTAAGCGCTCAGAAATTGCCCCTGACTTGGGGGGGGGGGCATATGGGATACCGGGGGATTGAACCGCAGTCCTTCCTTGGCTAGCGCTTGCAAGGCAGACACCTTACCTCTAGTGCCACCTTGCCGGCTTCCAAATTTTGTTTTCTAATTCCTCCAGTCACTTGAACCTCTGATTGCTACTTAGGCCCACTCAATGCAGGTAGATATACAGGCATCTAAGGAAACTCATGATCTTCAAGTCTAGATCACCTTAGAAGGCTGTATGAACTTGGGGGCACAGCTGTCCTCAGACACCACAGCCTGAATTCCTCATCACCACTACCCGTGCGTTTGGAACTTGGTTACTCAGAATCACTACCAGTGTGTTCAAATTAGGCCCAGACTGCCACTGAGTTATTGTAACTGTACCCACTTGGTTACCATCCAGGCCTGCTCAGACATGGTGTACAGATGTTTCAGAGCACCAGTGACTTTGAACATTAAATGGCATCCATAGCCTTGCCAAACACTAGTGACATCACACTACACGATGCTACCTAGATCTATTTGACTTTGGCAATACAGAAATCTCATCATAACTACATAGGTCAGCCTGGTATTGTAGCTAGTATTTGTTTTTGGTACTGAAAAATGAGAGCCTCAGTCATTAAACTGTGTGATGGATTTTGATACCAGAATGAATGCCAGACACTAGCTAGCAACTGTGAAGTAGGGTCATAGTGCATATGACTACTACTACATTGTGCATAGGTCTACTACACCTCAGTGTTGTAGTTGCTACAGGCTTCTCATGATTGCAAATTCCCTGTGGTTATCCAAATTCACACACACTCTAAACCACATTTAGTTACAGTGTGGAATCTGCAATCTTAAACCCTCAATTGCTACATGAGCCTGTTCAAACATACCCTACACTCTGTACCTTCCCATACTGCCAAGCATAATAAAAAAATACAGAGAAATTAAAAAGTACTGGTAGATGAGGGCCCGGAGAGATAGCACAGCGGTGTTTGCCTTGCAAGCAGCCGATCCAGGACCAAAGGTGGTTGGTTCGAATCCCGGTGTCCCATATGGTCCCCCATGCCTGCCAGGAGCTATTTCTGAGCAGAGAACCAGGAGTAACCCCTGAGCACCGCCGGGTGTGTGGCCCAAAAAACCAAAAAAAAAACAAAAACAAAACAAAAAAAAAAAGTACTGGTAGATGAAAACAAAAATTGGAACAACCTCAAGAACATTAGAATTAGCCAAGCTAGCTTCCTGATAAAAGATTTCAAAACAACAAACCTAATGATGCTCACTGAAGTGGACTGAGTGAGGGAGATAATAGAGGGCTTGAGAGATAGTACAATGGATAGGGTACTTGCATTTCACACAACTGACTCCAGTTTGATCCCAGACATTCCATATGGTACCCCAAGCCTGCGAGGAGTGAACTCTGAGCAAGAGTGAGGAGTAAATTTTGAGCACAGCCAGATGTGGCCCCCAAAACCAAACCAACAACAAAAAAAAATAACTTCAGGAAGAGTAGGGGAAATATGACAAAATGTAAACAAATGGAAAATATAGTAGTTACAGGTCAGGTCAGGAAGCTATAACATTTGAGCTGACAAAGGACTGACTGCAATATATGTTTTGCACAGAGCATGCCTTCCAGAGCTAACTGGGAACAACGTAAACATGGCCTCTCTAGCTAATTGGCTATGCTTTGGGAGGTGTAGCTTGTCTTGGTTGCAATCATCTGTGGACTTGGAATGGGTGATTTGTTTGGCAAGGTTAAGGTTAAGGAGTTTTACTGTCTCTTTTGATTATTACACCTTTATAAAAGATCTTAAGGTCAGGTGCATAAGATATAAACAAGTTTTTTTTTTTCATTTGTTTTGGCATGATACCTGGCTCTGGGCTGGATGTTGCTCCTGTCAGTGTTTGTGTGCTATTGTGATAGCCAGGGTATCAAATGCAAAGCTTGCACTAAATCTATTGAACCAAGTTCTTTTGTAAAGTTGTTTTTGTTATTTTAATTATCCTTCCAAGCTTAGGTTTTCTTCTAGATTGCTATATTTCTAATGGATTCCATAGATGCATATATAATATGTGTGTGTAGTGAATGAAGGAAATACATGTAAATAAATATATATCCTTCATCATCCATTACAAATAGTATTCAAGACGTTTTTAAATTATTTTTGAGGGTTTTACATCTATATGGATCCAGGTGCTGATCTATGGTTTTATTTTCTTGTGATATCTTTTTTTTTGGGGGGGGCACACCCGGTGGCGCTCAGGGGTTACTCCTGGCTATCTGCTCAGAGATAGCTCCTGGCAAGCACAGGGGACCATATGGGATGCCGGGATTCGAACCAACCAACTTGGGTCCTGGGTCGGCTGCTTGCAAGGCAAACGCCGCTGTGCTATCTCTCCGGCCTTCTTGTGGTATCTTATTCATAGCTTTAATGATAGCAGGAAAATGGAGAACTCATGAAATTAGTTTCGAAGTGTTCACTTCTTAAAAAATATTTTTGAAAAAAATAACACTTCAAAATGATTTTGAAGAGTTTGAGAAAGAAAGGTATTCATTCTTTAAATATTAGGTAGAATTTATTAGTGAAGAATTCAATGGACTTTTTGTTCTGAGGTTTTTAAACCCATTGATTAAATCTTCATTAGATACAGATCAGTATTCTTATTGTCTTTTACTTCATAATGCAGTCTTGGCAGATGCTCTTGGTTGGATTGAGGAAGTTTGCTCCATTCCTTGTTTGCTGAAAGTTTTTACCCTGAGTTGGTGATAGATTTTTGTCAAGTTGTTTTTTTCTTCAGCAGTTAACATGATGATGATGGGGCTTAATTTTGGGGCCTGTTGATCAAATGTGTTACATGAATTGGAATGTTGGGTTAGCCTTGTGAAGTAAATCACACTAATTTTTGATAAAATTCAGTTTGCTCATATTTTGAGAAGTTTCACACTTAAGTGTTAATAACATGTATTAATAAAGGTCTCAATAAGTCTTTATATTGTATTAATAAGGGTCTCTAGTCTTCACTGATGAGAGTATGAGATGAGATGAGATGAGATGATGAGAGTATGAGAGTGATGTTGGCCTCATTCATTTTGACAAATACATCTGAAAGAAATGATAGAGAATTGTTCTAAGTTTTTTCTTTGTAAACCCATCTTTTGTTTCTGCAAATTATCAGTTTATTCAAGATGTTTAACAAAAGCAGTCAGGATTTTTTGTGGAGAGGTCTTTGAAAGTTGATGATTTAATGTTAGGTTGTATTTTCAAAGTAGTTTATGCTAAGTTGCCACAAACATTGTATATGTGAATATTTATGAGATACTAATAAAATACAATTTTTTTACAGCCTACTGTGCTAATTGTTGCCTATAAGGAACCTGCAAAGTCATCGTCTCAGTTTGGATCCTACAAACAAGCTGAATGGAGGCCAGATAGTACCATGATAGCGGTGTCAGTAAGTAGATTTTTCAGTTTTTATATGTGTCTCGTTATAAAATTATTACATTGCATTTTAAATTGATTTTTCTTAGATGAATTCCTTAAATCATTTATCTTCTGTGATAGGAAATGCTGTCTTTTTTTCATCTTTTCAATTTGTTTTGTCACTCTTTGTCATCTCTATATATAATGATCACCTAACTTGAATTAACATTATTTATGGGAACATTTATTGAACAGTTTCAATTTAAATACTGTTATAGCTGTAGATCATCTCATTTAATTTTTAGATCATTATTTTGTGTAAATACTCTTATTAATAGTATTTTTCCCCCCTTTGGGTCATACCCGGCTACACTTGGGGTTATTCCTGGCTCTGCACTCAGAAATTGCCACTGGCAGGCTCAGGGGACCATATGGGATGCTGGGAATCAAACCACCGTTTCTTGGGTTGACCACGTGCAATGCAAATGCCTTACCACTGTGCTATCTCTCCAGCCCCTATTAATAGTAATTTTTAAAGCTATAAGAAGTTAGCTGTTTGTTAAAGTTGAAATAATCATTTATATTTGAGTAAATGGGATTTAGATTTAATAACTTAAATTCTCTATCATGTACATTAACTTATCTCTACTTTTAGTTCCTTTCTAATTATATATGATATTAACTCATTTAATCATCTGATGATACCCCACATTGTCAGAAATACTTAGTAGTTCCTCACTTTCCGAGGTCCCCAGGGTTATACCCAAAGTATTGCTCAGATCCTCCCACAGGAGACTACAAAGTCCTGATGATTGGAATCAGGTCTTGCATTCTCCCATTCTCGGATATCACTAATCCATGAAATGGCATTTTCAAAAATGAAGTATATAGGCAGTTGCCATGTCTGCATTTGGTGAGCTCCATCCATAAACTCACTTTGCTCTAGAAAGAGATGTAAATCAAGCCATGAAAAATGATGGGCATACCTGTCATGCCACTCGAGAGCTGGCAATCTTGGGAGAGGAGGGCAGGACAAGTCCCAACTCTGGCAAAGCCACATCTGCTTCTCCCATCACTCACAATTGCTTGTGGCCCTGCTTCACCACTCATCTATGGCTAACTGCAGAGACAGCAATTTGATCAAAATTCCAGCTATACTGGTATTTGGGCTGATATCTCTAGGACACTTTTGGACTGACTGCAGGCACCTGCACCCCCTACCTCCTCCTTCTCTTCCTTCCTGAAACCCTGACAGCTAAAATTATGATACACAAAAGCTGCAGTATCAGGAATAATACTTAAAATTCCTGAACCATGCAGTATGCGATAAATCCAATTTTCTTTTTATTACTATTTATTATTTCTTTTCTTTTAGTGTCTCATAGGAACACTCCGATTTTGATGCCAACGTGTATTTAAAGCCACCTAGCGTTCAGAAACAAAAGAAGTAATAGAATTATCAACTAGCAACAAGAGGTTATGAAACCTGACAATGACTTAATGACTTCATTGTGAGATACAATGATTTTCAAAAATTTTCTTGTTCCTGTACTCTTTTTTTCTTTTTTAATAATTTTGCTCCCACTTATTTGGAAACAAATATGTTATGATAAACTATGTCAACTATATGAAATATGGTCTCTAAATAAATTAATTTATGTTAAAAAATGAAGCATGTAGTAGAAAATTTATAATGGATTTTCTTTTTTTTTTAAATTTTTTTATTTTGAATTATGAGAACAAAGATGCAAAGAAAGAGGATAAGGTAAAGTTACAGTGGAAGGACAATCACCCATAACATAATTCTCAGAAGAAGTCCCCTTGCTGATATCTTAACTTTGAACTTTCAGCCAAAGAACATTAAGATAAATAAAACAGAATCCATGTAAAATTACTTTGTCCCTCAAGTCCCCAGATTGTAACACATTATGATATTTCTTAACAGCACACAAGGCAATCTAAAGCCATAAAACTTACATAACTCCTTAAACATTAGAGGCCTAGTATTTTTTACATTTCCATGTACATGCATATTAGCTTAAGTTAACCTCAAATTTTAAGTGGTTTTTTTTTTAAGGATTAGAGTCAAAGAAGCACAGTAAAAACGGTGTTAGAGTGGCAATTGTTGTTTGCATAGGCCCACCAAAATATGAGGGGCATGGAAAGGAATAACCTTGGCCTAAATACAAAGAGACCTGAAGTTTCCTGGCATAAGACCAACTCTAGGCTCCAGGCAAGCTAGATCGTCCAATCCAAGACATTGTAGTGCCAACACACTTTTATTTTTCACAGTCTCTGTTGTTGGTATCATGTTTCTGTATTAAAGATCCTGGAATCTGCATATCCTACATTGAAGTCAGGATGTGGAGCGTCCTCTCATTTCACCTCACAATTAAAGGGCAGTGCAGGGAGCCCTGTCCTGTAAGCAGGTCGTTGTTGTTGTTAAGTCTTCTCAGTGTTAAGGGAAGTCTCTTTTGAGCAGGTCAATGTCTGAGCAGTGGTAGGGTCTTACGTGGTAGAGGATTGCTTCCAGGTGATGTTATAGACAAACCTGGATGTTTCGTGGATGGCTTCCCTGGTTCAGGGTGAATGGAAAATGCCCTTTCTTCTGAGGCCTGTGCCAGGTCGTTATGTCAATGTTCAGGGTGTAAGGTCCCTTTGCACTACAAGATTTGTGTGTGCCAATCTCTATTAGATAGGATCTTATTTGTATGTATAGTATTTTCCCATTTTAATGTGCCTATGCAAAAAAGGAGCAATGCCACGTGGCGTTATTGGTGCATATGGGGGCCATAAGAACAAGTCCAACAATCCCCATGACATGGTTCAATCATAAGCATTAAACTGGGGGACTCTTTCACCAAAATTCCTTGTTGAACAGCTCATAAAGAGAAGATAAAAAGTGGTTAGAATCGTCACTGTATAAGAGAATATTTAGTAAGACTTATAGCTGTCAGAGAAAAAACACAAAATATTCGAAAGAAATACGTGTCCATTTTATGTCTTTTGAAACAGTTTGGGGTTGTTACACATGATGCACGGCTTTGGTCTGTGATTAGGATTGTGCAGTAATGAAGTTGAAAAGAGTAATGTGGGTTAGTGATGTTTGGGGGTGGTGAGAGAGTTTTAAGGAGTAAAAATGAGCTTTGTAGGGGTGTGGGAAAGGGCAGAATACAAAATGGACATTCTGGATACGCAAAACATAATATAAGGCCTGGAGGCCGGGGTCAGAAGAGGGGAAGGCTAGGGGCCTATCAAGGCTCCCAGCGCACCCAAGTTAGGGAGAAGGCCTTCCACATGGGATCTCCCGAAATCCCATGCCGGCCAGAGCTAGCCTTTAGGCCAGAGCTAGCCTCCAACTCAAGAGAGGATTGATAGAGAGCCAGAAGCCAGGATCTGCCCGCACTACACCCTGTGCCCTTCCCACCCTAGGGCTGGGGGAAGGGCGTGAAAACTTGGGACCCCATCCAGGAGGGACCCCCGACACCCACCTTTCTGGCCGCCTGGGCTGCCACCCCAGAAGGCCTGGAGGCCGGGGGCAGAAGAGGGGAAGGCTGGGGCCTATCAAGGCTCCCAGCGCACCCAAGTCAGGGAGAAGGCCTTCCACATGGGGTCTCCGCAAACCCCATGCCGGCCCGAGCTAGCCTCCAGCTCAAGAGAGGATCGATAGAGCTATAGTGGATTTTCTTTATGTGCTGCTGCAGCAAGAATTTTTTTTGTTTTGTTTTTGGTGGGGGGCTCACACTTGGCAGTGTTCAGGTGTCACTCCTGGCTCTACGCTCAGAAATTGCTCCTGGCAGGCTCGGGGGACCATATGGGATGCCGGGATTCAAACCACTGTCTTTCTGCATGCAAGGCAAATGCCCTACCTCCATACAGCAAGAATTTTAAACATTAATGTTAGACCCTAATTATAAACAAAAATATTTTCCTCATAAATTTTTTTATTCAAGTGGCCAGAGAAAAAGTATAGGGCTTAAGGTGTCAACTTTGGTTATTGTTCAATCTCTGAAACCTTATACGCTACCCTGAGCATTTTTGGCTATACCTGGCAGTACTCGAGTTACTCCTGGCTCTTTATTCAGGAATCATTCCTGGCGGGCTCTGAGGGCTGTTTGGAAAATGGGGATTGAACTGGGGTCAGCCATGAGCAACGTAAGCTGTACTATCTTTCTGGCCCTCAAATTTTATTTGTCAGTAGATACTTATTGGAAAGGTTTTACTCTTTATTTTAATTATAATTATTCTTTTGCAACAAAATTGTACATATTTGTGTTTTTCTGTATTAATTTTAATTTTTTATTTCTGATGTTTTAGCATCTTGGGCCTTGCTGACTCGGTAAAGAATCCCCATCTTGGTGCTAGCTTTCTTAAGTGATTTTAAAGCCCCCTTCAGACCCCTATTACATGCAATCAATAGCTTGTCCCAAGCCTATTCCCATGTACCTCTTTCACTAAGCTTTTACACGCCGGAGTATTCTATGCCTGAAAGAATTACCCCAGTGTTGGGTACTATATAACTAAGTACAATTCCTATACCATAGTGTAAGAAGAACTGATCTGTTGGCTTTATTTTAAGAGCAGAAATGGCTCTCATTAATACATTAACTATATGCTATTATTAGAACAAAAAATTTAAATATGCTACCAATACTAGAACAAAAAATTTAGAAATTATTTTTATCCTCAAGTTGAGGAATAAAATTTGTACATCAGAGAAGATATGATGGATTGGAGAGAGAAGTAGAGTGGTTAGGGAGTTTACCTTGCACAAGATCAATCTGGATCAGATCCCTGGCACTATACAGTTTAGATTTACCACTGTTTGCTTATTCTACCGAAGGACATCATTGTTTCTTTAAGTTTTAGCAATTACAAATAAAGTTGCTATAAATATCCTGTGTAGGTTTTTTTGTGTGGACCTAAATTTTAATTCCATTGGATTAATGTCCAGGAATCTATTTGCTGGATCTTAGGCACTCCCATTGATTAAGTAACTACCAAAATCTCATACAAAGTAGTTTTATCAGTTTGCATTGCACCAGCACAGAATGAAAGTTCTTGTTACTCCACAATTTCCTCAGTACTCTGTATTGGCAGAATTTGGAATTTGCCCATTCTAATAGATGTATGGAGCTATGTTTCATTGTTTACTTGTTTTCAACAATATTTCCTAGTGAAATACTTTGTTCCTAATGAAATATGTTCAAGAATATTTCCTAATGAAATATGTTGTAGATTAACTTTTCCTATGCGTGTTTGCCATCCCTATTTCTTTGATAAAATATTGAGGTTTCTTTTTTCACCAGTTCTTTGATTGGGGCCAGAATGGTGGCACAAGGCCCTCGATAGCCTAGGACGGGCCACAGTGTGATCCCCTGGCATCCCATATGGTCACCCAAGCCAGGAGCGTAGAGTCAGGAGTAACCTCTGAGTGTCATCGGGTGTGGCCCCCCCCCAAATTGAGTTCATTATTTGTTTTGCATGATAGTCTTTTATCACATAGGTCTTTGTGCAGGACATGCCACAGACAAGTCTCTTTTAGTCTTTTTAATCTTTCCCTTCTCCCCCACTGAGAATAATGCTTGCTTTGAGCTTGTGATAAATGGCTTTGACTATATTGAGGAAGTTCCTTCAATTCCCATTTTTTTGAGAGGTTTTATCCTGAATGTGTGCTGGATCTTGTCAAATGCTTTCTTTTCTTTCTTTCTTTTATTTTGTTTTTGTTTTTGTTTTTTGGGCTACACCTGTTGACACTCAGGGGTTACTCTTGGCTATGTGATCAGAAATCTCTCCTGGCTTGGGGGGCCATATGGGACGCTGGGGATCGAACCACGGTCTGGCCTATGTCAGCCGCTTGCAAGGAAAATGCCTTACCTCTGCGCTACTGCTTTGGCCCCAAATGCTTTCTTTTTATTTTTGATGTTATCGTATGTTTTTTATGGATATGATATCTGATGTTGATTAACTTGCATATGTTAAACCATCTTTGCATCCCTACTTGGTCATGGTGTATGACCTTTTGAGAAATCGTTGGGTTTTTATTTTGCTAGTATTTTGTTCAGGAATTTTGGATCTGTATTCTTCAAGGATATTACCTGTAATTCTTCTGTCTGTTTTGATATCAGGATGATATTAGCTTCATAAAAATTGCTTGGGAATGTTTGTTTTGCAACACACCCCCCCCCTTTTTTTTTTTTTTTCAAAAAAAGTATAAAGATAACATAAATAATCCATTCTCTCCCAGTGACCCACTATCATTCAAATTTATATAATTATAGGCAGAGTTTTTGTAACTTTGGTTGTACTGGTAATTTTCTCTTCCTAAGAAGTTCTATATAATACGTATTTTTTATTAATTGCTTTATTAATGTACTGTGGTTACAAAATTGTTCATTGTTGGATTTTAGTCATACAATGTACACCATCCTTCACTGTCCCCTTCTTGCCACCGATGTTCCTGTTTTCCCTTCTCCCTTATACCCCATCTGTCGCTAGGGCAGGCAATTTGCTTCTCTCTCTATATCTCTGTCTCTCTCTGTGTGTCTCTGTGTATGTGTCTCTCTCTCTCTGTCTCTCTCTGTGTGTCTCTCTCTCTCTGTCTCTCTCTCTCTTTCTCTCTCTCTCTGTCTCTCTCTCTCTCTTTCTCCCCCAGGCTCTCTCTCATCTCTTTTCTCTCTCTCACCTTCTCTTTGTTTCTTGCCCTCTCCCCTCCCCCTACATCTTTCCCTTTTGACATTGTGGTCTACACTATTGTCAGTAGGGAGTGCCTTGCATGCTACTTTCTCCCCTTTCAGCGTTGAGTTTTCCTCCAAAGCAATCAGTAGCAACTGTCATTGTCCAATAAACCTGTCTTTACTCTAACTGCACTCACCGCTCTTTGTAGCAAGCTTCCTACCTGGGCTGGACCTCCTGACCTCTGTTCTCTGGATATTGTTACCATACTATCTCTTGTTTTTCTTATACCCCACAAGTGAGTGAGTTTATTCTATGTCAGTCCCTTTCCCTCTAGCTAATTTCACTAGCATAATAATCTCCATGTCCATCTATGTATAAGCAAATTTCATGACTTCATTTTTCCTTATGATTGCATAGTATTCTATATACCACAGTTTCATTAGCCACTCATCTGTTGTTAGGCACTTGGTTTTTTTCCAGATTCAGGCTATTATAAATAGTGCTGTTATGAACATGGGAGTTACAGAGGATATTTTTATATTGTGTTTTTGTGTTCCTGGTTTATATCCGTAGTATATTATTACTGGGTCATATGGAAGCTCAATTTCTAGCTTTATGAGGAATGTCCATATTATTTTCCAAAAGGACTAGACCACTCTGCATTCCCACCATAAATGAAAGAGAGTTCTCTTCTCCCACTTTCACTGCAGCACAAGTTGTTATTGTTTTTTTATGCTGTTTGCTATTCTCTATGGTGTGAGATAATATCTCATTGTTGTTCTGATTTGCATCTTTATGATGATTAGTGATATGGACCATTTTTTCATGTGCCTTTTTGCCATCTGTATTTCTTTGAGGACTTGGCTGTTCATTTCTTCTCCCCATTTTTTGATGGGGTTAGATTTGTTATTGCTGTTAATTTCTGTCAGTACCTTGTATATCTTAAATGTGTTAGCCCCTTATCTGATGGTATTCAATGAGTAGTGTCTCCCATTTTGTGGGTGGCCTTTTTACCCTAGTTGTTATTTTCTTTGAATTGCAGAATCTTCTCAGTTTAATGTAGTCCTATTTGTTTATTTCTGCTTACATTTGTTTGGACAGTGGTGTTTCCTCCCTGAAGATGCCTTTAACCTTTCAATGTCATGGAGTGTGAGTGTTTTGCCTATGTTTTCTTTTATATACCTTATGATTTCGTGTCTGACATCAAGATGTTTAACCCATTTTGATTTGACCTTTGGGGATGCTGTTAGATAGAGGTCTGAATTCGCTTTTTTTTTTTTTTGCATCTGTCTGACCAGTTGTCCCAACACCAACTCTCCTTGCTCCATTTTGTGATTTTTTTTGCCCCTTTATCAAAGATTAATTGCTTATATGCCTGGGGGACATTGTCTGAATAATCAAGCCTATTCCATTGATCTGAGGTTTTGTCTTTATTCCAATACTGTGCTGTTCTAATGATTTGCTTTGTAATATAATTTAAAGTTGGGGAAAGTGATGCCTCCCATCTTCTTTATCCTAAGGGCTATTTAGGAACTAAGGGTTTGCTTTTGGGTATTTATTGTTCCAAATAAATTTTAGGAGTATTTGTTCCACTTCTTTGAAGAATGACATGGGTATCCTAAAAGCGATTACACTAAATCTGTACAATGTTTTGGGTAGTATTGTCATTTTAATGAACTTATTTCTAATTCATGAACAGGGGGTGTGTCTCCATTTTCTTGTGTTCTCTTTTATTTCTCGAAGCATTCTTTTGTAATTTTTCTTGGTTGGGTCCTTAATCTCTTTAGTTGACTCCAAGGTATTTGAGTTTCTGTGGCACAATTGTAAATGGGATTGTTTTTATAATATCTATTTCTTCTCTATCATTATTTGTATATAAGGAGGCCATTTTTGTGTGTGTTAATTTTGTAGCCTGCCACTGTATTATACAAACCTATTGTTTCTAGAACCTTTTTGTAGATATACTTAATGGTTTTCTAAGTATAGTATCATGCTATCTGCAAACAGTGAGAGCTTGACTTCTCCCTTTCCTATCTGGATGCCCTTGATATATTTTTCTTGCCTGATTGCTATGACAAGTACTTACAGTACTATGTTAAAGAAGAGTGGCAAGGGGCAGCCTTGTCTTGTACCATATTTTAGACCAGGGGTCCTCAAACTTTTTAAACAGGGGGCCAGTTCACTGTCCCTCAGACCATTGGAGGGTCTGACTATAGTAAAAACAAAACTTACGAACGAACTCTTATGCACACTGCATATATTTTATTTTGCAATGAAGAAACAAAACAGATACAAATACAATATGTGGCCTGCGGGCCATAGTTTGAAGACCACTGTTTTGGAGGAAAGGCTTTTAGTTTGTCTCCATTAAGTATAATATTTGTGATGGGCTTGTGGTAAATGGCCTTGCTTATATTGAGAAAAGTTCCTTCCATTCCCATCTTGTTTAGAGTTTTTATCATGAATGGGTGGTGGACCTTATGAAATGCTTTCTCTGTGGCTACTGATATGATCATATGTTTTTTTATTTTCTCAATGTTGATTGGTCTGTTCGGGTATTCCAGCTCATCCTCGTTTAACCTTCAAAGGTTGTAGGAGTCCAAATATGTATTCATTTCTTCCAGATTCTCTTGTTTTGTGGCATAAAATTTCTCAAAGTAATCTATGATTACCCTTTGAATTTCTGTAGTATCTATAGTGACATCCCTTTTTCATTCTGATTCTGCCTATTAAGTTTCTAGTTTTCCTTCTGTGTCTTGCTAATGGTTTATCCATCTTGTTTATTTTTTTCAAAGAATCAACTCAATTTTTATTGATCTTTTGGATTGGTTTTTGGGTTCCAGTTAATCAATTTTTTCTTTAAGTTTTATTATTTACTTCTGCCTATTTTGGGCTCATTTTATTGCCCTTATTATATTTCTTTTCTTTTTAAGTTAATTTATTTATTTAGGTTTGGGGGTCACACCCAGTAGTGCTCAGGGGTTTGCTTTCAGAAATCTCTTCTGGCAGGCTGAGAGAACCATTTGGGATGCTGGGGAATCGAACCCTGGTCCATCCCAGGTTGGCCGCAACCAAGGCAAACACCCTACCTGCTTTTTCTATTGCTACAACCCTATTGCTCCTTTTTTTTTTTTTTTTTAATATCTTAAACGCTGTGCAATTTAGTTATTTATGTAGGCCTTTTCTTCCTTTCTGATAAATGTGTGCAAAGCCATCAATTTCCCACTTAATACCGCTTTTGCTGTGACCCACAGATTCTGATCATTTGTGTCTTCATTCTCATTTGTTTCCAGGAATCTTTAATTTTGTCTCTGATCTACTACTGGTTGTTCAATAGTGAGCTGACTAATTTCTACTTTTTAGTTATGTCCTCATATCTTCTTGTAATTCACCTTTATTTTCAATGCATCATGAACTGAGAAGAAAGCAGGAAAAATTTCTATGTTCTTGATTTTATGGAGGTCTGTTTTATGGCCTAGCAGAGTGATGGCTAACCTTTTTGAGCTCGAGTGCCCAAACTGCCGCACAAAACCAAAGAATTTCCTCAAAAGTGCCAACACATCAATTAAACCTTAATAACAAGATTTTAGTGTCTAAAAAAAACTATGTGGCACGCACCACATATCGTAATTGTGGACCTTCCCGCGTGCCAGCTGCAAGGCCTTCACATGCCACCACTGGCACACATGCCTTAGGTTCACCGTTGCGGGCCTAGCATATGGTCTATCTTGAATAATGTTCCTGTGCATTGAAGAAGAATGTGTATTCAGTTGTTTTTTTGGAATGAAGAATATATATATATGTATATATATATATATACACACATATATACAACTATATATATATATATACTATATATCAGGGGTCTCAAACTCAATTTGCCTGGGGGCCGCAGGAGGCAAAGTCAGGGTGATCCTTGAGTGTAAAGTCAGTAGTAAGCCTTGAACATTGGGGGGTGTGACCCAAACAACTAAAACAAAACAAAACAAAAAAAGATTCCTCTAGGGTAGGGCCACAAAATGTTGTATGGAGGGCCGCAAACGGCCCGCAGGCTGTGAGTTTGAGACCCCTGCTATATATACTTATATACAATATGTGTGTATATATACATGTATATATATGTGTGTGTGTGTGTGTGTATATATATATATATATATATATATATATATATATATATACTTAGCCTCTCTCTTCTATTCCTTTCTTCAGAGCCAGTATATCTTTGTTTAATTTTAGCTGGTTGACCTATCCAGGGTGATAAGGCAGTGTTGAAGTTTCCCACTGTTAGTGAGTTGCTACTGATGTCTTCACGTTTTTCAGCAGTTTTAAGTATTTTGCTGGGTCATCATTAGGTACATATATATTTAAAGGGGTGATTTCTTCCTGGTATACACATCTCTTGATTAGTAAACAAAAATGCCCCATTCTGTCTTTTGTAATCTTTTTAAGCCTAAAGTCTGTGTTGTCTGATATTAATATGGCCACTCCAGCCTTTTTTTTTTTTTTAGGGAGTTATTTGCTTGAATAATTGTTCTCCAACCTTTGACTTTGAGTCTTTGCTCTGACTATTCAGTTGTGTTTCTTGCAGGCAGCAACATGTTGGGTTCAAGTTCTGATTCATTTTGCTACTCTATGTCGCTTAACTAGTGCATTTAGTCCATTGATATTGAGAGAGATGATTGCCATAAATGTCATCTTTTTGTAGGAGTTTGTTGGATCTACTTTGCCTTAAAGTAGACCCTTCAGTTCTAAAGTTTCTGAGCTGTTATGTATCCCTGCAGCTGTGTATTCTTTCTTTAAGCCTGAATGTAAATCTGGCTGGGTGAAGCATCCTTGATGAGGCATTCATTTCATTGAATTTTGTCACTATGTCCTGTAACTGTCTTCAGGTCTTAAGGGTAGGGTAAGGGACCAATCCAAAAGATGTTTCAATCTGATAAGTGATAAACACAAACAAAGAAGAATTTTCCTGAATAGAATGAAGACCAGTTATTCCAACACTTCAGAACAATAAAATAAATTTTAAAGAATGTCCATTTATAAATGAGTTATATATTTTGACTAAAACCCAAGGAATAGGACAAGAAAAAATGGCAAATTTCATTTCACCAGTCACAGATTAATTTATAGAAAAACATATTTGGCACTTTGGTTTTAAATAACAAAGTCTATTTAATTTTAAATTTAAAGTGATAGCACTATACAGTCACTACTAATACCACTTTTTGATTTGGTTGGGGGATGGCCTAGCTGTGCTGAGGCCTTACTGCTGGCTTTGTGCTCAGTGATCATTCCTGGTGGTGCTCATTACCATATGTAGTGCTGGGGATCATATATGGGTCAGTCACATGCAGGGCAGGCAGCTTGCTATCTCTCTTCTATCTCTCTAGTATCTGTCTAGCCCCATAATGGAAACAATGTAGAGTTGTCAAATATGCTTCCAACATGGAAGCATGTTTTTCTTTATAAAAGGCTGCTACCATGCAGCTTTATATTCTTGGTTTGGGTGATATCATGAATAGTCTACTTAACAAGTCTACCTAAAAGTCTTTATAAATTATGTATTTTATTTTATTTTATTAGTTTTTGGGCCACACCCAGCAATGTTCAGGGGTTATTCCTGGCTCTGTTCTCAAGAATTACTTCTGACAGTGTTTAGAGAACCAAACCCAGCTTAATCACTTGCAAGGCTAGCATGCTACCTCCTACAAACTATACTATCTTCTTCAGCCCCAGATTTTGGATTTTGATCTGTTCATTTCCCCTATTACTTCATATTAATATTCTTTATTACTACATACTTAATTTAAATATTTTCTATCCTTTGTATTATTCACACTTTATGTACATTTATTTATTTTTGGTACTTTTGTTTGTTTTTGGTCCATACCCAGCAATGCTCAGGAGTTACTCTGCTCTCAGAAGTAGGAGTTCTCAGGAGTTAGCTCTGCACTCCGAAATAACTTCTGGCAATCTTTAGGACCAGATGGGACCATATGGGATGCTGGGGAGTGAACCCAGGTCAGCCTCGTGCAAGGCAAATGCCCTATCTGTTGTAGGGTTATTACTCCAGCCCCTCTTTGGTATTTTTTTTTTTTTTTGAGCCACACATCCAGTGGTGCTCTGATGTTCACTGCCCCATGTCTGGTGAACTTGTGTGATGCTGGAGATTGAAGCCAGGGCCTCCAGCTTGCAAAATGTTTGCTTCAGTTCTTTTTTATTTTCCTGAACCATAAATATTCTTAAAATTCCCAGCATTGCAGGGGTGGAGCCATAGTATATCAAGTACCGTGCTTACCTTGCATGTTTGATTTTGAGTACCCTAGGTGGTGCCTTGAGCACAGCAGGATGTGGTCCTAAAACAAAAACAGAGTAACCCCCTTACCCCAAATTCCCCACTTTTCCTATTTTTATACCTACATTAGAGTAATAAAAATAGTCTTGTCCTATTTTCAGTTCCCTCCCTCCCTCCCTCCCTCCCTCCCTCCCTCCCTCCCTCCCTCCCTCCCTCCCTCCCTCCCTCCCTCCCTTCCTTCCTTCCTTCCTTCCTTCCTTCCTTCCTTCCTTCCTTCCTTCCTTCCTTCCTTCCTTCCTTCCTTCTCTCTCCCCTCCTTCCTTCCCTTCCTTCCTTTTATTTCCTCCCTTCCTCCTTTTCCTCCCTCCCTTCATCATCCTTCCCTCCCTCCCTCCCTCCTTTCCTCTCTCCCTCCCTCCCTCCTTCCCTTCCTCCCTCCCTCCCTTCTTCCTTCTCTCCCTCCACTTTCCAAATCCAGTGTATTAGTTCCATATCATTTTTATCTTATTGAGTATAGCTCTAGCATCAGGATCACTTTGTGCACGTTAGGCATTCACATATTAAATAGCATATAAACATCATTTAAAATATTTTAATTTTATATTATTAGTTTTTTATGGTGATTTACAGTACTGTTCATGTTTTAGGAATGCAAAGTTATTTCACCACACCCATCAGAGTATCAGAATCCCAACAGTATTGTCTCTAGGTCCCTCTATCTTGCCCTGACCCTCACCCCTGCTTAGCAAACTCAGTTCTACAGGCAGACTTATCATTGGCCATTGTTTATTGCCTACTGCATTTATTTTTACTTCATATATGAGATTATTTGGTATTTGTTCCTCTACTTTTGATTTACTTTGCTCAGCATGGTACCCTCCAGTTTCACCCGAGTTGTACTGAACTGCAGGATTTAATCTTAAAAGTAAGAAGTATTCATTGTGTATATATATGTGTATATACATACATACATACATACATACATACATACATACATACATACATACATATCACAGCTTCTTTATCCACTTATCTGTTCTTGGGCACTTGGGTTCTTTTCCAGAACTTGGCTATGATTTTTTTTCTTCAAAAAAAAAAAAAAGCTGCAATGAATATCATACAAATATTCTTAGTACAAATATTCTTTCTCAATTTAACATTTCTGTGCACTTGAGGTAGATGCCAAGAAGTGGGATTGCTGGATCATATGGAAGTTCTATTCTTTTTTTTTTGTTTGTTTTGTTTTTTTTTTGGGGGGCCACACCCATTTGACGCTCAGGGGTTACTCTTGTCTATGCGCTCAGAAATCGCCCCTGACCATATGGGATGCCGGAGGATCAAACCACTGTCCGTCCTATGCTAGCGCTTGCAAGGCAGATAGATACCTTACCTCTAGCGCCACCTTCCCGGCCCCGGAAGTTCTATTCTTAATTTTTTGAGGTGTTGTACTGTTTTCTACTGATAGTGTTGAACCAGCTAGCATTTCCACTGATAATGAATGAGGGTTTCTTTTACCCACATTTCTTACCCAGTATACATTTCTATTTTTATTTTTGTTAAAATGTCTTTAATTAATTAAGTGGAATTAAGAGCCAGAGTGATAGTACAGCAAGTAAGGCACTTACCTTGCACTTGGCCGACCCTAGTTCAATTTCTGGCATCCATTGTGGTTCCCTGAGCCTGCCGTGAGTGATTACTGAGTACAGAGCCTGGAGTAATCCCTAAACATCACCAGATATGGCTCAAAAATCAAAAGGACAAAAATTAATTATCTTTTATTTGTTTTGTTTGGGGGCTATACCCAGCAGTGCTCAGGACTTACTCTTGGCCCTGAGATCAGGATCATTCCTGGTGGGGTCATCTGTGATGCTGTGGATCCAATTTGGGGCATTTGAGTATAAGGCAGGCATTCTATCCAGTGTTTTATATCTCTCCATGCTCAAAATTAATAATCTTTTAAAGAAATTTTGTATGTCTCACTGTATTTTTTAATAATAGTTAATGTATTTAACATACCTGGATGTGATGGGTTTGGGAAGCACAGACATTAGAATTACCTGGCTTGCACTGATGCGTGTGACAACACCAAGGATTTGAGTTGGTAATTATATACTCACAAGGTTGGCATTCCAAGCTTCTGACATTCCTCTTGGATCTCCAGATTAATAGTATTCAATGTTCCTATCTTATATAAAACAAAAGAATGTAAAATTTTAAATAGTAATCTATAAAGAGGTTATGATGTCTGTAAAATTCTTGTTTTAATTTGTTTGAGTCATTTCCTTTTGATTTCATATTTTCCACATTAGGAGACATTTGAATCTCATGAGGAGGAAGATGGAAGGCATTGGTGGTGGAAACATTGCACTAGTGAAGGGGCAGTGTTTTCTTTTTTCTTTCTTTATATATATAGTAATATATGTATTACTTGTAATCATTATGCTTAAATAAAGATATTTATAAGACTCAGAGCCAAAGAAATAGCATGGAGGTAGGGCATTTGCCTTGCATGCAAAAGGACAGTGGTTCGAATCCCGGCATCCCATATGGTCCACCGAGCCTGCCAGGAGCGATTTCTGAACGTAGAGCCAGGAGGAACCCCTGAGTGCTGCTGGGTGTAACCCCCCCCCAAAAAAAAAACAAAAACAAAAACAAAACAAAACAAAGATATTTATAAGACTAAAATAAAATAATTAATTTTATGAGGAATTAAAATAGGTGTCTTACCTGAAAATCTTAGCTTTTTCTTTTTTTCAATCATAAACTCATATGTTGTATTAGAACTTTGAAGTTCTGCATAATAGAGCTTAGAGTTTGTATCTCAACCTGACCTTGCTGGAAAAATTGAATGTTTCCTTTAGTATTCTTTTTTGTGAAAAACTAAAAGCCAGTACTAGGATGATAATTGAAACCTTGAGCAATTTTCTACTTTTATTTTACTTGGGTGAAATCCCACCTTTCTCAGAAATGGTAAGAATGCAGTATAAAGTAATTTGTCTACTACTTAAGACATAAAGCGGTTTGGTAAATATTTGCTTTCTCACTCCATTCTGTCTAAAAATGTTTGGTGAGGAATAGCTAAATATATTCATTTCACATAAATGTAAAAATAGAGAATTTTCCCAAAGATAAGCTGTATAAGGGCACAGTTTCTTTTATATTTTGATAGAAAATATCTGATATTTATATTTTTTAAAATAAAAGTTATTTTTTTCTTCAGTGGCTTGTTATGTTTTATAATTTGATTAGAATTATTTGTTTTCTTGTTTGTGGCTCCAGCAAGTATCAAACCCAGGGTCTGAAACACTGAAGACTGCTCTGTCACAGAACCTCATCCTTGTTGTCATTTTATTTTTTTTCTATTTGAAATTTTAGTCAAACACTGGATTTACAGAGCTGTTAATAATACAGTCATTTCAGGTATTCACCAACACCAGTCCCACCACCAGTTTCCCAAGTTACCCACCTATTCCTCCAGCTTGTCCCCTTAGCAGGTACAAAATAATTTTCTTTATATTACTTGTTGCAACATATCTCATGGTGTTGCTGAAGTTGTTGTCTGAGGATTTGCTGACCTGTTAGGTACTAGTTAAGCTATTGTTTGAGCTATTCTGTGCTATTATTTTTGTTAAATGGACTTCCACAAAACTTCCAGTCTAATTTTCTGGGTTCCTATTGAGCTGTCATTACTGTGAAGTTGGAAGATGCTGAGCAGTCTCAAGTTCACACAAAGTATCACTGGAATGATTAAGCACCATGGTGTCTCTGTTAGTCTTGACAGTTTTTCTCTGAAATTGCTCATGGGCCAGGTCTTTTAGATGTGAGGTCTGTATATTTTTCAAAGTAATAATATATTAAAATTGCAGTTAACTTCAGATATTAATATCTTTATTATAAACTACTGATTTCAGTTGCATATTTGAAATGCCTTCAAATCTATAAACTCATAGATAATATTAAACAAAATTGGTTGTATTAAAATATCTTTATTTGGGGCTGGAGCAGTGGCACAGGGCATAAGGCGTCTACCTTGTACATGCTAGCCTAGGACAGACCGTGGTTTGTTTCACCCTGCGTCCCATATGGTTCCCCAAGCCAGGAGTGATTTCTGAGAGCATAACCAGGAGTAACCCCTGGTCATCACTGGGTGTGGCCCCAAAACCAATTGGTTTGATATATATTATTTGCACAGTTTGACTGTAGTTCTTCAAAAGAGAATTCCTAAGAGTAAGGTGGTTTAAAGTAACAATGTAATTAAAATCCAGAATTACAAGTCATTAATTTATGGTCAATAAAATTTTTGTCTTTCAGACTGTAAATGGCTATATCTTGTTTTTTCACATTATATCTGCAAGAGGGGACAAGTACCTTTATGAACCAGTATATCCCAAGTAAGTTTCTTGTCTTATTATTTTAAGATTTAGTTTGTGTGTTTTATATTCACAGTGCATTACAGTTTTGGATTGTTTGACATGATTAATAAGAAAACCAATTAAGCAGGGCCGGAGAGATGGCATGGAGGTAATGCGTTTGCCTTGCATGCAGAAGGTCGGTGGTTCGAATTCTGGCATCCCATATGGTCCCCTGGGCCTGCCAGGAGTGATTTCTGAGCATAGAGCCAGGAGTAACCCCTGAGCATTGCCGAGTGTGACCCAAAAACTAAAAAAAAAAAAAAGAAAAGAAAAGAAAACCAATTAAGCATTTTCAAAATTATTTTCAGAAATTACTAGGTCTTTGAACTGAACACTTTTTAATTTTTGATCTTTGAACTACTTAAAGAATTTTGTAGTTGGGGCCGGAGAGATAGCATGGAGGTAAGGCGTTTGCCTTTCATGCAGGAGATCATCGGTTCGAATCCCAGTGTCCCATATGGTCCCCCGTGCCTGCCAGAACAATTTCTGAGCCTGGAGCCAGGAATAATCCCTGAACACTGCCGGGTGTGACCCAAAAAAGACCACAAAAAAAAAAAAAAGAATTTTGTAGTTAAGACTTGGGCCGTTAGATTTTCTATTAATATATTTTCTTCCCCTGCTTTTTGGTCCACATCCGGTGATGCTCAGTGGTTACTGCTGGCTATGTGCTCAGAAATCACTCTCACTCCTGGGTCGTCGGGGGATCAAATTGTGGTCTGTTCTGGTTAGCATATGCAAGGCAAATGCCCTACCACTTGTGCCACTGCTCCAGCCCTCTATCAATATATTCTAGATGTATTACTCTCTAATCCTTACTGGGGAAGAAGAGAAGAGGTAAGCTGTCATTTAAGCTGCAGTCACTTTTACTGAATATTTTGAATATGCCTTGAAATATACATATATATATACACCAGAGCCAGGATGATAGTATGGTGAGTGGATAGGGCACTTGCATTGAACATGACTGATCCAGATTTGATCCCTGGTACCCTATATGGTTCCCTGTGCCCCATTAGGAGTGATTCCTGAGTTCAGAACCAGGAGTAAGCACTGAGCACTGCCCAGTGTGGCCCAAACAAAGGAATATATATACGTCAAGTAGTGATTACCTATAGAATTTGAGATAATACGGAATTTTGACATGTAAGTGATGTTGTTTTATTTTTTTCAATTTTTTGTTTTTGTTTTCTTTGTTTTTTGCCTTTTAAAATATAAGTTTTTTGGAGGCTGCAGCAATAGCATAATGGTAGGGCATTTGCCTTGCATATGACCAACCCCGAATAGACCTTGTATCCATTCTTGGCATCCGATTTGATCCTCTGAGCCTGCCAGGAGCAATTTCTGAGTGCAGAGCCAGGAAGAACCCCTGAGCACCAATGGGTGTGACCCAAAAACCATTATATATAAGTTCTTTGAAAGATCTTCTGGTGGAGCTTGTGGTATTAAAACTTTTATTTATGAAACCATATCAAGAACAGTTTTGTAAACCACATTGCTTAAAATGAAATATAAATAGGCCAATACAATAGCACAGTGGTAGGGAGTTTGCCTTGCACGTGGATGATCTGGGACAACTCTGTTCGATTCCCAGTATCCCATATGGTCCCCCAAGCCTGCCAGGAGGGATTTCTGGAATTTTTTTTTTTTTTTGGCCACACCTGGTGGTACTCAGGGGTGTTACTCCTGGCTATCTGCTCAGAAATAGCTCCTGGCAGACATGGGGGACCATATGGGACACCGGGATTCGAACCTACCACCGTAGGTCCTGAATCGGCTGCTTGCAAGGCAAACACCGCTGTGCTATCTCTTCGGCTCCGCAGGAGCGATTTCTGAGCACAGAGCCAGTAATAACCCCTAAGCACTGCTGGGTATGACCTTCCCCCCAAAAAAAATGTAAACAAATTTTTTAAATTTGTTTTTTTTGTTTTTGTTTTTGTTTTTGTTTTTTATATATATAATTTTTATTTTGACTATTGGCTTACATATCTTTCACAGTAGTATTTTAGGTACATATTAACATTGAATCAGGGGAATTCCCATCACCAAATTTGTCCTTTTATATATATATATCTATATATATATATAGATATATATATATATAAAATAAAATTTGTTTTTTATTAAAAGAATTTTTGAAATGAAAATACACTTATATGGGGCTGGAGAGATAGCTGGGGTAAGGCGTTTGCCTTGCATGCAGAAGGACAGTGGTTTGAATCCCAGCATATGGTTCCCCGAGCCTGCCAGGAGCGATTTCTGATTGTAAAGCCAGGAGTAACCCTTGAGTGCTGCCAGGTATGACCCAAAAACAAAAAAAGAAAATACACTTATGTGATCAAGGAGATAATAAGAAGTTAAGATGTTTTTGCTTTACATAACAGCTGTTTCTGATTCATTCCTTAGTCTTCTGAGTACTGCTTGAGCAGAGATCTAGGTTTAAGCCCTGAGCCACTGCCAACTGTGGATCAAAAAAACAAAAACAAAAAAATATAAACCACCTAACTTTTAAACATGAGTTAAAAAAAGAAAAAGCCTTGGGGTCGGAGAGTTAGCATGGAGGTAAGGCATTTACCTTGCATGCAGAAGGGCAGTGGTTTGACCATATGGTCCCCCGAGCCTGCCAGGAGCGATTTCTGAGCATAGAGCCAGGAATAACCCCTGAGTGCTGCCGGTGTGACCCAAAAAACAAACAAACAAAAAAAGCCTTAATCTATTATGTCAGAGCAGTGGCAGATGTTGATAGGCATTGGAGTAAGACCTTAGGTTCCAGTCCTGGAACTCAGGCAGGGTAAAAGCTGTTTAAACTAGATGGTAATGTAAGTGTTACAGCGAGGCTGGAATGATGGTACAGGGGTAAAACAGTTTTATATGAACAACTCTTAATTCTATTCACTGCTCTGTATATGGTTATCTGAACATTGCCGGGAGTGAGCCCAGATCAGATTCAGGAATAACCAATCTCTAAACACTGCTGATATGCCCAGCCTCCCCCTCATAAGGCAAATGTAAATGAGGTTTATCACATTTCAAGATGGTGGAAGACAATATTTATTAAGTATAGACGAAATTTAACAACTAAATTTTGTTATATAAAATGTTTAAATTACAAAAAATTGGTAAAAAAAAAAAAAAGAAAGACCAACCTTAGATGCGTAAGTAAAAATTGGGGGAAAATGTAGTAAATCAAGGTTTATTTTTATATAAAAAGTATAAAAAAACTTTATAAATAAAGTATAAAAGTTATACTATGTATATGAAGGTATTATGCATTGCAAGAACACAAAAATTTCAAAGTCAAAAGTAATTACTCTTTCAAGGAAACACTAGTTAACCAACGCAAGGAAAGTTTGTGTTAACTAGTAAACAAAATTAACTTTAAATGATGCAAAATAGTTTAGATCTATACATATAATATCTGAAGACTTTATTTTAATTCTTAGTGTTTAGACGAAGTCTGAAATGTGTTCTTTCAGACACTCTAAAAGTAGATAAATGCAAAGTGATATGAGAGTATTGGTTTGCAATAAACTGTGGTTAAACATTCTTTATTTTAAAAAATGAAGTCATTGAATATAATTTCTCAAATAATTAATTATTAGGTATTTTACAAAACTTGAGAATTTGGTTATTTTAGTAAAAGCCAAATTAAGAAACAAGTCACAAAAATCATTTATATATCTGTTCATTTTGTGAAAAGGATAGCTAAAACAATATGTAATTTGTAATAATTTCCCTCAGATTGATAGTATTACCATAATTTTTCATCTTTATAATCTCGAATTTTTCTGTAACTTTATGTCATATGCCTTTTATTTAGGGTCATTACTTTGATTAGATTTTGGCTTCATTTGTTTTGCTTTTAAGTCTTTCTAGTGTATTTAGCTCCTTTTTTTTTTTCTGTTTGAGTGTGTGTTATGTTCAATATGGCTAGAAGTATATTTGAAAAATCTTAAAAGGAGCTCATGGTTTTGAAAAATAGGATTATGCTCAAGTGCTTTGGTGATATTCAAAAAGGACAGAACTAAATATTCAAGCAATGGAATTCAAGCAATGGAAAAGGCAACAGCAATGGAATCAAGAGACCCAAACTTTAGCAATATAAACTTAAAATGGGCTTGTTATATTGGTAGGCAGGGAGATGTGATTGGGGTGAGGTAGAGTGGGGTGGTATGGGATGTGCTCAGGGAACATTGATGGAGGGAAGTCGACATTGGTGTTGAGATTGGCCCTGATTCATTGTATGTCTGGAACCCAACTATGAAGAACTTTGTAAATCACAATGATTTTAATAAAATAAAATAAAAAAGAAAAGTAGAATTATGAAAATTGTTTAAAAATGTGTTAATATTCTTAAGACCACATTGTGGGAAAGGGTTTTGGAGGCTATATAAAACATACATCATATTTTTTAATCATAGATTTTTAGTAACTAGGTTTCTTCCCCTTTTCTGTCTTCCCTCTTTATTTGGTCATCTTAGTAACCCTGTGTGGGCCTACAGTTCTCATACTTGCTAGATATAGCTAAGAAAGGCACATCCAGCCTTGCAGTGCTGACCTTGCTGTTTGCCCTAGAACTTGGATTCTGACCATAGGTGACATCTAATCCCATGTCTATATTTAGTATTTCACATATCACCCGGTAACAGTAGCATTACAGCAATAGTTTTATTGGATCATTCCCACTCACCTCCCCGAATACATTTGCAACATATTACAGTAATAGTGATTAGATTTTCTGTAACAAATTGTTTTCAAAATATGTAAGGTACAAATTCTTTTGATTGTTGAAATTATTTTGGTTATTTTAATTAAAATAATAAATGTAAAAATATTGCTTGATATTTATTGTACTTTATAAAATTATTTATTTGGAATTTTCAAATTGAGGTTTTTGTTTATTGGGGCTACACCTGGCAGTGCTCAGAGTTTTTTCCTAGCTCTGCACTCAGGAATCACTCCTGGTGGGCTCAGGAGACCATATGGGATGCCAGCAATTGGTCCTTACTCACTGTGCTATTTCTCTAGCTCCTAAAACTCATTTTTGTGGGTAATATGAAGTTTTTTTTTTTTTTTTAATGATAAATTTGTGAACCCTTTTGAAAAACTGTTGTGATTGGTGTCTATGTATTTTGCTTTTTTTACTTTTTTTTGGTTTTTGGGTCACACTGGTAGTGCTCAGAGGTTATTCCTGGCTCTACACTCAGAAATTGCTCCTGGTAGGTTCGGGGGACCATATGGGATGTCGGGATTCGAACCACTGTCCTTCAGCAAACAAGGCAAACGCCTTACCTCTATGCTATCTCTTCGGCCCCTCACGTTATTTGAACTACTGTAGCTAAACTCATTTGTATTGTATGATTTAGATATGCTATAAATAAAATACTTCAGAATCACCTGAACTTTATTTTATACTACTGTGATTATCTGGGTAAGAAAATAACATCTCTTAGGGCTGGAGCAAGTGGTAAGGCATCTGCCTTACCTGAGCTAGTCTAGGATGGACCTTGGTTCAATCCCTGGCGTCCCATATGGTTGCCCAAGCCTGGAGCAATTTCTGAGCATATAGCCAGGAATAACCCCTGAGCATCACTGGGTGTGCCCCCCACCCCATAAAAAAGAAAAGAACATTTCTTGAAATAGTGAAAAATGGTATTTTTTTTACTTACTAACATAGATTTAAATATGTTTATAGTATTTTCTTAGAGTATTTGAGACTCACTTTTGTGTTCCAGATAAAAGCAGCTGGAAACATAGCTCAACGGGCTGAGCACATACCAAAGTTTGTCATCAGCACTTCATGGTTCCCCGAGCAACTTTGAGCCAGGAGTTGTACTTGTGCACTGCTCGGTGTGGCCCTCAAATTAAAATAAAATGAAATAAAGCATCTTCCTGCCTTCTATAACCCCACCCCCCGGAGATTCCACTTAAGTTAAATAAATCTGACAGTACATCTACTTTGCTATTTGCATATGTTAGACTGGATACTAGCTTCCTAGATTATGTTGTGACCCCTTGAGGGTGGCATTACTGTAGTGTAGGAGTTGCAAATGGTTGTTTTAAAATAAAGTACACAAGTATCTGGCTTGTGTATTTATATTCTCAGAGTTGCATTAAAATTTAATGTTTGATTTCTATACTTATTTTTATATTCATTGTATATACATTTTCAAGCATAAGGAGGTCATGAATAGGAAAATTTAAGAAGCTCTAGAGAATTAAATATAGTATTGATTTTTTTAATATAGGTATTCTATCATTTTGGATAAGTGGTCTCAATAAAGTGTATATTGCTTTACACATTTATACACACTAAAGCAGGGGTCCTCAAACTTTAAAACGGGGCCAGTTCACTGTCCTTCAGACTGTTGGAGGGCCAGATTATAGTAAAAACAAAAATTATGAACAAATTTCTATGCACACTGCATATATCTTATTTAGAAGTGAAGAAACAAAATGGGAATAAATACAATATGTGGCCCTCGGGCCGTAGTTTGAAGACCCCTGCGACTAAAGGCTTAAATCCTAGTACCTAAATTGAATGTATATTATGGAGTTTTTCAACCATCTGATTTCTCTTGCTTTCTCTCTCTTTCTCCCTTTTTTCCTTTGAGTCACTGAACTACACTACTTTTGTAATTGGCCTAATTTGTCTAGTCTTTTTTTTTTAGTTTTTAGTGGATCCTATTTGAAAAATGAGATTTAAAATAGTTTCTTCAAGTGTTTGGAGGATTATGAATTCAAGTTTTTAAAACTTGGAAAATGGTGATTCATATAAAAGTTTGAATAGTTTTTAAAATGTTCTCTGTATAATCATGCTCAACTGTTATCATTGTAAACAGTTATGCAGTTCAAAAACGGAGTTCTAATCACTGACTCAGAATACTTAAATTTAACCCTCTTAAATTGTTGCAATTATTATACAAACTATAGCACTGAGAGAGGCTGACTACGCACATGTAGTAAGACTGATAAATGACACAACATGGTCTCACACATAAATGTTATAGTTTCAATATCTGTGATTTTAACTATCATTATAAGAAACTGTCATTAGAGAATCACTCCAGATAATCTTTTTTTTAAAAAAAAAAAAAAAAAGATTCCAATTGCCTCACTTTTTTTTTTTTTTTTTTTACTTTACCAACCTCACATTTTTTAAGACAGACTACTTTGGGATTTATTTGAGGCATAGAGAATATAAAGAAGGGAAGATTATCTGAAGTGGTTTATAATAGTAGTACAGAAGTATAGAAGCAACATAATTGAGGTCAGTAGTTAGTCTCTTCTCAATTTCAAACACTGTTGTCTCTTATTTCTCTTCTCTAAGTCTTGTAAATTCATCACAAGTTTTCTAGAATATCTGACCTTGCCTGTATTGTGTGACAGCATATTAGCATCAGAGGTCATATCGTTTTCCAGCTTGTTCCATCACAGAACATTTCACCTGAGATGCATGCCCCCATTACCTTTTGTAGTTCTTCTAAACTGATGTTACCAGCATCCTTCCTATTGAGGTTGGGAGTCAGCCTTCAATTATAGTTTCATTAAATGATATATTCCTATATACTAGTTGCACAGATCAGTATGTAGTTGGACTAATGAAGGTCATCTTGCCTTTTGTCTCAATGTCTTGGAGTTTGTACAATTATTGAAGAAAACTTTGCCAGGGATAAAGAAAATAATTATGTTTTGCTTTAGGAGGTACTGATGATTAAGTGTGAGTTTAGTTGTCCTTGGAATTGAAAATTACATTCAACTTAAGAATTTCAACAAATATCATTATAACATGTACTTTATTGAGAGAGGTTTTACCCCATTATGCTATTTTTGTTATATCTTTGTTATTGTTTTTGTGGTGTGTGTGTGTGTGTGTGTGAGAGAGAGAGAGAGCAGACTTATTGAGAACAAAATTCTAAAAAAATACCTCTTAAGTCATGTATTTAATTAAATTCTATTCTTTCAGTTATCATATTATTGAAGATACTGATATTACTCCTGAAAAAAAAAGTCAAACAAACAACTATCAAAGTTTTGATATGTCTCAATTTGTATGTGTAAGATCCAGTATTGTCCCATTACCCACTTATATGCAACATCATGAAACACAGGGGTAAACCCAATATTTCTCTATCAGATGTCTTATTTGCTGAATGTTAATGACTTAATGCTAAATGAGAAGGAAGAAGAAAACAATTGAGGCAATCAATTTTTAACTGTAACCTGAATTTGTTAGTGATATGAAAATTTCCCTCATTTTTATTTTTATTGTTCTTTTGTTAATAAGTTTTGAGTATTAATCCTCTTATGAATGCATATTTTACTTGTTCTTTTTTTTTTTTTTTTTTTTTTTTTTTTTGGTTTTTGGTTTTTGGGTCACACCAGGCAGTGCTCAGGGGTTATTCCTGGCTCCAGGCTCAGAAATCGCTCCTGGCAGGCACGGGGGACCATATGGGACGCCGGGATTCGAACCGATGACCTCCTGCATGAAAGGCAAACGCCTTACCTCCATGCTATCTCTCCGGCCCTACTTGTTCTTTTTTTAAAGTTCTATATTTTATTTATTTAAGCTGATTTATCCTAAAGTCAGTTGATGAATTTGACAAAGCATTTTAGTTTATCCAGATTTTGTCATCTTTAGTTTTTTCAAAACCTCTTATGTCGCATACATATATTTTGTAATGACTTCTATAATTTTTAGTTATTAAACTAAATATACTTTATATATTCATTAGCTTATAATTACTTATGTACTGACTGCTTAGATAATGTTATATAAATTATTAGTGAAATTCTGTTTATCGATATTGTGGAGTTTTTAGTGTTTAATTTTATACCTGTTATATATGTTTGTATATGACACCCATTTATATTCCCCTCTGTTGACTTCCTTTCCACTGTTGATGAGCATAGTTTTCACCAAGTCAAGGATTTATTTTTGTTTCTTTTTCCAATTTATTTGCTTTAGTTGTCCATGTTCTACAAAAAAAAATTCAGTTATTACCTTTCATGTTCATTCCTTTTTTTGAGGGTTTTTAGAGGGACAACCTGGCCATGATTGGAAATTATTCATGGCTCTATACTGAAGAATTACTCCTGAGGGTTTTCAGGAACTATATGGGATACCAGGGACCGAACCATAGTAGACCACGTGCAAGGCAAGCACCCAACCTTCTGTATTGTAGCTACAAACTCTCACTTTTTTCACTTGCCATAATCAATGCCTATCTTTTTTTCCCAAGATAATAATTTCATCTTAATAGAGTGGTGTTCCATTGATTGTATATATACTACACCCACCCACCCCCCCCCCCCACACACACACACACACACACCACACACACACACACCACACACACACACACACACACTGCACTTCTTGCAGTGCTTGAGAAGTCATACCATAATGCCAGGGATTGAGCCAGGATTGAGCCACACCCACACACACACACACACACACACACACACCACACACATACACACACACCCACACACACACACACACACTGCACTTCTTGCAGTGCTTGAGAAGTCATACCATAATGCCAGCGATTGAGCCAGGGTTGGTTACATGCAAGCCAAGTGCCTTAACCTTTCTTAATACATAAGCCTATATATAAATATAAAAGATCCAGAAGAGAATGAAACAGTGATTAGGATGATGATAAAGGAATATAAGGATGATAAGAGGTACACAAGTCTCAAGAAATAGGGTTCTGGGAATCAGGGATACCTCTAGGAAAAAAATCAAAACAATATATTATGAAACAGGTTCAACCACGAAGATTATATTGAGTATTGTTTTTCTCGTGATTATTAAGGAATATGAAAAAAACATAGTTAAATGTTAAAAAATCAAAGTAAAAGTAAGGCTAACATCAGGAAAGTTGACAAATGATGCAAGGAATGAAATGTAATTGCCAAATACAGCTTGATCTAGAGACAAATATTTCTATAATCTTCAGGATGAAAACATTTTGCTATAATTATTTTGGGAGGATGGGAGAGGAAGGAAAGTTAATAGAGAATATCTTATACATGAACTTACTAAAGCACTGAACAACTACTAAAACATTGTATTTATGTATTTTTTTTTTTATAGTTTTGGGCCACACCCAGCAGACGGAGCTCAGGGTTACTCCTGGCTCTGCACTCAGAAATCGTTCCTGCCAGGCTCATAGGACCGTATGGGATGCTGGAAACCCAACCTGGGTCTATCCTAGGTCAGCCGCATACAAGGCAAATGCCCTACTGCTGTGCTATTGCTCCAGCCCCATTGTTTTTAAATGGGCAGAAATATATATATGACCATCTCATATGGTCCCCCAAGCCTGCCAGGATCAATTTCTGATCACAGAGCTAGGATTAACCCCTAGGTACTGCCAGAAGTGGCCCAAAACCAAACAACCCCCCCAAAAAAGTATTTTTTTTAAGGTAACATATATAACTTTCTCTGCTGAAAGGATTGAAGCTGGTTGCTTCTTCACTTAAAGATTACTTCTGGGGCTGTAGGGTTGGTACACTGGATAGGACTTTTGCCTTTCATCCAGCCGACTTAGGTTTCATCCTCAGCACTCTATGGTTCCCGAGCTTGTCAGGAGTGATCCCTGACTTTTAGCACAATTTTTCTTAAAAAGAATAATACTCTTGGGGCTGGAGCAGTGGCACAAGTGAGTGGTAGGGTGTTTGCCTTGCATGTGCTAACCTAGGACGGTCCGCGGTTCGATACCCTGGCATTCCATATAGCAGGGGTCTCAAACTCAATTTACATGGGGGCTGCAGGAGGCAAAGTTGGGGTGATCCTTGAGTGCAAAGTCAGTAGTAAGCATTGAACATTGGGGGGTGTGACTCAAACAACTAAAACAAAACAAAACAAAAAAAGGTTCCTCTAGGGCAGGGCCACAAAATGTACGGAGGGCCGCGAGTTTGAGACCCCTGCCATATAGTGTCCTCTGAGCCAGGAGTGATTTCTGAGTGCATGGCAAGGAGTAACACCTGAGTGTCACCGGGTGTGGCCCAAAACCTAAAAACAAACAAACAAAAGAAACAAAGAATAATATTCTTTGGGATCATGCTATGGTAGTGATGCTCAGGGCCACTAGGCTGCATACAATGGTACATGAGGGCTTTGTGTTCCCAGGGATCAAATTCAGAGACTTGCACATGTTGGGCCATTTCTCTTATACTTTTCTAACTATCTCTTCTATACCATTAATGAATACATATTTAAGATATATGTACATATTGTTTTAAAAATAACTTTAAAGCAATAGTTATATGTGAGAAAATCTCAGGAAATTTTATCACAGTCTATTTGTGATTAGCAGTTTAGTTATAACTGTTTTACACTCACGGTATTAATTACTTACCTTATCTTTATAAGGGATTGTTCCACCGATAAAGTCTAATAAGTTAACACGGACCTTTGTTCACTTAGCCAGTGTAGCTAGTCAGACATATAATAGTAGACAGTATCAAATATTTTAGGTTGTAACTGAGTATCACCATGCTTAAAAAGTAAGAAGCTAAAAAAAAAAAGTAAGAAGCTTAAAAGTTTCTGAGCAATGTTTCACAAACCCAGGTAAGGCTTTTGAACTTGTTAGTCTTCACACATAATTTTCTTAGTATTGATATTGGTTTACAAGTTTATAGGTGATTGGAGAGAGAAATTATATAGGCAGGCTAACTTAAAAAAAAATTTTTTTTTAAGGGGCTAGAGATAGCATAGCAGTAGGGCTTTTGTCTTGCAGGCAGTCGACCCGGGACGAACCTGGTTTCGATTCCTGGCATCCCATATGGTCCCCCAAGCCTGCCAGGATCAATTTCTGATCACAGAGCTAGGATAACCCCTAGGTACTGCCAGAAGTTGCCCAAAACCAAACAAACAAACAAACAAAAAATTTTTTTAAGTAACATAGTTTGCAACAGTAAAATGTTTCTGCTTTGAAAGTGGGCCAATTAATGCCAGGTTCTAATGTTATCAAAAATGGCATATAACCACTACATTTCAGCACAGACAAGGAACAATGATCTTATGGCATGTGCAGATAGAGGTTCCTAAACATTGTGACAGTGCTTTTGAAGGATTTTGTGACAACTCAATTATATTGATCCCTTCCTACTCTAGTGAAGCTCTTTTTCAAACTTAGCAACTATGCTATTACCAAGTTAGACAAAAATCTCATTACTTTCCTGAACCCAACAACCTTAATTTTTATATGTATTCAAAGATGAAGTATAGAGTAACATCATTAGGGAAAGATTTAGATCACTTTAGATATGTAGTATATACTTGGCTCTAGTGTTGCTAAACTCAGAAGAGCTATCAGTACTTTAAATTATTATTTGTTGTTGTTGTTGTTGGTGTGTGTGTGTGTGTGTGTGTGTGTGTGAGAGAGAGACACCTGACAGTGCTCAGGGCATGTTCCTGGTCTGCACTAGGGGTTCACTCCTGACTGGTTTCAGGGGACCTTAAGAGTTCTGAGGATCAAACCCGTCTTGGCAGTATAGAAGGCAAATGTCTTACCTGCTTTACTATTGCTCTGCCTTTACTAGTAGTTTTCGTAGAAGATTCCTTGCTCTTTTTCCCCAACTTCTTACTTCCCCAACACAAATTACTTTGAACAAACATATTTACTTCTAATTGACAAACAGGTATGTCTACTGTAAAAGAGTTTGTTTCTTTTTTAAACTTAAAGGATTAAAGTATAAATTTGATTATATTTGCTTAGATTTGGGCATATTAATAAAAGTAGAGGATAATATATTTTCTTTTAATATTTTTTATGTTTTTAACCTTTTAGAGGAAGTCCACAAGTGAAAGGGACACCCCATTTTAAGGAAGAACAATGTGCTCCTGCATTAAATCTAGACATGAGGAAGATACTGGATTTGCAAGCACCCATCATGAGGTACACAACTTTAAATGTAAAAATTTGGCATTTTGTGAAAGCAGTAGAAATGTCCGTGAGGAAAAAAAAAAAAAAAAAGAAATATCCATGAGAAAGTTGATATTATTTTGTTGTTGTTGAAGATAGATTTTTTTTGTTTTGTTTTGGTTTGGTTTGGTTTTTGGGTCACACCTGGCGATGCTCAGGGGTTACTCCTGGCTGTCTGCTCAGAAATAGCTCCTGGCGGGCATGGAGGACCATATGGGACACCGGGATTCGAACCAATCACCTTTGGTCCTGGATCGGCTGCTTGCAAGGCAAACGCCACTGTGCTATCTCTCCTGGCCCGAAGATAGATTTTTATATATATTGATGTATTTGAGGTATGTCTTGAAATAGCAGAAAAAGCAGAGCTAGGTCTGTTGGGCAGGACCCTTCCAAGAAGGTAAACCAGGTTGACTAGTACTATTTCCAGCAGATTCTCTACCAGGCAACATGATCAAATGGAGTCTGAAGGCACAATTAAGGAATAACCCCACCCAGAGAGTAAGCAGAGAAAGAACTACTGTCATAGTGCTGCCAGAGGATAAGTATAGGTCAGGATAGTTGGTGGTACAAAACTGGGCTCAGACTTACATGGATAGTTCCCAGCAAGTCAATGAGGAGCTTTGGGTATTGTTGGAATAAGAGACTACCAGAGCTGGGAGCAAATACTGGCATTAAAAGCTGAGGGTAGAAAACAATTAGGGAGGTCAGGTATACCCAGTGGTTTGAACTGGGCAATATAGCACCAGTCTCTGGGTGGAATCAGTGAATGGGAATCAAATACGCCACCTAGACCTGCACAACTCAGACTCTCACCTCTGGCCCTCTCATCCCATGGGACAAAATATTCATCAGTTTTAATGAATAAAGACTCAAACTTAATGAAGTAAAGAGATGAAGTATACAAGAGCTCTCTAAGCTACCTCATGATATTGTCTTAAGTAACATTGTTAAGAATGTTCATGGACCAAAAACAAAACAAAACAAAATAAAGGATGTTCATGTAGGAGCTGGAGCAATAGCACAGTGGTAGGGCGTCTGCCTTACATGTGGCTGAAGCAGAACCTACCTGAGTTTGATTCCTGGCATCCTATATGTTTCCCTGAGCCAGAAGCGATTTCTGAGTGCATAGCCAGGAGTAACCCTTGAGTGTCACCGGATATGGCTCCCCAAAAATTAATGTTCATGGACCATGTCATATGGTCTCCTGGGACACGCCTCTACCCCACCCCCCTGATCCCTGAACACAAAGTCAGGAGTACTGGAGTAAATTTTGAACACTGCTAAGTGTAGCCCAAAAATCAAGAGGAAAGAAGAACTATAGTAGTCGGAACTATATTCTCCAATGCAAAAGGCAAATGACATTTTAGTTTAAAGAAAATAAAATGTAAATTTAGTTCTTCTGCCACACTGTTGGCTCAAATGTAGTCACTTCATGACCATTAGATATAGAATTGGATATTGCAGATACAACAAATACTAAAGGATGCTATTTCTCTAATTTATGGGTCCAGATTGTCTTCTCATTGTTATTCCCTTCCTTCTCCCATCCCACTGTGTTTGGAGGTGATTGAGACTTACCAGGCTGCGCCTAGGACTTGTTTCTGTCTGAATTTGGTGTATTGATGAACAGAATGCAGAAAGGCAGTCTTTTTTTGGGGGGGGGGGCGGGCATACCCAGCTGTACTTAGTGCTTATTATATTACTCTTGGCCTTTGCACCTCAGGGATGATTCCTGACAGGCCTCTGGACCTTAGAGTGGTGCTGGGTATTGAGCCTGGGTAGGCTGCTGCGCAGTAAGCAGTTTACTTGCTATACTATCTCTCTGGCCCAGGGCAGTCATTTTAAATCCAATATTAATTATTTCTCTGGCCACTAGGTGTTATAGAACCAGAATTTTGTAGCTTTTCTGCTGCTTGTCAACAGTCTATATCTTGCCATCTCCTTATTTGCTGTTCGCCACTCTAGTTTTTATTCCAGTTCATTATTAGTTGCTCAGTCTTTTATTTTTTCCAGAATTTAATTATAGGTTAAATTAAATTTAAAATTTCTATAATCTTAATTGTAGATAAATACCAGTTTTGGTTTTATGATCAAGTATGTGAATATTATCTAGAATAATTACATTCATCCTTTATGCTTTTCTCGAATACACTCAAAATTAAATTAATTAGAAACTGATTCTTTCTTCCCTTCAGCTTGCAGTCTGTACTGGAAGATCTCCTGGTTGCTACTTCTGATGGACTTCTTCATCTTATTCACTGGGAAGGAATGACAAATGGAAGGAAAGCCATTAATCTTTGCACAGTACCTTTTTCAGTAGATCTGCAGTCTGCTAGAGGTAGTAAATGTTCGGCATGCATAGAACCAGATATTTATTATTTAAGACCATTTTGTTAGATGAATGAGCATTGATTTTTCTAGTTGGGAATTGACGGAGAATGGGGTAAAGGAAAGTAGAAAGAGAAAGTAAGGAGTAGATTAATTAGTATTTTAGGTCATTATGTTGTTTATCCTACCCATCCTTACAGGATTTTCAAGCAGAATGTGAGAGAATGTACTTATTTTTTTCTTTAGCAGGCTCATTCCTGGGCTTTACAGATGTGCACATCAGAGATATGGAATATTGTGCCACTCTTGATGGATTTGCTGTTGTATTTAATGATGGTAAAGTTGGATTTATTACACCAGTGTCAAGTAGATTTACTGCAGAGGTATGATTTATTTACTTGGAATATTTCTTTTCTTTTATTTATCTTATCGTTATTCTAAATTCTTCTATATTTTATTCATTTGCTGTTTTATGGGTTGTTAACTTTTTAACCAAAACTATACATTTAAATAATTAAGTAATTAAATAATTACTTTAGATACTTGTGAATTTTTAGGTCAAGGGAAGTCCATGATCTTATGAACCTGATTTAGCTACAATGAATATGAACAGTGGATAGACCTTACTGCATGATTAGTGAAAGCACTAGACACAAAATAATATGCTCTGTAACTCTAATTTTTTTAAAGTTAAGGGAAAACAGATATACAAGTGACTTTAAACTAGAAGTAATATGAATGTTTAAATATTAGTGGTTTAAAGGGGAAAAAGGAATTGATCACCATGAAAGTCTTTTTTTTTTGTTTTTTGTTTTTGGGCCACACCCAGCGGTGCTCAGGGGTTACTCCTGGCTGTCTGCTCAGAAATAGCTCCTGGCATGCACGGGGGACCATATGGGACACCGGGATTCAAACCAACCACCTTTGGTCCTGGATCGGCTGCTTGCAAGGCAAATGCCTCTGTGCTATCTCTCCGGGCCCACCATGAAAGTCTTAATATTTGTTACTTAATATTTTGTGTTAGGATGAGAATATTGAACATTGAAAAGAGACTTGGAATTCCTGACATAAGTGTGTTTTGGAATTCTTGACAAACGTGGTGATTCCACAAGTGATTTTGGTATTACAATGCACATATTTGTATTCTTTAATGCATTACAATTTTTAATAGGGTTAACAATAAAGATGGTTTGAGAACTATCATAACAGTGTGAATGAATGAGGGAAGTAGAAAGCCTGTCTAGAGTATAGGCAGGGGTGGGGAGGAGGGAGATTTGGGACATTGGTGATGGGAATGTTGCACTGGTGAAGAGAGGTGTCTTTGCATGACTGAAATCCAATTACAATCATATTTGTAATCAAGGTGTTTAAATAAAGATATTAATAAAAAACAATTAAAGATGCTTCAGTGACTCCTATTCATTATTGGGAGATAAGGCAAAAGTTCTAACAGTGGCTTTCAGTACATTTGATCTTCAGTTACATCTTGTACTTCATCTATACTTCTACTTAATTTCATTTCACCCTCTGCATTAATTTCATTTTACTCTCTTTGATATTCTTGTTGACATGCCTTAAATTCTATTATGAAAGGGCCTTGGAACTGCTAGACCCCCCTCAGTATTTTTGTTGTTGTTGTTGTTTTTGTTTTTGGGTCACCCCCGGCAGCGCTCTGGGGTTACTCCTGGCTCTATGCTCAGAAATCGCCCTTGGCAGGTTCGAGGAACCATATGGGATACTGGCTTTGAACCACCGTCCTTCTGCATGCAAGGCGAACACCCTACCTCCATGCTATCTCTCTGGCCCCTCACTCAGTATTTTTATCAAAAGGCATTTCTTAGGGGGCATCATTTACTATTATGTCTTTCTCATACTCATCGCCATTACAGAGTTTGCTTTATTATTTTTATATGATGTTTATTTACCTTTAATTTACTGTGCACTTTTTTTTGGTTTTGTTTCTTGGGTCACACCCAGTGCTCAGGGGTTACTCCTGGCTTTGTGCTCAGAAGTCGCTCCTGGCAGCCATGGGGGACCAAATGGGATGCTAGGATTCGAACCACCATTTGTTCTGGATCAGCTGCTTCCAAGGCAAGCGCCCTACTGCTGTGCTATCACTCCAGCACCAGCTGTGCACTTTTTAAAATTAACCCTTATCTTCTTTCAAATGTAAAGTATGGGTGGAGGTAGTGATCTTATATGTTTGAATATCTGCTACATTCTTGGCACCTTAAAAGACTCCTTAGTGATAATATTTTGCTGAAAACTGAAGCGTGGAAATGTCAAATAATTATTTCAGCAAATGGATGGCATACTTCAGTTTATTAAACCATGAAACTAAGAAATAATAGACATTATGGGGCTAGAGCACAACAGTACGTGGTTAGGGCATATGGCTTACATGCAGCTGACCCAGAATTGGATTAATCCCTTGGGTTCTATTCCTGGGAACACTGTTGAGCCACAGGCCTGGGATTAGAGCAGGGGTCTTCAAACTACGGCCCGCGGGCCACATATTGTTTTTATTCCCATTTTGTTTCTTCACTTCTAAATAAAATATATGCAGTGTGCATAGAAATTTGTTCATAATTTTTTTTTTTTACTATAATCTGGCCCTCCAACAGTCTGAAGGACAGTGAACTGGCCCCCTGTTTAAAAGGTTTGAGGACCCCTGGATTAGAGGATGGTCTGGAAAATAATTCACACACTCGCACGCACGCACACACACATGCGCGCATGTAATGAGAAAAGGTTTTGAAAGAGTTCCCCACTTTACCATACACTCAGATTAGCTGGCCAACAATCCAGCATGCTTTCTGGAACCTCGGAATATGAAAGGCAAAGAGAAATATTTCTAGTCAGTCAAGCCTTTTATCTAAGAATAAAAAGTCACACCTGGTGAAGGTGGATCATCCAGATTTTCAGCCCTATCCAAGGCACTACATTCGAAGATACCAATGAGAAACAGTGCAAATACAGATACAGACAAATCCCATAATTCCACAGTCCAGGTTTAATACCTGGCATCCCATATGGTCCCCAAGCCTCCCAGAAATTATTTCTGAGCACAAAGTAAGGAAACCAAATTATAAAAAATAAAAAAGGGAAAAAAGAAAGAAAGAATAGACGGTAGAAAGCAATAATAAGCATTTACAAATCATAAATTGCTTTTGAAGGATATAACAGAGAATCCTAGTTTCCATTGTTTGGAAAATTAAACACTTTAAACTACGTGATGAAATTAATAACAATCAAGTTAGGCATTGTTTCTGCTCTCAAAAGGTGCATTATAATAGAAGGGAGTCATTTGAATTTGGAGATTAAACATTCCTTTTCAGTATTTTGTATATGGTTGATCTAGCACTAAACTGAATTGAGCTCATGGGAATATTTATTAACCCAAGTAATAAAAGTGAGCTTAAGAAGAAAATTTAGATGTATTCCTGATAGGAAATTTTCCCAAGGAGAATTATATTGTTTAGTGTAGTTTAAAATATACATTATAAAACCTCAAATTCTTTTTATTATTACAGCAGCTTCATGGAGTTTGGTCACAAGATACTATTGATGGGACTTGTGTTGCAGTAAATAACAAGTATCGACTAATGGCATTTGGTTGTGCAAGGTAACTAATAGAAATGTCTATTTTGAATTACTAACAAAAAGTGTTTTATTTGTTTGTCTGGTGTTTTGGGAGCCACACCTGGCAGCACTCCGGGTTCTGCACTCAGAAATCACTCCTGGATCAGGGGGACCATATGGGATGCCGGGGATCGAACCTTGGTCTGTCTTGGGTCATCCATGTAACGACCTATTATTTGTGAGTCAGTCTTAATATAAATCTAAATTATTTTTCTTAAAACAGAAAATTAAAGGAAAGACTTTGGAGATTGAGTACTTTAATATATACCATATGTACTCAAGTGTAAGCCGACCCCCTAATTTTACATAAAAACTGGGAAAACTTAGTGAATTGTATAAGCCAAGGTGGAAAATGCAGCAGCCACTGGTAAATTTCAAAAATAAAAATATATTCCCAAAACAATTACAGTAATTGAGGAATCAGTAGGTTAAATGTTTTTCAATGTATATCGCTAAAGAAAAACTGTAAACTAGCAACAATAACTTTAAAACTTTAAATAAAGTGTAGAAAACTGTAATCTAACAGGTAATCAAGCTAAAAATCACAAAGGTTAAAATCCTTCAAAACTGGATTTCTCTTCATCATCTGTATGTCCAAACAGAGCTTCAGCTGTATCTGATGTGAGGGTATCAGCCTAGACGTTGTCATCATCACTGATGTTGGTCTCATATAAAGCGCAGAATATTGTGGGTTAAATAGTTAAGTGGCATCCAGTTCAGTTCAGCCACCTACCTCTTAGCTCAGCCGCAACTTGTGGACTGAGTTGAAGCACCGCCCCCTACAACAGACGTGCATAACATGTATGACTGTATGACCCTAGTATATACGGCAAATTGAGCATTCCTTGAGTGATAGAAAATTGAATTGTAAATAAAAAGACTTAAGCAAAGCTGGAAAGATGACTCACAGGGCTAAGTGCGTGCTTTTGCACATGGGAGGGCCCATGTTCATTCTCCAGCACTGCATGGTCCCCAAAGCACAGAGCCAGGAGTAGCCCTTTTATACCATGACATGTGACCCAGAAATCAAAGTGGTTTTTCAAAGAAATAATAGAAGACTAAAGCAGTTAAAATGTGGGCCCTTCACTAATTAGAAAAGGGTAGTGGGAGCTGGACTGGGTAAGACACTTTACTTTCCTTGTATGTAATTGGCCAAGTTTGTACCACATCTGCTTTCCTGAGCACTGCTAAGATGTGGATCCCTGAGTGCAAAGACAGGAGTAAGCACTGATCACTGCTGGTTGTGGTCCCAAAGTGAACAAACAAAAAACCAAAATTTTTTTTAATGGATCAGTGGGTGGGAAGTAACTCAGAGGGAGAGGGCTGGAGCTTTTGCCTTGTATAGATGCAGACTCAAGTTGGATTTCTTTCACTGTGTCTCCTCAGCACTGTCAAAGATAGTTGCTGGTGGCCTCCAGCACCTTTGGACCTGAACAGCAACTCCTTGCCAGAACCAAACACTGAATAATTATACCCACACTCAGTATTGCTGAGAAGAATCTTCCAAATTAAAAAAAATTAAATGTAAAAGGTCTAAAAGATAATCTTTCTCTTTCAAAATCCTTCCTCCACCACACAAAGTTACTAATGTTGTGGCTGCCTTTGATTTAATGGGTCTGCCTCAGAAAATAGGCAGGTTTATAACATGAAGGGTTTCTTGTTTTAATTCAAATAATGCAGTTTTTAGGAGTAAAATTAAATAAAAATTATTCACTCAACAAATGAATGTTTGCCTTGTACTAGACATAATTACCACGTTACACAACGATCAAAGAGAGAATTAAAAAAAAGGTGGCGATTCATAATTTGTGTACTTTATCACTAGTAAGAATAGTTAAGGGCGGCGGAGAGATAGCATGGAGGCAGGGCATTTGCCTTGCATGCAGAAGGACAGTGGTTCAAATCCCAGCATCCCATATGGTTCCCCGAGCCTGCCAGGAGCGATTTCTGAGCATAGAGCCAGGAGGAGTCTCTTGAGCACTGCCGGGTGTGACCCAAAAAAAAAACAAACAAACAAAAATGACTTTTGGCAGTGACTGGGGGACCATACAGGTTGCCAAAGATCGAACCCGGCATATACCCTATGTGCTACTATCACTCCAGCCCCATAACTATTCTTTTTTTGTGTGTGTGTGTGGTTTTTTGGGGGTCACACCCAGCAGTGCTCAGGGGTTATTTCTGGCTCCATGCTCAAAAATCGCTTCTGGCAGGCTTGGTGGGGACCATATGGGATGCCGGGATTCGAACTGATGACCTTCTGCATGAAAGGCAAAATGCCTTACCTCCATGCTATCTTTCCAGCCCCCCCCCTTAACTATTCTTACTGGTAATAAAGTATACAGATTATGAATCGCCACCTTTTTTTTTTTATTCTCTCTTTGATCTTTGTGTAAAGTGGGTAATCCTCATTTATAATACATTGTTTCTCACTGAGAAAGAAATAAGTAAATTTATTTACTTATATTTCTTTGCTTATTTACTTATATTTATTTAATAAGTAAACTTATCTAAGAATACAAGACAGAAGAAAAGGCACTTTTATTTTTACATTCATAATTTTTTTTTGTCTGTTTTGCTTTTGGGCCACACCTGGCTATGCTCAGGACTTACTCCTGGCAGGTTCAGGGGATCCAATGTGGTGTCTAGAACCAAACAAATGCAAGACAAGCAAGGATCTTACTATTACTCAGTCCTACTTATTAATTTGATTTGGTAATGTTTGGTTTAGAATTTTGTAATACATGTTTATGAAAACATATCTCCAATAATATTTCTTTTTGTTACTCATTTGTATTTAAGCTTAGAACTTTTATTGTGAGAACAATTTTTGGATTATTAAGCCTATTTAGTTTTAAAATAGAGTGAAAGTTTTATGTGATTATAATTATTTGACAGTAATAACGGGTTCTAACCCTGATCTACTGGCAGTTGCCAGGATTATTTGTTTTTAGTACTGACTATAGCTAGTCATATCCTTAGGGTTTGTAAGAAACGATCTTCCTTTTAGGATGCCAGTTTGCATGAGATCAAACTCTGGTTTAGTGACTTTTTGATAATCTGATATGTGCTGCTATAGCTTCCTGGGAACTTGTTATGTTGTCCCAATAGTTGATGCTAAGTTTCATCAGGTTTTTGAGAAGAGTAAGTACTTGTCTTTAATCATTTTTTCTCTTATTAAAAGGCTGATAAGAAATGAAAGAAAAATAATTGAAAGGCTAGAGGTACTATATAATGCTTAATAAGTTAATTATTCAGGATTGGAGAGGAGAGTGCAGGGCTTAAAGCTTGCTTTGTATGCAGCTGAATATAGTTTACTCCCCGGTATCCCAAGCTCTGTTAGGTGTGATCCTTGATTACAGAGCCCAGAGTAAAACAGTGACACACTAAATATGCGCAAAGAAACTTTGTATTTAATAGTTTATTTTAGAAGGTTTTTATGAAATTAGTATCTTAACATCAAACATGAAAAACAGTGCATTACTATTGTTTATAACCTCACTTCTTATGACCTTGCTTCTTCTCTTTAATATTTTCTTTTCTTTGTCAGGGCAATCACTGTTCTGAAGTTTGCATAAATTACTTTTTTTAAATTTTACCACAGACTTAAATACCAAAAGAGCATAGTAAAATGTCTCAGTAATGAAAAACAGATTTTAAATAACAAATTTAAAGCATAGTTGGCTAATCATTACAAGCTTGGTATTTAGTCCATTTCTTAAAGCCTGGATAAGATTTGGACTTTTCTGGGAATGGACCAGAAAGGCTGTGGGGAAACTGAAGTTTGATCTTTCACGGAGAGCTACATAAAAGCCAAAACATTTTGGCAATATCACAGACACCACACTGCTATGTTTTGAATATTTTAACTACTTATATAAAAATAATTAAACTAGGGGCTGAAGCAATAGCACAGAGGTAGGGCGTTTGCCTTGCACATGGCTGGCCCTGGATGGACCTGGGTTCGATCCCTGGCATCCCATATGGTCCCCCGAGCTAGGGGTGATTTCTGAGTGCATAGCCAGGAATAACCCCTGAGCGTCACCACGTGTGGCCCAAAAACAAAAACAAAAAAGAAAATTAAACTACATATAAATGCTTCTTATCTTTTGTTAAAAAATGTTTTTGTTTTTAAGGTCATATCCAGCAGTGTTCAGGGGCTATTTCTAGTTGGTGCTCCTGGCAGTGATCAGGAGATGATGTGGTGCTGGACTGTACCCAGATCTCACACATGCAAAACAGGCACACTGCTTCTTGGATCTGTCCTCATGTTACTCATTTTAATGCATGTAACTACAGTTTCTTCATTTTCAAATGCTGTATGGTATGTTACTATATTGATATTTTGAATTTACCAAAAGAGTTTGTTTCCTGTCTCTTTTTGCTAGACTTTCAGATTATTTTTACGTTTTTTTTTGCAATTCACAATATTATAATGAACACAGTAATGTCTTTAATAAATAAAAATTCTTATATTACTACATTAGAATATGCATTTTTCAGATATATTACTCCTAATTTTTTTACAGGACAGTTTGATCTAGTTTACCAGTAGGACATAGTAGTTATCCTAATAATGGTTTCATATTTGTCTTTTACTGAAAAATTTTTTTCACAGTGGATCTGTACAGGTTTATACCATAGATAACACCACGGGAGCTATGTTGCTGTCGCATAAACTCGAGCTAACAGCAAAGCAATATCCTGGTAAGTTTTCACTTTCTTGCTTAATTTTTTGGAAAGTAAAGATAATGCTAATGTTTTTAATTTGTAGGTAGGGAATGTTCAATTAAAGTTAAATTGTGTGTGCTCTAAGTTAAACATTCTTTTTATATTCATATTTTTATTATATAAATTGGATGCACAATTCAAAGTTTGCTAAGTTCAGATGATTTTCAAACATTCTTTGAATATTTTATAGATTACTACATGGAACTAGATTATGGCTAAAACATTGCTAAAACACACAACAATATTCTTTGTGATTCAGATTTCTGTCTAGAGACAATCTTGGAATACTTTATTTAGTATTTTTGATTTTCCTTAGTTTTAGGCCTTGTATTTCTTTCTCTAATCTCAGTTTATTTATTGCTTCTGTAATTTTATACCTACCCATTCAGTTTTTTAATTCAATAAATACTTATCAAGTATCTACTATAGGCTATGCACAGTTTTAAATTGCCATTAAAAAAGTCTCTGAGTTGCTTAATGGATCTTTCATGTGTTCTACTCACAGAATTAAATTTAAGCTATATATAATTGAAAGTGCTTTTGACTGAAACTATAATAATAATAATAATAATAATAATAATAATAATAATAATAAAAGCCCTTACAGGGCTGGAGAGATAGTGCAGCAGGTAGGGCACTTCCCTTGTAAATTAGCTGACCCGTGTTCAATTCCCAGCATTTAATATGGTCCCCCGAGCCCACCAAGAGTTACTCCTGAGTGCTGAACCAGAAGTAAGCCCTGAGCATTTTCTTTTCTTTTTCTTTTTTTTGGTTTTTGAGCCACACCCGGCGTTGCTCAGGGGTTACTCCTGGCTGTCTGCTCAGAAATAGCTCCTGGCAGGCACGGGGGACCATATGGGACACCGGGATTCGAACCAACCACCTTTGGTCCTGGATTGGCTGCTTGCAAGGCAAACGCCGCTGTGCTATCTCTCCGGGCCCGCCCTGAGCATTTTCGTGTGTGACACAAAAACAAAAAATCTAACTTGCTATGGATAAAAAACAATAGCATTTCTTCTCTCAAATAACAAGAAATCCAAAGGTAAAGTAGTATTAACACTCACTCGGCATTAGGTCACTCCAATTTTCCAAGCATCCGCTGAGAAGAAAGGATGAATCAATGTATATTGTTTTTTTTATTAGGAAACTGTCTCAGAAGTATCCCCGGGCATCACGTTTATGTTGGCCCTCTTCAAATTGGCCCTCAGTTGACTCCTAGCTATTTTAGATTTTTCCAGACTTTTCAGGCCTTTATAGTAGACATAGAAAAGGATGGAAATAAATATTTTATTAACCAGCCAATAGCTTCTATAATATGTATGACATGTCAAACCTTTTGTCAATCTCTGGCATTATCTCTTATTTGACTCTTATGTGACTCTTATGCTGTTCTTATCATTTTTTAATTTTGTTTTGTTTGGGGGCCACACCCAGTAATGCTAAGGGCTTACTCCTGGCTCTGCACTTAAAAATTACTAATGGCAGGTTTGGGGGCACCATACCGGATGCCAGGGATTGTACTGACATTTTTCATGTGCAAGGCAAGCATGCTACCTGCTGTGTTATCACTTCAGGCCCTGTTCTTATCATTTTATCAGAGTATCCCTTTGCTTTTTGGTTTGGTTTTGTGCCATTCCCAACAGCGCTCAGGGATTACTCCTGGCTCTGAGCTCAGAAATCACTCCTGGCAAGCTCTGGGAACCAAATGGGATGCTGGGAAACGAACCCAGGTGTGACTTGGGTTGGTCGCGTGCAAGGCAGATGCTCCACTGCTATGCTATCTCTCCAGCCCCAGTATCTCTTTGTTAAAAGACACAGTAAATTTTCTTTCTGTGAGCTAATTGGATCTAATCCAGTAATTTGTAACCTTTTTATACCTATGACCAACTCTGGTTGAAAACTACTGGTCTAAATATTATGTATCTGTCTTACTTAGTAACATTTTCAAAAGATAATTTATATAATACAAAAAATTTTATTCTTTAATGCTAATCTTTTAATTAATGTGTAAGTTTTCCTTCTTGTTTGTGTGTTTTTGGGCCACACCCGGTGGTACACAGGGGTTATTTCTGTCTATTCACTCAAATATCATTTCTGGCAGGCTTGGGGACCATATGGGATGCGGTGGATTGAACCCAGGTCCGTCCTGGGTTGGCAGTGTGCAAGGCAAATGCCCTACCTACTGTGCTATCACTCCAACCCCTCATTTTGTTGATTGATCCTTGTCAAAAGTTTACTCTCAAAAAAAAGTTTTCTATTGATATCATGATCTTTTTCTATCTTATATTAATTGCACATATTTAACCATTATATATCCTTTGAATGATTTCTACTTGATTCACATTTGTTGGTGCCTAACCATGGCTGTCATGTTGAGGCCTTGATTATCTGTGTAGCTATTATAGGATTTTCTGTTTGCCAGCACCTGGCAGCAGCTTTAATATTTAGGTCAATGGACTTGGATAGTTTTCTGTGGTATGACTTGGCCTATGAGTATGACAACAAATTTAAGTAATCCTGTATTCTAATCTATTGTTCGAAAGCATGGGTACTCAGACAGTGTGTTTCAACATGCCTGAATGGTGACTAGGTTAGTGCAGTCACTATTGCCTAGTGACAGGCCTGTGCCAGTTTGTAACAGACTTATGGGAAGATAAGTTTTGAGGTTTAATAGTACCCCCCTAAAATTCATCATAATACATATGTGTATATTCTTCTCTAAGATAATCGACTATCTCTTTTCAGAGACTTTCATAGCAATAACTACATAAGTCTTAAATATTTTTATCCAATACAATATAATAATAAAAAGTGAAGTTTAAATAGATGTTCCTATTTTATGCACATACATTTACTATTTATATATAGAGAGAGAGATGGATAATGGTGGAAAATGTTAATGTGTGTATTCAAACTTAAGAGAAGAAAGGATTACTTTATTAACCCAAACAGTGTACCATGGGTTAAAATAAAATCTTTTGCTAAACTTAATAATAGCTGAAAATGGAATTTTAACTTAAAAAAAAAGTACGAAATGTTAACATGTTGAATTAAACTCTATAGTTAAGAAATTTTGGTCTTGAGACTTTTATTGAGATTTTTACCTATTATAATTATTTGTGGGAATGAACGTATTGAAGAGAAGGTATGTGAAGATAGTGTACCTGCCTAATTATAATATAAGCTTAAATTTCTGTTTATTTTAACTTTTATTTTTCTGATGCCATGGCAGCGTAGAGTAGATCAGAGTAAAACATTTTATCCTTTTTCCTCCTTATTCAACCCTGATGCCAGGGATTGAAATCATGGCCTCCTAGATGCAGGGTCATACATTTTATGCTGAACTACATCTTTAGCCTTTATTTAATACTTTAAAACATACTTTGCAAAATGGTTTGATGTTCAATTATTTGCTGGGATATTTTTCCCATTTTACAGAAACTTAATTGCCCAAGAAAATGACTTTTGACATTTATAAGGTTTTAGTTATTCAAGTTAGTAATAGCTAAAAACTCCTTATAGTTGGACATTGAGTTATTCTTAAATCAGTCACAGTTCATGGCCTTAATAATTTTAAATATTTCTTAATGAACTGAATTGCCTCATTATTGGAACCTGTCTTTTAGTTTGAAGTTGTAGCTCGTAAAAATTACTGGGTTATGTTGTTTTTGAAAACTCTTCTTCCCTTGTAATTTCTTAACAGACATTTGGAACAAAACAGGAGCCGTTAAACTGGTGAGATGGTCTCCTGATAATAGTGTTGTAATAGTGACCTGGGAATACGGAGGTCTTTCTTTATGGAGTGTGTTTGGAGCCCAGCTGATTTGTACACTTGGTGGAGATTTTGCGTGAGTCAATAAAGACAAATTTTAGATAAAATGTATGAGGGAAATAGAAGGCTTGTCTAGAGTACAGGTAAGGGTGGGGTGCAGAAGAGGGAGATTTGGGACATTGGTGATGGGAATATTGCACTGGTGATGGGAGGGTGTTCTTTACATGTCAGAAACCCAACCACAATCATGTTTGGAATCAAGGTGTTTAAATAAAATATTATTAAAAATTTTAGATAAAATAGATGAATAAGTTTTAGAGAGGGAGGGGGAAGAAAAAAGTTTTACATAAAATAATTCCTCATAATATAAGTAATGTCCTCCTCCCTACACAGATACACACACCAAAACTTTGTGCCATACAAGTTACCCTTTTGCCTTATTTGACTTATCCCAAGACTATTTATTAAGAATTAACTTGTTGGGGCCAGAGTGATAGCACAGCAGTAGAACATTTGCCTTTCATGTGGCCAATCCAGGATGGACCTGGGTTCGATTCCCAACATCCCATATGGTCCCCTGAGCCTACCAGGAGTGATTTCTGAGCTCAGAGTCAGGAGTAACACCTGAAAGCTGCCGCCGCTGGGTGTGGCCCCAAAGGAAAAAAAATAACAAAAAAGAATTAACTTGTTAAAAGTGAATTGATTCTAAAAATATATAGATTATATTTTATTGATTTAATTTTATATTGATTATAAAAATATAATATTCTTCCTCTTAAAGCTAACAGTTCAATAAAAAATTATTTTACTGAGCCCCATGTTAGATTCATTGTTAAATTAGGCTAGGGAGAATACAAGGTTTAAAACACTTGGCTGATATGCTGCTGATCCTTTGTATATATGGGTTTTGTCTCTAACACCACTTGTACTCCCAGAGCACCATCAGGGTTCATTCCTGACTGAGCATATAGCCAGTAGTAAGCTCCTTAGCACTATCAGGTGTGATCCAACCCCATTCTCACCCCCACCCATCTAACAAAAAGTATAAATTAAATGTGGCTGTGCCTTTAAAAAAAAAAACTAATAAAAGCAGTAAGCCATGTACATTAATAACTAGTAAGAGACTGAAATGATATCTCCTCAGGTTTACATTGGTTAACAAGTGGATTGATAGAAATGGGTTGATACCTCTACCCGTTTGTACCACCTGAACTTCAGGTTAACAGAATTAGCTATTTTCCGAAGCTACATGAACCTGCCTAATACCTACTTAGGAAATGAAAGACTGTCTCAGTGATACATCTATGTGTATAAACCTTCAGTCTTGCACTTTCTGCATTATTTTTTACTTGAATATTGGGGGGGGGTTGTTTGTTTGTTTTGGAGTTTTTTTTCCGAGGGATTGGGTTTTGGGTCACATTTGGCAGTGCTTGGAGCTACTTCTACCTTTATGCTCAGGGATTGCTCCCTAATAATGATAATGCTGATAATGTAATTCTGAGGATCAAACCCAACATATTTTGCAGTCAACATATGCACCCTAGTCTTTTAAATGTTTTCTTGGCTCTTTATTTCTGTTGTGAAAGAATAGAAAAAAAATTTTTTTTGTGAAGTTAGTAAATATTACATATTATAAGTAGACTTTTTATCTAGTTTTCTTTTCGGTTTCAGTTATAGGTCCGATGGTACCAAAAAAGATCCCCTTAAGATTAACTCAATGGTAAGTATTTTGTATTTAAAACTGTTGATAAAAATGTGAGAAGCTTGGTGTTTTTCTTTTTTTAACCTCTGTTGTGCAGGGGATTGATTTTGGGCCTCCTCCATATAAAGCATGCATGTGCTCAGCCTGTTGAACCATCTCTTCATTCCAGAACACATCTGGTTTGTGCAAGTATTGTTTTAGGAAAAGAAAGCTTAATTAAGCTTCTGATAATTGGCGGGTTTATGGACATAACCCCTAATCTCCATTATTATTTTCTTGACCTCGCCAAATGGGATTTATTAATATTAAAACCCAAAACAACCACCTAGGGCCAGAGAGAGAGAGAGCACAGCAGTAGGGCATTTGCCTTGCATGCTGCCAACGCAGAACAGACCCAGGAATAATTTCTGAGTTAGAACTAGAAGTAACCCCTGAGTACTGCCGAATATGGCCCCAAAACAAAAACAAAAAGAATAATCTATAATGGAATCTAGTTATAGCATATTTAAAATAACTGGACTTAAGAGCTTATCTGAATCAAGAAGAGACTTATACCCAAGAAACCAAATAACATGACCAAATTAACAACAAAATGATAGCCTAGGGTCGGAAAGATAGCATGGAGGTAAGGCGTTTGCCTTGCATGCAGAAGGACGATGGTTCAAATCCCAGTATCCCCAAGCCTGCCAGGAGCGATTTGAGCGTAGAGCCAGGAGGAACCCCTGAGTGCTGCCAAGTGTGACCCAAAAACCAAAAAAAAAAAAAAAAAAAAAAAATAGCCTACTGGTAGTTTGAAACAAAAACCATAATCTCAGGGCCGAAGAGATAGCACAGCGGTAGGGTGTTTGCCTGGCAAGCAGCTGATCCAGGACTGATGGTGTTTCGAATAATCCTGGCATCCCATATGATCCCCAGTGCCTGCCAGGAGCAATTTCTGAGTGCTGAGCCAGGAGTAACCCTGAACGCCACTGGATGTGACCCCCTCCAAAAAACAAAAAAAAAAAAACAAAAAACAAAGATAATAATAAAAATAAAAAACCTGGTCTAAAGGGTAAGGCACCGCCTGTCTTGTATGCGGTGGACCCAAACAGATTGCAGTTTGAATCCCAACGTCGTCTCTGGTCCCCCGAGCCTGCCAGGAACAACTTCTGAGTGCAGAGCCAGGAGGAACCCCTGAGCGCTACCCGGTGTGACACCTAAACAAACAAACAAATAAAAATTAAAAAAACATAATCTCATAGCTTTTGATGCATTGTCCTTTGCTTTGTTTGGGGTAAAACTGTTTGGGGTACATCTGTCAACCCTCAGCTAGGTAACCTAGGTATTCATTCCTTTGTAAGGATTTTATTTTTTGTACAGGCATGCTTTGCTTGGAGATGGCAATATTTGGGAGATGTATTATTAGGTGAATTCATTGTTGTGTGAATGTCATAATGTCATTACCCAAGTCTAGAAATATCTGCCTACTATACAAAAAGCTATCTGGTATATAGCCTTTTGGGATAATCGTCACATATGTGGCCCATCATTGACCAAAGTGTTGTTAAATGGCAAACAACTATATTTGTCAAACAGTTTTAAAATTTAAATTTAAAAATGCCACTCTTGGGGCCAGAGTTATAGCATAGAGATAAGGTATTTGCCTTGCATGCAAAAGGACGGTGGTTTGAATCCTGACATTCCATATGATCCAGGTCTGACCGAAAAACCAAAAAAAAAAAAAAAAAAAAAAAAGAATGCCAATGTTAACAGTAGGCATTTCTTAGGATTTAGACTAAAAAATTGTGTATTCTTCTCTATTCAGTGTAGAAGACATTAATGGTTAGTAATGGTTTCCGAGGAGATAGTAAAGATACAACAGAGATTAATATGATCTTGTCAGCATAGTTTCTTCAGCCTTAAGGAATCATTAATAACATTACTAATATAGTACTTCAGATTTATTAGAGTATTTGATACAAGGAAAAGATAAAAAATATTTTATTTTATTTTTATCTCTTTCTTCTCTCCTTCCTCAACTCTAAGAGCTGGGGAGCAGAAGGCTATCACCTATGGGTTATCAGTGGATTTGGGCCTCAAAATACTGAGGTGGATGCGAAGAGTATAGTTAAACAGCCTGGTATTCTGCTGTTTCAATTTATTAAGAGTGTACTCACTGCAAACCCTTGTATGGTAAGTTTATTTAATTATAACTGTTGAAGTGACTTTCATTTGAGAAAATCAGACTGTGTTTGTTTATTTAGCAGATGTTAGTTTTGGGACCACACCTGTTAGTGTTTGGGACTGCTCCCAGCTTGGTATTGGAATCAAACCACATGCAAAGCATGTACTCATTCCTCTGTGGCCCTAGACTTACCTGAATAGCATTTTTGCAGTTATTTAGCAGGCACTAGTTATGAGAAATTTCACTAACCATACAGAACTTTTAAAAAATCATTGTCATGTAAATATGAAATATTGGTATTCGAGATGTAGATATATATATATATATTTTTTTTTTGTTTGTTTTTTTGGGCCACACCCAGCATTGCTCAGGGGTTACTCCTGGCTGTCTGCTCAGAAATAGCTCCTGGCAGGCAAGGGGGACCATATGGGACACCAGGATTTGAACCAACCACCTTTGGTCCTGGATCAGCTGCTTGCAAGGCAAATGCCGCTGTGCTATCTCTCCGGGCCTGAGATGTAGATATTTCTTTGGATTTTTTTTTTGAAGAGGCTCCAAAAGTGCTCAGAAGGTTCAGGGACCCCACCAATGCTTTTCAGTGCAAAGGATTGGGGATGCTGTTATGCAGAGGGTATCCTAGTAATCCTTGTGGAGGCCAGAACTGTACAAGGTGTTGCTCAGGGGACCATGTGGTGCCAGGAGTCAAACCTAAGTCAGGCACATTCTAGATGTTAGCCCTAACCAATATATTATCTCTGACCCTTTATAGAGATTTCTTTATTGTGGGACTTCAGGATTTCTAATATGCTAATGGAAGTACAGAAGTTGCTCTAAAATCATCAGTGTTTTCAGGGGCCAGAGCTATAGTGTAGTCGTAGAGCATTTGCCTTGCATGCAGCTGATCCTGGATGAACCTCATTCAATCCTCGGCATCCCAGGAGCAATTTCTGAGCACATAGCCAGGAACAACCCGTGAGCATCACCGGTGTGGCCCAAAAACCAAAAAGAAAAAAAATTGTTTTCAAAGTTTATTTCTTAATTTTTAAGTATCACTTTGAAAATAATGTAAGAACCTGTTTTCGGAAACACCACCCCAAGTTATAGTTAGAACTACTCAAGTTTGACTAAGTTATAGTAATATTAACATTTTATTTTAATGTATTTTTTTTAAGATTGTGTTACATGTTAGGAATACATATGCTAAGATCTACTACCAGTGAACTTTTAAATATTTAGTCAAATCGATTTCCAAAGAAAATTAATAACACATTGAAAAAATATGAAAATAGCTTGGATCTGAGATTTCTTTATTGCATTTGAAGAATAATAATACTTGGGGGTGGCAGAATTGTGTTTCCTTTTCACCTCCCCCTTTCCATATGATTGTTTTACTTTAAAGCAACCACTGTCTTTGGACTGCAGTAGAAAGGTAAGAGATAGATTACTGTTCTAAATCAAGACCACAGACACATTTTCTAATTGTTTATGAGATGCTTTCACATCCACTTATCTCATTTCTAATTCACCCCTTCTTGCCATATGGGCAAATGGGTGATTATATGCACATAAATTCCTTGACTAGCCATGTTTTCCTACCACAGCTCATGAGATATTTTATGTAAAAATAATTCGGTTTTGACCATTTAAAGCCTGTGGACTGGCCACTTGAAAACTGTTGTTTAAACATTGAGGTTATATTCTGTCTCTCATAGCATCTCTTTTACATAAAAAAATAGGTTGCTAATAAAGATACTATTTGCAATGAAAAGTAATCTTTAAAATACTGCTTGTTCTCATTAAATATATCAGAGGGATGAATTTTGTTGTTTGTCTTCTGTGAGGAAGTCAATACTGAGATCTGGTACATTTCTTTTTTGGGTGGGCAGGGGTGTTCAGCCACCCTGCAGTGCTCCTGACAGACTTAGAGGACATTATGAGATACCAGGGATCAAATGACAAGGACATTAACAGCTATACCATCTCTTTGGACCCATTTGATACATTTTTTCTTTGAAAAATAAAATGTATGTATAACTTACTTTTTTTTACCTAATAATTGTATTTACTTCCTTTCCTTTGCTTTTCTGCTTCCTTTATCCTACATCCAGAGTAATCAGGAGCAAGTCTTGCTTCAAGGGGAGGATCGCTTGTACTTGAACTGTGGAGAGGCTTCACAAGCACAGAATCCTAGGAATTCTTCAGCGCACTCTGAGCATAAATCTAGACAGAAGAACTTCTTTGCAGACTGCAGTTTAGAATCTCAGGGATTAAGCACTTTACTTGGACATCGCCACTGGCATGTTGTACAGGTAACTCTTACTGTTGACTTAGTCTTTGGCTAAGATTTTTGAGCTAGGTTTTTGATGTTTTAAAAAAGTCTTTTGTGTTGTCTCCTGTTTTCCTTTGTTCTTATCTTGTCTTCTTTTCACTTGATATAGGCTGTATTCCTCTCTTCTTTAAATCTGTTAGAGAAGTTTCAGAAGCTGAAAGCTTAAGTTTTGCCCTCTTATTGAACAGAATTGTTTATTTTACTTCCAACCCCCATCCCAGTTTTTGATACAAACTTAGATCTAAGTATTTGAATAAGGAAAAAGTGTTGCTGGCCTGTAGTCCTAATAGAGACACAATGAATTTAATTGACTCCAAACACAAATTGTAATCTAGTACCTTACTGTTAATAGTTTTATTATTAATCTTGTTTCAAAATATTTGCTGTTTCTGGCAATACTTTTAAGTTGGCACTTAATATGAAAATTAATTCTGAATTTTGATATCAAACAGGATTAATCTGGATAATTTGAATACCTTGAAAGAAGCTTTTATACAATTTAAAAGTCCTGAGTGTTTTCTTTTCTCTTTTCATACCACAGTGCCTTTAGGTACATTATCACCTATCCTTGAATTAGTTCCTTGTAGTCATTATTCCTACAATTCTTTCCTTCTATACTTTACCTTACTAGCTTTCTTCAGCTCTCATATTCTTTTCAGCTGATTTTGGCAATAATGAGAGACAGAAGAATGTGGTCATGTGTGAAAAATTAAGAGAAATATCTCTTAAATTGGCATGTGGTATAAACTAAAAATGTACTTAATGGACATTAATAAATTCACAGAAATCAAACAATATGCATACCATTTTATAATTAGTAACAATTATTAAATAAAAATGCATCAGCTACTTCTTGACTAAAATTTTCCACTGCTCCCTTCTCTCCTATAGCCATTTCTCTGCTATTTTCATTTCCCCATACTTTGAACTATTCATTCTACACTGACCTAGCATCAATGCCAGTTCTGCCTAGCCAGGTCTATGTTGCCAGAGAGCCAAGTAGAGCAGAGGATCAAAGAAGGTAGGTCTGGAACTCAAAAATCCATCAGGCAATAACAAAAAATTTAATTTCTTCCAGCTCAAAAGTTGAGTCATTCTTATTAAACACTTATGAATTATCCCATATTTGAAAGTATAACACTGAATTACTACTTTAGACAAAATAGATGAACTAGCAAGTTTCTTCTCTCTAAAAGAAACTATTTAAATACTAAGAAAGATGAATTTGTTTAACTCTAGTTTTATCTTTTTTTAGCTTTCTTAAAATAATATAAGAATTAGACTTCCCCAAACAGTTCCATTGTTATGACTCAGTGCCCTTAGAGATCATGTATTCAACTAGATTTTATACATAAGGAAACGAGTTCAGAGAAATTTGGTGACTTACCAGGTCACACAGCAGAGTGTAGTGCCAGGCAGATTTAACCTTTCTGTAATATCAATTAATATGATACTCTTAACTTATGTAAGCCCTGTGTATTAAATGTTAAGTAATATTTGGTTGCTACTTAAAACTTAGAATGTGCCTTTTTGGCAATGATTTTGCTTGAAATACCATAAATTTTGGTTGTTGGCATTCCAGCCATGAGTCACTGCAGTATTGCAGTGATAGTTTAGAGTTTCTTATACTGCTAACACTTTATCTTCCAGGATTTGTAGCCTCTAGCAGTGATTCCCTGAAAGAAGCATGACTCCTTGCCTAATCATCCCTTTAATATAAACTCTTATGAGTTGTGCTTTATTCTCTATCAAAGTGACTTTTGTAACTTACACTTTTATGCTTCTTGTACAGCTTAGAGTTCACCAAATGAGCTCCAACTAATTCTGCTGCACTGTATGTTCCTCCTCTACACTACTGGACTTTTTGTTTAAGTCTTCTATCTTATGCTTATAGTTTCCTGATAAGAAGAGTATATTAATTATGGGTTTTTTCCTTTAAAACAGCAAAAATTTATGATTTTCAGGAGTAATAAATTCAATTACTGCTATAGATATGGTACTATTTACTTTTCTTGGTATTATGGATAAAGGTCAAAGTTCAGGTGACACGTAGATCAATAAAGATGGCCTACATCGAAAGTAAATATTTTTTCCTCCTGTGGTATTGCTGATACTTGAAGAAACAATGCTTCATTTTAAACTTATTTTGATTTTGGGGGGTGGGCCACACACAGTGATGCTCAGGGGTTACTCCGGCTCTGCACTCAGAAATTGCTCCTGGCAGGCTTGGTGGACCATATGGGATGCCAGGAATTGAACCTGGGTCCATCCCGGATTAGTCACGTACAAGGCAAACACCTTACTTTTGTGTAACTTCTTTTGATTTTTGGAAATAAATTTTCTGTAATGAGCACTTTTATATAATTTTGGAAGCAAATGAATAAACTTTTTTCTCCTATAGATATTCTTCAGCAACTTTGTATGATAAGAGTTATCCTGGTTTCCAGGGGCCAGAGAGATAGCATGGAGGTAAAGTGTTTGCCTTACATATAGAAGGATGGTGGTTCAAATCCCGGCATCCCATATGGTCCCCTGAGCCTTCCAGGAGCGACTTCTGAACTCAGAGCCAGGAGTAACCAACCCCTGGGCACTGCTGGGTGTGACCCAAAACTAAAAAAAAAAAAGTTATCCTAGTTTCCACAATTAGAAACACTTCCTGTTGAAATTCTCTTTGGCACTAAAATTTCTTGTCACAACTTAGCCACCTATGTATTCCACAATACCATACCACTATAGTTGGAGAAACATGGAGGTTCTGTCTAGCATCATGAGTATCTATCTGGCTCAGTTATGCTCAGGTATCTTCAGGTAACTTGTTTATTTTCTACCTTCATAAAAATTTTACATACAGCCTCTTAGAAATCTTGCTCAACTTTTAGTTTGGTTTCATTTTTTTTATATTGAATCACTGTGAGGTAGAGTTAAAAAGTTGTTGATGATTTAGTTTGTTAGACAGTGTTCCAACACCCCATCTCTTCTCCCGTGTTCATTTCCTTCCACCAATATTTCCAGTTATTTTTTCTTCTTGATCATATCTGAGAAGCCATTTTCTGAACTAATTTCACCTGGCACGGTGAATTTCATTAATTGGCTTAATTGGAACAGCATATATTTTAAGATACAAATTAAGCTTAATTGGCCTAATTGATACAGCATATCTTTTAAGATACAAATTAAGCTATCTTCAAATACTTACCAGGACATTGTTATCTGTATTTTTGTAAGGTAGTCCTTCATAAGCCAACACTGAAACTAAGAACTTTCGGGTGTACTGAAAGCTATTAATTGTCTTAGATTGCAGGATATAATAAAGGGAGTCTAATAGCATATAATACATTAATTTTTTAAGGTAGTAAATTGTTTCCGCATACTATTTTTACATTATTTTTGTATTGTTTTCACATTATGCAAAAACACTGTATTCATTTTGCCTTTATTTTTTAAATATGTTCTATTTCTTTGAGTAAAAGGAAAAAAATTAATAAGTTGAAGTGTCTCTTGTTTCAGGAGCAGAAAATTCTCCCCAGTGACTCAGTTTTCACTCTGCAATCAGTCACTACATGGCTGTGAGTGAAAACTATTTATTTAATCAACAGCATAGTAGAATATTGAGTCTCCAATAAAGCTAGAATTTTTTTAACCTTCATTGGTATTTTCACCAAGGATTCTTCTGGTTTTTTTTTAGGGAAATATACTTGGTGGTGTTCAGGAGCATCTCCCAATTCCATATTCAGAGATAGTGTTCATGGGACCATGTTGTATCGGGGCTTGATCTGAGGCCTCCTGCATACAAAGCGTGTACTCAACCTACTGAATAATTTTTTAGTGCAGCTCTCACCAAAGACTCTTCAATTTTGTAGTTGTTATTAAGATGATGATTGTATATTACTTACGTTGCAGATAAAGTGTTAATATCGATTATGTACTGAGTTCTTATATATCCTTTTAATACCCCAAACAGAAATAACAGTTTATATGTAATCTCACATGTAATTGGATGTTTGCTTTGGGATATGCTAAAAGTTAGCAGTTAACCCCAAACAGTGATATAAAGAAATTTTTATTCTGTACTTTGTATGTTTTTATATTATTAAGCATATATTGATTTTTTTTTTAATCTGCAGGATGTATAAATAATTAAAAATGTTTCATTTAAAAAGAACTCTTGCCATGGGGCTGGAGAGATAGCATGGAGGTAGGGCATTTGCCTTGCATACAAGACAGTGGTTCAAATCCCAGCATCCCAAATGGTCCCCCAAGCCTGCCAGGAACGATTTCTGAGCATAGAGCCAGGAGGAACCCCTGAGCACTGCCGGGTGTGACCCAAAAACAAAAACAAAACAAACTCTTATCAGAGTTCTAATTTTAGAAACTTCTAATAAATTCTAATAATTTAGAATGTATTTAAACTTATTTAAAGTTTGTGAATGATTCAAATCCACAAATGTAAACTATTCAGCTACCTGGCTTTTGGCTGTCCTGTGGGTGCTTTTCTAAAAATCATTTGTTGGTCAGTTCTCTGTTCTCACTGAGTTTTCAGTATTTAAAGCAAAACCAAATAAAACAAAAAAGCCAAACAAAACAATGTATAGAGGATAGGGGCTAGAGAGATAATACAGTGAACAGCGCACTTGTCTTGGAGGGAACTAACCCTATTTTGATTCCCTGGCACCCTATATTATTCCCTGAGCCTAGCAGGAGTAAACCCTGAGCAGAGCCATATGGCCCAAAAACAAGAAAAAAAGAATAAAACATATAAAGAACCAAATAATTCTTTATATATAATATAGTGAAATGGTCAAAAACAGGAGAAGTTGAAAAATTTGCTGCTATAAAAATGGTAAATTCCAAATACTCTTACTACAAATATCCATTTTGGGGAGCATTTTAAACATGATTATAAGGTGAATCTTGTGGTGTTATACATATTTTAATGTTTTAAGTTTACATATATTTCAGAACTCTTACCAAAATGTTGTGTTATTTTCTGTAGATTTCGAGCACCTATCTAGAGAGCAATTGGCCTATACGGGTGAGTTTTTACTTTTTGGTATTAATTTTCATTGGATAGCATTTCATATAAGAAGTGTTCTGAGTTAGTAGATGCATTGATAAAAGGAAGATTTTGGTAGTTGATCCATTGTGCATTGCTAATCTATATTAAAATATGTTATTGATTACATTTCTAATTAAATTTTTAACTTATTTCACTTAGCAAACTATTATTAATATTTTACTTATCTAGTGTGTTACAAAATTCTGTATAGCTAATAAAAGTATATAGACTACAGGAGAGAGTTCTTAATTTTTTTTTTTTATCAGTTTTCAGCTATTGATAAAATCGGACAGAATATTGCTGTGGTTGGCAAGTTTGGTTTTGCACATTATTCTTTACTTACCAAAAAATGGAAACTTTTTGGAAACATTACCCAGGTTAGTCTTTTTGAAATTAAAAACCTATTTCCTAAAGAATGAGGCCTATAGTAAGAAAAACTTTAAAGTAATGCCATTGTTAACTTATTAAAAATAGAGTAATTTTTTCATATAAATGTTTTTAAATGATGTTGTCATATAAGAGTCAATTCTGATAAGATACTTATTTAATAAAGAATTTTATTTTGAAGTTATTGCTTTGTTTTAAAGCTTAGATACTATAAATTCTTTAACTTAAACTAATGTTGAGTTTATCAGATGTGACTAGAATAGGTTTTCATAAAGTTTTATATTATTTACTGCTCTTTAAAAAGATATTATGTATAATGTTTGGGTAGCATAATGACACAGGCAGTTGGATTTTATAATAATTATGTAGGTGGAGCAAAGAAAATTAACATTTATAGCCCAGTGAGAATACTTTTGTTACCATATATAAAAGAGAAATTATTTGGTGGTGAAGCTAATCAGTATTGGAACTAGAATTTAAATCTGAATATTGACTGTGGGGATAAAGATGCTAAATAGTACAGTATGCTTTTTACCTTCTAGAAATGTTTATTTTTTTAAAAAAAAATATGAATCATTATATATGTCCTAGAGTAGTACTTTATTAAAAGGATTTAGAGTAAAACATTGTTCCTTCATAGCATTCTGTAAGAATGGTTACTTACTGAAATTTCTGTTAGCATAAATAAAGGCAAATAAGTTGTTTTATTTTATTTTTAGGAACAAAATATGATTGTAACAGGTGGCTTAGCCTGGTGGAATGATTTTATTGTTCTTGCATGTTATAACATAAATGACCGCCAAGAAGAGGTAAGCTCTTTCACAAGTAATCTTTGTATTTTTAATTTTTTTGTTTTTGTTTTTGAGTCATGCCCATTGGTTTTCAGGGGTTACTCCTGGCTCTGTGCTCAGGAATCAGAAATCCCTGATGGGCTCAGGAAACTATATGGGATGCCAGGCATCAAACCTGGGTCAGTCACATGCAAGGCAAGTGCTCTACCTACTGTGCTATCACTTCTAAACCTGCAGTTTTAATACTTAGAACATTTTGGTTTTTAGAAAAAAATTCTATTGCATAATTAACATTTTATTTTTAAACTAAGAATTTGGTATTATTAGGTATTAAGATTTTCATTTTCAGTTACAATTTTTTTAAATTTTAGGACTTCTCTAACTTTTTCTAAGAAAATCTAGCTTTTAGATATTCTCTAAGTTTTGGGGTAGAAGGAAATACTTAAATAACTGGGTGGAATAGTGCTAGGGGTTGAGGATGGATGAGGGAGAGAAAAGAAAAATGTGTGCCACAGGCAGGCAGGGTGGGGGAACAGGAGGAAAACTGGGGACATTGGTAGCGGGAAATGTCCATTGTAAAGGGTGTTATACTTTGTATGACTGAAACTCAGTTATGAACAATTCTGAAAAAAAAAAAAAAAAGAAATGGGTTCACAATAAAAAAATGGAAAATATGAATAGTATATGCATAAAATAAAAGATAGCTATTGTTAGAATATGAGGTGCACAAGTTTCAGAAACTTAGAGCAAAGATGAGTACATACTTACTGCTATTTCACAATAGGAATATTGATTTTACTGTTTTATTTTTGTTTAGCTCAGAGTTTACTTGCGAACATCAAATTTGGACAATGCCTTTGCTCACATAACCAAAGCACAAGCAGAAACATTACTACTTAGTGTTTTCCGGGACATGGTAATAGTATTTAGAGCAGACTGTTCAATATGTCTTTACAGTATTGAAAGAAAATCTGATGGGTAAGTATATTTCATAAAACCACTTTTTGGGTTTTTTTATGTATCCTATTCCCATTTCATTTTTGTTTTCTCAAAGAACTTGAGATAATTTCACATTTAGTTTCATTTGGGAAAGTGTTTTAGACATTTTGACTTTCGTTCAATAAAGCAAGGACTTTTAGTTAGGGATAGTTGCAAAGTATTTTTTAATTACCTAAATAAAAGAGCTTGCAGCAACTTTATCAACTAAACTTAAAGAATTAGAGAAAAATCTAATTTGGGCTAGGGTAAATCCTTAGATAATAGTTTTGTTCATTTGTCTTGAAAATGTGATTGCCAACTACTAGTTTTCCAGACACTTGGGAAAATTTGATGGAGTTACACAGACTCAGACCTTAGGAAGTGTGTCCTCAGTAGACCCATTTATTATGAGCTAGTTGGCTCTATTCCCGGCCGGGAAAGACTGGCATTTTTGTCATTGCTGTGTTTTTCCTATATTCTTGGCATCTTACCAACTTGCAGCATTTAGAACATGCCTCTTGAATTTTATTTTACTCCCTTAAGTGTAGAGGAAGGGAGTGGTTCTTTTGGGGGAAGAATTTACTAAAATAGGTTAGTCCTTAATGAGTTATGAAAATTAAGGTGCTGGAGCAATAATACATTGGGTAAGGTGCTTGCCTTTCATGTGGCTGACCTGGGTTTGACTCTCAGCATCCCATATGGTGCTCTCAGTGCACCAGGAGTGATCACAGAGTATAATCCCTGAGCGATGCTGGATATTGCCCCACAACCAAAAAAATAAAAAAAAATAAAAATAAAAAAAAAAGATGATAGTTAAGAAATTCTGGTGACATAGGCTTAAGGGGTGGCTTGGAGGGCTTCAGTGGCAGGGGGATGTGCTTTGATTTTATACTTAATACTATAAACTTGAATTTATTTATTTATTTATTTTTTTTTTTTGGTTTTCTGGGCCACACCCAGTGACGCTCAGGGGTTTACTTCTGGTTATGTGCTCAGAAATTGCTCCTGGCTTGGGGGACCACATGGGACACCGAGGGATTGAACCACGGTTCATCCTAGGCTAGCACTGGCAAGGCAGATGCCTTACCGCTCTGGCCCCTGAACATTATTATTAACCTATTGCCTAAATTATGACAAAATATTGTTTAAAAAGATTAAGAAATCTTAACTATTCTCATAGAACATTCATCGTTTCTTAACCAACTGGTTTTTTTTTATTAAATATTTTCTATGCCTAAGTAGCAAAATAAAATCTATTCCTAAGCTTCCTTTCAGTATATTTCTTTCTCTCTCATTTCCATATGTGTTCTTTGGCCACTTCTACTTTGTCCTTCTGCCAGAAAATACTTTGGGAAAGGGGAATAATAAGTAAAAAGCAATTAGATGATTGGTAGACATGAACTCTCGTGCTTTTAGTAGAAAAAAAGGGAAAAATAAAAGTGTGGAGATAGGGGATTTCTTTCATCGCTTTTGTTGTTGTTTACAGTCCAAATACTACTGCTGCCGTGCAGGTTCTGCAGGAAGTCTCCATGTCTCGCTATATTCCTCACCCTTTTCTGGTCGTGTCTGTCACTCTGACATCAGTGAGTACAGAGAACGGAATCACCTTGAAAATGCCACAGCAGGTAACAGAACTCTTCATTTTTTCTGTTTTTAGTTGATAGCAATTTAATTTGTTGAGCAAATAAATACTAAATGAATACATTATACCTCAGATATAGGTGATGAATGAGCTCCATTGGCAAACTCTAAAGCATGGCTTCTACTCAGACAGTAAGGGCATAATTATATACTCAGTTATTAATATGATATACTTGCCAAAAGTATTTATGTTTAGGGGTCAGAGCGATAGTGCAGTGGTAAGGTGTTTGCTTTGCATGCAACTAACACAGGACAGACGGCGGTTTGAATCTCATATGGTCCCCTGAGCCTGCCAGGGGTGATTTCTGAGCAGAGCCAGGAGTAACCCTTGAGCGCCGCTGGATATGACCCCCAGCCAAAAAAAAAAGTATTTAGGTTTAGGGACCAGAGTGATAGCACAGTGGTAGGGCGCTTGTCTTGCAAGCCTCAGTTCAGTCCCCACTGTCCCATATGGTACCCAAGCTAGGAGTGATTTCTGAGCGCATAGCCAGAAGTAACCCCTGAGTGTCACCGTGTGTGGCCCAAAAACAAAAAAAAAATGTATTTAGGTTTCTTCGCCTCTTCCCCCCCCCTTTTCTCCTTCTCTTCCACCTCCTCCTTCTCTTCTTCTTCCTCCTTCCTTCTTCTTCTTCATTAATAGGGTCATATCCAGCAGTGCTCAGGACTTATTCCTGGCTCTGCGCTTAGGAATCATTACTGTCGATACTCAGGCGACCATATAGGATACTGGGGATCAAACCCAGGTCAGCTGCATGCAAGGCAAATGTCTTATCCACTGTACTATGACTCTAGCCCCAAGCAGGTTTCTTTAAAAATACATAACATAAGCCTGAAAAGTCTAGTCATAATATCTTTTTTATTTCAATTAAAACTTAAAGACCCGGGCCAGAGAGACAGCATGGAAGTAGGGCATTTGTCTTGCATGCAGAAGGACAGTGGTTCGAATCCCGGCATCCCATATGGTCTCTGAGCCTGCCAGGAGCAATTTCTGAGCGTAGAGCCAGGAATAAAACATGAGCACTGCTGGGTGAGACCCCCCTCCCCCCCAAAAAAAAAAACCCCATAAAAACCCATCGATAAGAGAAAGCATGATATATTTTAGAATTGGAAGGATTTCAGAGTTACTGAAACATAGATTGTGAAAAGGATATAAGTTCTTATTGATAAGATTGACTTGAGACTTTATCTTACAGTATATTTTCTGGTGGCAATGAGTACATGCAAAGCAAATAGAAAGAATCAAAATTCCTTGGAGAAAAATTACAGTTGGTGATAACCTCAACTTCTTTAATACATCACCTAAATTTGTTACCTTGGAATGAGCTTTTTCTATCCTTCATGTTCAGTATCACATATCCATATGTGTTCTTTTTTTTAATGCCTATAATTTTGGTGGGCTCTCAAGCTGTGCATAGGGGACCCAAGCACCTCTCCCAGCAATTCTTTACTACTCTAACCAGACAGTTCATTATTATGGTCCAAGGACTCAGTGCTGCTTGAGTCCCTAACTGCTGCAATACCAATGCTATCCTGGCAGTGCTTGGGAGTCTCCAAGACCATACCCTGCTGTGCTCAGAAGGATCTCAAGAGCTATACCTAGTGGTTTAATGCCATCTGTGCCAGAATTCAAACTTAGAGTCCTGTTGGCTGCTGAACTACTCCCAAGCCCCAGAATAATCTCACTTGGCAAGTGAAAATAGTTCAGATGAGTCATAGGATTCAATTGGACTAGGCCTTTTACTTTAGAATTCAGTTGAAAATTTCCATAATCAAAGGATACTTCCTTATTACTTAAGGTCAGCACCCATACTTTCTTATTCACAATCCTGAATAATTCAGATTTTAAAAATAACTCTTTGAGAACTGTAAGGAGTAATTTCCTGCTGTTCTTTTTTTTTTTTTTAAGTGCTCCTTGAAAGTCTGTTGCCACTATCTTTTTCTCATAATATACCTAACCTAGCCAGATTGCTCTCACTTTCCCAATAGAACAATTCTGTCCTCTTACATCTGTATCATTTGCATTCCTATCCTGCCTAAAGTACCAACCCTTTTCTTTTTATTCATAACTCTCATCTCATGCTTCATACCTTTTCTAGCTATGCTAGTTTTTATCAATTTTTAAGAATTGATTTCTTATCTTGATAAATTTTTAATGCTTTCTTAATTTTTGCAAGATGATCTGCTCTATCCTCAGTTTATATCACCATTGTTCGTTAACTATGTTATATTAAGTTTATTATGCCTTATCAAGAAAGTTTCTTTTACTTATACTGCCCAACAGAATGACTATACTTAGTACATATGCAATAAATAATGTTAGTTATTAAAATTAGTTTGACTGCAGTTCATTTTTCTTCAGGCTCGTGATGCAGAGAGCATTATGCTCAACCTTGCTGGACAGCTTATAATGATGCAAAGGGACCGATCTGGCCCTCAGATCCGAGAGAAGGACAGTAACCCTAACCAAAGGAAACTTGTGAGTAAATGCATTGTACTGCATGAATATTAATGTTGGAATGAACACAGAAATGATATTAGATAAGGATGAGACTAATAAAAATATTTAACACTGAGATGATATTAAATTAGGATGAAACTATAAAAAATATTTAAGAGAAGAGTATTCTTGTGGTTTGGAAATTGAGTGAATACATAAAAGTAATCTCTAGCTTCGGGGGAAAAGATCATCTGTGAAGATTGATGGATTAGGTCCTAAAATTATAATTAATATCTGCATTCCAGATGTTACTGACTAGGCATAATTATTGTATAATCTAGTGGAAAAAGGATAAACTTGAAATTAATTTAGCGGGTTTCTTAAAAAACGATTTAAATACATATTTACATTCAAAGACAGAATATTATTAACTCTAATTCTGAGTTGAACCTTCTAATTTTTCCCAAAAAAGTTATATTTGATTTTGAAAGATTGATGAAACCAGTAGGAACATAGCCTACAATTTTAGATAGAATAAAGAAACTGATCGTCTCTCCTTCTCCAGTTGCCGTTTTGTCCTCCTGTTGTACTAGCCCAATCTGTGGAAAATGTCTGGACCACATATCGAGCAAATAAACACAAGCGTCACCTTCTGGAGGCTCTTTGGCTAAGCTGTGGTGGTTCTGGAATGAAAGTTTGGCTTCCTCTCTTTCCTCGGGATCATCGCAAGCCTCATTCTTTCTTGTCCCAGAGGATCATGTTGCCTTTCCATATCAACATTTACCCACTGGCTGTTTTGTTTGAAGATGCATTAGTCCTTGGTGCTGTCAATGACACTCTACTCTATGATTCTTTGTACACTCGAAACAGTGCGAGGGAACAGCTGGAGGTGCTTTTCCCTTTCTGCGTCGTAGAGAGAACTTCTCAGATCTACCTCCACCATATTCTACGTCAGCTGCTGGTCAGGAACCTTGGAGAACAAGCCTTGCTTCTGGCCCAGTCCTGTGCTACATTACCTTACTTCCCTCATGTCCTAGAACTTATGCTCCATGAAGTGCTGGAAGAAGAAGCTACCTCACGGGAGCCCATTCCCGACCCTCTGCTTCCCACTGTGGCAAAATTTATCACCGAATTCCCCCTATTTCTGCAGACAGTTGTCCATTGTGCCAGGAAGACTGAATATGCCCTGTGGAATTATCTTTTTGCAGCTGTTGGAAATCCCAAGGACTTGTTTGAGGAATGCTTGATGGCCCAGGATTTGGACACAGCTGCCTCTTACCTTATAATTCTGCAGGTAATTATTTTATCCCTTACACAAAATAAAATGTACTTAAGAAATCAGTATTTAGGGCCGGAGAGATAGCACAGCAGTGTGGCATTTATGCGGCCAACCCGAAGGGGCCTGGTTCGATTCCCAGCATCCCATGTGGTCCTCCAGCCAGCCAAGGGCTATTTCTGAGTGCAGAGCCAGGAGTAACCCCTGAACGCCGCTGGGTATGGCCCATATCAATCAATCAATCAATCAATCAATCAATAAATGAAGTTTAAAAAAATCAGTATTTAAGTTTTCTGTTCAATTTCTTTTCGAAGAATTCAATCTTATAAACGATGGCAGAAAATCCTCAGTATTATAAAGAAATATTGCAGGGTTGCAATTCTTTAATTTCAGTTGGGGTCTCTTGTGTGTATGTATAGAAAATTGATGATGAGTTTATAGTATTATTTTAAAATTTTTTATTACTTTATATGAATATCATGGTCTATAATTGCTCATAATACATTTGTTTCTGCCATTCCATGTTCCAACACCAATCCCACTACAAGTGTAAAATTTTTTCCACCATTATCTTCAGATTCCCATTCACCCCCAAGCTTGCCACCTTGATAGGCATGCAGTAATTTACTTTATATTGCTGTTTACACTGTGGTAATGAAATATTTTGAAAAACTAAAGCAAGACAAAATTTGTGAAATTACTATATCCGTGATGCCACTAAGTCATTGTCTGAAGAATTAGTAAGCCATGTATTGCCAGTTGTATTGCTGTTACTGGTTTTGTTTGTTAACCTTACGTAGTTTAGATGTTTGTTAACCAATAGTGCTTGGTAAATTCAATACTGTTTTGTAAATTCTTTACTACTTTGACATCTAATTTGGTGTGTTCATAAGAGGGGTGACAGTATTTAAAAATTAAGCACATGTGCCCACACAGTCCAGAAATTCCAAGTTTTGTAGCTGATAGGGTGGCAGCTGTGGAATGTGGTTTTAGCTCTCAGGGCTTCTGGAAGTATGAAGGGAGAGTCGGGGAAGGTGCCTGCACTCTTTCTGACAGAAGTCCTGGAGAATTTCAGCCCAAATATCAGCATACCTGCACTTTTGATCAATTAGATATCTTTGCAGAAATCAGGAATAAAACATTGAAGTCGGGCCATTGGTGTGGCAGCTATTTGTGGGTGTATCTTTGGCAGGCAGGGATAATGACCTGCCCCCTCCTGCTGAGAGTGTCTCATTTTTCATTTGTGAGGTCCATGTTCCAATGTTATTCGATGGCTTGTTTTTCACTTCTGGAAATATGAAAAGCGGGGTGCCTACACTCACTCTGACAGTGTCTTTTTATAGTATTACTTTGAATAATATCGAAATGTATGTTTTATATAGTACCATGCACATAGCATGTACATATTATACATTATTAGTTTAATATTGGTAGATTTGTCTAAGCCCCTCCTCACCCAATAACAGATTATTAGTTTAATGTATAGAATTACTAAGGGACTCTGATTAGTTCATAACAACACCTAATGTTGGGCTCTCAGAGCAAGCCAAGGAAGTTCAGCCTGTACCCTCATTTCACATGATTTCTCTGCCCCCCCCCCCAATAATGGGTTCTTTTAAATTTGTTTGTTGGGCCACACCCAGCAGCGATCAGAAGTTACTCCTGGCTCTTTGCTCAGAAATCACTCCTGGCAGGCTTGGGGAACCTTATGGGATACTGGAATCGACCCCAGGTCAGTGAGAAAGGCAAACGCCCTACCACTATGTTATCACTCCAGCCCTGTTCTTTAAATCTTGAAAATACGCTTCATTATCTTATAAAATGATTTGTTTAGTGTTCCTGCCAATTGATTTGAGTTTGATACACTTAGAAGGTTCTTTCAAGTTTATGCTAGATTGTGTCATTGCTATAGGAAGGAAGCTAACCATAAACCTGCTTAGACACTGTCTGAATAGATCCTCTTTTGGTTTATTTGCATCAGGAAAGCCAACTGAAATGAGATTTTAGTAAAGCCTGAATGACTACATGAAATGAGATTTTAGCAGACTGTATGACTACGTTAAGAGAGAATCACAGAATCTAACCACCACAGAATTCTTAAATTAGAAACAATACTGGTGGTTGGTCCTTTGTGGTCATTTTAAGTCACTCCTAAGACTGAGTCATCTCCCAAGCCATGGAACGAGAAAGTTAGCTCTATCAGAATCCTAATTTGTTTTAGATTGATGGATGATTATTTGTCAGTTAAATATTTTCTTTGGGTACTTTTTCAGAAAGACTAAGGCAGGTATTCACTTGTATAGCACTCTACTTACTGCCCATATCCGAGACGTTTTTGTTCAACAATTTCAGAAAACATGGTCACCAGGCATAGGCTTGAGCTCTTTTGGAGTCAGACAAACCCAAATTTATATTCTTGTTCTTCTGTTGATCTTCAAGAAGTTAATTAATTCAGTTTCTTCATTGTAAAATAGAGCCAATAGTGTTTCGTACATTCACCAGCTTTAGTAGGAAAATGTGCTTAAGGTTTATGAAAACAATCTAGCAAGCTGCAGAAGCTCAGTGAATCTTATTTTATATTACATCATTAAAACATCACCCCTGCTTTTTCTTGTACTGTATTTTGTAGTTTTCCCACTAAACAGAGTAGTACTGTGTTTTCTTCTCTAGGTGTAGGGAAGGAATAATAAAGGATTGCTTATGTCTTCCAACACATTTGCAGTATATTAAAAAAAAATGCTTGTCTTCCTCGTGTTTTTTTTGTTTGTTTTTGTTTTTGGTAGAATATGGAAGTCCCAGCAGTGAGTAGGCAACATGCCACCCTTCTGTTCAACACAGCTCTGGAACAAGGCAAGTGGGACTTATGCCGACACATGATTCGATTTCTTAAAGCCATTGGCTCTGGAGAATCTGAGACACCTCCATCTACACCAACAGCTCAGGTTAGTTTCAAAATTGCACAGATTCCCAGGCCATACAATTAATTACATGGCATTCTCTAATTGTGTTGCACATTATGTATGATCATAGGAATCCAGTTCAGGCGGTGGATTTGAATTCTTCAGGAATCGAAGCATTAGTTTATCCCAATCAGCTGAAAATGTTCCTGCTAGCAAATTCAGCTTACAGAAAACACTGAGTATGCCATCTGGCCCTTCTGGGAAAAGGTAACAGAATAAAAAGCCTTTCTGCTTTAAGGGCATTCATTCTATGACACATTTTATTTCAGGGCATTTACAAATTTTAGTCCTAATGAAAAGTAATTTTTATCCAATAGTAATTCCTTTGTTCATTTCCAAACTTCACAAAAGGATTCCTTTTTCTCCTCCAAAGTTTACTTCTTTAATACTTTGTACAGTTTCTTCTCTTGTTCTAGATTAGGTCTTGTTGCAGCTGTTCTGACTGTAACAGATAGTTACAATTTGTAACTTTGAATTTCTTCTGAAAATAGAGGATCTAAGTGAAAAGATAAATTTGCAGATAAACCAAAAAACTTCTTGCAGAAGTAAACAACTTCACCTTTCTTCCCAAATACATCTTTTTTTTTTTTTTTTTTTTTTTGGTTTTTGGGCCACACCTGGCTGTCTGCTCTGAAATTGCTCCTGGCAGGCACGGGGGACCATATGGGACACCGGGATTCGAACCAACCACCTTAGGTCCTGGATTGGCTGCTTGCAAGGCAAACGCCACTGTGCTATCTCTCCTGGCCCCCAAATACATCTTTTTGACACACACACACACCCAGGTGTTACACACACATTCCACAAACGTAAACAACTTCACCTTTCTTCCTTTCTTCCCAAATACATCTTTTTCACACACACACACACACACACACACACACACACACACACACACACACACACACACACACACACACACACACACACACACGTTCCACAAACAGGTGTTCTATGAGGAAAGCTGGGTTGCGGCATTTGCCTTTTGCTCATCAGCAGATCACACACACACACACACACACACACACACACACACACACATTCCACAAACAGGTGTTCCATGAAAAAAAGCTGGGTTGAGGCATTTGCCTTTTGCTCATTCAGCAGATCAAATTTGGTGATTTGGTGCTGGCACTGCCAGGAGTGATCCCTAAATATAGAGCTAGGAGTAAGTAGGAGTAAGTACTGAACATGGATCAGTGTGGCTAACTCCCTCTCCTCATACACACATACTCCTCACACTGACACACACAAAATACATTGTTTTTCATGTACTTGACTCTCATGACTGTTCTTGGAAAAGTGATTAAATAAACCCTGGAAAAACAAGAGGATGTGCATCTTAGAGATTGAGTTCTGCTTCATACATAGATTTTTTTTTTCTCTTATGAAGTAACTGAAGTAATATTGAAATTATCAGATAGAATTTTTTTTGGTTACTGAACTCCTATATTCTTTCCTATGTTGTTACATGTTTGTGGCTCTGGCTTTTTCTCCTCTCTGTTTTTTTCTTTTATATAATTCTCATGATTTAATTACAGAATCTGACATACTGAGTTTTTTTACATAGTGAGAGATTATTGAACATTTTTATTATATTATTTTTAATCTGTTAATAATACTACTTCTTTACCCCCAAACCATTAAAATCCCCATGTTGTGCTCTATACAAGAATAATGCAACCCTGAGAGACTCTTAAGCAATTCCTAAACATAGAGTAGTTTTTCAGTCACACCCTCAATTTAAGTATAGATAAAACATACTAATTATTTGGCATATGCCAGGTACCATTTATGCATGTGCAAGTGTAGATCTAGTAACCCTTTTAACAGCTTTGTGAGGGTAGATACTGTTATTATCCACATTATATAGGAAAAGAAATTGACACTCAGGAAAACATAGGTTCATTACATAAGAGTTATGAATGGCAAGTTATGAAGTTGTAAATGGCAAAGCCAATGTATCACGCAGGTGTACTCTAGTTCTTCTATTACCAAAAGTACCTTATTATTCAGTTCACAAATCCATTATGCCATATAAGTGCATATGAATGAGGAATGATAGGGTGGGGGTTTTTTTTGGTGTTTTTTTTTTTTTTTTTTTTTTTTTTGGTTTTTGGTTTTTGGGCCACACCTGGTGACGCTCAGGGGTTACTCCTGGCTATGTACTCAGAAATTGCTTCTGGCTTGGGGGACCATATGGGACACCAGGGGATCAAACTGCAGTCTGTTCTCGGCTTGCGTGGGCAAGGCAGATGCCTTACCACTTGCACCACTGCTCCAGCCCCTGTTCTTTCTCTTTCTTTTAAATTAGAGGAATAGAGTGTGCTTCACATTTTGTGGTGTCCAAGGTTACTTATGGTTATGCTCAGGGATTATATGTGGTGCAGGTAATTGAACTTACTGCATACAAGAGAACATCTTAACCTTTATACTATCTCTCCAGCCTCCTTTTAATTTTTTGTGTATACTAAACTCATATTGAGAGACTTCATTTCATTTTGCTCTTGATCCTTAACTTCTTTATTCTAATCTCCTTCACTTTTTTTCCATTGGTATTTTCAAATACTGTTATCTATTTACTCCCTTTCTTCTATTCAGCTATCACCTCCTTCCCAGTTTAGTTATTTTTTTTTTAAATATGGAACGCTTCACAAATTTGCGTGTCATCCTTGCACAGGGGCCATGCTAATCTTCTCTGTATTGTTCCAATTTTAGTATATGTACTGCCGAAGCGAGCACCCCAGTTTAATCTTATCCACCCCCCTTCCTTATTCACACACTTTAGAAATATTGTGATTTCAATTCCAGGTCACCTCAGAAAAAGTGAATATTGTAGTAAGGAAATTTTTGATTCTCAGTAGCACATAAAAGTTATATTTATTACTAGCCTGAAGTTATTAAGTGTTAGAAATGCTTGGAGTCTTTCCCCAAAAATGATGTACTTCAGAACAGATAGATACAAAGTAAGCACATTGTAGGGAAAATGCTACTGGTGGATTTGCTTGATACAGATTTGCTATAGACTTATGATTGTAAAAACACTAACTATGAGCCACTGTAAAGTAAATTATGTCTGTATTACTCCTTTGCTACAGGAGCTTGTTTCAGGTATTGTTCAGTGGTTATGATATCACAAAAATAAGATAACTTCAGTCAGAATTAAACCTTGTATCTCAGACATCTTTTTATCACCAGTATCAATTCTATTGCATAGAAGTATGTGAAATTCAGATTGCTTGTTCTGTAGCTCTCTTGTGGTCCCACTGATAGATGGAGCAAAGATAGTGATTGTGCTGAGAACATGTATATTGACATGATGCTCTGGAGACATGCTCGACGCCTCTTAGAAGAAGTTCGGCTAAAGGATCTTGGTTGTTTTGCTGCCCAGCTGGGCTTTGAACTAATTAGTTGGCTCTGCAAGGAACGAACCCGAGCTGCCCGCGTTGACAACTTTGTGATAGCCCTGAAGAGACTCCATAAAGATTTCCTGTGGCCATTTCCCATTATCCCCGTCTCTTCTATCAGCTCTCCTTTTAAGAATGGAAAATACCGATCAGGTAATTTAGTGTCACTTGTACGAGAATTGTATTTTACTCCAAGTATTAAGACATTAGAATTGATCAACAGTCAGAGAAATCTTTTTATTCTAAACTCAGAAGTAGATAAAAGCTAACTTTTTGTATATCAGTTGTAATACTCACCTTTTTTTTTGTTCGTTTTTTTGTTTTTTTGTTTTTTGGGTCACATCTGGCAGCACTCAGGGATTATTCCTGGCTCTGTGCTCAGAAATCGCTCCTGGCAGACTCAGGGGACAATATGGGATGCCGGGATTCGAACCACTGTCCTTCTGCGTCTAAGGCAAACGCCTTACCACTGTGCTGTCTCTCTGGCCCCAATATCCACCATTTGACCAAGGACATAAATAAAGTAAAACCTATGTCTCCAGGTCTTATAACCTTGAAGTCTAAACATAGAACAAAATCAAACTATAAGTGCCTTCATTTATTAAATTCAGAATTGACTGAATATAATAACTATATCATTTTGGCTTATTGTGTGGAAGTTTCATAATTTCTTAGTTATGTACCTCAAAGTAAACTCAGTGTGAGCTAGAGGGATAGTACAGCAAGTAGGATTCTTGCCTTGTACACAGCTGACCCACGTTCAATGTCAGCACCCCATATAGTGCCCCCAGCAACACCAGGATTGATCTCTGAGCCTGTACAGAGCCAGTCAAAAGCTGGGTGAAAGAAAGAAAAAAAAATATGAGCAGAATAAAGTTTGTTTTGTTCTAGAAAGATTTAAAAAAAATGACTGTTGAGCCAGAGATATATCAGATAGAGCCAGAGAAGTTGACACTTGCCTTGCATACAGCCAACCTTGGATCAATTCTGGTACTGCATATGGTCTCCCAAGTAGCATCCGGAATGACCCTTAAGCTTAGTAGTCCTTGAGCGTTAATAGATCTATATATAAAAATAAATAAAATGTCTATAGATTGCACTATGCTGTCCATCAATTTTGTTAGAGCCAGACTTTTCCAGTTTATGGGTAATGATTGCATAAGATAGTAATTGGTTTGGGACTTTTATTAATTGGGACAGGGATGTGGATCGTGAGAGAAAAGTCTAAAGAACTGAATTAGAAATGTCTGTGTTGTATTTGTTCTTTTGTTTTTGGACCTACCTTTGCAGTGGGAGAGCAGCTGTTAAAATCTCAATCAGCTGACCATTTTTTAAACCTTGAGATAGATGCTGGTGTCTCTAATGTTCAACGAAGTCAGAGCTGGCTGAGCAACATTGGCCCAACCCATCCTGAAATAGACACAGCTTCATCTGCTGGGCCACAAATGCAGGATGCCTTCCTGTCACCTTTATCTAATAAAGGTAAAATCTATTTTTATTTTATGTTTTTGTACCAAGAATCAAACCTAATACCATCAGTTGTGACCCAAAACCCCACTTCTTCAAAAAAAAATCATATAATTTTAGGAACTTAAGTAGTAATTGGTCTGATTTTCATTCTTTTTTCTTAATGGTCAGTAATTTGCTTAATGTTTAATTTGCAGTTTTCATCTCCATTACCTGAAATTTAATGTTGCTATCATTTATTTCTTCCATTGCAATAGAAACTACATAGTCACTTTACCATTTTTTCCTACCTTAAAAAAATTAAGCACTTTGATTTATAATACCATTAATAACAACAGCTTGACCATCTTAACCACCTTTAAAGTGTACCATTAACTCCATTTAAGCAACCAGCCTGAGAATTTTTTTTTATCTTGCAAACTAATACTCTAATAATCTATATAATAATAACTTCGTGGTTCTCCAGCCACAGGTAACTGCCATTCTTTTCTCTGTCTTTCTGAATTTGACTTTGATTGATACCTCATATAAATGAAGTTACAGAGTATTTGTCCTTCGGTGAATGCATAAAGTCCTCAAGGTTTCATCTGTCTTGTATTATATGCCAGATATTTCTTTCTATCTGCTGATGGTTACATTTTTGTTTTAGAATATAAACACTTTTAATTTGGAGGAGCCACACTCGGCAGCGCTCAGGGGGTTACTCCTGGCTCTGTGCTCAGAAATTGCCCCTGGCAGGCTCAGGGGACATATGGATTGCCAGAATTTGAAACACAGTCTGTCCTGTGTTGGCAGCGTGCAAGGCAAATGCCCTGCTATCGCTCCAGCCCTTCTCTTTTTATTATCTTTGCTTTTCCCTCCTTGCATTTTATTCATTTCAGAAATTTCTGTGGATTTTCTACTAGTGGATTTTTTGGTGATTGTATATTCATAATTTATAAAGTTACACTACATAGTTTGTGTTGTTTCCTCTGTTTCTTCTAAATTAGTAACTGAGGCTCAAGTGGTCTCTATGGTCCCTACATGTGGGAAACATTGGGTTTAATCTCCATGTTTTTTGCGTTCTTTGAGTACTGAATATGTGATGCCCTTTACACCATGAATTGCTAATTTTGAAGACTGAAGACTTGATCATATTCTACCTAGATTATTCAGGGAGGTAGACAAGATTATTGGATAATGCCTGATTATCATTAATGATCATATGTATTTTAAAATCTATGCCTGATGTGGGGGTTATTTAGTTAATATGGTTACAATAGCTTTAACATTTATTATATTGATATGCAGTTTTAATGTACCCCACCACCAAATGCCTAAGACTCTAAGTTATAATCTACCTCATCACTCCACACCCATTCTCCATTGCTTGGTAATCTAAGATTTGGCACCATTCAATAAGTATGTTTTGTTTTTTATCAATGTATAAGCAGATGACTGATATCTTATGGTATTATTTTCACTCTGATATTTTACAGTCCATTCATGTTGCAGAGAAATGCATGATTTTATCTTTATATGAGAAAAGATAAAAGAAGCACAACTTCTCTGTACTCTTCTGATTAAACATTTGGGTTGTTTTCATACTCTATTGTTCAAATCGTTGTAGTGAACATTAGTGTGTATATATTTTTTTAGTTGGTGTTTTTGTGTGTTGGAGGTAGATGCCAAGAATTTCTATGTTATGGGGCCAAAGAGATAGCAGAGCAATAGGGCGTTTGCCTTCTGAGTGCAGAGCTAGGAGTAACCCCTGAGCACTGCCGGATGTGTTCCCAAAACAAAAAAAGAATTTCTAGGTTATGTGGGAGCTCTATTCTGTTTTCAGAAATCTTCATGTTTTTCATAGGCTGAACTTTACAACATTCCCACCAACAGTGAATGAAGGAGATTCCTTTTTCATCTCATCCCAGCTAATTGCTTATTTCCAATATTTTGGACATATGACATTCTTACTGCAGTGAGATGATATCTCATTTCAAAATGCATTTCCCTGCTAATAAGTGATGAACAAACACTTTTTCATATGCCTACTGGCCTCTTAGGGAAGTATCTATTCATATCCTTTCCACATTTTTGATTTGTTTTTTGGTTGATGACCTTTGGGCATGCTTTATATAAATTTGATTATTAGCACTTAATCTGATGTGTGGTATACAACTGTTTTTCTATTCAGTGGGATATTTTATTTTCATTGAAGTTTCTTTTGCCTTGCAAAACCTTTTAATCTGCTGTAGTCCTACTTGCTTATTTTGTTATTATTCTTTTTATCTTTTTTTTTTTTTTTTTTTTTGGTTTTTGGGCCACACCCGGTGACGCTCAGGGGTTACTCCTGGCTATGCGCTCAGAAGTCGCTCCTGGCTTGGGGGACCATATGGGACGCCGGGGGATCGAACCGCGGTCCGTCTCCTAGGCTAGCGCAGGTAAGGCAGGCACCTTACCTTGAGCGCCACCGCCCGGCCCCTTCTTTTTATCTTTGATAATTGAGTCAAAACATTAAAAACACCTGACATCCATATCCTAGGAGTTCTGCCTTGTTTTTCTCAGTGTGTTAATTACATTGAATGTGTAATGCTTTAGTAGAATGGTCAATAGATCATGTTAATTTTTATTAATTCAGTGTTAATTCTTTTAGTCATGAATATGGACTATTTTCTCATTTCTTGGTGTCTTGATCTGTAGCTGGGAATGGTGGGCAGAAGGGAGAGAAGAGAGAGAGAAAGGTAGAAACTAAATCTTTTGTTGTCTGCCACTGTCTAGTTTTTCTGAGAGAAATAAGTAGAAATTCACCGGCCAAGGGAGACCTGTAGATCCAGGTTTGAGAGAGAATAGAGAATGATGGATAAATACAGAGCAGGCAGCATCTCACCAATGCTTTATCTCTGCCCTCACCACCCCCAGACCAGCAAATGCTGCTCCAGTCTCTACCCAGGGCCCCCCCTCCCCTCAGAAACTGTCATTATACCTTATACCAAACTACCATTATACAATATACCTTACTGGCAAATGTCTCTTGCAGGGGTGTATGTTCAGGTCCAGCTGTCATTAGGGGAGGCTGTCATCATCCCTTAAAGCAGCGCTTCTCAATTATTTTCTGTCATGCCCCCTAGGAGGAAGAAAGCATTTTTTGCACCCTCTCCTTGAGACTGTAAATAGTATCTTTATGAAAAAAAAAAACAAAAACAAAACTTTTACCTGCAAAACAAAAATATATAAAATAATTTGAGCTGATTTTTTAATCAGAGGTGATGTCTGGATTAATGGCTACAATGAGCATGTTTTGCAATGCGTAGCTTTTCGAAGTGGGGTTTGAAGCAGGACACAGCAACTCTCAGCTCCAGAGACATATAGAGACATAAATATGGGGCTTAGCTTGTTATGACAATGGTTGCTGAGGTTAAATACGCCCCTCTTGACGGAGCTTTGTGCCCTCACTGAGGGGCGCGCTTCACTATTTGAGAACCGCTACCTTAAAGGAACATTGATTAATTAATTCCCTTGACTTATTATTCCCTTAAAATCATCAATAAATTCCTCCTTTTGTGTTAATAATTTTAAAAATATTATAAAAATGAAATAGTATTGTCCAGATTAGTCCAGTCTTCTATATTGTTCACAAATCTGGAGAGTTATCCTCAGCAGTCAGTGGAGTTCAGCCAAGGTGTTGGTGGTCTTCAGCAAATCCTCTCGCAAGGATGTTGGCAGCTGAATTTCTGCTTCTGATATATTGAGTATTATTTTGAAAGCTCCAAAGCCAAGAGAGACAAGTGTAGAGAAGAAAGGAAACTATGTCCAGAGGTCCTCAAACTATGGCCCGCGGGCCACATATTGTATTTGTATCTGTTTTGTTTCTTCATTGCAAAATAAGATATATGCAGTGTGCATAAGAATTGGTTCATAAGTTTTGTTTTTACTATAGTCATACCCTCCAATGGTCTGAGGGACAGTGAACTGACACCCTGTTTAAAAAGTTTGAGGACCCCTGGCCGCTGATCTTTAAACTAATAGCCTGGTTTCTGGGGCGGGGTCTTTCCACATCTTAGGGCTTTCTGTCTTAGCCTAACAAGATATCTGCTATGGCCAGGTGTCCAGGGGCAGTGTTTATGGTTTCTAACAGCCTTGAGAACCATGAGAAAGCTGTGAGTGAGAGAGCCATTTAGATTTTTTGTTTTTGTTTTTGTTTTTGTTTTTGGGCCACACTTGGTGATGCTCAGGGTTTACTCCTGGCTCTGCATTCAAAAATCGCTCTTGGCTTGGAGGGATACCATTTGGGATACTGGTGAATCGAACCACAGTCTATCCTAGGTCAGCCATGTGCAAGGCAAACACCCTACACTGTGCCACCATTTTGCAAGTGGAAACTTAGCTTTGTTAGCCTTAAATCAACAAAATGGAATCCCTTCTGCTCTAGGCTCCATGGGTTCTTCTGTAATTATCATGTCATCTGCAAATAGATAGTTTAACTTTTCCAATTTGGATGCCTTTGATTTCTCTTTTTTTTTCTTTTTTTTCCTTTATTTAAACATCTTGATTACAAATATGATTGTGATTAGGTTTCAGTCATATAAAGAAGACCCCCCTTCACCAGTGCAACATTCCCACCACCAATGTCCCAAATCTCCCTCCATCCAACCCCACCCCCACCTGTACTCTACACAGGCTTTCCAGTTCCCTCATTCATTCATTCACTCACATGATTATGGTAGTTCTCAGTGTAGTTATTTCTTTTTTTTTTTTCTTTTTTTTTTTTTGGTTTTTGGTTTTTGGGTCTCACCCGGCAGTGCTCAGGGGTTACTCCTGGCTCCATGCTCATAAGTCGCTCCTGGCAAGCACGGGGGACCATATGGGACACTGGGATTCGAACCGATGACCTTCTGCATGAGAGGCAAATGCCTTACCTCCATGCTATCTCTCCAGCTCCTCAGTGTAGTTATTTTTATAACTGCACTCATCACTCTTTGTGCTGAGCTTCATGAAGTGAGCTGGAAGTTCCAGCCCTCCTCTCATTGTCTTTAAGGATTGTTGCAAAAATGACTTATTTTTCTTAAAACCCATAGATGAGTGAGACTATTCTGCATGTCTCTCTCTCTCTCTCTCTCTCTCTCTCTCTCTCTCTCTCTCTCTCTCTCTCTCTCTCTCTCCCACTCTCCCACTCTCCCACTCCCTCTCTCTCTCTCTCTCCCTCCCTCTCCCTCTCCCCCTCTCTCCCTCTCCTCCTCCCTCCCTCTCCCTCTCCCTCCCTCTAACTTATTTCACTCAGTATGATAGACTCCATGGACATCCATGTATAGGAAAATTTCATGCTTTCATCTCTCCTGATGGCTGCATAATATTCCATTGTGTATATGTACCACATTTCTTTAGCCATTCATCTGTTGAAGGGCATCTTGGTTGTTTTCAGAGCCTGGCTATTGTGAATAGTGCTGCAATAAATATAGGTGTGAAGAAGGGGTTTTTGTATTGTATTCTTCTGTTACTAGGGTAACTCTAGGAGTGGAATAGCTGGGTCAAATGGGAGCTCAATTTTCAGTTTTTGGAGGAATCTCCATATCGCTTTCCATAGAGGTTGGACTAGACGGCATTCCCACCAGCAGTAAATAAGAGTTCCTTTCTCTCCCATCCCGCCAGCACTGATTGTTCTCATTCTTTGTAAAGTGTGCCAATCTCTGTGGTGTGAGATGGTATCTCATCGTTGTTTTGATTTGCATCTCTCTGATAAGTGATGAGCATTTTTTCATATGCCTTTTGGCCACTTGTATTTCTTTTTTATCAAAGTGTCTGTTCATTTCTTCTCCCCATTTTTTTATGGGATTAGATGTTTTTTTTCTTGTAAAGTTCTGTCAGTGCCCTGTATATTTTGGATATTAGCCCCTTATCTGAAGGGTGTGGGTGAATAGTTTCTCCCACTCGGTGGGTGGCTCTTCTATCCTGGGCACTATTTCCTTTGAGGTGCAGAAGCTTCTCAGCTTAATGTATTCCCATCTGTTGATCTCTGCTTCCACTTGTTTGGAAAGTGCAGTTTCCTCCTTGAAGATGCCTTTAGTCTCAATGTCATGGAGTGTTTTACCAATGTATTGTTCTATATACCTTATGGTATCAGGTCTGATATCAAGGTCTTTAATCCATTTGGATTTTACCTTCTTACATGATGTTAATTGTGGGTCTATGTTTGCTCTTTTGCAAGTGGTTAACCAGTTCTGCCAGCACCACTTGTTGAAGAGGTTTTACCTGCTCCACTTAGGATTTCTTGCTCCTTTGTCAAAGATTAGGTGATTGTATGTCTGGGGAACATTGTCTGAGAACTCAAGCCTATTCCACTGATCTGAGGGTCTGTCTTTATTCCAATACCATGCTGTTTTGATAACTATTGCTTTGTAATACAGTTTAATGTTGGGGAAAGTAATGCCTCCCATTTTCCTTTTCCCTAGGAGTGCTTTAGCTATTTTAGGGTGTTTATTGTTCCAGATGAACTTCATAAGTGTTTGATCCACTTCTTTGAAGAATGTCATGGGTATCTTTAGAGGGATCGCATTAAATCTGTACAATGCTTTGGGATATTGCCATTTTAATGATGTTAATCCTGCCAATCCATGAGCAGGGTATGCGTTTTCATTTCCGTGTGTCCTCTCTTATTTCTTGGAGTAGGGCTTTATAGTTTTCTTTGTATAGGTCCTTCATGTCTTTAGTCAAGTTGATTCCAAGATATTTAAGTTTGTGTGGCACTAATGTGAATGGGATTGCCTTCTTGACGTCCATCTCTTCCCTATCATTGGTGTATAAAAAGGCCATTGATTTCTATGTGTTAATTTTGTAGTCTGCCACCTTGCTATATAAGTCTATTGTTTCTAGAAGCTTTTTGGTAGAGTCTTTAGGGTTTTCTAAGTAGAGTATCATGTCATCTGCAAACAATGAGAGCTTGACTTCTTCCTTTCCTATCTGGATTCCCTTGATATCTTTTTTTTGCCTGATCGCTATAGCAAGCACTTCCAGTACTACGTTGAAGAGGAATGGTGAGAGCAGACAGCCTTGTCTTGTACCAGAATTTAGAGGAAAGGATTTTAGTTTTTCTCCATTGAGGATAATACTTGCCATTGGCTTGTGGTAGATGGCTTCAACTAGATTGAGAAAGGTTCCTTTCATTCCCATCTTGCTGAGAGTTTTGATCAAGAATGGGTGTTGGACCTTATCAAATGCTTTCTCTGCGTCTATTGATATGATCATGTGATTTTTATTTTTCTTGTTGTTGGTGTTGTGTATGATGTTGATAGGTTTACAGATGTTAAACCATCCTTGCATTCCTGGGATGAAACCTACTTGGTCGGAGTGTATGATCTTCTTGATGATGCATTGGATCCTATTTGCCAGGATTTTGTTGAAGATCTTTGCATCAGCATTCATCAGGGATATTGGTCTGTAATTTTCTTTTTTGGCAGCATCTCTGTCTAGTTTTGGTATCAAGGCAATGTTGGCTTCATAAAAGCTGTTTGGAAGTGTTCCCATTTTTTTCAATTTCATGGAAGAGCCTGGCTAGGATTGGTAGTAGCTCCTCTTTAAAGGTTTGAAAGAATTCATTAGTAAATCCATCTGGGCCTGGGCTTTTCTTTTTGGGCAGATGTTTGATTACAGCTTCAATTTCCTCAATAGTGATGGGGTTGTTTAGATATGCTACATCCTCCTTACTTAACTGTGGAAGGTTATAAGTGTCCAAGAATTTATCCATTTCTTCTAGGTTCTCATGTTTAGTAGCATAAAGTTTCTCAAAGTAGTCTCTGATTACCCTTTGGATCTCTGCAATATCTGTCGTGATCTCCCCCTTTTCATTTCTAATACAGGTTATCAGGTTCTCTCTCTCTCTTTGTGAGTTTGCCAATGGTCTATCAATCTTGTTTATTTTTTCAAAGAACCAACTTCTGTTTTCGTTCATCTTTCGGATTGTTTTTTGGGTTTTCACTTTGTTGATTTCTGCTCTCAGCTTTGTTATTTCCTTTTGTCTCCCTATTTTTGGGTCCTTTTGTTGAGCACTTTCTAATTCTTTGAGCAGCGTCATTAAGCTATTCAGGTAGGCCCCTTCTTCCTTCCTGATGTGTGCTTGCAAAGCTATAAATTTTCCCTCAGGACCGCTTTTGCTGTGTCCCATAGATTCTGGCAGTTTGTGTCTTCATTATCATTTGTTTACAGGAAAGTTTTGATTTCCTCTTTGATTTCATCTCGGACCCACTGGTTGTTCAGTAGCAAGCTGTTTAATTTCCTATTGTTAAAGTTTTTCTTCTGTGTGCCTTTGTAGTTCACATCTAATTTCAGAGCCTTGTGGTCAGCAAAGGTAGCCTGCAAGATTTCTGTCCTCTTGATTTTATGAAGGTATGTTTTATGTGTCAGCATGTAGTCTATTCTGGAGAATGACCCATGTACATTGGAGAAGAATGTGTATCCAGGTTTTTTGGGGTGGAGTGTCCTATATATATATATATATATATATATATATATATATATATATATATATATATATATATATATATACACTAGTCCTTTTCCATTACTCTTTTCCGGGCTATTATGTTTTTATTGGATTTCAGTCTGGTTGACCTATCAAGTGTTAACAGGGCCGTGTTGAGGTCTCCCACAATTATTGTGTTATTATTGATGTCTTCTTTCAGGTTTGTCAGTAATTGTATTAGATAATTTGCTGGTTTCTCATTGGGTGCATATATGTTTAATAGTCTGATTTCTTTCTGTTGCACATATCCCTTGATTAGTACATAGTGTCCATCTTTGTCCCTTACAACTTTTCTGAGTATAAAGTTGTTGTCAACAGATATTAATATGGCCACCCCAGCTTTTTTAAGGGTGTTGTTTGATTGGATGATTTTCCTCCAGCCTTTGATTTTGAGTCTATGTTTGTTCTGACTATTCAGGTGTGTTTCTTGTAGGCAGCAGAAGGTTGGATTCATCTTTTTGACCCATTTTGACACTCTGTGTCTTTTAATTGGTGAATTTAGTCCATTGACATTGAGGGAGATGATTGTCATAGGATTTAATGTCATCTTTGTAGATAAGTTTGCTGTGTTTGTTAGTCTCTCTTGTCTTAAAGTAGACCTTTCAGATGCTGGTTTTCCACCTGTGAAGTTTCTGAGTTGTTGTTTATCCATGTAAATACATATCTTTCCTTCAAACCTGAACATGAATTGGGTGAGTTAGGCTGGGTGCAGTGTTCTCGGTGAGGCACCATTTCATTCAGTCTTGTCCCAATATCCCACCACTGTCTTCTGGCCTTGAGAGTTTCTTGTGACATGTCTGCTGTAAGTCTTAGGGATGCTCCTTTGAATGTAATTTCCTTTTATGATCTTGATGCTTTCGGTATTCTATCTCTATCTGTAGGATTTGTCATCATAACGAGGGTGTGTCTTGGGGTGTTTTTCTTTGGGTCTCTTTTAGCTGGTACTCTTCGGGCATGCAGGATTTGATTGCATGTAGTCTTTAACTCTGGGAGTATCTCTTTGATGATGTCTTTGACAGTTGATTCTTCCTGGAGATCTCCTACCTGGGCCTCTGGGACTCCAATGATTCTTATGTTGTTTCTGTTGAGTTTATCAAAGACTTCTATTTTCATCTGTTCACATTCCTTGAGTACTTTTTCCATTGTCTGATCGTTTGTCTTAAGGTTCTTTTCCAATTTCTTGTGCTGTGTTGAGTTTTTCTGCATCCCATCTTCCAGCACGCCGATTCTGTCCTCAGCTGCTGTTACCCTGCTGCCGAGGCTATCCATTGAGGTTTTCAGTTGAGCTACTGTGTTTTTCAGATCTGTTATTTCAGTTTGGAGTTTTCTGATTTCTGTCTTTGTGTTCTGTTCAGATCGATCTATGCTTTCTTTGAGTTCTACAATCATCTTCCATATTTCTATTCTAAACTCCCTCTCGGAGAGGTTAATGAGGTGGTTGGAATTTTTTAGGTCATCCGCGCTATCGTCTTCATTCTCTGTGCATGGTGTTTGCCTGCGAGGTTTCCCCATTGTCACACTTGTGTGATTTTTTTTTTCTGAGTGTTGTGGTGGGGTTTATTGGTTAGAAATAGTGCACGGCCGCGAAGCGCCGTGCTCTTCTCGAGCCTCTGGGAGAACTATTTTTCTGGGCCCTTTTTGGCCCATTCCCAAGACGTTCAGGAGACAGGGCAGTGGAAAAACACGCACAGGCAACACTTACAGTTTCTCACAGTTGGGAACCACTGGGCAGGCGTAGATATTCCCAGCCTGACGTCACAAACAGGGGACTTGCCTTTCTGCAGAATACTGCAGATAGCCGGTTTTCATGGTCGGACACAGTTGCTTGGCGTTCTGGCCCTTGGATGAGCCTCTGGGAGAGCTATTTTTCTGGATCCTTTTCGGCCCACTCCCAAGAGGTTCAGGAGACAGGACAGTGGAAAAAAACGCACAGGCGTGTTTCTCACAGTCAGGAACCACTGGGCGGGTGCAGATATTCCCAGCTTTGATTTCTCTTTTTGTGCCCAATTGCTAGGGTGGTAAGGACTTCAAAATTCTCAAATTATGATGGGAAAATTAAACATCCTCTTTTTGTGTATGATCTTAGAGGGTTTTGGCATTAAATATGATATTAGCTTCTGTGTTTGTATTAAACGTTACTATCCTAAGATACATACTTTCTGTTCCTGTATTGTTGAGGCCTTTTAATCATTAATAAATATGGAAATTTGTTAAGGCTTTCTCTGCATCTATTAATACTATCATATGATTTGTATCCTTTTATTGGTAAGTTACAGTCTATTAACTTATTTGCAGATATTAATTCATCATTTCTTCATTTGGATGAATCTCACATGAAGCAAGTTTGTAAATGTTGGCAATTCTTCCCCAGGTGATGAATGCAGTATTGGTTCAGCCACAGATTTGACTGAAAGTAGCTCCATGGTTGATGGGGATTGGACAGTGGTGGATGAAAATTTCTCTACACTAAGTTTAACTCAGTCAGAGCTAGAGCACATTTCCATGGAGTTGGCAAGTAAAGGGCCTCACAAATCCCAGGTCCAGCTTCGGTGAGTTTATTTTTTGAGTGCATGGAACTCAGGATATTGGTGCAAATGGTGCATAACAGGGGCTACATTTCTCATGATGGTTGCCCTTCTATGCCCTTATAGATGCTATAAGTCTAAGCATCACTTGTTCTGTGTTGTTGTAGGTATTTGCTACACATCTTTATGGAAGCAGGGTGCCTGGATTGGTGCATTCTTATAGGCTTGATTCTTAGAGAATCCTCAGTAATCAACCAGATTTTGGCTATTATACAGTCTTCAGAAGTAGATGGTGAGATGTTACAGAACATAAAAACAGGTCTGCATACAGTAGATCGATGGTCTTCTACAGATTGGTAAGTGCTGGTTTGGTTTCCTTAGGCCAATAATCATGGCCTAAAATTAATTAATTAATTACTAAAAATTAATTATGGCTTAGATCTAGTTTATTTGGCAATATTCAGTTTGATAAAAATAAAAATCCTTTTCTTTCATACATTTGTATTTAAGGCTATTTAATTAACATCCCATACACAGCCATTTAGATGAGTAATAGTCATCAAAATAGTGTTATTGGTCAGCTTACAAAATAATTTATGCTTAATGCAGCACAAATTAGGTTAGAATTAGGCTTAGGTTGAAATTTATAGTTATATGGAATTGAAGGATCAACTTAAAAGATCCTTTCCTGGTTTTTTATTGGTCCACACCCAGCAGTGCTCAGGGCTGATTCCTGGCTCTACACTCAGAAATTATTCCTGGCATCCTCAGAGTTCCATAGAGGGGTTAAGCAGGGGTCTCAAACAATTTACCTGGGGGCCGCAGGAGGCAAAGTCAGGTGGATCCTTGAGTGCAAAGTCAGTAGTAAGCTTTGAACATTGGGATGTGTGACCAAAACAACTAAAACAAAACAAAACAAAACAAAAAAAGATTCCTCTAGGGCAGGGCCACAAAATGTTGTATGGAGGGCCGTAAATGGCCCGCGGGCCATGAGTTTGAGACCCCTGGGTTAAGGGATCAAATCTTAGTCACATGCGAGGCAAGCATCCTGTGCAATGTGTTATTTTTCAAGCCCCCAAAAGATTCCTGAAGACAGATTGAAGGTCTATAAATTTAACATTCCATGGCAGCTAATTCCTGAATCTAAACTTGTCTGTCGCCTGCTGTATATGAATTCAGATTATTTCTCTTACTTGGATCTCGTTTTTAATTGCCAATTTAGATATTTTCTCAATTTCTTTTTGAAATTTGAAATCCTGTTAATCTTTAGAATTTGCTGTTTATGTGGCCTCTAAACTAACAAAAAGAATTTGCTTTTTAATTATAGTAATGCTGGAAAACAGGTGTCTTTGCTGCTAGAAGTCAGAAATGTCAGGCTTTAACTAGATGCTGCAGAGTGCTTAAGAAGCCTTTCTTCCTTTCTTAGATCTGCTCCTTACCCCTACCTCCACCACATCACACATCGATAAATGTTTAGTATAAATTTAGAATAAATTCACAGAACCTGTGAAAATTTTTTAATATGGTCCTTTTTTCTCTACCTAGCCCTGGATATAAGCCATTTTTAAATATCATTAAGCCACAACTGCAAAAGCTCAGTGAGATAACAGAGGAGCAAGTTCAGCCTGAAGCCTTCCAGCCAGTAAGTATGGGCAAGACTCCTGAACAGACTAGCCCCCGGGCAGAAGAAAGCAGAAGTTCCTTGGGCCATGGAAACATCCCCCAGGGCGAAACTGGAGGTAGCTGTACACTTGGCCGCAAGGAGGAGGACATGGCCCGAGCAGAGGAGGAACCTTTTCAGGATGGGACATATGACTGCACAGTGTCCTAGCAGCAGCATGCTCACAGGGGCAGTATTAACTTGGAGCAGCATGCAACTGAGGAAACTGTATAATCTAGATTTAACCAGGGAAAAGAATTTAGTTCAGAGTATTAATGGTAAAGTATTACTAAATTTTAACCACCTTTTTTTCCTTTAAGGTATCTGAGTCTATAAAAATGTGACATCAAGCAAATCACCTTTCATTAGAAAAATATTTTAACTGCAGTGAAAACAATAAAAAATCCTGTACAGATGTACACAAAATATTTTGCTTTTCTTCTTAAAGGTTGGTAGCTTAATCTGTGGTGTTTATTTTTCTCCAGATGAGCTAACCTTTTCTTCATCATGCTTCTTATATATTTTCTTGTTCAGTATGTGTCCAGGCTGCTTTTTGCAGATCAATGCCAAGGTGCTTGCTGTAGGTCATCAGGAATTTGAGCTACCTGTGTGCCCAACAGAGAGTTGGAGAGTTCTGGATACCCTCCTGTGCCTCGTGAGTGCATAGGTGGCGTAATGGGGACTACTTCTTTGGCATTTCTAGCCTTATAAACTCCAGACCTTCATGAAAGACAGCAGTTACCTGTGAATCAGTGTGTGCTTCAGCAAACTTGATTCTTTTTACATCAGTGTGGGCAGAAGTCTAAAAGGTTCCTATTAATTATGCTGTTATATACCACTAAACTATTTTGTAACCAAGAATTGTATCTTTTTGTGAATACTCTTGTGTAAATAGACTCAAAGGCATTATTCATATTTTTTAAGTCTTGTTATAATTTTGAAGGTTTCTGAGTTTTGCATGGCTATACTCTTGGAGCAAAATAGGGCTTGCTCTTCTTTCCAAGTAAGAGCATTCATAAAGGAAAAGAGGTTTATTGGTCTGGTCATCAAGTTACCAGAAAAGGTCACACTGATCATGAAATGAATCCTGTTCTCTGCAAAGTAATGTAGTTTCTTATTTATTGCTTTTGTAAATTGAATAAAAAGTGGACTTCTATGTAAATAGACAGCCAAATTCTGTATTATCATGGCTACTAAAATTATGTAAAGAATGCATTCTTCATTGTAAATTTTAAATACTTTATGTATTTTTAGATATGACTTAAATTTTTGTTTTCATACATTATGAAAACAAAATTGCATATTCTGCTTCTGACTATATTCACTGTATATGTACTTCTAATTACTTAATTACAGTATTAATTTAGATAGCTTATTTGTATTGTGCAATTTGAACAAAGAATGCAATGTTATTTTTTACAAAAACAAACTTGTTTATTTTTATAACAATGTACTGATGTGGACCAAATTTGTACCACTATGTAAAATAACTTCCTTCTCATAGTGCAATTATAGTTTAAAAATAAAACTTGGTCCTCTTTGCTTTTTTAAGTAAGCAAATTAGATGTCCTCGTCAGATTTCCTTTGAAGGGAGATGCAAAACCAATTTGAAATTAATTATTCAAAACTCATCAATTTATTTAAAAATTCCCAGTTTCATAGTTCACTGTCATTTACTTTTTACATTACAAGTGCAATAACTTCACTAACTAAACTCTAGGATGGGTGGAATGTGATTTCTGGTACCTGGTCCTTCTGGTGCTACTTTTATTTTACATCTTTGTTTTAAACCACCTTTCCCTGAATTAAAGATAGAAAATAATGTTTACCGAGTAAGTTCATCTCCTATCCTAGTCTACTAGGAGAAGAACCAGTATTACTTTCATGTTTGGTATGAATATTCAGTCAATAAAAATGATTTTTCCATTTAAGTAGCTGTGCTCTTTTAAACTATTTTACTTTGTTGATCTTGCCATTCTGGATAGCAGGCCACTAATACATTTTTGGAGTTAAGGGCCTCTGTGATTCTTTTTCTGTAAAATAATTGTTTTCAGCCTGTTTTTACCCCAAAGCATAAACTGGGATATAAACAAATTTTGTCTTTGGTAAATATATTATAAACTTTATTAAATTCTTATTTGTCTTGTTTATGGTTTGTAACTGTTAAAGCCATAATTTATCCAGTGAATTTAAATAAGTATAACTGTTTAAATTTTACTAGATACTTTTTAAGTTATTTGCTGATACCAAAAGAAGTCGTTATTTTGGGGTTGAGTCAACTTTTGCTTGTAGTTAAACTTGCTGCTTCTGTAATGTGTATATTTTTACGTGGTAAAGGGCAATAAAACAATTACATGAACCTTTGTTAGTCTCAGGTTAACCACAAAAGTCCTTTGTATTAAAAGCCAGAAAAGTATTATGTTCATTATATAATTGCGCTTCTTAAGAGTTTTTCTTACAAAATGAAAAAAAAATCTAGGAAAAATGTTAAACTTCTGTTAATCATTTAGAATATGAGTATGAAGATATGGGAGCATCCTAGATACTTAACATAGATTAAAACAGTTCACACTAATGTGGGATATATTCTTAATATAATGGGTACAGAATCATCCCATATCCTTTCCACCTAGCAAACAAGACTATATTAGATATAGAAGACCAGCACCAAAGCCCTCAATAAGTGGAATGAAAAGATAGCCTTTGGGCTGGAGCACAATGTAGGGCATTTGCCTTTTAGGTGGCCTATCCGGGATTGATCCTGGCATCCCATATGGTCCCCTGAGCCAGCCGGGAGTGATTTCTGACCATAGAGCTAGAGTAACATCTGAGCACTGCCAAGTGTGGCCTGAAAACAAAAATCAAAAAAGATTGGCATTTTCTTAGATTCCTTTATTCCTAAATCGGCTTTCTGTCTCTCAGAATTTGCATACATATTCCAGGTATTTTGTGTAAATGGAATATTTCATGGATTTTTCTTTGTGACTTCTTTCACTTAGCATTTTTAGATACAATTTTAATAGAGGGGGCCTCCCCAAATAGTATTGGGTACCTTGAGTATTATAAGGCTTGGCTGAATTCCATTCATTCCTTTTTCTGTCACCTAGCACTTAACATGATTGTAAAATTTTAAAGTGAAATAATATCATACTGTATTTATTGTATACATAATGCTATATTTAATTATCCAACCCTTAGTTGATGGACCTTGGGATTTTCACTTATGATCTTCATAGGGAAACATGTCTTTAGGAAAATATGTTCTTTGTTCTCTCTAGCTTTAGAAGTACTGGATCATGTAAATGGTCACTTTGACCATATTCCAAAGTATCTGTACTATTTTTAAAGTTTTCACTACCAGTGAAGGCGGCTTTCGATTTCTACCATCAACATCTTGTTACTTGTAGTTTTGGTCATAGCCTCCAAGTTATATGTGAATAACTGCATTATGGTTTATTTCCCTGCTTAAATCTTTTCATATGACTCTTGGCTTGTCTGTCTCAAAACTGGTTCATTTATCTTTTGATAAAGATATCAAATGGGTTCTTTATGTTTGAAAAATATTCTCATTCTTGGGGCTTCTATTCCCACTTTCAATATACTTGTCCTTTTAGGCACGTTTTATTTCAACAGTTTGTCTTTGGCTACTTGAGCTTTTTATGTCAGAGCTATGAAACTGCCTATAACCCAAGACTCTTGAAGCTTTGTGCCTATATGCCTATGCTTTATTGTTTTTATTAGATCTAAGACCTACATTTATGTTGTCTTTTAACTATTCTGAGATTATTTCATTGTATCTAATAGGTTACCAGATATTTTTGTATACTGGAATCAAGTCTAGGGACTTAGATATGAGACATATTCAACCAGAGCTACATCCCCAGCTCTCTTAGTTGCTTTGTATAGATGTGCTGTTGTCTTAACAGAACTTATTGAAAGGACTATTTTACCCATCGAATTCTCAAAGCTATATTGTTGTCTATTTGAATGCATGGATTTATTTCTGAAGTGTGTTAGTAATATCACATTGATTGACAAATCTGTTATTAATGCCAGTATCACTGTCATTATACTATCAGTATCAAGATACACTACCAGTATTTTTTTGCTTTGTAGGAAATTGTTATTCTTACTTAGTAGGAAATTTTGAAATGTGCCTTGTCTTTGCGTTTTTAAGATACTTTTGGCTATTCCACATACATGCATTTCTATGTGAATGTTAGAAGATCAGCTTGTCAATTTCTGCATGTGCACAACAGGCAGATGGGGTCTGATTGAGGTTGTAATCCATCTTTAAGTCTGGAAAATAGTAAGAATGCCTTCCAATTCATGAACATGGAGTGTTCTAGTTACTTGTCTTTAATTTCTTTCAGAAATGTTTTGTAGTTCCAGTGTAAAGACTTGTATTTTGTTTAAAACTTCTTTCTATGGGAAGTTTTTCTCCTTGTTGCAACTTGTGTTCTTAAATTCAGTTTTGTATTGTTCTGTATTAGTATATAGAAATACTATATGCTAAGATTTCTGTAAATTGGATCTTACAACAATGCTAAATTTATTATTATTATTATTATTATTAAAATTTTGTGGATTCCTTACCATTTTCTAAAATGATCTGTCTTCTGTAACCAGGGACAGTTCTAGTAACCTGGCTACTTCTTGTAAAATTGTTTTAGTGGAACTCCAATACAATTTCAAATATGGCACATAGTGGATATTGTATCTTCTGTGATGGTCTTAGGAAATTTTATCATTAATTATGCTAACAGAATTATCCCTTTATTACCTCTATTGAGTGTTCGTCAGGAAAAGTTGTTAGGACTTTGTAAAAGAAATTTTGGGAATTAAATCAAGTGCTTTTCTTAATTTCATTAATATGGTATCAGATAAATCCTAGGTGTGGTGTAGGGCCAAACTTGTAGAAAATAACATAATTTTTTACAAGCTAGGGCAAAGACATAGCTCAATGATAAGAGTACATGGTTTTTCATATATTATGCCTTGGCTTTTATCTTCAGTACATACACATATGTACCTCTAAATCAGGTATCCATAAAATAAATACACTGCATTTCAAAATTGTATATGATAAGTATACTTAACAGATCAGGGGCCAGAGTGATAGCACAGCAGTAGGGCATTTGCCTTGCAAGGCTGACCCGGGATGGATCGGGTTCAATCCCCAGCATCCCGTATGATCCCTTGAGCCTGCCAGGAGCGATTTCTGAGTGCAGAGTCAGGAGTAACCCAAGTGCCCCCAGGTGTGGCCCAAAAAAATAACAGTATGTTGGGTACTTGACTTGCATGTAGCTGAACTGGATACAACATTTATTATATTAAAAATGCATTTTTTCCGGGGTGGAGAGATAGCATGGAGGTAGGGCATTGCCTTGTATGCAGGATGGTGGTTCGAATCCCAGCATCCCGTAATGTACCCCGAGCCTGCCAGCAGCGATTTCTGAGCACAGAGCCAGGTGGAACCCCTGAGCACTGCCAGGTATGACCCAAAACCCAAAAATAAATAAAATGCAAGTTTCCCGTTACAGGATTTGGTATGACTTAGTTTACTCTTTTGGGTTTTATTGGGGGGGGGTCATACTGTAGTACTCTGGTGTAAATGATGCTGATGAAGTCAGATCCCAAGATATAGAAAGAAACTACTAGTGAGATCAGAAGAACACTCACAAAAAAGCATCCACTATCCACTTTGGGAAAGGAACTCAGTTTATTCTAAGTGGGAAATAGGTATTTATAGTAGGGGAGAATAGGGTGTGGAGTCTGTCGACCAATCAGGTAGCATGTGAGAGGGGATTAAAATGGAGTGTATCCTCCTGTGTTTAGGAAAAGCTGGGTGTGTGCTTAAAATGATTAGCTACACTCAAGGCTAATTCCTGGTGAGGTTCAGAGAACTATGTGTTGCTGCATCCAAGTTGAGTTAGATACATGCAAGCGAAGTACCTTTTAACCCCTGTGCTCTCTCCAAATCCAAGTTAATTAGGGTTTTTTTTTTTTTTGGGGGGGGGGGGTCTGAGAATATTCTGATTTCCTGATTCAGATCAGCAGGATACTTGTCCACATTATCCAGTGGCTTCACCTGACACTGAACTACTTTAAATGGATTCACTCAGAAGTAAGAAAAGCTACATAAATTCAACATAAATTTAAATATTTTCCAAGAGGTCATTTTTTTTCTAAGAAATTACACATCCTTTGAATTCATAGTTAAAGGGATTCCAATTAAAATAGTGTTGCTGTGCTGGATTCATTTGCATCACCTATTAGTATAATTATGTAACTACTTAGGCCTATTAGCATTTTCTTAAAAATGAATATACAACAGAACATAATAACAACAAAGATGTGTTAAAGATACCAACTAGTAGGTTAAAAACTTTATTTTAATAACATTGTAAGGCAACAGTTAATCCTCAGCAAACCAATGAACAGAAAAGGATGGACATGATCACTTCTATACTTCCTGAGTCAATAAGCTTGGTTTATGCCCCCAGTCTATTATGCTTATTTACATCTTGTATGAATAGAAATACTTAATCCACAGTCACTCTTAGGTAAGACACAACTTCAAATTTAAGAGTTTCTTCAAAAATCATTCTTCACTCTCCCTAAAAGTAGATCTGTGCTGCTTATATTTAAATTTTGTAGAAAATAATGCATTTTATTGAAAAAGTCCTTTATGCTCAGTGGCTACTTATCTGCTTGTTAGTGTGCTTATTAAGTCATGATTTCTGTGTATAATTACATGACCATTTCTAAACATAAAGCAGTTCCCCAGAATAGTAAGCGTACCCTGAGACTAGTAAACATGGAACTTGCTACTGACCTTCTACTACTCTGAAGCTTCAACATGACAACTAAGAGAAAATAGGAAATTAACTCAAAGCAAAAATGAAAAAAACATAATTATTGCTCTAAGGCAACATCCTTTCCAAAGAAGGAAAATCACAGGGAACCAATCTATTTTCCATTGTGTCCTTTGTCAATAGTTTGTTTTCCTTCTCTACAGTTCCTAGTGATTTATCTAAAATTACAGGGACAAAGCTGTTCCCACATTTTCAAACGCATTGATACTTACTACTGTTTCAATTTCTCCACAATTTTGATTATATGACCTGTGAACATTGCAGACATCAGAAATACTTAGAAATACTTGACAGGAGCCATACACTTAGAGCATCTGAGACAGTTAAAATACATGGTCTACACACAATTGAAGGACAAGGGTTGGAGAGCAAGTACGCTATGTAGGGCATGCGGCTAAACCAAGTTCAGCATCCTATGTGGTCCCCTGAGCCTATCAGGAGTGATTCCTGAGTGCACATTCCAGAAGTAACCCCTGAGCACAGCTGGGTGTTCCCCACCCCCCCACCACCAAAGTAATTCCAAGGACAAGAATGGCTACAATTGTAGTTGTGTCACACAATGTCAAGCCAATTTGTCTTTTAGCTCTCACTGCCATCCTATGAACCCAATATTTTTAAAGAGTCACAAATCAGTCAAGCAGAAACTTAGCTAAGAAAACATTGTGGGCCCAGAGCAATAGCACAGCGTTAGGGCATTTGCCTTGCACTCGCTGACCCAGGATGGACCTAGGTTCAATCCCCGGCGTTCATATTGTCCCCCGAGCCAGAAGCGATTTATGAGCACAGAGCCAGTAGCCACCCCTGAGCGTCACCAGGTGTGACCCAAAAACTGAAAAAAAGAAAGCATACTGAACAAGCTGTACAAGCAGCCTAGAGAGTTTTCTCCAGCAACGCATCCTTGGCTCAGATTTGCCACTATTGTGTTATGGCTTTTCTTTTAAGACAATTTCTTGGCTTACACATTGTCAATTTTTTAGAAATAAATCTAGCAGAACTTAATACTGACCTTACTGTATCCTTCAGATGCTAGAGCCACATTTAGGAAAGGCACCACTCTAAGCTATGTGCCCATCTTCTTTAAATTTATAAAAAGCACTTTTTAGAACCTCAGCTTACATTAGACATGATCTGAACACCAGGTTACAGTGATACTTTCTGGTACTAAATATCTTGTGTCTCAAGACAGCCGACTAAGAAACAAATCTGTTCAACTGGATAGAAAACATGAAAAATACAGGCCCAGTGCATCAATAAAATTAAGCACTAACCTTGGTTAGCAGGTCCTTCAAAACAGAATAAATATTTGTAAAATGCCCAGCCCTCTCCCGATTCTTTTCCCACTCTGACTAGCCAACATCAGCACAGTGCTTTGAAAAAGAACATTAAGAATCAAAAATATAAAAAGGAGCTGAATAAATGTTCCTCTTCTCAAATGGAAACGGTGGAGAGAGGAATCAAGTTTAAGAAGAAAATAGGCATTAAGAGTATCAGGAAAGCATAACGGTAAATCACAGTGCCCCCCCTGTCAGGACTAGAGCCACTAACAGGAGTCCTGGGCTTCAGTGCAGAGAGGAGAAAGCACAGTCCAGAGGCCTTGGCACAAGCTCAGTGAGGCTCAAAAGATCCACAGACCCTCCCCAGTCCTTGAACTTGCTTTCCAACAACCTACGGAGTTTGGTGTCCACCTCCATCCACCCAGCAAATGGCCAGGAAATTTGCTAGTGGAATGGTATCGGTTTCATGTCAGTAATGCTCTTATAATACCTTCTACATATTTCACGATCTAAGTAAATAAAGTGGTTTTTTGGCTTTTGTCCATAAGGTAAAATGACACACTTGTGTAGTAGCAGTACCCACAGGTGCTTAAGACCAGAAAACTGGCGTTTTCAAGTGTCATAAAGGCCATGCACCACGAACCAGCATAACCATGGTAGTGCCATGAAAGTTTTTAACCCACGAAACTCTGAACTTATACTCACTAAAACTCATTTGCATTTCTCCTGTGTAACAAAGGAAGAAACTCTGTCACACAATGTGTTCCACTGAGTGTAGACTGGAAGTTTATCTACAAGATTAAAAAACAAAGAGACTGTAGGTGGACACCCATGAAGAAGGAAATGTCCAATCTGGGAACTTCTCTTTCAGAGCATCCAGCTGAGAGGACCTCTTCTCTTCCCCAGAAAGATAGTGGTTAGCAACAGCTACGGTGACCATTCCTTCAGGTTGTTCTTCCAAGACCTGACAAAGAAAAGTCCGTTAATTATAGTTTTTAGGACAGCACTAAATTGAAACAAAGCTTCCTACCCTAACCACCTGGGAAACGTGATCAACACACTCAATGCCAGGAAATCCTAACCTGTACTTCTATCCAGAATTGCCAGGCAGAGGCCTGTAGTCCATGCGAGTAAAACACAAAGTAGTCTCCTCCTTTACTTGTGATTGGAGTTCCATGGCCAAGAGACCACTGAGAAAGTGTTGCCCCTTTGTGGGTTCGAACATAGAATGTCATATGTGTTGGTCCTGTAAGGGAAGAGGAAAGATCATCAGTTAAATCTTTAAATAGCTAACAAGACATACAATTAATCCACTACCCAAACCAGATTTGAAGAGTCATGCCTTCTAAGAGCCTAATGGAAATCTGCCCATCTGAACCAAAAGTATGTATTAACACTGATGCAGCAGGTAAGGCATATAATTTACCATGAGAAAACATGTTCAAGTCTTGGCCCTATCATTTAACCATACAAAAGTAAGGCACCCATAAATCTTCTGTTGACATCTATAGAAACTTTGCTCAAGTTACAGATAACTGCAAAAATAATAGCTAAGAACTGAAAGCGATTTAAATACATCGTAATAGTAAACAAATACTGAGGAGAGAGTAATGGATTAATGTCTAAGTGTTGCATGTAACAAACAATGAAAAGGAAAAGCAGCAAAAAAACATTTGAATAGAATACAAGAATTCCATTAAAAACTGATGATTGTGAAAGATTAAATAATAGATGGCCTAGACTTCCTGCTTGCTTCTCTATCCCCATGTGAGGCTACTCTCTAGCTAACTCTCAATGGGCTGACAGAATCTTTATGACTTGGCCCCCAGTAGCTCCCCCACTCCCACTAGCACCATATTAATCAGCCCATTAAACAGCTCTTGAGGAGTAAGCAATCACATGATGTACTCATCAAATCACAAACTCAGTTTACTGCTCAATTTTATTTTCTGTCTTTCAGAGAAAGATAGCCACAGAAGTAAGAAAGCAACTGCCAGTGTAATCCCTAAGTATCTTTTTTTTTTTTTTTTTTTGGTTTTCGGGCCACACCCGGTGACGCTCAGAGGTTACTCCTGGCTATGCGCTCAGAAGTCGCTCCAGGCTTGGGGGACCATATGGGACGCTGGGGGATCGAACCGCGATCCGTCCAAGGCTAGCGCAGGTAAGGCAGGCAGGCACCTTACCTCCAGCGCCACCGCCCGGCCCCATCCCTAAGTATCTTCCAGGGGTCTAACCCCAACACTGCAAGGATACTAGAAAAACAATGGAGAAAACATTAAACAAATAAACACCACGTTAAATGAACACAATATCATGAAAGACATAAAACACAAGGCAACTCAGTAAATCCACAATGATTTTGCTGTGACCATGAGGAGGATCTTTAACAAACACAAACTGGAGTACAGGCAACAAGGCACTAGAAAATATTAGTCTAAATGAAAAAACTACTCCAATTAGAAATGACAGATAGGAAGAGCAGAGTTGGTGATAATTTAAAAAAAACTCAAAATAGGGACGAGAGAGATAGCACAGCGTTTGCCTTGCACGCAGCTGATCCAGGATAGACGGTGGTTTGAATCCCAGTATCAAATATGGTCCCCGTGCTTGCCAGGAGCGACTTCTGAGTGCAGAGCCAGGAATAACCCCTGATTTGCCAGATGTGACCCAAAACCAAAAAAAAAAAAAAAAAAAACTCAAAAGAAGTTCTAAACAGTAAGTAAGCAAAAGATCAAGGAGTTCCAGGAGGCAGAAACCACTGGTAAACAAGTGGAAAGAAGTTTATAAAAATAAAGAACAGCCTAGCAAAGAACTATGGGGCTAATTAGTTCAAGAGTAACAATATGAGAACCACTGGAGCTCCTGAAGAACAGGAAGGCAAATGTAACTAAGAAATAACAGTTAAGTCATTGATAAGAATTTCCTAGAGTTGAGGGATAAAGGCACCAGTGATATCTAAGAGGCCTATGGGCCCCTGCCAAAGGTTTCCTAGGAAACCTCCAAGATACACTGTACTCCAAAATAACAAAGGCCAAAGTAGAGACAAAAAATTGTAAGTATCAGAATTAAAAAAGGAACGTCCAGGTGCCAGAGTGTTAGCACAATGGTAGGGCATTTGCCTTGCATGCTGCAGACCTAGGACAGACCCAGGTTTAATCCCTGGCATCCCATATGATCCTCTGAGCCTGCCAGGAGTGATTTCTTTTTTATTTTATTAATATCTTTATTTAAACACCTTGATTACAAATATGATTATAGTTGGGTTTCAGTCATGTAAAGAATAACCCACTTCAACGGTGCAACATTTCCATCACCAAGTCCCAAATATACCTCCTCCCCACCCCAACCCCGCCTGTACTCTAGACAGGGTTTCTACTTCCCTCATTCATTCACATTGTTAGGGTAGTTCTCAAAGTAGTTATTTCTCTAACTGCACTCATCACTCTTTGTGGTGAGCTTCATGTCGTGAGCTGGACTTTCCAGCCCACTTTTGTCTCTGAGAATTATTGCAAAAATGTCTTTTATTTTTCTTAGAACCCATAGATGAGTGAGACTATTCTGTGTCTATCTCTCTCCCTCTGGCTAATTTCACTCAGCATAATAGATTCTATGTACATCCATGTATAGGAAAATTTCATGACTTCATCTCACCTGACTGCTGTGTTATATGTACCACAGGTTTTTTGGGGTTTTTGTTTGTTTGTTTGTTTGTTTTTGCAGGGGTTTGGGTTTGGGGTCACACTGGCAGCACTCGGGTTACTCTTTGCTCTACGCTTAGAAATTGCTCTGGGCAGGCTCAGGCCATATGGAATGCTGGGATTTGAACCACCGTCCTCCTGCATGCAAGGCAAAAGGCTTACCTCCATGCTATCTCTCTGATCCTGTACCATAGTTTCTTTAGCCATTCGTCTGTTGAAGGGCATCTTGGTTGTTTCCAGAATCTGGCTATTGTAAATAGCACTGCAATGAATATAGGTGTGAAGAAGGGATTTTTGTATTGTATTTTTGTGTTCCTATGGTATATCCCTAGGAGTGGTATAGCTGGAGCAAATAGGAACTCATTTTCCAGTTTTTGGAGGAATAGGAGTGATTTCTGAGCACAGAGCCAACAGTAATCTAAATCTCTGAGAGCCACCAGGTGCAGCCCAAAAACAAAAATCAATAAATAATAATAAAACCAAAAAGGAACGTCCATAGGAAGGAAAGCCCACAAGACTCACATCAGTTTTATCAAATGAGACTCTTCTAAGCCAGAAGGGATACAGTACAAAAACTCCATGAAATTAACACCTCAACAAGAATATTCCATCTCAGTGGTCCTCAAACTGTCCCTCAGACCGTTGGAGGGCTGGACTATGGTTAAAAAACAACAACAAAAAAAAATAACTATGAATAAATTCCTACACACACCACACATCTTATTTTGAAGTGAAGAAACAAAAAGAAACAAACACAATATGTGGCCTGCGGGCCATAGTTTGAGGACCACTACTGAGATTATCATTCAGATTTGAAGGAAATATACAGAGCTTCAGGGATAGCAATAGCAGACAGGCAATAGCTCAGGGGATTCACAGCCTTGAAACCAGTTTTAGAGAAAAACAAAACAAAACAGTAAAACAGCTCCTTTAAAGGACAAGACAAACTTCCCAATGTGTGACATGGCTCTCACAGTATATAAGGTTGCACTGTACTAAATAAAGGCATGTTTATTCCTAGCTTGCTATGGTATTTTATACATTTTCAATAATGAATTGTCTCACATTATAAAAAAGAAAAGTGTTGGAGCTGGAGAATTAGTACAGTAGATAGGGCTTTTGTCTTTCACTTGGCTAACCCAGGTTCAATTCCTGATAGGGTCCCTCAAGCACCACTAGTGTGACAGAACCAGGAGTAACCCCTTAACAACACTGGGTATGCTCCCCTTCAAAATAATTTAAAAGTAAGTATTATCCTATGCAGCTATAAGAAAGAATGAAATCAAGCAATTTGCTGCAATTTGAATAGCACTAATATGTACCAGGAATGGAACTAGAAGGTACCATGTTGAGAGAAGTTAAGCCAGAAGGAAGAAAACACAAGATAAACTCACATACTGATGGCATACAGAATAACTGGATGAGGGAATACAATGTTTTAATGGGGGTGGGAGGGTGTTGCCTAGATCACCCCTGACCCCACAGTATAGGGACAGAGAAGGAAAGAAATCAAATGGGGAAGGAAGAAGATAAGAAAGAGAAGTAACAGGCCACAGGCTGGTAATGTGTGGGTGTGGTGAAGCTATATATCAAAAGCATAGACTTAACAACTCTAAAAACATGAGATCCAACAGGCTGTGGGAGAGGTAGGAGGAGAAGTGGCAGGAAGGATCATGGGAACCCTTGTAAAAGGAAGCTCGATAGTGGGATTGATGCTACAATATTATATACCTAAACCTCAATATCAATAATTTTGTAAATCATGGTTCTTTAAATGAAAATTTTAATAAAAATAAATAGGAAACAAAAATTATGAACCTTTATTTTTTGGTAAGTATGAACCTTTAAAAATGCAACAGAATAGGGGCCGGAGAGATAGCATGGAGGTAAGGCCTTTGCCTTGCGTGCAGAAGAACAGGGTTTGAATCCCAGCATTCCATATGATCCCCCAGGCCTGCCAGGAGCAATTTCTGAGCATAGAGCCAGGAGTAGCCCCTGAGTGCTGCCAGGTGTGACCCAAAAATACCAAAAATAAATAAAAATAAAGCAACAGAATGGTAGGCAAAGAAGACATCATAGAAAAACAGGGCTATAGAAAATAAAAAGACCAAGTCTTTATTTACCAAAGTTGGGACCAAGTGTCACCAGTACTGAAAATCAGTATGAATGAAGACCTGACTCAACCATACCAGAAGTGTTCAACTTGGCATATAAAGTCAGTTCCTATATATACATACTGTATTCAGGAAACACTATAACTAGAGATAAATGGGTGTTGGCACACTGTATATCTGAAACTCAATTATGCAAACTTTGCAACTGTGTATCTAACAGTGATTCAATTAAAATTTGTCCTAAAATTTTATGAACAGTCCCAAAAAAAAACTAATAAGCCACACACCTGCAAACATGAGGAACTCTGTCCTTCCTTCATTCAAGCCATACCATGTCCCCAGGCCCCACCCTCAGCCCTGAGAGTCGCATGCCTGCAAATCTGGGAATCACATGCTTCTGCCCTGCACACTGTACCTGGCTCTAGGCTAAGCAAGTGACTGGACCCACCTCTCGTCTATCTACAACCACTGGTGCCTGTGGTGCACTGCAGAATAAAGGCCTCACCTGCCTACTGTAAAATTCAACCAACCAGGGACCTTTCCATGCATGAAACCCTATTGACAGCATTGTAATCACAGTGCCTCAAATTAAACATCTATTAAATTATGTACTTCAATTATGGATAAATACAGTATTTTCTGGCATGTAAGATGACTTTTTTTTGGGGGGTTTGGTTTTTGGGTCACACCCAGCAGTGCTCAGGGGTAACTCCTGGCTCTATGATCAGAAATCACTTCTGGCAGGTTCGGGGACCATATGAAATGCCAGGATTCTAACCACCGTCCTTTTGCATGCAAAGCAAATGTCCTACCTCCATGCTATCTCTCCGACCCAAAGAATATTGGTAAGAGTCACTACACATTTTTTATTTTTTTCTTTTCTTTTTTTTTTTTGGGGGGGGGGGTCACACACGGCCACACTCAGGGGTTACTCCTGGCAGGCTTGAAAGACCATATGGGATACCTGGATTGGAACCACCATCCATCCTGGATAGGCTGCTTGCAAGGCAAACACCCTACCGCTGTGCTGTATCTCCAGCTCCCCCCCCTTTTTTTTTTGCTTTTGGGGTCACGCCCTGCAGCGCTCAGGGGTTACTCCTAGCTCTGTGCTCAGAAATCGCTCCTGGCAGGTATGGGGGGACCATATGGGATGCCGGGATTTGAACCACCATCCATCCTGGACTGGCTGCTTGCAAGGCAAACACCCTACCGCTGTGCTATCTCTCCGACCCCTACGACGACTTTTTAACACATGAAAAACTTCTTAAAAGTAGGGGGTCGTCTTATACACCAGTATACGACATGCTGAAATGACTCCAGCTTCAGGGACAGGTGATCCGCCCCCTCTTACTGCCACATCCCATCCAGCTGCCAGGCATCATCACTAAGTCCTCTGCTTGTCCTGATTCATCTTTCAGGGCACACAGAGGAGCTGAGTTACCAAGTGTCCCATCTCACCCAGCTGGGTATGGGACTTTCTGGTGCTCAGTCCTCTATTCAGCTTTTATGGGACACATAGAAGGCATTCTGTCTCCCTCTAGCTGTCCTATTAATCACTGCACCCAGCCAGCTGCTCTTGGAGGAGCCCCGTCTCCCTGCTCTTAATGTAGATCACAATTAAAAAATCACAGTCGGGCCAGAGAGGTGGTGCTAGAGGTAAGGTGTCTGCCTTGCAAGCGCTAACCAAGGAAGGACCGTAGTTCGATCCCCCGGTGTCCCATATGGTCTCCCCAAGCCAGGGGCAATTTCTGAGTGCTTAGCCAGGAGTAACCCCTGAGCATCAAATGGGTGTGGCCCCCCAAAAACAAAACAAACAAAAAAAATAAGTCACTCACTACAAATGATTGTTGGCACTCCAACGTCTAGCTTTATTAAACATATACTGTTAATCTTTGATGGTTCTACTCTATTTCTCTTAATTTTTTTAATTTCCATTTTTGTGCAATAAAAGAGAGGTAGTCTAAGTATGGTTCCAGGCCAAAGGCTCTTTTGCCAAGCCGAAGGGAGATTATGGGGCTTGGCCTCCCCACCAACAGCCTTCCCTCTCCTTCCTCCCGGAACTCCAGGGCTTCCCTGGGCCCCGGCCCAGGAAGCCAGTGAGGTGGGTCCCAGGGAGCAGCTTAAAGGGGACCCCAGGCCTTCCCGAAGCCCCGTCCTACACAAGTAGGGCTGTCTTGGGAAATTCGCTGGCAACTTTCCTCCCACCAATGTCCATTTCCATACCAATGTCCATAAATTATAGATAGTTTAATAAGATACCATAGAGTATAATTTATGTTTAGAATATAATGTCTACATTGTATACTTTCCTTACCCCATTGGCTCATCACCTTTCAAGCTCATTTATAGTCCTTTACTTTCGCCCCCAATGCCTATTACCCCACATTTAACTATTTTTACCCTCAGTTCTTTTTTCCTTATGAAGCAGATCATTATCCTCACTCAAGCCAGCTCTAGCCAGCTCCTAAAGTGAAAAACTAGAATCTCACCCTGAGAAGAAATCAATACTCTGTTCCTATTAATCTACTCCCAGCAGCCTCCTGTCCTCCATCTTCCTTCACTGTGTACTTGTGCTTGCTACCATACTCAGTCTCTGAGAAACCTCGACTCATAGACAATTCCTGATATGGGACTGCTGGGAGTCCTCTCCAGGTGGACAAATCACAGACCAACACCTGAACTCAACACCCTCCCCCTGACTATTTCTAAAGACATAAAAGGGACATGTGTATCTCCTTTGTATATCTTAGATGTATTCTCTTAACATCTATAGCTATTTTTGAATATCCTCTTATACAGTGACAATTTTGCCCACTGTTTTTTGTCTGTTTTTTTCTACCCTTTGGTATCTGTTCAATAAGGAATTCTGGTAGAAGAGTCTCTCTGTATAGAATTCATGTCAGAACCAAGTTACAGGGAATGTTGAACTTGTTCCCTCGACCCCCAGATGTACCAATAATACCTTGTGGCATTGTTCCTCTTTTGCATAGGCACATTAAAATGGGAAAATATTATATTATGCAAACAAGTTCTTATCTAACAGAGATAGGAACACAAATTTTATAATGCAGTTAGGCCTTATACACTGAACATTGGCATAATAGCTTGGCTCAGGCCTCAGAAGAATGAGCACTGCCTATACACCCCTGAACCATGAATACTATCTATGGAAACAACCACAATTTTTTATAACATTACCAGGAAGTAAATCTCTACCAGGGAAGACCCTACCACTGCTCTGGGATTGACTTACTCCAAAGAGTGCTCTCTTAATACCCAGACAACTTAGCAACAACAACAACCTGCTTTCAGGGCTGGTGTCTCCTCATCTAATGGTGAAGTGAAACTAGAGGATGCTCCACATCAACCTGACTTGATGAAGGAAATGCACAGAAACCGGAATCTTGAACTACAGGAACCTGGCACCATCAACAGCTAATGTGCAAAAAAGTTTCGCTGGGACCATGGAGAATGACTCAGAGGTTGGGTAGCCTGGTATAAGACCAACTCTGGGCTCCAGGCATATCAGGCTACCCAACCCGAGTCATTCTCCATGGTCCCAGCAAAACTTTTTCCGTTTTCCCCATATTTTGCTGGGCCTATGCAAACAATGGCGATTGCCACTCTTTCACCATTACTACTATATTTTTTTAACACTTATCCTTTAAGAAAGAAAGAAACAAAAACAGCTTACTAAACTTAAAAAAATATATAACTAGTAAAATGCCTGTCTCGAATTCAGGCAGGGGATGGGAAGAAGGGAGGGAGGCATTGGTGATGGGGATGTTGCACTGGTGAAGGGGGGGGGGTGTTCTGTTTATGACTGAAACCCAACTACAATTATGTTTGTAATCATGGTACTTATATAAAGAATTTATATTAAAAAAGAGAGAGAGAGAGGTAGCCTTATACGGCAAAAATAGCTCAAACCCTATATTTTAACTGGAAAAGTAGGGGCTCGTCTTATACGCCGGAAAATATGGTAAGTAAATAAGTTAATTCTAAGTTGCTGGCCACTGTTATACACTGAGGTATATAGATATATAGATATAAATATTTCATTTATATGTATATAAATATATACTAATAGTAGCATTATTACATGCTATTAAGAATTTAAGATACAAGAGAAGAAAACGCTGTCTGATGACTCACCTTTTGCTTCAAATGTCAGCTTTACAGAATCCCAGGGTGTCTGTTCTTTGGATAAAAGTCTGAAATGAGCAGGATCTCGTGGGGAAACTTCTGGGGCAGGAAGATACCAGTTTTTTCTGTTTGGAAAGGAAGTTTCAACACTTAGGATGCTTTATTAATTACTATCTGTGACTCATGAAAGTGCTTATGTCATATGAAGTGCCTACTAGACTGTGAATATAAACTGATGGATAAGATCATCAACACCATTCCTGTGAAGCCCAGGCTTCGACATAATGTTATCTTCCCAAAGTGAAGGACAAAGGATGCTATGTGTTCTGGAGTCCACATTTATCTGATTCTTCCATCACCCTGATTGGCAGTCAGTCCTGCCCTGCCATCAGAATTTCCCAGAAATAAAAGAAATTTGAGAGACATGCTTAACTGCAATCTGAGGTCAGTTAACAAAACTACCCTTTCTACCTACTCAGGTTCCAGAGGAAAGACTTCAGAAATTTGAAAAGGCAAAACTCTATTTCTTAAAGCAATATCCCACTAAAAAAACAACTTCTGTGAATAATACATTTGATACCCATATTAAATCCATTTAAATAATAAAATACTGATCTAGTGAACAGCAACAATAAATCATACTGTAAGAAACTTACATCCAATTAAAAGTAGAGAAGTAAGGACCTACCTGATTAGAAAGTGCACTGGAAAGTACCACGGGAAACCACAAAGGGGTGCATTCTCCTCACAGTGAGCTTGGATGGTATCATTGATCTCAGGAATGTGGGGCGTTATGTGAGACATCCCAGTGTAATCAAACGAATTGATCCATATTCCAGAGTCCTGTTTAACTATGTTTCCCTCTAAGTCATGAAAAGTTCTAGTCATATGCTGAAAAGAACAAGACTTATGAGAAAAGCTGCTTCAACTGTTTCGCCCTCACCCCCACTCTAAATTAACATAGAGATCAGTTAAATCTGACAATACTAAGAAATCAGATAGTTATAGAGTTAGGACTCATATACATTGCTGGCAGGTGGATATCCTCAATCACTTTAGGAAATTCTTGACAATTACACTCCTGAAATGCACCATAAAGATATTTGCAAGATTCAGGAACATTGATTTGGCACTGTCCACATTATCAAAAACTAGAAACCATCCAAATGGTCTCGAACAATAAAAATGACAAATACTTTGGGGCCTCCTTCCATAACTATTCTGCAATGAAATAATGAATTAAAGTGATGAATCTATGTGAGAAAGCAAAAAAGAAAAAAAAAAGAAGCCACAGGATCTGAGATCAATTTTCCTAGCGTTTTAAAAATCCCTATTTTAAGACACCATATGACTAATGACCTTCAACTATGAAACTAACATTAACAAGCAGTAGAGGGAAAGGGGAAGATGAAGGGACTAAAAATGACAGTAGTGGAGGGTCTTGAACACTTTAGTGGTGGTGAAGGGCAGTAACTGTACATCAAAACCATAAACATTAACACCACTGTAACCATATTACCTAACCAAGAAAAATTAAAAATTAAATAAAGGACTGTAGAAATAGTTTAGGGATTAAGATGCTCACTTTGCATGTGGCCAATCCTAGCTTCATTCCTAAGAATTGAAGTCAGAACAATAGCACAGCAGGTAGGGTGTTTGCCTTGCATGTGGCTGAATTAGATTCAATCCCAGGCACCATCTATGGTCCTCTGAGCCAACCAGGAATGATTCCTGAGTATAAATCCAGGAGTGACCCCTGAGCACTGCCAGGTGTAAACCAAAAGTAAAGAATAAAGAATACCCAAGAATCAATAATGGCCCCTGAGTACCACAGAGTGTGGCTCAAACCTGGCGTCATAAAGTTAATGCAAAAGTAACTTTCTTAGAATATCTATTTTATTTTGCCAGCTCTAAAAGTTCCTATTTTTATTCATTTTGCAGACACTTTTACCATCTGTACTTCTAAAAGCTCAGCAATACATGATACAAATTTGCTTGTTTTTCTAGGAAGGCAATTTTTTTATCATTTAAATAGTCTTTTTTTTTTTTTTTTCTGGGAAAGACAATGTATGTTTATTTCCCAGGAAAAGTTCACAAGCTATCTTGATAGATCATCAACTCTTAAAATTGATAGGTTCACTACATACAGAAAAACCATGCAAGAATCCTCTGTTCCATGAAGGGTGCAGAATACTCTAATATCTTTAATCAATAAAATATATTTCAAAGCCATAAATACCTTCAACTAGAAAAAGTTTAACTTTGCTTAAATTCTCAATGTTCTTATATTTACTATGGTTTATAAACAACATATTAGAAGAGATGTTTCTTCTTTATCAATTACATGAAACATCAGCATGAACATGGAAACATGCAGAATTCAGTTAAAATATAAGACTAAGATATTAAAAATAATAATTATTAATATATTGTTAAATAAATTGTTAAAATATTGTTAAATTATTAATATATTGTTAAATATTTAAGATATTAAAAATAATTGATATATTGTTAAATATTATTAATATATAGTTAAATAGACTAATAAGAACTTGTCTACAGGAGCAGAAATATTTTATGATTTTTTTAATTCTTTTTTTTTATATTTTATTTAAACACCTTGATTACATACATGATTGTGTTTGGGTTTCAGTCATGTAAAGAACACCACCCATCACCAGTGCAACATTCCCATCACCAATGTCCCAAATCTCCCTCCTCCCCACCCGACCCCCGCCTGTACTCTAGACAGGCTTTCCATTTCCCATTCTCATTATTAGGACAGTTCAAAATGTAGTTATTTCTCTAACTAAACTCATCACTCTTTGTGGTGAGCTTCCTGAGGTGAGTTGTAACTTCCAGTTCTTTTCTCTTTTGTGTCTGAAAATTATTATTGCAAGAATGTCTTTCATTTTTCTTAAAACCCATAGATGAGTGAGACCATTCTGCATTTTTCTCTCTCTCTCTCTGACTTATTTCACTCAGCATAATGATTTTTTAAATGAACTTGCCATAAATAAAGGTACAGAAAACTCATCTAAGGCCTCAGACATCAGAGTAGGGCTGGGGCGCAGCTCAGGGAGGGTGCAGGCCTTGCCCAGCCAAGGCTCTACCACCCTCAGTTCTCCCAGCACTGCATGGAGCAGAGAAATGTTGTTGGAAGCCTTTAAGTTGCCTGAGTAGGACAGACCCACTGACTGTGAGTCGCAGCACTTGCAAATATAAGAATAAGAACTGTCAGACAGACTCGCCTTGAATAGTATTCTTTTTAAAGAAGAAGTATAGATATTACCAATTCAGTCTCCTAAGAGAAGCATGGCTAATCACCTCTTAATGATTAATCACCTCTTTCTGCTGCCTTATAAACATAATAGTTGGATACAACTAAACATGTCAACAGTAAAAAAAAGTTAATTGGTTGACTAGTGAAGCTCAGAAATACACACTACATTCCTGTCTAGAATTTTAAACAGCTCTCACACAACCATTCTTACCTGTAGGAACACTCTCTTTGGCTTTGGACTGGCAGGGTTAGAACTGTATGGAAAAAAAGTTCCACTGCAAATAAGAAAGAATGTAACTGCACACACTCCAACTAAAGTCAGCATTGTTTTTTTTTGTGCTTCTGGCAAGGTAGATGAAGTTAATCTAAAATACAAAATTAGAAAAATTATAGAGACCTTGGCAGGAAGATGCTCTGAACTATTTTATAACAGGCTTTATCTTACAAAGAGCAAAGAATAATTATCAACTTGTGCTAACAAATTCCCACAGAATACACCAAAGGACAGACTATAAGGAATTTCCATTGGAGGTCAGAGCATAAAGGAGAAAAATAAATGGCTGCAGTTATGTGATTATGGTACCTGTTTTATATGCAGCCAGACAGCGAATGGGAATAATTAAAACTCAGACAGCATTTTTGCTCAGTTGTCAAAGAAACTAGAGTATATTGGTAAACCATCACCCCCGGACCCAACTTTAATGCACCGTAGTTATCACTGGCCACAGATAGTAATCAACTTCACCGAACATTATTCTTTTGCTAAAAAACAGGAGGCAAAATTTTAGTATAAAAATTGTTCTATTTCAACAAAACTCAAGTTCCATTAATAATGCTATTTATAATGTGTCAGTGTGCTGGAATTATTTATACTAGTATATAAATATGTATGAAAATTCATATAAGAGGCTGGAGTGGTGGCACAAGCAGTAAGGCAGTAAGAATGGTCCTTGGTTCAATCCTGCAGTTAAATCACCAGATTCAATCCCCCGGGGTCCCATATGGTCCCTCAAGCCAGGAGCAATTTCTGAACACATAGCCAGAAGTAACCCCTGAGCGTCACGGGGTGTGGCCCACAACAGTAACAACAAAAAGCATATAAAATGTACCTTCCACATTACCTATGATCTACATGATTGGAAAACTGCATTAGAAAGTAATATTTGGGGTGCTAGCTTGTCACGTCAATGCAATCAAAACAACAAATCTTAATGGAGGGTGGTAAAATAAGCAGCTTACTGTCAAGGTAGTCATCAAAAAAAAATCTAAATATGTTTTAGTATTTTTTCTTTGGCATGGAGGGCCATACCCATATGTGCTGAAGGCTTATTCCTGGATCTGCACTTAAGGATCAGTCCTTTAGGGCTCAGGGAACCAGATGGGGTGCCCTGAATCAAACTCGGGTTTTTCCATGTGCAAGAAAAGTGTCTTACTTTTGTGCTACCTTTCCAGCCCCACCGAATCACCAAATTTTTAAAAGCTGTAATAGACACATAATTTGTACATAGTATTTGAAGGAGCATTTTGAGAAACAATCACTTAAACCCTACTAGCACCTCGCCTCCTTTTTCTTTCTCCCCTTTATCACCAATCCTTGAGGGTCAAACCTGAATAGGAAAATATTTTTTCAGACATAAACAAAGAATAAAACTAAATACCCTATCCTTTAAAAGGATGTCTTAATTACAGTGCAAAATATCCCATATCCAAGGTTAATATGTGCATTTAGGAAAAAACAAACTGTGGCCCTATCTGTCCCCGTTTTCTACCAGTTACAATATTTTAAAATGTGGCTCCTTGTAAACATTTTCAAATATCCTTCCAAATAGACTGGCAAATCTTCACTAGAAGGATGTTATATTTAGGTGAAGATGAACTTTCAGGCCAATATAAAACTATACTGTCAGAATTCTTTGGTCCTTGAGGTTCTCAAACCAGTTAATTCTCAACATGGTTATAAAACCAGAGTTAACTAGTTCCCATATCAACATTTCCTCTTTTTTAATCTTTTTGGTTTGTGTTTTTGTTTTGGGACCACGCCAGAGTGCCTGGGCTTACTCCATGATTTATCCCAGGGATCACTACCTAGCAGTCTCAGGGCACCACATGGGATATCAGGAATTGAACTCAAAGCAAAAAAGCTCTATTCGCTATCTCTTTGTTTCCCCACATTCCCTCTTTTCCAAATCTTCGGCCTCTTCCACCCATTCTAGAAGATATTTGCTAAGAGAAATCACAGAGCAGAGAAGGAAGAAGATTGAAATGACAATTTGTTTAAATTCCATTGTCCATAATCTCATTATCTTAATAGATCTTAAATGCTTTACATTACATTATGGTAGGTTCTAAAATGGGCGCAAAATACAATGAAATATAAGCAGGGGCTCTAGAGTGTCTGATAAATTCATGTCTTGAAGTCTTTAATCAAGGACCCATTGACATCACATTTAATCAATGTAATCATGACATTCCCAAAGGATAATCCCAGAAAACCTATTAACTGACCCCTCGAAAAGAATTTACTTGCCAATTAACAAATGTAAAAAGCCCCAAAGAACTAGAAGAAACATGTCTCTGAGATATGCATTGTGGTCCAATTCTAATAAGACATTATCCTTACCACTGTTACACACACATAAGAAAATGATAAAAGCAAACCACAATGCCTAAAAGGAAAAGAGAGAGAGAAAGAAAAGACAAGTGTCTGCCATAAAGGCATGTGGGGAGAGGGCAGGAGGAAAACTGGGGACACTGGTAGCAGGAAATGTGCAAAGGGAAGGGATGGATGTTGAAATACTTTATGATTGAAACTCAATCAGCAACACCTTTGTAATAGTATCTCATGGTGATTCAATTACAAAATTTACTATCAAATGGAAAATGATGAAGAGATTGAATATGCATTATTTCAAGAGGTACTTTCAGATAAAGTATGTTATCTTCTGGGGTACAGTAGGTAGGGCACTTGCATTGCACATGCTGATCCAGGTTCAATCCCTGGCATCCCATTCAATTTTCACAGTGAAGTTCTTAGGGGTCATCATATGCCCATTTGTATGGAACAGAATTCAAATTCCTCACATTTTTTGTTTGTTTATTTTTGGGCTACACCCAGCTCAGGGGTTACTCCTGGCTTTGCACTCAGAAATTGCTCCTGGCAGTCTCAGGGACCAATTGAGATGCTGGGGCTTGAACCTGGGTCTGCCCCAGATCAACCACATCCAAGGCACATACCCTACCACTGTGCTATCTCTCCAGCTCCTCAAATTCCCCACATATTGATCATCTTTTATGACACTGATAGCACGTTAGAGTTTTCTACCCATTTTTGCAGATACTTGTAAAGACTAAATAATTACTTTAAAGGCAAAATAATGCAGTGCTTCAAGTTTCTTTCAGGACTTGTACTACTCAACACAAACAACAGTGTATATATAAGACTTTGTCAATATGTAGTCACATACACAGACCCTCTCTGGTTACTTAGAGGCCAGCCCTGAATAATACAGGTATGGTATGCTTACCTGTCTCCCTCTAACCCTGTGCTTCTAAATTATTTTCTGTCATGCCCCCCCCCCAGGAAGAAGAAAACATTTTTCACACACACCCCGTGCAACTGTAAATAGTATCTTTATTAAAAAGAAAAACTTTAACCTGCAAAACAAAAATATATAAAATAATTTGAGCTGATTTTTTAATCAGAGGTTGTCTGGATTAATGGCTACAATGAGCACGTTTTGCAATGCTTTTCAAAGCGGGGTTTGAAGCAGGACACAGCAACTCCAGCTCCAGAGACATAAACACGAGGCTTAGCTTGTTATGACAGTATTTGCTGAGGTCAAACGTGCCCCCCCCCTTTATGGAGCCTCATGCCCACCCTTGGGGGCGTGCCCACTATTTGAAAAGCACTGCCCTAACCTCAGAAAATGCCTGCCACCTTTTAAAACATAGACCTTATTTTTCTGTATAACACTGCTCTGTGGTTACTACATCACAGGGCATCATCAAACAGTGAATGAAAAATTTCACTATCTCAGGGGACAGAGTACAGGGGTTAAAGTGAATGCTAGAAGTGCGAGTTTGAAGAGATTAAAAAGGGTAGGGTGCTTGCCTTGCACACAACTAACCGGGGTCCAATCCCCACCCCCACCCCACAGTCTCACCAGAGTGATCCTTGAGTTGAGGCAGGATTAAGCCCTCAGAAGATCACTGGGTGTGGCGCCAAAAACAAAACAAAACCAGTGCTTGCTAGAATTCCAGATGTCCCAATTGAATCGCTAGCACTGAATGTGGTGTCCAAAACACTGCCAGAAGTGACTCCTGATCACAGAACCAAAAGAAGGACCTGAAATACTGCCAGGTATGACCCAAACTATACCTACCCTAAAAACCACTGTCTTTATGGGGGAAAAATCATAATAAAGACAAAGGAGTCTTTCCATTTGATTCCTTAACCTCAAATCTCAGAGTATACCCCAGAATATTCAATAAAAACTTCTTTTTAAAAAAAAAAAACAAAACTTCTCTTTTTAGAATTTTCATTAAGTTACTGAGACCTACCTCCTCTAAAGGGGCCAAATCTGAGTTCTGGAGCACGGACCCCACACCAAGCAAAATTCTAACAAAGGAGTTTGTTCTAATAAAGGGAGGAGGAATAGGGGGAATAGCTAGGTGTCAATCTACAGTAGGGGTCTCAAACTCGCGGCCCATGGGCCGTAAACGTACAACATTTTGTGGCCTTGCCCTAGAATAATCTTTTTTTGTTTTGTTTTGTTTTAGTTGTTTGGGTCACACCCCCCAATGTTCAAGGCTTACTACTGACTTTGCACTCAAGAATCACCCCGACTTTGCCTCCTGTGTCCCCCAGGTAAATTGAGTTTGAGACCCCTGATCCACAGCTTTTTTTTTAAAAGCACTTTTGGGAAGAGAAGCAAAGATTATACATCTTTGCTATACGCAAAGGCAAGTCTCCCCTAATGATAGCAGAACTAGTACTGCAAAATGACATCAAGGAAGGTCTGTGATACTTTCATCATTTGGTAAATGAAGGCATTACAGTCATGTGTCTGAGTGTACATCACTAAAGGGAACTTAATGAACAATAAGACAATTGAAAAATAATGGGTAAAGATTCATCAGAATTAGTTTTCTTTCACTAGCTTTAACAACACTGATGTACTTATTAATATTTGTCTCTAACCAGTAAATTCAAAGCATACTACTGGAAACCATTCTAAAATTTCACCGAGAAGTGCAATTCATTCTACAAATTCACATCCAAGTAGTTTGAAAAATCATTTGAAAAGAGAATCTGGGAGCCTGAAATCCCATTCTATGTGTTTTTACTACACTGAACCCAAAAGATGCACCCAGTCACCATTTCTTTTTTTTGGGGGGGTGGGGGTGGGGGGAGATGTGTAAGAAAATTTTATTTTCCAACAGACAGACAGCATCAGCAGGTAAAACTACAACCAGTCACCATTTCTTTCACTTAAGAATGCCTCAATCATGTAGTCGCAACACTATTTCACAGAATCTCACATGACCGAGTATCACAAATTCATATAAAAAATAAAGAAGAAAATTTGAAAGAAAGTTTTTCTTACAAAATAGGAAGAGAGAATCGCTGTACAACCGGCCAAAATGGAAGCCAGCACAACATCAGGTGGAATTACCGAACCGCTCCTTCCAAGGATAGGGGTAAACATCTCAAACACTGCCCAGATGAGGTACAATGCATAAACATAAGGGACAAACATCCCCAAAAGATAAAAGGCAATAAATTTTCCTCGAGCACCTGGAGAAAAAGAGAAAACACACATCTCCTAAGTTCTACAGAGAGATTTCTACAGTATTGGTATACTTTAGCATCTAGTACAAATTAGGTTAGATATGATTTACTCTTTTGGTACATGTTATTTAGTGAGAGAAAATCCTTCAGTCAGAAAGAATGCAGATAATAAAAAATGTATGGACTGCATTAGCATTTGTTCAAAAATAGAAGAATTGGATGGAATAGAGATCAAAGAAAGAGCCCTGAAAGCCTCATCGTATTATAATTATTATTATTATTATTATTATTATTATTATTATTATTATTATTTTGGTTTTTGGGCCACCCCTGGTGACACTAAAGGGTTACTCCTGGCTATGGGCTCAGAAATCACTCCTGGTTTGGGGGACCACATGGGACGCCAAGGGATCAAAACACAGTCTGTCCTAGGTTAGCCACGTGCAAGGCAAACACCCTACCACTAGCGCCACCACTCCGGCCCCATCATCATATTATCTTAAGGTACATTCACATTTGTATGAAAACCAAAAGTACCTTACCATACTGCTTAAAGTCCTTATGCAAGCAAAGTTTTGTGAGCAATGGAAATATCACCCAGACGGCGCTAAGAAATGCTGAGCAGAGTCCACGATAAGTGAAAGCTATAAGGAAACCACAATGGACAAACAACGAGATGTCAAAAAATAGTTCTCCCAGATACTGGTTACTGGCATTCTGAAAAAACAAAAAGAAGAAGAAAAGAAAAATATACAAGCAATCTAGTTCACCATTTAGTAAAAGAAAACTTCTATTGTAATATAATTTCCTTTGTGCAAGAAAAATTACACTTTACTCTGAGAGGTCTACCCTTCAAATTATTGATGCAAAGTTACCTGCACCAGTGCTGTGAGGCATTTCTGATACTCATGGGAAAGGGTGAGAATTCAGTGCAGATAATCCCTGCTTTTCCTCTACTAGGCTAAAAAATAACCTTTGGAAATCATCCAAAGTAAGAGTACAGGATCCTAAAAACATCCACCTCTGGAAGCTTCCCAACTATACATCTTCCATGTCTGATTAGCTCCAGCTATTGGGGGGGGTGGAGGGGGGAAATGTGTGAATGAACAAGCTGCTTTAGCACCACCCACTGTATATGGGGGGGAACTTCGGACTTTTGTTGTTCAGTTTTTGTTTTTGTGCATGGGCCATACTCAGCAGTGCTCAGGGCTGACACCTGGCTCTGTGCTCAGGGATTACACCTAGCAGTGCTCAGAGGATCATGATGCTGGGAATCAAATGATGCTGGGGATCTGGATCTGCCATGTGCATGGCAATTGCTTCTCTGGTCCCCCAATCAGCAAGAGAAATAGCAAAAAATAAAAATGTTTTACATTAAGTATCTGAACTGTATACAGATCAAATATACACCCCTACCTACGATCCCTCCTAACTCTCAGCTTTCCAAATCCATCCTGGAGACCATTGCTGAAATCTTCATACCGAATCATAATTGCCAAATATCCTGCTCAGAAAACTATAATGAAGGCTCAACTGATTTTTAGGATCATGCTCAAATTTTACCATGGTGTACTTTTTTCTAATCATTATGCTTCACACATAAACTTCATATTGACTATGTTTTGGGAACAAATGCCGCCCACTGATGTTCAGGAATACTCCTGGTTCTGTACTTGGGGTTACTCTTAACAGTGCTCAGAGAACCATATGCAATGCCAGGGTTGAACTGGGATCAGTCACATGCAAGGCAAATAACAGCAACTCTTCACTCCCTCAAAGGATCTTGTCTATTCCCATCTTTGACTGCTCATCAACATGTTCTCTATCTGGTGCTTATCTACTTGTGCTTTAAAAAAATGTCACACATACCACCTTCATAAAACCTGACCAGAGAAAACTCATCTTCTTAAAAGAAGAAAAATTCTCCTTTCATGGCTCAGTATTTCTCCAACACTCTGTGCATTTCACTTCGTTATCCTGTTATCATGTGGCTTACCCATCTTCCCCAGTTAAATTGAGCTATTCATGTTGGCTTTCTGGCCTGGAACTTGGCCTTGAGAATGAATATTATTGAGTATTCAATGAATATTCTTGAAATGAAAATGAAATACATTATTCTTTCCACGTGGTTTTAATCCAAAGGTCTATGACTGGACAATGGAAATTAGTCCAAGTAATATAATTTTACTAAGAATTTGTCTCTTTCATGTACTACCCTGTATAACCAACAATACTTTTATTACACAATACTTCCCAAACAATGTGGAACTGAGCTCCTGGTATAATTTGTTGTTTTTGTCGTTGTTGTTCTTTGGCCACACCAGTGATGCTCAGAGGTACTCCTGCCTCTGCACTCAGGAATTATTCCTGGCAGTGCTTAGGAGACCACAGGAGATGCTGGGGATCAAACCCAAGTTGGCTAAATACAAGACAAATGCCCTGCCCATACTATCTTTCTGGCCCATAAATATGTTTGAAGACTAACAGTACTAAATTATAAGTGTAGACTCAACCATAGGCCTTCTAATATAGAAGGGCCCTTCAGAACACATTAAAGCAGACATTAAGCAAAACATATACCAAGATTCTGGTACCAGAGTAATGTCTGTGGAAAGATGTGAACTTATACCAGTAAGTCTCTATTCTAATCCCTAGCCCCCAAATAAGTTGTTTTTTGTAAAAAAAAAAAAAAATAATAATAATAATAATAATAATAATAATAATAATAATAATGAAGCATATTGGGATTAAAAAGTAAGGGAATAACAAATGGCACAAAGCTACAGAATCTGTTAACTGGTCTACAGTGCTGAGCTTACCAGGGTGGGGAGTCAGGACTGGGGGCGAGGTTGAGATAATGTTGGTGGGAAATGGACAAACTAGTTTTGGATATGGTGCTGCATTATACCACTGACAGTACATAAATCACAGCAACCAAAATTTTCATTAGTTTTTTTGACAGAAAAAAATCTTTAAGTGACTCATTCTTTCTGGCAATAAATATTCTGTTAGTGCTTTTATCAGACTAAGCACAGAGATAACAATAAACAAAGCAAACCCTACTCAAATGGAACTCAGTTTAGTTGAGCATAGTTATTCAAACATAAATAATTGTGTGATTCCCAGGAAGGGCTGGTTACCCTCTAGCCTTCTAGGTAATAGCAAAGTTACCAAAACTGTAAACAGGATCAGCAGACAAAAAGCTATGCTAGGGGAAGGAGAAATAGTACAGTAGGTGGGATGCATATAGCCAAGCTGAGTTTGATCCCCAAAACTCTACAGTGTAGAGGGGTCCTCAAACTTTTTAAAAGAGGGGGCCAGTTCACTGTCCTTCAGACTGTTGAAGGGCCAGATTATAGTAAAAACAAAAATTATGAACAAATTTCTATGCACACTGCATATATCTTATTTAGAAGTGAAGAAACAAAATGGGAATAAATACAATATGTGGCCTGCAGGCTGTAGTTTGAAGACCCCTGCTCTACACTGTCCCTAATTCCTGAGTGCAGAGCCTGAAGTAGCCCTGAGCACTGCTGGATATGACCAAACCCCCGCCCTTCAAAAAAAAATAAACTAGGGCCCGGAGAGATAGCATAGCGGTGTTTGCCTTGCAAGCTTCCGATCCAGGACCTAAGGTGGTTGGTTCGAATCCCGGTGTCCCATATGGTCCCCCGTGCCTGCCAGGAGCTATTTCTGAGCAGACAGCCAGGAGTAACCCCTGAGCACTGCCGGGTGTGGCCAAAAAACCAAAAATAAATAAATAAACAAATAAATAAACCAGACTAAAAAACTTGCTGTCAACATCATCCAAATATTGTTCAGTCTCATCTGAATTCTGCATGAAAATCCTCAGACTAAAATAGTCTTCCAGAAAATTATGATTCTAAGAATTTGTTTTATATAACCATGCCAAAGGAATTCTGATAGATCAAAAAACCCAAAACAGTGAATCCCATTCAAATTTGTCTTCAATTATTGAATGCAGCCAATATATCAATAAACATTCTTAACACTTACCACATAATAAAACTCTTTGGCAAGAGTATGTATAAATATTATTTTTGCTATAGCTGCTGTTCCATACAGACATACAGAGACATAGAAGTGGTTATACCAAGACAGTGACTGTCCAATGAGAGAGATGAACGCTGCTATAATGAGAACAGTAATTAGGCTCATAAACCAGCTTATCAGAGTGATGCCAAATCCACAGAAGAAGTCCTTTGTGTAGTTTGCAGCTGATGGAGAGAGGACAAAAAAATGAGATCATCTTTATTAAATCAATCCCATAACCAGTCAATAGACGTGGACAAATACCAAAACACAAAATTCATTATCATAATTTAAGAAGTACTGAAATGTTCAGGAGGTAAAAACTTGTTAAACACTAGAACACGGAAGGTAGCAAATAATATGTAACATGTATTGAGTCTGTGAGTACTAAGAACTCAGAGCCAGCAGTCTTTCTCCTAGGACTAGTAAAGAGATAAATTCCTAACTAGGGAAGTGGATTTATCATCTTCAAGATGCTCTGTATATCAATGTCAAGCATAATGGAAGGCATGTGATACTGCATGAGAAGAACAACTTGAGATAAAGAATTATTTAAGGGGCCGGCGAGGTGGCGCTAGAGGTAAGGTGTCTGCCTTGCAAGCAGCCGATCCAGGACCAAAGGTGGTTGGTTTGAATCCCAGTTTCCCATATGGTCTCCCGTGCCTGCCAGGAGCTATTTCTGAGCAGACAGCCAGGAGCAACCCCTGAGCACCGCTGGGTGTGGCCCAAAAAACAAAAACAAAAAAAAAAAAAAAAGAAAAAGAAAAAAAAGAATTATTTAAATTGCTGCTATGATTTTAGGTAGTAATCACATCTAATAACATAGATTCTGAGGCATTTCAGTACAAGAAGACCAATTAACCAGCAGTAGTTCACATAGACATCAGTGTACTGTTGGTGATAGTGTGGGATTATTTAATGGAACTTTTCACTAAGATAGATCTATACCATCTATTTTTTTCAACAATTTGCAGTTAATACGTCTATAAAATGCCTACATGCATAAAACTGCCTATTCACTAAGACTAAAATTTTAACATACATATTAGTCTGGTACCCATTTAGAAACTTCTTATAATTGTAAGTCAAATGCTAACTTATGATTTTTAACTTCTTGTAAAAACATACACGAATTAACCTTAAATATTCAGGTAGTTTATTCAGGTAGTTTCTATACTCGTAGATATCGTGAATTTAGAAGAAATTACTTACTCTGACGTTTGGGCCGCAACAGTTTTCTGCCCAGGTACACAACAACAGCCATCACCACCATGGAGTTAACGATGGAGCCAACTCGAGAGGGATAGGCAATGACAAAAAGGCCAAGCACATCGAAGAAAACCATACTCCCATGTTTATACTCAGAAGAAGAAGCCAACATATCGGATGTGGCAAGGTATTTAAGAACTGCTAAAATGTTGTCACCTTTAAGTAAGAAAAAGATCACGAAGTTTAGTAATCCACCCATGTTTGGGTTTTTGTTTTTGTTTTTGTTTTTTGTTTTTTTGAGGAAGGACAGAATGTGACTTTTTCCATCCTATTCTCTTTTTATTTTCTTAGTAAATTTGGCAATTAATGCCCATGCCCCTCACCTCATTTCCTCTCAACTTAAAAACTCAAACAACTGAGTATTCTGTATTCTTTTCTATTAAAATAATTCTCTGACCAACGACATCCTTGCTGTTGATAAATCCAACTGTTTCTTGGCCCCTATTCCAGAACAAAAGCATGATGCAATAGACACTGCTCTGCATAGTGGACATTCAGTGGTGAACCTAAGCGACATAGATCTCCATGAATCTCACAGACTTTACACAAGTTCGTGTGTGTGTGTGTGTAACTAATAAAGAATGTCAATAATATCTCACTTTAAAAAAGAAAGATATTAGTAACCACTGGGAAACTATCATGGAGACTAACAGAATTGCAGAAATCACCACTAAGAGAACATGATTAAGTGTTAAAGGATGAGTAAGAGCTAGCTCTCTGGGAGACATTGACAGAGAACTTAGCAAATGAAAGCCTGAAGAGAGAAAGTCCCAAATACAGAAAAAAGTCCTGAATGAGGGGGAGAAAGTATTCAGCAGTAGCTGAAGAAGGGCAAAGAGTCCTTGGCAGGCAGAGCCTGGCCTCTCAAAGGTCTGGAGAGTCCAATGAACTAATAAGTCCAAACTTTAACAGAGGAATAAGAAGAATCCTTGAATGACTATCAGCTTTTCCTGCTGCTCTTTTCACTTAAAGACATCAAGTTGTACCAGATTTCCCTCACTGTTTTTCTATCTGTCTTAAAAAATGTTTCTCCAAATTCAGATTGGTCTTCTACTTTTTTTTTGGTTTTTGGGCCACACCCGGTAACGCTCAGGGGTTACTCCTGGCTATGTGCTCAGAAGTTGCTCCTGGCTCGGGGGACCATATGGGACACCGGGGGATCGAACCGCGGTCCGTCCAAGGCTAGCGCAGGCAAGGCAGGCACCTTACCTTTAGCGCCACCACCCGGGCCCTTCTACTTTTGTTTTACCTCAAAAAAAATATCCACTCTCCTTACTTTTTGGCAGTTTTCTCAGTTTCAATTCCCATCCCTCTGTAGCCAATTCCATGAAGAGTTCTGACACCATCTCTCTATTTTTGTGCCCTACCCTACGGTGTGACTGTGACGTGGCATTCTGCTCCCACCCTAGGTTGGTACCTGATTCTGCTCCCACCATTGGGTGGTACCTGATTCCATCATGGGGTGGTACCTAATTCTGGGGAATAAAAGCAAGGGGCCTTTGGCTTCAGTCTTGTCCTCCGAATAAAGCTGATATTTTCACAAGCCTGACTGTCTTGCTAGCCTTTTACCCGCCGCTTGAACAGGGTGGCAGACACGTGCTCTGAGCTGGAGAGGAAAGACCTCATCCTCCATCCCTCCATCAGTCAACCCCATCAAGGGCTGACTTGCAACAATCCATGACTAAATTTTTTTTGAGCCACACCCTGGAGGCACTCAAGAGTTACTCCCGGCTCTGCATTCAGAAATCACTCCAGCAGGCTTGGGATGCCAGGGATGGAACCTGAGTACACAACTTGCAAGGCAAACACCCTTCCCACTGTGCTATCACTCTGGTCCCATAACTCAGTTTTCTCTGGCTTTATACATTGCAAACTTTACTCTATCCTATGAACTCCTGGTTCATCCCTTCTAAGACTATCAAGTCTTACTTAGTCTTCATTCAAAGTGTATAAAATTTTCCTTCCCTCCCCTTTCTTTCTATCCTTTCTCAACATCAGTCTAATGTTTCCCAACATGGATGATGCTATCCACCAGGAGCACTGGAATGATAGAGCAGAAGCAAGGAGAGGAGTAACCTGAGATGCAAAAGGAAGGGGCACTTTCTGTTTGTTCTTCTAAGAAGGTGGATTGTCAGGGAAGCCCTAAACCTTTGTCTACTCCTCTGGAAAGAAAGCCTTATGCTAAATAGGTTTGGGAGCTTCTTGCTTTTAATCATCATTATTCCACATTTAAATTATAGTCAGAACCATGCTGACTCCTGGTACTTCACCTGTTCCCCCATCTTACCCATATACTCTATACTATGTTACTGGCCCTTTAGGATTTTTAAATACCTATTATTCCAATAACACAGTATGGTGTGTATCAGTGTACTGGAACTACACCTGATAGTGTCAGGAATTACCCAGCTTAGTGTTACAGGCTCACTATTGGCAGTGTTTGGGGGAGTCATGTGGTGCCAGAATTTGGTCCTGGGATTCAATACATAAAAGAATGCATTTCATCCTTTTGAGCCATCTCCGTAGGCCCCTGATGTTTCATCTCTTAAACTGCAGAGTTCCAGCTTATTCACACAACATACAGTCTCCCCAGTGTGCAAAGCATAGAATACTTACAGATTTATAGGTCATCTCCAAAAGATCACCTTACAGTGTATTCTAAGTTAGAATACCAACCTGCTCTCTGAATGGAATCTGTTAGAATTCTGTCTGCTGTGTCATACTTGGTATGATAAATGTAGCCATTCTCAATAAAAGCCAAGTCTATTCCTAAGATAGATATTAAAAGAAAGTCAAGGTCACTATGCTTTTACATATCAACCATGCTATCAGCCTGTTTATTTAACAAATTCAATTCCTTAGCGACAAAATAACAAAGCAGTGCCATGATTACTCTGTCACAAATAAACATGAGTATCAGTTTCTTTCAAAGTCTTTTCTATGTAAAACTTTCAATGTACCACTTTATTTTTTACCTTTGTTTTATTTCTAAAAATTCAATTCATATAAAAAGTTTTGTCTAGCCATAATAAAATTAAGCTGTAAATTGACAAGTCCCAGAAAAATACTAACTTTTCTAAATACTTAGTAACTAAATAATAAATTTCTAATCAATATAAGTAATAATAAAAGGAGAAAAAGTAAACACATTTTCCAAGAATCATTAGAAAATACCCTGAACATTTTAAAATGAACAGGAAAAATTCATAGAGGTAATTGCTTGGGAAACTGGGGACAATGTTGGTCACACTGGTGATAGGATTGGTGTTTGGACATTTAATGCCTTAAACAACTGTATCATGAACAACTTGTTAAATCAAAATATTATAATTAAAAAAATAAAAATAAAAGACAGAAAAATAAAATTAAAATAGAAATTGCATTTTAGTTTTACCGCTAAAACTTGAGTTTTGTTTTAGATGTAAAAATAATTGTCTATTACAATGTGGTTATAATTCTGTCTAAATAAAAGACTAAAAAAGGAAAAAGACTTTTGATCAGCAAGGAGTTGCTCAAAGTTTACCAAGAAATGTTAAGTGTATTAAAAATGTAAATGCCTGCTCTGACATCGATCTACTCAAAAAAGACTTCCCTTAACACTAAGAAGACTTAACAAAAACAATGACCTGCTTACTGGACAGGGCTTGCTGTATTGCCCCTTAATTGTGAGGTTTGTCTATAACATCACCTGGAAGCAATCCTCTACCACGGAAGACCCTACCACTGCTCAGACATCGTCCTGCTGGAAAGAGACTTCCCTTAACAATGAGAACACTTAACAACAACAACCTGCTTACAGGACAGGGCTTCCTGCATTGCCCTTTCATGGTGAGGTGAAACGAGAAGACACTCCACATTATGACTTCAATTTAGGATATGCAGATTCCAGAATCTTTAATACAGAAACATGATACCAACAACAGAGACTGTGTGAAAAGTGTGTTGGCACTACGGACAATGTCTTGGATCGGACGATAACTTGCCTGAAGCCTAGAGTTGGTCTTATGCCAGGAAACTTCAGGGGTAGGATCTCTTTGTATTTAGGCCAAGGTTATTCCTTTCCATGCCTCTCATATTTTGGTGGGCCTATGCAAACAACAATTGCCACTCTAACACCGTTTTTACTGTGCTCCTTTGACTCTAATCCTTAAAATGCACCCACTTAAAATTTGAAGTTAAATGCACCCACTTAAAATTTGAGGTTAACTTAAGCTAATATGCATGTACATGGAAATGTAAAAAATACTATGTCTCTAATGTTTAAGGAGTTACATAAGTTTTATGGCTTTAGATTGCCTTGTGTGCTGTTAAGAAATATTATAATGTGCTACAATCTGGGGACTTGAGGGACAAAGTAATTGTACATGGATTCTGTTTTATTTATCTTAACGTTCTATGGCTGAAAGTTCAAAGTTAAGATATCAGCAAGGGGATTTCTTCTGAGAATTATGTTATGGCTGATTGTCCTTCCACTGTAACGTTACCTTGTCCTCTTTCTTTGCATCTTTTGTTCTCATAATTCAAAATAAAAAAAATTAAAAAAATTAAAAAAAAAAAAGTAAATGCCATGGCTTGAGTTTTAGTATGTGCTAAATAAAAGCAAATGTCTGCTAACTCAAGAAAGATGTTTTTTCTTAAAGTAAGGTTCACAAATAAGTATTGTAAGTTTTCTGGAGAAAAAAAGAACACAAGAAGCTCAATTTAAGCACAAAACTGACAAAGGATTTAAGACCAAGAAATCATCAAAACTAAAATAGGAAAATAGAGAAAAACAATGAAACAAAATGTTTTAAAGATCAATAAAACTCATAAGCCTCTAATAAGACTAAAAAAGAAAAAGAAACAAATTATCCGTATCATAAATGAAAATAAAGAGAATAACAAACACCTAATATTAAATGAATCAAAAGAAACCACTATGAATATAATTCAGAAACATGAATAAAATATATGTATTCTTCATAAGCTACTAACTACCAAAACCTACCCAAAATAAAGCATATATACTTAAGAGTTCTAAAAAAAATTTTAACACAGAAACAAGAGGTCTAAAAGAGCAAATATAAATTTTAGAAGTGAAAAACAGAAAATAGCAAATGAAGAATTCTCTATGCTTGACAGAATGGACATAAGAATCAATAAACTTAAAGCATCTCTTACACATTTTTTGATTTTTAGGTTTCTTACTACTTCCAAGGAGGCTTTCTTTTCCTTCTATAGAAAGAAAGCATTTCTGGGTGGGTTGGTTTGTTCTTATCTGTTTGTTCAAACTGTCATTTGTCTGAAAAGCTCTTGATTCCGTCTTCAAATCTGAATAATATCTTAGCTGGGTCAAGTATACTTGCTGAACAAGTCTTTTCTACCCAGCACTTGGTATACTTTTATGCAACTCTACCTTGATCTTCCATAGAAAAATCTGCTGTTAGTCCTATGTGGGTTCCCTTACATGCGACTCTTAACTTTTCTCTTTTAAAATACTCTCTTTGACCTCTGTCATTTTAATTAATAATTTATTTTTGGGGACCTGAGCAAAAACATAGCAGGCAGGGCATTTGCCTTGCACGTAGCCTACTAGAATTCTATCCCCAGCATCCCATATGCCTGGAGTAATTTCTGAGCCAGGAATAACCTGACTGCTGCTGGGTGTGTGTAAAAAGTACCCTGCCATTTTTTCCAGACTGATGTCTTGATCTACTGCCATAAATTCTTCTATTTCCAACCATGCCTGGTGTTCCACAAGGGCTTAGAAAGGGACTCGAGATCTGTGTTCAAGTGGAAGTAAACCAGGTACCTGGCTCCAAATTCAAGCAAGGTCTGGGTAATGATCTGAAACCTATAACCTCAATTACCTGACACTAGTTTTACATCAAGATCAAGTGTCTGATCCTCACTATGGACTGAGTTTGAGTAAGCCTGGAAAGTGTCCAAGAGTTAAAACTGCAAATGCCTGAGGGTACTTATGAGTCATATTCAAGACAGCCTGAGCAGCAACCAGGGCTCAAGATTACTAGATACCAGCAGTCATTCAGACTTGAGCATAGCTGGAGACCCTGTGCCAAGGCAATTTTAGGAATCATAGCTGCTAAGAGAGTACACGCTCCAGGGTTGGCAGGGGCTGGCCGGCCACAACCAATGAGAGTGATAGCAGACCTGGGATTTCTCTAGTCACCTGCTTTAGTTTTGGAAGGCCCAGACGTGCTATGAGTAGGCACTTGGCTTGCTTGAAAATAGTCATATGGGAATAGGTTGCCACAGTCCATCTGCCTGCTAAGACTCCTGTAGGTCAGCTACTCTAGGAATGAGTGAGGCACTCCTAAGGGATTTTCTGGATTTATTTCCTGGTTTACTAAGGAGAAAGAGAGTCAATAAAATACCTGTCTCTCCACACTGCCTGATCAGCAAAATTGAGAAGCATCAAGATAGAACCTGCCAGTGACTAAGACCTCTGTTATACACTAAGCAGGGGTCCTCAAACTTTTTAAACAGGGGGCCAGTTCACTGTCCCTCAGACCATTGGAGGGTCTGATTATAGTAAAAACAAAACTTATGAATGAATTCTTATGCACACTGCATATATCTTATTTTGCAATGAAGAAACAAAACAGATACAAATACAATATGTGGCCCGCGGACCATAGTTTGAGGACCACTGCAAGCTTTCTCTTGATTTCTGTTCTGGTATCTTAAGTAAAGATCTGAAGGACTAGGGAATTAGTATCTGGCACAACCCCTCCTCCTCCTCAGAGTCAAGGTCCAAACCTTTGAGGTCTCAGCTCAACAGCAGCTTGCTGCGAGTCATGGGGGTTTTTTCTTGGTGAGGGCCTTTCTCTCTCCAATCTGTCTGGCTCCTTTTCTTCTGTACCCTGCTGTGAAAACTTTTACATACCCATATGGCTTCATATGGGTATCTGTGTTGCTGAGTAGACTGTAAGTTTTGGCACAGACTTGCTCTGACTGAAGGAAGAACTAAACATACAAGTTCTCCTAATGTGGTCATTCTGGGCCAGCTTCCATGCAGGGTCTCTTCCCAACACTTAAAAAACTAGATCAAAACATTATAAACTTCAGTGAATCATCAATCTGCAAGGTAAATCACACGGCAATACTGAGACTGGGTAGTCATCACAACTTGACTGTCAATATCACTAATTGCCCAGAGCCAAATTTTGACTTCAAACTAGTTCTCAAGGTAGCTCATAAAACAAGACAATAAAATTCAAAGACTCTTGAAAAATCTACTACCATCTTGTGAGAATAAAGTGCTAAATAATTCCCTTAAACCTGTCACACTGTGGGCAAAATGATATGTTCTAGAAAAGATTAGCATTACATTAGTCTGGAATTGAAAGACAAGGAAAATATCAAGAACTCTGTTTCAAGTGAATCAAATTATAAAGTTCTCATGCAGAATTTATGCTCAGAAAATGCTACTGGTTCACAAACTTCCAGAAAAAAAAATCTGCTTCGCAAAAGCCAATGGTACTGAAAAAATGTACCTGGAATGTTTCCGAAGTCCCTGTAGATACGGAAATCAGTATCTGAAGGAATGACTCCACTCTGAAAAACCTCCTGTGCCACCACAGAAGCAAATGGGTGCTTTGCTGCTGAAACATAGGCCTGGACCAACCATGGATTTTCAGGACCTGAAATGAAACATAACCACATAATACCAGGGTTAATCTGGTCATTTTTTTTGCTGCCACACTAATTTATTTGACACACTTGAATAAAGACGTTGTGCTGGCTTGGAGTCTAGAGTTTATTTTCTTAAATTCCTTTTTCTCATTTTTCAGTGTTTTTCTAATGTATGTGGGTTTTAGAATTTAAAAAAAATCATCTCAAGAAATTTTAACAATAAAATAATAGCTTTTTAACATATTCTATTGAAACTAAATAAAAATTCTATTTAACCTAAGTAGAAAGCTTTTTTTAACTTTAAGCATTTTTTTCTTTAGTCACATAAACTGTATTGTCAATCATTTACTTCTCTCCATGGAATTTAGAACATTTTTCTTGATTCTGCCTCTCAGGCCTATTAATGGCAGGCCTAACTACATGAACTGCTTTGGTCAATAGACTGTGAGTGGGAAAGTTAAGAATCATAGCCAAGGGCCCAGGAGATAGCACAATGGTGTTTGCCTTGCAAGCAGCCGATCCAGGACCTAAGGTGGTTGGTTCGAATCCCGGTGTCCCATATGGTCCCCCGTGCCTGCCAGGAGCTATTTCTGAGCAGACAGCCAGGAGTAACCCCTGAGAACCACCGGGTGTGGCCCAAAAACCAAAAAAAAAAAAAAAAAAAGAATTATAGCCAAGAAAGTTCAAAGTTAAGATATCAGCAATGGGATTACTGAGAATTCTGTTTATGGGTGATTGTCCTTCCACTGTAACTTTACCTTGTCCTCTTTCTTGCATCTTTGTTCTCATAATTAAAAATAAAAAATTAAAAAAAAAAAAGAACCACAGCCAAGAAGACTTAAGAGACAATACAAGGGATTAAGAATGTGAGTCATGCCTTGGATATGTTAGGCATTGGGTTCAAGATCACATCATACACACACACAAATGCAAGCTATTACATGGCCCATCCCTTTTTCTGACTTTCACCATGAGACTGAGTAAGACACATGAGATATACACAAACTGCAATTTATTAAGAATCAAAACAGCGATTCAGGGACTGCTTGTTACAACAAAATTTAGCAGAAGTTTAACTTATGTAATAGATTAAGTAATTATTAATATGTTTCAGGGCTAGAAAGATAGTAAGGATAAGGCAAGCCTTGATATGGGTAAAAGAATTTAAGAATATAAATAGCTCGGGGCCGGGAAGGTGGCGCTAGAGGTAAGGTGTCTGCCTTGCAAGTGCTACCATAGGACGGACCGTGGTTCGATCCCCCAGCGTCCCATAAGGTCCTTCCCAAGCCAGGAGCGATTTCTGAGCTCATAGCCAGGAGTAACCCCTGAGCGTCAAATGGGTATGGCCCAAAAACCAAAAAAAAAAAAAAAAAATGTAAATAGCTCTACAACTTTATAAGTAAATAATCAAATTGCTTAACTACAGAAAAAATGATAAAGGAGTAGAAACGGAAGGTAGAGAAATACTTTTAGAGAAGACACTCAGATTACCTAGACACTAGAATCAATATATTGAACTAATGATAGCAATAACTTAACCACACAACTGCAATTTAAGAAGAAAAAAAACTAAAGCTAAATAAAAATTCTAAGACTAAAAACTAATTGAAAAGAATTTTAATAGATGGTCTGATAAAAGATTAAACATAGAAGAAGAAAGGATTATGAATCTTTCAAAAGAAAAAGGGTGGGAATGATACAGAATGATACTACAGTGAGTGGTTAAGGCACTTGATTTGCATGTGGCTATAATGCTCATAGAGCCATTTTAAAGTTTTCTATTTTAGTTGGAAACTCAGGATCAGGATATTTACTTTTAAATTAAGATTTATGCAAAAACTCAATCAAGAGTGAGCAATCAAGAGTGAGTGGGTGGTATAAAAAAAAAAAAAAAATTGGGCCCGGAGAGATAGCACAGCAGTGTTTGCCTTGCAAGCAGCCGATACAGGACCAAAGGTGGTTGGTTCGAATCCCGGTGTCCCATATGGTCCCCCGTGCCTGCCAGGAGCTATTTCTGAGCAGACAGCCAGGAGTAACCCCTGAGCACTGCCGGGTGTGACCCAAAAACTAAACAAAAAAAAAGAAAAAAAAAAAAAAAAAAGAGTGAGCATTAGAATGGAGAACACTAGGAAACAAAACTGACGCGTGTATATAGAAAGAGATTTGGCGTTAGTTCATATTTGTTTGTAAATCTAATAGATAAGCAAAATCAGTTAACACATATGTAAATACATCACATTTCTAAAGGTTCAACATTTCCTCTAAGCCAGGGGTCTCAAACTCGCGACCTGCGGGCCGTTTGCGGCCCTTCGTACAACATTTTGTGGCCCTGCCCTAGAGGAATCTTTTTTTGTTTTGTTTTGTTTTAGTTGTTTGGGTCACACACCCCGATGTTCAAGGCTTACTACTGACTTTGCACTCAAGGATCACCCCGACTTTGCCTCCTGCGGCCCCCAGGTAAATTAAGAGTTTGAGACCCCAGCACGGTCTAAGCCCTGATTGTTTAATACATTATGTGTACTGCACATCTGTAATTCTATCAATAAATATATTTATAGACTTCTTTTTGTTTTTTTGTTTTGTTTTGTTTTGGGGCCACACCTGGAAGTGTTCAGGGTTCAATCATGGCTCTGGGCTCAGCAATCGCTCTTGGCACGCACAGGGGGGAGCAGAGATGGGAACCATATGGGATACTGGGATTCAAACCACTATCCATCCTGGATCAGCTGCGTGCAAAGCAAATGCCTTACTGCAAATCTATTTTTAAAAACGCAGGGCAAACGCCTTACTGCTGTGCTATCTCTCTAGACCCTTAAAAACATCTAGTCCCCCAACTCTGACAGGAGTGATTTCTGAGTACAGAGCTAGAAGTAACCCCTGAGCACCACCAGTTAGTTGTAGCAAAATAAATTTAGAATAAACAGTGAGTCCCAGGTCAGAGAGCAAAATGAATTGAAACATATGCTTTGCTTTAGGAGCTCCAGATTCAATCCCTGGAAACACAGAGCCCTCCCCAAACATTGAGAGGTACACTGACCCCAGAACAAAACAAATCCATCCTACTATAAAAATATAAGTGCAATATTCCTTATTACAAAAGAGTATGGACATGAGTGATGCTCATCACGGTGCTAAAACTGAAAAGCTAAAGTTCCCAGAAGTCCAGTGGGGCAGACTCCACTAAGTTACACAACATGATTCTCACTGCACTACTTGAGTTGGTAGTTTCAACAAGCAGAAGAAAGAACAATGGAACCAAAAAAGGGGGTAGAATGTGGTAAATATGATTACAGAGGGAAGTAAAAAGAGGCCTACAAACCGCCACTGAATTTACAAATGTGACTTTCACAAGAGCAAATCTAGAAAAGTGGGAAAACTATTGCGCACAAGAACTAGCTCTAAAACAGGAGCAAAGGGCTTCTACATGCCCAAGGAAATTTTGCAATAGGTACCGTATTTTCCGGCGTATAAGACGACCCCGTAATTTTACAGTTAAAACATAGGTTTAGGCCTATATTTGCTGTATAAGACAGAATGTTCCTGTGCTGCAACTGCATCTTCCACAGTGAGCCAATCATAACAAGCAAGGTTCAGAGGTTATACTGTAATAGACTTCCTCTCTGACTCTGACCAATCTGAGCAGGCTTTTTACAGTGTAGATTCTGTACAGAAAATTGTCTAATTTGCATGCATAAAAAGCCTGCTTGGATTGGCTGAGTTAGAGAGGCAGTCCGAGAAGCCTTGCAGTGACTGGTGCAGGATCAAGTTGGAAAATTCGTTTTGTGGCAATATTCAGACAATTTTCGTTTAGCGGCATATCGAAACATTTTTTCGGGATATACTCAGCGTATAAGACGACCCCCGATTTTTGGTTGACTTTTTTTGTTTCAAAAGTCATCTTATACGCCGGAAAATATGGTAAGTATACAAAAATGAGGTACCAGTTGGATGAGGTGGAACTTTTCTTCAGGAATGGTTATCTTGGGGGGACACAGGTGGAGGGGGTGGTGCTGGAACATTGTATACATAAATCCTATAGTTGATACTATTGTAAATTATGGAGACTAAAATTTTAAAAAGATTTTTAAATAGGGGTCAGAGTTGATAGTACAGTGGGTAGGACATTTGCCCTCCACACATTAATATAAGTACCACGTTCTAACCGATAGCGCTACTGGAGCTCTGCCCTCCACACATTCAAATCTGGGTTCAATCTCTGGCACCCTATTCGATCCACTAAGCCCATCAGGAATCATCCCTGAATTTGTAGAGCCAGGAGTAAGTAAACACCGAGCACTGTTAAGTGTGACTAAAAAACAAGAAACCAAACAATTTTTTTAAGAACAGAGAAAAATCATGTTTGTCGAACATGATTTCATAAAGCAGAATAAACTAATGATGTAAAGGAAAACTAGTAAAGTCACCACTCATAGAATCGATCTTCTAATTGATGCCTAGCATTTAAAAAAACATTTTTAAATAGGGACCAGAGTTGATAGCACAACTTGTAGAGCATTTGTCTTGCATGCAGCCTACCCAAGTTTGATCCCCGGCATTCCATATCATCTCCAAATCTCCCAGGAGTGATTCCTGAGCCCATAAATAAAGGAACTGACTTGAGCCGTGACCTCATTAACATTAAATAATTGCATTGTAATCTCTTTAACTAAATATAGTAACATTATGGTAATATACATGTATTAACATATTTACTAACGTAATACATTAAAACAATATTACATGTAAGTTGTATATGAATGACTAAATATATACACAGAAAAACTTCCAGAGGTATTGTCTAAATGTTAGGACTGGCTCTTCCGTATCAAGAGAGTGCAAAGTGCTAAATCATAAATGTAAAGGAGGGCTATGTATGCAGCATGAATATAGAGACCACTTCCACAAAAGAAAAACTTTGTATGGGATGTATACTGGGAACTATGGTGGAGGGAGGTCAACACTGGTGGTGGGAATGGCCCCAATTCACTGTCACTATATACCTGAAATACAACTGTGAAAGTCTTGTCATTCACAGTGGTCTGAATAAAATTTAAAAAGAAAAGAAAAAAGAAAAATGTCTGCCCTCTGCCTTGCTACTTCACCAAAGAAAGAGCAAGTATTCACTTGCCATATAGAACTTTCTTTTCCTGACTGGTGGTTAACATAAATGCTCCTCCTATCCTGTCTGACCTGCAAGAATTAGGGATCAGTGGGTAACAGTTCAACATCTACTCATTTCTTTCAATATTAGAAACCAGCTTCTATTCATTAGTAGATGAAGACTAAGAAGTAAAGGTTTGAAAATTGAAAAAGAAGTAGAACTTTGCTCCTGACTTCATGACACTCTCAACTGCTTACATGATAAAACTAGCATTCATTTTGAACAATTAAAGTTTAAAACACAAAAATAAAAAAAGTTTAAAATACATTGAAAAGAAAACTGTAAAACACTGTACTGCATAGGCTATGAAGACACACTTAATATTTATAGTAGCTTTATAATCTAAAAATACTATGTCTTCAAAGAGTGTTAAAAACAAGCTACCTTGGCCGGCATGGTGGCACTAGAGGTAAGGTGTCTGCCTTGCGAGCACTAGCCTAGGACAGACCGCGGTTCGATTCCCCTGGCGTCCCATATGGTCCCCCAAGCCAGGAGAGACTTCTGAGCTCATAGCCAGTAGTAACCCCTGAGCGTCACCGGGTGTGGCCCAAAAAGCAAAGAAAAAAAAAAAAAGAACATTTTAGGGGCCGGAGAGATAGCATGGAGGTAAGGCGTTTGCCTGTCATGCAGGTCATCGGTTCGAATCCCGGAGTCCCATATGGTCCCCCGTGCCTGCCAGGAGCAATTTCTGAGCCTGGAGCCAGGAATAACCCCTGAGCACTGCTGGGTGTGACCCGAAAACCACAAAAAAAAAAAAAAAAAAAAAAAAGCTACCTTATTTATTTTTAATTGGGCCACACACAGCAGTTACTCAAGTGGGGTATGTAAGGCAAATGCCCTACCTGCTGTACTAAATCTCCAGCCCCAGCCTTATTATTTTAACTTGCCTCCCCTAATCCATTTATGCCCCAACACATTCATTATTAAAACTCACGGCAGATTCTACATTATTGAATGAAATACCTTAGTCCAATTTCTTTCTTTGTTAATTTTTGGGCTACACCTGGCAGCACTCAGGGGTTACTCCTCCTGGCTCTGCACTCAGCAATCACTCCTAGAAGGCTGGGGAGGAGCATATGAGATGCCAGGGGTTGAACCCAAGTCCATCTCAGGTTGGCCACATGCAAGGAAAACACCCTACCTCTGTGCTATCTATCACTGGGGCCACGCCTATTTTACTATACCCAGACTAAACAAATATGTTCTCAAATTCTGATTCATATTATCCTAGTTTTATGAGATTCAAATTAGTATTTTCTTAAAATTTGGGAAAAGATAAAACTACTTTTTTTAGAATCATTATGTACTTTGAAAATGTTCTAGTTTTTTGTTTTGGGGCCACACAGGTGGCTAAGGGATTACTCCTGGCTCTGTGCTCACTCCTGGCAGAGTTCAGGGGACGACACAGGGTGCCAGGGAACAAACCCACATTGCCTTGTGGGTTGTGCCTTGTGCTATCTCTCCAGTCCTGAAATTTTTCCACTACTATAAAAACAAGAATCGCTTAGTCTTTTATACAACGCCCAGCTTCACATACCTGTTTGAAACACAAGTTCCTTTCCTCCTACACCTGCCGCCTCCAGGTTAATAAATGCACGAATCAAGCTGGCCCAGGGGTGCTGAGTAATGAAACCATGACTGGCCTAAAATAGAAGGAAAGAAAGTAGATATAGCTTAAACCATCTTAAATCATTAGGCTTTATTTTGAACATAGGATGTCTGTACTGTTGAGGGGAACAGATAAACAAAATAACCTTTCTCAAAGGCACAATCTAAGATTATCTATGTGTTTCTCACTTTCCCTATGCACAATAGCTGTGATGTTTTCTCAGTGAGAAATTACCCATCATAGAAGACAACCTGATTTCCATGAGTGGTGACAAATAACATTCTTACTAAATATGGAGCTGTGCAAAATATAGGGCAAAACAAAAGCAGAGAAGGGTCGACCCATATCATTGGGTGTGTGCAGGCTCAAAACATCTGAGTTATTGGGTCAAAGATAAACAGAGATGAAAAGTTAAGTGAACCCTTTTATGAATTTAACTGATAAGAGGGCCTGTTCTAAACTGAAGAGTGAATTCCGATGATGAAAATGGAAGTGGCTGTCAATGATTTGTGGGCCACAGAGAGTGTGCTCAGTTTATTCCCATCTCTGTACTGGGGGTGGGGGGGTGTTACTCCTGGCACTGCTCAGTGGACCATGTGGTGCCAGGGATTGAATCTTATGTCTCCTGCTAGCAAAGCATGTGTTCCAGTCAATGAATTCTCTGGTCCAGCTGTGAATTAATTCTTTCCTTGTTTTTGTTTCTTTTCTGTCTTGAGGCCATACCCAGAGGTGCTCAAGAATCATTCCTGACAGTACTTGGGGACAATATGAAGAACCAGGAATTAAGCCAAGATGAGTCACATGCAAGGGACCATAATCTCTGAACTATCTTCTTCCCCAGCTATGACCTGGTTACGGTACTACTAGAAATGCTCTTTCTTTTCCATGTCACTACGGTATCATTCAAATGAATAATCAAAATGCCTCAAGTACTTGAAATAGGCAAATCTCACTTGCAAGATATTTTCCTCAGCACCATTAAAGAGAAATATGACAGCATGCTGTAAGGGTTCTGAAGATGTCGACAAGACGTGAAGAATTTCCAGCATCACTGAACAGCTGACTGCATCATCACTGGCACCTTAAATCAGAAAAACAGATGTGCTTCTCAAATCAGAAATTCACAAATGAACCATTTCACAAAGAGGATGTTTCCTCAAAAGCAGCACAGTTCTGCCATCATTCAGTGATTAGACAGCAGCACCCAGTTCCACAAGAATGTGGATCTTTCTGAGGTTGGCTCTTGCACTTACTTGCAATGTCTTGTCCATGGCACTCAATACGTTTTTAAATAATCACTCAGACAGGGCCCAAAGTAATGCTGGAACTTAGCATTCTCATCAACTCAAGACAAACTGTTTCCTTCTTGATCCTTCTTTTCTGTCTTTTGTGGTATTTGTAGTATTTTTACTTCTGCTATTTGCAGCCCCCAACCCCACCATCTCCACTGACACCTACTCTTTGCCAGCCAGAATCATAAAAGCTGCAAATTGTTCTGCTTTTACAGAGGATAGTGGAGCACTTTCCCAAGGTTTCCCCTAGGCCTAGGGGGGGACTATGTGATAAGAAAATATGAAGAATACAGCTAATCTAGTAAAATATAGGTATGAAGAATCAGCCATTATACCTGGTCCCAGGACTAATAAACACAGGACATCAACTCACTTAGCCTCTTTCTTGGTAAAGAATCTTTGAACTAATTAAAGGTGACTATTGATAGGACTTTTTTTTTAAATGACTTTAAAGTACTTACTTTATACCAAAAGGGTAGAACCCCACCCTCCTGAATTTCTAGGCTGGTGGTGCTAAGGAGGTCATCGTGTTATATAAATTTCAGGCCTCAGAGATGTTAGAGATGTATTCCATTCTCTTGAGCTATGACCCTGGCAATTAATGTCTTGACTTTTTGGGGAAGAGAGGAAAGAACGGAAGGTCTCCAAAGCAATGCTCAGAAGGACTGAAGGATCTCCCTCATCTCTCAGGCAATGGGGCCAAGAATAGGTTCTGTTTGAGACAAACTGACAGTGCTGGGGCCACAATCTACAGAATTCAGGAACCATGTAGTGCAAGAAATTGAACCTCAATAGCCACATGCAAGGTAAATACTCTATCTACTGTACTATTGCTCTAGCCCCTTAGCTTTACTTTTTGAAGCACTGTAAGAGATAAAGGAACTGATGAATACTTAATATCAAGCAATTTTTATTAATTTTAAGTGATATAGTTCAGGGTATTATAAGCAACTAAAAAGTTAAGTCCTGAGAATCAGAGAGACAGTACAGCAGGAAGGCATTTGCCGTGCACACTGCTGACCTGGGTTCTATGTCCAGTATCCGTTATGGTCCTGTAAGCATTGTAAGGAGTAATTCCTGAGTGCTGAGTCACGAGGACTCTGAGCACCAGTAGGTGTGGCCCAAAATTCTAAAAATAAAATAAGGGGCCAGAGTGGTGGTGCAAGCAGTAGGGTGTTTGCCTTGAACACGATAACCTAGGACGGACCACGGTTCGATCCCCCAGCGTCCCATATGATCCCCCAAGCAGGAGTGATTTCTGAGCACATAGCCAGGAAGCAACCCCAGAGCGTCACCGGGTGTGACCCAATAAATAAATAAAATAAAAAAAAAAAATTAAAAAGGCAAGTCCTGGGCTAGAGAATGAAGCTCTATGGTAGAACATCAGACCTACCTGTGTGAAGTCCTGGTTTCAATCCCCAAAATTAAACTGTTGAAGCTGGGTGGTGAGTATACCTGGCTTCATGAAACAGTCTGTGTTTTTGTATATATTTGAAATTTTCCATTATAAAAAGTTTAAAGGGATATTAAAGAGAAAAGTCACAATAATATCCCAGACAAAAGTTATGTCTAGTTTCAGAGAGATAGTGTAGAGGGAAAAGACCTGCTCATACACAGCCTGGAAGCTCCCAGGCTCATTCCCTGGCACCTGTTGGTCCCTCAAACCCTACCAAGATGATGCCTGAGTGCAGAGCAAGAAATAAGCCCTGAGCACTGCCAGATGTAGCTGCAAAACAGAAAGTACTTCTAGGTTGACACAAGAAAAGCCAGGGTGCCCTACTATTCTCCTGTCCACAGAGCAGGTTAATACCTGCCTCATAGGTGTGTTGTAAGGATTAAAAGATAATGCTTAGTTCCCAATATGCAGTTACTCAATGATCGTCTTTACTTCTCTTGGCAACTTAAAGGCTTTCCGGTGCATGTTTCATGCATGTTTCCCCTGCAGGAGGCTCATGTTCAAGACCCAGTACCATGAGTTCCTCCATCACGGTGAAGAGCAATCTCTGAGCACTAAAGCCAGGGGAAGTTCCTGAGCACCACTGGGTATGGCCCCAAAATAACAATAAAAAATCAAGAAGGATCCTGCCAAAATTGACAGTCAGATAAAATGCTGATTTAGATACTATTCATTTCCAGAACTCAGAAAGTAATTGCTCAAGAAGTAACTACTTGGGGCCAGAGAGATAAAATAGAAGTAAGGCGTTTGCCTTGCACGCAGGTCAGTGGTTCAAATCCAGCATCCTATATGGTCCCCCGAGCCTACCAGGAGTAATTTCTGGGCATAGAGCCAGGAGTAACCCCTGAGCAAAGCCAGGTGTGACCCAAAAACCAAAAACCAAAAAAAAAAAGGTAACTACTTAGTAATTATACCTGTCTTGGAAGTAATTGATGCCTTACATATAAGACTGAAACTGCTTAGAAATCAGCTCATGGACCGGTGTGATAGCACAGCAGTAGGTCATTTGCCTTGCAGGCTGCTGAGCCAGGACAGACCCGGGTTCGATCCTAGGAATCCCATCTCATCTCCCGGAGCCTGCTAGGAACAATTTCTGAGCACAGAGCCAGGAGTAACCCCTGAGCACAGCTGGGTGTGGCCCAAAAACTAAAAAAAAAAAAAAAAACCATCAGCTCATTACTATCAACCAGAAATGATATACAGCTGTCGCATAAAGCGCCACTTTCTAGAAACAAAATGAAAGAAATGGTTTTTGACTTCATGAATTAAATTACTTTGGTAAGGGGAAGTAGCTCCCTGGATTTAAAAAAAGAAAAAAAGAAGAATCAAAATTAAGCAATAACAAAAAGACTAAGCTGATTAATATAAAAAAAATAATAGGGAGCAAGAGTAATAGGACAGCAAATAGGGCATTTGCCCTGCATGCAGCAAATACGGATTCAATTCCTGGCATCCTATATGGTCCCTCAAGACTATCAGGAGTAATTTCTGAGTGCATAAGCAGTATAACCCCTGAGCACCACTGGTTGTGTTCTTTATTCAAAGAGGAAGAAAAATTGAAAGAAATATATTCCTAGAGAATTAATTGAAAAGTTAAACTGTCCATTCATCTCGCCTTATGTTAAAGTTTCTGGTGACTAAGAACAGACCTACAGGAGGGTCAAATATCCTCAGAAAGCTAAAAGATAAGCAAGACTTGGTGGTTAAATAACATTCCTTTCCACTTAGAATTAACCCTGAAATCAAAACCACCCTCAATGAACTCAATAGCTTTTCTAACCAACAACTCAGACACACACAAGAAAACCCAAGAAGAGATCTCAGGCTTTCTGGTGAGCATCATCACTTCTTTTTTCTTTCTTTTTCTTTTTTTTTATTTAGCATCATCACTTCTAATTGGTATCAGTTTCTCAGTTTCTTACACACTATTCAGAACTTTAAAGAAAAAAAGGGTGATAGTTTAGTGATAGTTTATTTATGTTATTTATGTGGGTTTTTTAAATTATTTTTAAAAACTATGCTACTAACTTATGCTGACTGAAATTTCCTTGAGATTGCTAGTATAAAATTCTTTCAAGATTTTAGTTCAGGAGCCGGAGCGGTGGCACTAGAGGTAAGGCATCTGCCTTCAAGCGCTAGCCTAGGACAGACCACGGTTCAATACCCCAGTGTCCTATATGGTTCCCCCCAAGCCAGAAGCGACTTCTGAGTGCAGAGCCAGGAGTAACCCTTGAGCGTGAAAGGGTGTGGCCCAAAAACAAAAACAAACAAAAAAAAAGATTTTAGTTCAAAGCATGTTCCAGTGACCACAAATGTGCCATCTTTCATATGTATTATTTGAGCATTTGGCACCAAGTTCACTTCTAATACTTATCTTACATAAACCTCTGAAGCATGGTTTTAGTTAGTCTCACCCTCTAATGAACATTGGATGATGCTTATTTTAGTAGTTACTGCTTTGAAACAAATATAAAAGGCCAATGGTCTCCTAAACAGTTTTTAATATTAAAAAAAAAAAAGATGCAAATTGGGATCAGAGCTATAATACAGCAGGTAGAGCACTTGCCTTGCATTCAGCCAACCTGGGTTCAATCCCCAGCATCCCATATGTTCCCCTATTATATGAGTCAGAAAGCTAGCTCAAAGGTTTATGCATATGCTTTGTATATGGGATGCCCATATTTGATCCCCAACACTGCTAGAAGTGACCCCACAAGCATAGAGTTAGAATAGTTTCAAGAACTATTAGGTATGGCACCCCAAAATTAATAGGTATAGAAATAAAGATACTTACAATTATTTGGGCAGCAGAGTATGTGATATACTAAACAGAATTGGCAAGGTTTCTAATTTAAGATATTCTACTATGAATTAAGAAAATACATTTTATTTTGTATTTTGTGTAAACTAAGATATTCATAGTGACCTATTATAAAAAGAAGCAATATGGAAGAACTGAATAAAAATTAAAATAAAAATATGGGGCTGGAGCAATAGTGTAGTGGTAAAGCTTTGCCTTGCACACGTCTGATCCAGGATAAATCTTGGTTCGATCCCTGGTGTCCCACATGGTCCCCCAAGCCAGGAGAGATTTCTGAGCACATAGCCAGGGGTAATCCCTGAGCATCACCAGGTGTGGCCCCAAAGCTAAAAAAAAATAAAGTAAAAATAAAAGGAATTTTTGGTGGTAGGTACAAGTCTAGTCCATGTATACTTTATTTTTGGGGGCAGGGGCACAGTGCTAATAACTTACTTCTATGTCTGTGCTCAGGGATAATTCTTGGCAAGATTCAGATCATAAGTGGTGCTAAGGATCAAACTCAGGTAGACCAAGTGCAAGACAAGAGTCCTACCAGTTATACTATCCCAAGTCTACACATATACTTGTATTTAATCCTCCAGAAAACGCCATTATGAAAGTAGTTAGAATATCCATTTTGCAGATCAGAAAAAGGAAAAGAAGTAATTTTCCAATTACTGATACCCACTACTCTCCCACTTACTGACTGGCCAGGAATCACAGAAGTTGATGCCAGTCGTACCTCTGATTAATGATATGTATTACTGTATCAAAAAAGGAGTCTGGAGGCCAGAGTGATAGCACAGTAATAGTGTTTGCCTTGCACGCGGCTGAGACAGGGCGGACCTGGGTTCGATCCCTGGCATCCCATATGGTCCCCCAAGCCAGGAGTGATTTCTGAGTACATAGCCAGTAGTGACCCCTGAGCGTCATCCAGTATGGACCAAAAAACAAACAAAAAAAGGAGTAAATGCCTAAATGTAATGACTAAATGCCTCCTCATATTCCATCCCCTAAAATACTAATTCAACAAATTTTTCTATCACTGCCTATGAAGACTCAAAACATTTTCTGAGAAATCTTATTTTAATCAATGGAAGTTCAACATAGGGGATACTCATTCATGCTACAAATTCTTTTTTGGTTTGGTTTGGTTTGGTTTTGGTTTTGGGTCATACACAGTGGCACTCAACTTACTTCAGACTCTGCACTCAGAAACTGCTCCTGGCAGGTTCAGGGGACCATATGGGATGCCAGAATTCAAACCACCGTCCGTCCTATGTCTGCTGCATGCGAGGCAAGTGCCCTACCACTGTGCTACCTCTCCAGCCCCATGCTACAAATTCTTATTATGTTCATATTTTACATTGTCAAAAAACCTGCCTAACCAAAACACTAACTTCTCTATTTTGCCAACAAATTTCCAGAGGAAGAATTATAGATTAAGAAATTAATCACTATAGACCTTACTTTACAGGTTACAGAAACAGAGATCTCCTATTATTTAAAGACACGAATCCCAATATCTAATACCAGAGCCACCTGAGTAAGTATATCAAGGGCTTAAACTAAGTCAGGCCTTGGGGATACACACTGGTAAAGATAAAGCTGCTCTGTCCAAGTGATAACATTCCATGTCTGTCACTGACTGGGCTGCTGGCACTACTGGACAAAAAAAGAAAAAAGAAAAAGCAAGGTACTTGAATAAACAAATGTAGATTCAGGAATTTTTTGTTTTGTTTTGTTTTTGTTTTTGGATACACCCTCTAGTACTCAGGGGCAGAGTGCAAACCAGGGATAGAATGTGGGTCTCCTTCCAGCCCCATCCAGCCCCACCTCTGCTGAAAAGTAGGTCTTAAACGAAGTGACACTAATTAGCCTGCCAGTCATCACAATGGGAAAAAAAATATTGCCCGGCAAATGCCCAAGCAGCTTGACCTAGGCAAAATTAATAAACTTTCTGGAAGACTGGCATGCCTGGAACCGAGAGTCAGTCTTATGTCAATAAACTTCTGCGATGAGGCCTTCTTGTAATCAAGCCAAAGATCTTTTTCCGTTTTCCCCATATTTTTCTGGGCCTATGCAAACAACGGCGATTGCCACTATCACGCCTTTACTATATTTTTTTTACTCTTATCCTTTAAGGAAAAAAAAATAATTTACTAAACTTAAAAACAAATAACTGGGGGCTGGAGAGATAGCATGGAGGTAAGGCATTTGCCTTGCATGCAGAAGGCCGGTGGTTCGAATCCCGGCGTCCCATATGGTCCCCTACACCTGCCAGGAGCGATTTCTGAGCGTAGATCCAGGACAGGGATCCTCAAACTTTTTAAACAGGGGGCCAGTTCACTGTCCTTCAGACTATTGGAGGGCCAGATTATAGTAAAAACAAAAATTATGAACAAATTTCTATGCACACTACATATATCTTATTTAGAAATGAAGAAACAAAATGGGAATAAATGCAATATGTGGCCCGTGGACCGTAGTTTGAAGACCCCTGATCCAGGAGTAACTCCTGAGTGCAACCAGGTGTGACCCAAAAACCAAAAAAAACAAATAACTAGTAGAATGCCTGTCTCAAATACAGGCAGGGGATGGGAATACAGAGGGAAGGGGAAATGTTACACTGGTGAAGAGGGGTCTTCTGTTTGTGACTATAAACCAGTTATGATCATGTTACTTAAATAAAAATTTATTAAAAAAATAAATAAACTTTCTGGATTAGAAGGGCCTCAAAATAACTACAAAGGGGTTGAGAAATGGCTTTAAGGGTTGAATTTATGCTTTGCATGTAGAACACTAAATTTGATCTCTTCACAGATTGGTTCCCCAAAGCACCATGTCAGGACTAGCAGCCCTTTGGGGCATCGTTGGTTGTGATCCATTTGGGTGCCCTCAAAAAATTAAATTAAATAGGGGGCTATATACCTGGTGAGTTTGGCACTGAATCAAAATGACAGTTGGCCAGAATGGCATGCTCAGCTCCAGCTCTGGGCTCCAGCTTTACCGCAATATTGGTGATGTTGTCATAGTAGCTTGTAAAACCTCCCAAGAAGTCAATGCTGAAAGAGCCTGTGGGTCGCTGTACATCAACTGAAATCTTGTGCAGATTGCTGCTTTGAACTTCAATCAGTTTTATCTGTTCCAAAAGGTAATGGACTGTCAAAACTTCATTTTCTAAACTTCCTGTTGTCCTGGGACCAAACGATGTTATATGTTCAAGATAATCTCTGGAAGGAAACAAATGACAATGACAAATTTTGTCAACTTTAAAATGAACGCTTAGCATAAAGCCGTCTTGCTTCTCCACTCTTCTCCCATTCTAAACCACATCACTTTGTTTCTCAATTAAAAAGGCTACCTGTTATTATTTCTAGAACACTATGAAAATTATTTGTAAAGTCCTATCATTTTATTGCTCTCCCATGAATTCATTCCTCTGTCTACTCCACACCCAATTTCTCTCAAACCCCAGTATCAAACCAATCCAAAGACTAGAGATTCCCATTCAAAATTCTAACTGCTAATGGCTAAAAAAGACAATGCAACTAAACTAATTTCAGGATGCCACACTCCTGACGGTTATTGATTCTAGGGAGCTGAAATCAAAGATTGGAAAAAAGAGATTAGCCAGGGAGGTATTACAAAAGGGCTGACAGGCATGCAGGAGACCTGGTTTCCATTACATGGTCCCTCATCCACCAACAGAAGTGAGCCCCCAAGAACAGCTAAGGAGTATTCTCTGAGCATAGCTGGATGTGATCCACCATACCTCAAAAAAAAAAAAATCCAAAGAAAGAATTTTTGATTACATAAAATGGACTTAGTCCTCCTAGAGGGCACACAAGACCTACTAACTTCAACTCAGGCCAAAATCAATCAACTCTACCCCTAAAACCAAATAATAATAATAATTTTTGGTCTTTCCTTTCACTGCATTCCAAATTGGGGGGTGGGGGGCGAGGAGGAATTATGTGTTCCAGTGAATTAAGAAAATAACCTCCCCGTACTTTGTATTCAAAATATAAGGTGTTTGTTTTTTTTTTTTTTTAACACAACAGCTGTTGACAACAGCTTCTGTCAAATCACAGTTCAGGGGCTTTGACACACTTAGGTTACAATATCTTTACCTTGATCTCCTAGACTAGCATTCTTAGAAGACCAAATCACAGTTCAGGGGCTTTGACACACTTAGGTTACAATATCTTTACCTTGATGATCTAGACTAGCATTCTTAGAAGAGGTTGTTTTGTGTGGGATTTATTTTTCTCCCTTTTTAAATGTAAAATAAGAATAAGGAGATGATCAAGGCTTCCTGCAAAAAAAAAAAGCCCAAGGACAAACTCCAGGAATCTGAGAACTTCTGACATTCTGAAATGTCTGTGATCTAGCAGGGACAGTTCGGACAGAGCTTTCCGGTCTGAGGACCCTGTGATCCTCTGCAAGTTCAAGTCAAGCTTCCCTGACACACACACACACATATACACATACACACACACACATACACACACATTCAAGTCAAGCTTCAGAACCCTGTGATCCTCTGCAAGTTCAAGTCAAGCTTCCCTGACACACACACACACATACACACACACACACACACACATTCAAGTCAAGCTTGAGAACCCTGTGATCCTCTGCAAGTTCAAGTCAAACTTCCCTGACACACACACACACACACACACACACAAACACACGTTCAAGTCAAGCTTGAGGACCCTGTGATCCTCTGCAAGTTCAAGTCAAGCTTCCCTGACTCATACACACACAAAGTTTAAGTCAAGCTCGAGGACCCAGTGATCCTCTGCAAGTTCAAGTCAAGCTTCCGTCACACACACACACACACACACACACACACACACACACACACATAAACACACACATTCAAGTCAAGCTTCAGAACCCTGTGATCCTCCACAAGTTCAAGCTTCCCTGACACACACACACACACACACACACACACACACATTCAAGTCAAGCTTCAGAACCCTGTGATCCTCTGCAAGTTCAAGTCAAGCTTCCCTGACAGACACACACACACACACACACACAAACGTTCAAGTCAAGCTTGAGGACCCTGTGATCCTCTGCAAGTTCAAGTCAAGCTTCCTTGACTCATACACACACAAAGTTTAAGTCAAGCTCGAGGACCCAGTGATCCTCTGCAAGTTCAAGTCAAGCTTCCCTCACAAACACACACACACACACAAACACACGTTCAAGTCAAGCTTGAGGACCCTGTGATCCTCTGCAAGTTCAAGCTTCCCTGACACATACACACACAAAGTTTAAGTCAAGCTCGAGGACCCAGTGATCCTCTGCAAGTTCAAGTCAAGCTTCCCTCACACACACACACACACACACACACACACACTGAATTGAGGGGAAAAGCAAAAGAAATAACGGTCCAAGTATCCATCTTCCTATCTCCACATCTCCTGTGCAAGCAAGCAAGCCAGCAGCAGAGGAAAGCGCGCATGGCTCCAGGGGTGCAGCGGCGGAGCTGCAGACGACCAGAGCGGGAACGAACAGCTCCCGAGGCCGAGGGCAGGTCCGCCCGGGGCGACGAAAAGAGGCGAGCCAAAGTCTGAGTCCGAGTCAGCCCGGGGCCCCGCACCCGGCCCCGCACGGCCCCAACCCGGCAGGGCCAGCGGCCGCGGCGCGGGGCGGGGCGGGCCGAACACCGGGTGCGGCGCAGGGCGGCGCGGGGCCCGGGCGAGGGCGGCGCGAGGCGCGAGTACCTGGCTCGGCGCGCGTCGAACTCCCCGGGGCCGCGGGCGGCGCCGCGCAGCACGAGCTGCCGCAACGAGAGCTGCACGACCGCCCGCAGCGCCAGCAGGTAGAGCGCCAGCACCAGCGCCGCGCGCGCCTCCGACAGCCCGCCGCCAACGCCGCCGCCCCCCGCGCTCCGCTTCCGCGTCCGCGTCCGCGTCCGCTCGCGGCCGTTGCGCCCCACCGCGCTCTCCGCGGGCGCGTGCTCCGGCGGCGGCCGCGGGCTCGCGGCCCCGTCCCGGCGCTCCCCTCCGACGCGGTGTCTCCGCACGGGCGCCGACTCCGCCGCCCGCTCCATGGCCGCGAGCCGCAGCCTCCCGCACGCCCTGCGACGGACAGACGGACTGCCAGCCCCGGGAGCCGCGGCCGCCGCCGCCGCCGCCGCGCCACAGCGCCCACTAGCGAGCCGACGGAAACTGCGGAGGGCCAAACTTGTTCCCGATTGGTCGGCCGGGCCGCGCCGTGCGGTGCCACGCTCCGCGCTGCCTCCAGCCAACCGCGGGCACCGCCTGCTCCAGAGCTGGGTGTTTGTATTTGTGTGTGTGTCTGTGTGCGTGTCTCTTGCAGAAGACTCTGTGTGTGTGTGTGTGTGTGTGTGTGTGTGTGTGTGTGTGTGTGTGTGTGCCTCTTGCAGAAGATTCCCAACTGTGGGATGTGTGTGGGTATGTGTGTGTTTGTGTGTGCCTCTTGCAGAAGATTCTTTCCCAACTCTGCTCCAGAGCTGTGTATTTGTGTGTGTATGTATTTGTGTGTGTGTGCCTCTTGCAGAAGAGTCCCAAATGTGGGGTGTGGTGTGTGTATGTGTGTGTGTGTGTGTGTGAGTGTGTGCCTCTTGCAGAAGACTTTTTCCCAACCAGAGCTCTGTATTTGTGTGTGTATGTGGGTGTGTGTGTGTGTGTGTGCCTCTTGCAGAAGACTCTTTCCCAACTCTGCTCCAAAGCTGTGTGTGTGTGTATTTGTGTGTGTGCCTCTTGCAGAAGACTTTCCCAACCAGAGCTGTGTATTTGTTTGTTTGTGTGTGTGTGTGCCTCTTGCAGAAGACTTTTTCCCAACCAGAGCTCTGTATTTGTGTGTGTGTGTGTGTGTGTGCCTCTTGCAGAAGACTCTTTCCCAACTCTGCTCCAGAGCTGTGTGTGTGTATATATTTGTGTGTGTGCCTCTTGCAGAAGACTCTTTCCCAACCAGAGCTGTGTATTTGTGTGTGTGTGTGCGTGTGCGTGCGTGCCTCTTGCAGAAGACTCTTTCCTAACTCGCCATGGGGCAGGGATGAGTGCAAAAGACAGTCATAAACTGAGAATGGGAAGGAAAAAAAAAAAAAACACAAAATGACAAATCACTTTTAAAAGCATGCACTTAAGGCCCAACAGATGGCTTGCAGGGGTCTCAAACTCAATTGACCTGGGGGCCGCAGGAGGCAAAGTCGGGGTGATCCTTGAGTGCAAAGTCAGTAGTAAGCCTTGAACATTGGGGAGTGTGACCCAAACAACTAAAACAAAACAAAACAAAAAAAGATTCCTCTAGGGCTGGAGAGATAGCATGGAGGTAAGGCGTTTGCCTTTCATGCAAGAGGTCATCGGTTTGAATCCCAGCGTCCCATATGGTCCCCCGTGCCTGCCAGGAGCAATTTCTGAGCATGGAGCCAGGAGTAACCCCTGAGCACTGCCGGGAGTGACCCAAAAACCACAAAAAAAAAAAAAAAAAAAAAAAAGATTCCTCTAGGGCAGGGTCACAAAATGTTGTACAGAGGGCTGCGAGTTTGAGACCCTTGGAAGCTGTTGCAAGTCCTAGCCGATTTGGTGTGCAGATTCAGTTGCCATCCCAGAGCACAGAGGCAGGAGTAGCCTCCCCCAAAGAAACAAACAAACAAAAAGAAGGCACATAGCTCTTAGGTTGCAACTAAAGCTCCTAGCTTTCCTAAAAAAAAAAAAAATAGTAGGTTCCTGATTTAAGATTAGACATAGGATTGGTGACTGGATAAAGGAATTGATGCTACATAGACACTATGGAATATTAGTTAAGTCATAATGAAAGATGAAGTCATTGCAATGTTCTGCTCTCTGGGTGGATCTGAAGAGAATCAAGTGGAGTGAGATCAAAGAGAGAAGAAAAGCTCGGAGTGATATTTGGGATATAAAGAATTTCCTAGGGAAATAGTAAATGCTCAAAGGCAATAGAAAGGAAGAGCAGAAGAATGTTCTTCAGTAAGAAGCTTGCCACCGGGGCAGGGTGTGGGGGAAGTATAAATTAGGAAAGGAAACACTAGGACAATCTGGGAGGGAACTGTACATGCTACAGAGAGTCTGGAGGTGGGAGGGAGACAGTGGGAGACACTGGTGGAGGCTAGTGGACACTGGTGAAGAGATTGGTGTTGGAACATTGTACTCAGAAAACTCAATAACTAATTAACAGTGATTCAATAAAAAATAAAGTTTGGGCCCGAAGAGATAGCACAGTGGTGTTTGCCTTGTAAGCAGCTGATCCAGGACCAAAGGTGGTTGGTTCGAATCCCGGTGTCCCATATGGTCCCCCGTGCCTGCCAGGAGCTATTTCTGAGCAGACAGCCAGGAGTAACCCCTGAGCACTGGCGGGTGTGACCCAAAAAAAATAAATAAATAAATAAATAAAGTTCAAAAATAAACTTAAAAAGAAGTGGAACTGAGCAGAGGAGGTCCAGCTTCTTGCTTCCAATGCATACTCTAATCAACATCTTCATAGCTTGTGTGAAATAACTAGTATTTTCAGTCTCCAGGTAAAGAATAATAATTGTTTATTAAAAGATCTATGAGCCATACCCTATGTTAAGTGCTTTAATTCATATTTTATTACATTCTCATGAGAATCCTGAAAATATCTGTATTCCCACTTACAGAAAACTTAACAGATAAACTTTTAAGTCAATGGGCTCCTGAAACTATACCATTTGTGATGCTGAAGATCTCAGAGAAGTTGGCCACTTGACCAGGCCAGTGACTTGCCACCTAGTCTATCTCTCTGGCCCCAAATGCAGTGTTTCTGTATAGCACAAAGTCTTAATGAACCTCTTGCTGAATCTGAAACCAGTGGATATTTGGGATCAATCAGTGGTAATAAAATCTATTGTCCGGCTGACTGGTCTGTTACCTATTTTCACCCCACATACCACACCACACCACACCACACGCTCTGCTGATTGTGGCCATGGCAGTTCCCTAAGCTTGAAAATTACCAGGGGTGGCCCAGCACCACCATCTACCACCACCTCCACCACACACACACACACACACACACACACACACACACACACACACACACACACAATTTATTTCTGGCATTCAAAATTACAACTCCAAGTTGGAACAATAGCATGACAAATAGGACACTTGTCTTATACATGGCCAACCTGGGTTCCATCCCTGGCACCCCAAGTGGTCTCCCAATGTCCCAGGAGTGATCCCTTAGTGTAGAGCCAGAAGTAAGCCCAGAGCATAGCCTCTGTGGCACAAAATCCTAAATAAGTAATTAAAATCCATAACTTTTACTAGCAGTGAAAATGCCTTCTCTCCAATGACATTGAGCCTAGCTAGTCCCAATAAATGCAAAATTTATCAGACTTTCGTTCCTTGAATTTTGAAGCATTGGCCATGGACTATCAGACTTTCAAACCAGAGGGAATATCAGACATAAGTCTTCACTGTGTGTAGTGATCCAGATTTATCTGCTTTCCTCAGTAGAAAAGTTAACAAAAGCCAAGCCAAGCTCAGAAAAAACTTGAAAATGTTCCTGTGATCTCATACTGAGAAAGGTGTTTAGAGAGAATCAAAACACCATGAGTAGAAAGACCTTGAATTCACTGTGGAGTCAAGAAGTCATCTAACCTCTTTCCTGTCTGCTGAGGTAGAATTTCTCTGCTTCAAAGTCTGTGTTTCCAGCATGACTTGCCAGAGCTCTCTTTTAACAGAGACTTGCTAAGAAAGTGGCCTGCCCCAAGGGTCTGCTCCTGCCTATGAGTTAGGCCTGCCTGACCCACTCTTTCCAGCTCCTCAGCTGCACTGAAGTCCTTCACACTCACAAGGTTTCATTCCTTAAATCTTACATGGTGATTCAGTTGCCAAAAAATGTTCTTCCTACTGGATCTTACCCCTTCCCCACCTACTTCAAAAGATTTAAAGAGGCCATATAAATCTCCTTTGAATATCGCTTTAGATACATTCCTTTAATAGGCATAACTTTTATCGAATATCTTCTTATGCAGTGGCAATTTCCCCCATCCTCAGGCTCTGTTCAGTACAAAATTCTAGTAGTTAAGTCTCTGTTTAGAGTTCATGTAAGCAAAAGGTTCTGATCTTGATACCTTGGTCCCTACAGGCACCAGTAATACCTTGTGGCAATGTCCCTTTTTGCATAGGCACATTAAAATGGGAAAAGTTTACAGATGCAAACAAGTTCTTATCTAATAGAAAGAGGAACATAAAAATTTATACTGCAGTGGGACCATACACCCTGAATACTTTGCACAGTGACTTGGCTCAGACTTCAGTAGCTTGGACATTGGCCATTCACCCCTGAACCATGGATACCATCTACGGAAACCAGCACCAGGAACATAAATTCTACCAAGGAAGGCCCAATTACTGCCATGGCACAGACTTACTCCAAAGATGGTTCTTATGACTCCCTGACAACTGGGGCAACAGCAACAGTCTGCTTTTAAGGCAGGATTCTCTGCAATGCTAACTAGTGGTGAGACAAAACCAGAAGATACTACACACCACCTAAACTTCGACATAGGACCTGTATAGAAACCAGGAACTATAACTACAGAAACATGACAGCAGCAACTATGATGGTGAAGAGCTGTTACTGGGACCACAGAGAATGACTATGGGGTTGGACACCTACTATGTCTGGAGCCTTGAGTTAGTCTTATGCCAAAATACTTCAGGGGTAAGATGTCCCTGTTTTTAGGCCAAAGGTTTTTCCTTCCAATTTCTTCCATATTTTTCTGTGCCTATGCAAACAACAATAACTGCCACACACAGACACACACACACACACACACACACATCTATTTTTTAGTGTATCTCCCATCTCTAAAAAAAAAAAGAGGAGCATACTAAACTTTCAGCTATTGTATTAACGACTTTATTGGTGATACAATAATTTCCATGAATATAACTGTTAATGAACTCTCTACCTTTTTTCCAAATTTTTTATTCTCTATTTTATTTCTAATTTTTAATAACTTTGTTTTCTGTAATCCTGAAACAAATGTATTATGATCAGTTGTCAACTACATGACACATTTTCTTTAAATAAATAAATAAATTTTAAAAATAATTTAAAAAAATTTCTTCCTATTATTATCTAATCAACTGTTCTTTCACCTTTAAATCTCAGATTAAATAGTACATCTTCAAGTTAGAGTTGCAAAACCAGGAACCAGGAAGATAATGCCAAGAGCTGAACACACTTTACATGTGGGAGGACCAGGATTTGATCACTGGCATTCATGGTTCCCTGAACACCACAAGGAATGTCCTCTGAAAACAGACAGTAGGGGCAGTTGATCTTCCAATCAACCTCCTCTGATATAATCTCCTACTCAAATTAAGCTAGGCTCCACAGGATCTCAGAGACCTATATTTTATTTTTTTGTGGTGGTTTTGTTTTTGTTTTGTTTGTTTGGGGTCCAAAGCTGGCAATGTTCAGGGATTACTCCTGGTTATGCACTTAGGGATTACCCTTGGTGGTACTAAGAAGAACGTATTTTCTCGTTAGACTATAAGCATGAAGGGAAGAATTCTATCTGATTTTTTTTTTTTTATTTTTGGGCCACACACGGCGATGCTAAGGGGTTACTCCTGGCTGTCAGCTCAGAAATAGCTCCTGGCAGGCATGGGGGACCATATGGGACACCGGGATTCAAACCAACCACCTTTGGTCCTGGATCGGCTGCTTGCAAGGCAAACGCCGCTGTACTATCTCTCCGGGCCCCTTCTATCTGATTTTTAATCAAGATTTTATTTCCTTCTCAACACAATGCATTGATATGAGTTAGTGTGCAATCAATAATAATTCCTGAGAGACCGAATAAATGAAAACTTAACAATTTTATGGTAGCATTTTGATCTTAGCTAAGGAAGATCCTTTTATGGTCTATAACAATGTTTCTTAAAGAAGGTGATTCCACGCCTGGGGGTTCTTGGAATGATCCAGATGCAACTGGGGGCACTTAGTTTGTTCATTTAAAGAAAGTCAATTACTAGGGAGATGTTAAGCAATTTAAAAAACAAAAACGAAAACAAAAAAAAACAAGGTAGTAGACCAAATAATTTTTCCAGCCTCTTGAAATATTCATGAGACTAAAGACCAAGTCTATCTTCTTTTTTTAGCAGTATATCCACATTACTCAGCTCTGTACCTAATTCATGGTGTTCACTCAGTACATACGGTATGAGAAAATTAGTAGATGCCATCTTTTAGGGTATTTTTTTTCCAGAATAACTGTCTAAGTATTCTAAGTATAATTTTTATAAACTCTAGCATCTCCATCTTCTTTGGAAGATAGACATCAGAAACAACTCTTTGAAAACTGCAACATCACCGGAAGTGGAGGTTTCTTAGAAAGTAGGCACAATGTCTTGTGGTATTTATGTTTTTAATTCTTTTACTTGTTGGACTGAGTCAGTGAGAAAACCTAGAAACAAGTTAAACCATTCAAAAGCTGTACAGCTGGTTAGTTGTACATTTTAGCTTTGTTTTTGTTTTTGTTTTTGTTTTTTTTGTTTTTGGGTCACACCTGCCAGTGGTTACTCCTGGTTCTATGCTCAGAAATCGCTCCTGGCAGGCTCAGGGGACCATATGGGATGCCGGGATTCAAACCACCATCCTTCTGCACGCAAGGTAAACACCCTACCTCCATGCTATCTCTCCAGCCCTGAGCTTTTTTTCTAAATGATAATGTATGGTGAGCATTACTATCACCATTTTTTTTAAAGTCATTAGTCACCTCTCTTTGTGGTGAGCTTCATTTCATGAACCGGTCCTTCCAGCCCTCATCTCTATTGTCCCTGGGCATTATTACAGTAATTATTTTTCTTAAAACCCGTAGATGAATAAGACTATTTTTTGTCTATCTCTCTCCCTCTGACTTATTCACTCAGAATAATAGTTTCTATGTCCATCCTTGTATAGGAAATTTTCAGGACATCTCTCCTGACAACTGCATAATATTCCATTGTGCATATGTACCACAGTTTCCTTAGCCATTCATCTGTTGAAGGGTATTTGGGTTGTTTCCAGATTCTGGCTATTGTAAATAGTACTGCAATGAACGTGGGTGTGCAGAAGGCATTTTTGTATTGCATTTTTGTGTTCCTAGGGTATATCTCTAGGAGTGGTATAACTGAATAATATGTTAGTTCAATTTCCAGCTTTTTGAAGAATCTCCATATTGTTTTCTATAAAGGCTGGACTAGATGGCATTCTCACCAGCAATGAAGGAGAGTTCCTTTCTCTCCACATCCCTGCCAACACTGGTTATTCTTGTTCTTTGTGATGTGTGCAATCTCTGTGGCTTGAGATGATTCCTCAATGTTTTGATTTGCATCTCCCTGATGATTAGTGATTGGAACATTTTTTATATGCCTTCTGGTCATTTGTATTTCTTTTTTTTTTTTTTTTTTTTTTTTTTTTTTTTGGTTTTTGGGCCACACCCGGTGACGCTCAGGGGTTACTCCTGGCTATGCGCTCAGAAGTCGCTCCTGGCTTGGGGGACCATATGGGACGCCGGGGGATCGAACCGCGGTCCGTCTCCTAGGCTAGCGCAGGTAAAGCAGGCACCTTACCTCGAGCGCCACCGCCCGGCCCCGTCATTTGTATTTCTTCTTTGAGAAATTATTCATTTCTTCTCCCCATTTTGTGATGGGGTTAGATTTTCTTGAAAAGTTCTGTCAGTACCATATATATATTAGATATTTGCCCCTTATCTGATAGGTATTGGGTGAATAGTTTCTCCCATTCTGTGAGTGGCTTTTGCATCCTAGTTAATATTTCCTTTGAGTTGCAGAAGCTTCTCATTTTAATATAGTCCCAACTGTTTATCTCTGCTTCCACTTGTTTGGAGAGTGATAGTTTCTCCTTGAAAATGTCTTTAGTCTCAATGTCATGGAGTGTTTACCTATGTGTTGTCCTCTATAGCTTATGGTTTCAGATCTGATATCAATGTCTTTAATCCATTTGGATTTAACCTTTGTGCCTGGTATTAGATGGAGGTCTGAGTTCACACTTTTTTTTTTTTTTTTGGTTTTTGGTTTTTGGGCCACACCTGGCAGTGCTCAGGGGTTACTCCTGGCTGTCTGCTCAGAAATAGCTCCTGGCAGGCACGGGGGACCATATGGGACACCGGGATTCGAACCAACCACCTTAGGTCCTGTATCTGCTGTTTGCAAGGCAAACACTGCTGTGCTATCTCTCCGGGCCCGAGTTCGCACTTTTGCAGGTGGCTGACCAGTTGTCAATACTACTTGTTTTTTTGGGGGGGGAGGTGGGTTGGGGAGTTGAGAAGTTATTTATAATGGATAAATGATTACTACAAATGACTACCACCTGGAATATAAACAATAAGTCTTGAAATCAAAGAATGATAAATATCAAATATCAAGCCTTGATAGTGATGCCAACACCACTTGCTCTATTTTGCTTTTATTTCACCTTTATCAAAGATTAATTGATTGTATTCTGGGAAACATTCTCTGAATTCTCAAGTCTATTCCATTGATCTGAAGGTCTATCTTTATTCCAATACTATCACCACCACAATCTAATGAATCTTGTTAGAAGGCCCACTGAGAAGTCTTCCCTCAATGTTGATGGCTGACTAAGACTTTTGATAGTGAAAGATGATATTTCTTATGCTTAATACAAATAGTTATTTGGCCTATATACGAATATCCCTTCTGCTGTATTAAGTGTGTATACAGTTGAACCCTTTACTTCCAAACATAAGGATATTTTCAGAAAAATATAGCCTTGATTAATTTCTCTTTCCCTGGAAAACTCTGCACCAAAACATACCCAAATACAAGTTTATTTCTCTTTGGCTTCTATATGCTTTTGAAGTTTTAAACATAAAGGAATGTTTTGCCTTTTGAACATCTCTAAAACACTTTGAGCATTTGCTAACTAATTCTTGCCTCAGAACTTACATCCAAAGTTTTGTCCAGAAAATAGCATTGGGCTATTGAGAAAACCTTCATCAGGTAGATTTGCATCTCTTTCAGATAAGTTTGTTTTTTCCTAAAAACTATTTCTTAGTCAGACCTTAGGAAGTTAGTCATCTGTATTAGCCACTAAAACACAACCTGCTCCCTCAGAATATAGGGAAAAACAGCTCCTTGCAAATTCACTTAATTAGTATTGACAGCCTGGACTGGCTGGACAGAAACTTCTTTAAGATGTTAAATTTACCTTCTCTTTTTTTTAAATTTTTTTAAATTATTTTTATTTAAACACCGTGATTACAAACATAGTTGTATGATTACAGTCATGTAAAGAACACCCGCCTTCACCAGTGCAACATTCCCACCACCAATTTCCCAGATCTCCCTCCTCCCCACCCCCCTACACCTGTACTCGAGACAGGCTTTCTACTTCCCTCATTCACTCACATTGTTATGATAGTTTTCAGTGTAGTCATCTCTCCAACTGCACTCATCACTCTGTGTGATGAGCTTCATGTCTTGAGCTGCACCTACCAGCCCTCATGTCTCTTGTCTCTGAGATACTGTTAAAAATGTCTTTCATAGAGGCTCTGCTGGGCTCAGAGCACTCCGCATGCCAGGATTTCTGGGTGTCTTTGCCTGGTATGTTGGGGGCTCTGGGCAGGACAGCTAGCCACAGGCCCCCTGGGCTGACCACCTAGTCCAGGGGTCCAAGGTCCCCCCAAACCTGGTGGGTCTTCAAGGCCATGCCTGGTTAATTGGGCCCTGGGGGGAGGGGGGGAGAAATTCCTCCCTAGGCATCCAAAAACTACAGAGGCACAGCTGGGCTCAGAACACTCCGCATGCCAGGATTTCTGGGTCTTTGCCTGGTATGTTGGGGGCTCTGGGCAGGACAGCTAGCCACAGGCCCCCTGGGCTGACCACCTAGTCCAGGGGACCAAGGTCCCCCCAAACCTGGTGGGTCTTTAAGGCCACGCCTGGTTAATCGGGCCCTGGGGGGAGGGGGGGAGAAATTCCTCCCTAGGCATCCAAGAACTACAGAACCGCGCGGGGGGCGTGAGCCCCCGCACGTACTTCATGTACTTCATGTATTCAGAATATTCCTTATTCTTATGTTATGTTTTGCATATACAGAATGTTTATTTTGTATTCTGCCCTTTCCCACACCCATATAAAGCTCTTTTTTACTCCTTAACTCTCTAACCCCCTCTCAAACATCACTAACCTACATTACTCTTTTTAACTTCAGTAGTGTACAATCCTAATCACAGTCCAAAGATGTGCATTGTGTGTGACAACCCCAAATTGTTTCAAGATACATAAAATGGACACGTATTTCTTTAGAATATTTTGTGGTTTTTTTTTTGGACAGCTATAATTCTTACTAAATTTTTTCTTATACAGTGATGATTCTAACCACTTTTTATCTTCTCTTTTTGAGCTGTTTAACAAGGAATTTTGGTGGAAGAGTCCCCCAGTTTAATGCTTATGATTGAACCATGTCATGGGAATCATTGTAATTGTTCTTATGGCCCCCATATGCGCCAATAACACCACGTGGCATTGCTTCTTATTTGCATAGGCACATTAAAATGGGAAAATACTATACATACAAATAAGATCCTATTTAATAGAGATTGGAACACACAAATCTTGTAGTGCAGAGGGACCTTACACCCTGAACATTGACATAACGACCTGGCACAGACCTCAGAAGAAAGGGCATAATCCATTTTCCCCTGAACCAGGGAAGCCATCCACGAAACATCCAGGCTGGTTTATAACATCACCTGGAAGCAATCCTCTACCACGGAAGACCTACACTGCTCAGACTTTGACCTGCTCAAAAGAGACTTCCCTTGACACTGAGAAGACTTAACAACGACAACGACCTGCTTACAGGACAGGGCTCCCTGCATTGCCCTTTGATTGTGAGGTGAAAGGAGAGGATGCTCCACATCCTGACTTCAATGTGAGATATGCAGATTCCAGGATCTTTAATACAGAAACATGATACCAACAACAGAGACTGTGTGAAAAATAAAAGTGTGTTGGCACTACAGACAATGTATTGGATTGGACGATCTAGCTTGCCTGAAGCCTAGACTTGGTCTTATGCCAGGAAACTTTAGGGGTCGGGTCTCTTTGTACTTAGGCCAGGGTTATTTCTTTCCATGTCCCTCATATTTTGGTGGGCCTATGCAAACAACAATTGCCCCTCTAGTGCCATTTTTACTGTGCTCCTTTGACTCTAATCTTTAAAAAGAACTCACTTAAAATTTGAGGTTAACGTAAGCTAATATGCATGTATATGGAAATGTAAGAAAATACTATGCCTGTAATGTTTAAGGAGTTACGTAAGTTTTATGGCTTTAGATTGCTTTGTGTACTGTTAAGAAATATTATAATGTGTTACAATCTGGGGACTTGAGGGACAAAGTAACATGGGTGATTTTACACTAATCCAAAATACCTTCTGCAAATGAACTACTTTTCCAAGAACCACAGAAGAGTAAAGAAACAATGGATCTTGGATTACAATAGCAAATACAGAGTGACTGCAGGGTTAGGTAACATGAGACCTGCTGAAAAACATCTATATGTCTCTGTTTCCCCACCTACTATATCCGTGTCTCTGAAGATAGGATCTGAATCTCTGATCCTGATTTTACAAAAATAGCAAACAAAGGAATGGCCAAGTGTCTTCCATCTCTGGTCCAGTCATTCCAGATGGCCAGAGACCCTTACTGAGGGGAGTGTGGATCTGACCATTCCTCCTGCTTATGAGGAGGAATCAACCTCATCACCTTCCCCTCTCAGCCATGCCCACCCAGCTACCTAATGGCCAAAAGAACTTGGTGGCTTCTGCCACATCATCATTCAGGAAACAGGAATGGCAGGAGCAGAGCATTATAGTAAACCTCTTTGGGATGGCTTCAGTTACCCCACCCAAGAAATTGGGCTAAGAGAAACCCTGTGATAGTTAAATATGTGCCTGCCTGAAACAATAGTTCAATGGGCTGAGCATTTACTTTGCCTATGTGAGGCCCAGGTTCCATCCTCTTTACAGCAAGGGCTCCTAACCACCACCAGAACAGAGCCTACTGGGAGCTTAAGACTGAGAATGTCCCCTGAGCACCACCATGTGTGTACCTCAAAACAAATGTTGCTTCCGCTCTATAGATAGGACTTAATTTTATTTTTTATTTGCGGGGTCACATTTAGTGGTACTAAGGGCTCTGTATTAATGAATTACTCCTGGCAGACTCAAGGGACCATAGGAGATGCTGAGGATTGAATTCAGTCAGCTGTCTGCAAGGCGAGTACCCATTCTGCTGCTTTATCACCCTGACACTTTCTATGGTTAGGATTTTAGAAGAGCAGGAAAAGGACGCGTTTATGATGCAGTTTCCAAGTCCCAATCACTGTAGCTGCAGATGGCTAATATGGGTGAAAGGAAATTAGAGAATTATTGGCTAAACTTTTTGATTTGTCTGTTTTTGTTTTTTATTCCCTCTCTTTTGGGTGATGTTAACACTCCCTGGCTGTGCTGTTTGATAAGGCCATTCCCCAGTTTTGGAGCTCACTGACCTGCAAAGGTTTACAGGGGCTTCACTTCATGGTCATGAAATGCTCACTTATCTACTTTTAGTGTCAGTGCATGTTGGGGGTTGAACACTTTCATTGTGCATTGTATTTTATTTTATTTTAATTTTTTTAGAGATCTAGCTCAATAGGATAGAGGGCATGCTTTGCCTGCAGAAACCTGAATTCTCTCCCAAAATCGCATACAGTCCTCCAAGTAATGTCAGATGGAGCACAGAGCCAGGAGTATGCACTGAGCAAAACTTGCTGCCTCACACCAAGTGCTTAACTTTACATTATACCAATTTATCCAAACATAATTATGAGGGGAGGAATCACATCCAGCAGTGCTCATGGACTATTCCTGGCTCAGTCTCAGAGATTGCTGCTTGTTGTGCTTAGAGGATCATGCTGTGCTAGAGAACAAATCGAGGCCCCTGCTCAGTTTATTGAGCTCTCTCTTAGTCCCCTTAATAATAATTATGAAAAGTATTTGTTATTAATTATTTATAGCTTACTATTGTAAGTTGCTTTTAGGAGAAAAAAATCAATAAAGTTTCTGGTGCATAAATACTGATTATTTTTAGTGGGGAACTCCAATAGCTGAGCTTAGGACTTTGGAGCTTACTCCTGGTACTGGTCTAATGGGTAGGTGTCCAGGTCACTTAAACTGCTGGGATCCTAAAGTGTGTTCTAGGGATGACAAGAGTATACCTAGCATGTTTGGGGATGCCATGTGATAATAGTTCTTAAACTTAGCTTCTCCTGTATGCAAGGCATGAGTTCAACCCCTTTGAGACTCTGCCTCCATCTCCCAACCTGAGAAGCTGCTTCTTTGTAAAAGACAAATGAATGTTGGAGAGACAGCTTCATGGGATGAAGTTCATGCTTTGTTTACATGCAGGGGTCTTGATCCCTGGCACAGTGTGCTCCCTGAGAACCATCACAAACAAATCCAAAGCACTGAATGGGAGTAACCTTTGAGAACCACCAGGTATGGCCAAAGGTGGTAGGGGATAAGAAGGAAGAGGAAAGGGCTTGAGGCACAATCTGTTTTCCTTCTCTATATTTTTAAGCAGCATAATTTACAATACTCTGAATAATAGTTTTAAATATATGCTCTATAGCTCTAATCCTGTCACCAGTGTCAGCCTCCCTCCACCAACGTCCCATGGTTCCATCTCTCCCAACCACTAAGAAAAATATTTTTAAATTTTAATTATTATAGTTACATGCTTATAATATTATTAACATTTATGAGAGTTTTTTGTGTTTTTTGGGGGGTGGGCACACCTGGTGGCACCCAGGGATTACTCCTGGATCTGCATTCAGAAATCGCTCCTGCAGGCTCAGGGGACCATATAGGATGCTGGGGATCGAATTCCAGTTCTACCCCGGGTCGTCTGTGTGCAAGACAAATGTCCTATTGCTGTGCTGTCACTCCAGGCCCAATATTTATGGTATTTAGGTACAGTTATCTCACCTCTTCACCATCAAAATATCCAATACCTTCAGCCAATGATTTTATATTTCCTGTGGCATTTTCATGCCTTTGTTGGTATTTTCAGTTCTATAATCCAAAACTAAGGCCTTTTTTTTGTCATTTGATACCCTCCATTTCCTTGTTTTCTCTTTATTCAAATATTATTCTTTTTCTTCTTCTGACTTACTTAACATGATCTCTCCAGTTCCATCCAAGTTGCAGCAATTCATAAGTCTACATCCTTTATATAGCTACATAGTATTTATTTTTTTAATATTTTATTTAAACACCTTGATTAAATACATGATTGTGTTTGGGTTTCAGTCATGTAAAGAACACCACCCATCACCAGTGCAACATTCCCATCACCAATGTCCAAATCTCCCTCCCCACCACCCAACCCCACCTGTATTCAGGCTTTCCATTTCCCTCATACATTCTCATTATTAGGATAGTTCAAAATGTAGATATTTCTCTAACTAAACTCATCACTCTTTGTGGTGAGCTTCCTGAAGTGATCTGTAACTTCCAGCTCTTTTCTCTTTTGTGTCTGAAAATTATTATTGCAAGAATGTCTTTCATTTTTTTTAAAACCCATAGATGAGTGAGACCATTCTGCGTTTTTCTCTCTCTCTCTGACTTATTTCACTCAGCATAATAGATTCCGGGGACATCCATGTATAGGAAAATTTCATGACTTCATCTCTCCTGACAGCTACATAATATTCCATTGTGTATATGTACCACAGTTTCTTTAGCCATTTGTCTGTTGAAGGGCATCTTGGTTGTTTCCAGAGTCTTGCTATGGTAAATAGTGCTGCAATGAATATAGGTGTAAGGAAGGGGATTTTGTATTGTATTTTTGTGTTCCTAGGGTATATTCCTAGGAGTGGTATAGCTGGATCATATGGGAGCTCAATTTCCAGTTTTTGGAGGAATCTCCATATCGCTTTCCATAAAGGTTGAACTAGACGGCATTCCCACCAGCAGTGGATAAGAGTTCCTTTCTCTCCACATCCCCGCCAACACTGTTTATTCTCATTCTTTGTGATGTGTGCCATTCTCTGGGGTGTGAGGTGGTATCTCATTGTTGTTGTGATTTGCATCTCCCTGATGATTAGTGATGTGGAGCATTTTTTCATGTGTCTTTTGGCCATTTGTATTTCTTCTTTGTCAAAGTATCTGTTCATTTCTTCTCCCCATTTTTTGATGGGGTTAGATTTTTTTCTTGTAAAGTTCTTTCAGTGCCTTGTATATTTTGGAGATTAGCCCCTTATCTGATGGGAATTGGGTGAATAGTTTCTCCCACTCAGTGGGTGGCTCTTGTATCCTGGGCACTATTTCCTTTGAGGTGCAGAAGCTTCTTAGCTTAATATATTCCCATCTGTTAATCTCTGCTTTCACTTGCTTGGAGAGTGCAGTTTCCTCCTTGAAGATGCCTGTGGTCTCAATCTCCTGGAGTGTTTTGCCTATGTGTTGTTCTATATATCTTCTGGTTTCAGGTCTGATATCGAGGTCTTTAATCCATTTGGATTTTACCATCGTACATGATGTTAGCTGGGGGTCTAAGTTCAATTTTTTGCAAGTGGCTAGCCAGTTGTGCCAACACCACTTGTTGAAGAGGCTTTCCCTGCTCCATTTAGGATTTCCTGCTCCTTTATCAAAAATTAGGTGATTGTATGTCTGGGGAATATTTTCTGAGTATTCAAGCCTAATCCACTGATCTAAGGTCCTGTCCGTATTCCAATACCATGCTGTTTTGATAACTATTGCTTTGTAGTAAAGTTTAAAGTTGGGGAAAGTAATTCCTCCCATATTCTTTTTCCCAATGATAGCTTTAGCTATTCTAGGGTGTTTATTGTTTCAAACGAATTTCAAAAGTGCCTGATCCACTTCTTTGAAGAATGTCATGGGTATCTTTAGAGGGATGGCATTAAATCTGTATAATGTCTTGGGGAGTATTGCCATTTTGATGATGTTAATCCTGCCAATCCATGAGCAGGGTATGTGTTTCCATTTCCGTGTGTCCTCTCTTATTTCTTGGAGCAGAGTTTTATAGTTTTCTTTGTATAGGTCCTTCACATTTTTAGTCAAGTTGATTCCAAGATATTTGAGTTTATGTGGTACTATTGTGAATGGGGTTGTTTTCTTAATGTCCATTTCTTCCTTATTACTATTGGTGTATAGAAAGGCCATTGATTTTTGTGTGTTAATTTTGTAGCCTGTCACCTTGCTATATGAGTCTATTGTTTCTAGAAGCTTTTTGGTAGAGTCTTTAGGGTTTTCTAAGTAGAGTATCATATCATCTGCAAACAGTGAGAGCTTGACTTCTTCCTTTCCTATCTGGATTCCCTTGATATCTTTTTCTTGCCTAATCGCTATAGCAAGTACTTCCAGGGCTATGTTGAATATGAGTGGTGAGAGAGGGCAGCCTTGTCTTGTGCCAGAATTTAGAGGGAAGGCTTTTAGTTTTTCTCCATTGAGGATACTATTTGCCACTGACTTGTGGTAGATGGCCTTAACTATATTGAGAAAGATTCCTTCCATTCCCATCTTGCTGAGAGTTTTGATCAAGAATGGGTGTTGGACCTTATCAAATGCTTTCTCTGCATCTATTGATATGATCATGTGGTTTTTATTTTTCTTGTTGTTGATGTTGTGTATTATATTGATAGATTTATGGATGTTAAACCATCCTTGCATTCCTGGGATGAAACCTACTTGATCGTAGTGGATGATCTTCTTAATGAAGCATTGAATCCTATTTGCCAGGATTTTGTTGAGGATCTTTGCATCTGTATTCATCAGCAATATTGGTCTGTATTTTTCTTTTTTCGTGGCATCTCTGTCTGGTTTAGGTATCAAGGTGATGTTGGCTTCATAAAAGCTATTTGGAAGTGTTTCTGTTTGTTCAATTTCATGAAAGAGTTTTGCCAGGATTGGTAGTAGTCCCTCTTGGAAAGTTTGAAAGAATTCATTAGTGAATCCATCTGGGCCTGGGCTTTTGTTTTTGGGCAGACATTTGATTACTGTTTTAATTTCATCAATAGTGATGGGGGTGTTTAGATATGCTACATCCTCTTCCTTCAACCGTGGAAGATTATAAGAGTCCAAGAATTTATCCATTTCTTCCAAGTTCTCATTTTTAGTGGCGTAGAGTTTCTCAAAGTAGTTTCTGATTACCCTTTGAATCTTTGTCATATCAGTAGTGATCTCTCCTTTTTCATTCCTAATATGAGTTATCAAGTTTCTCTCTCTCTCTTTCTTTGTTAGTTTTGCCAGTGGTCTATCAATCTTGTTTATTTTTTTCAAAGAACCAACTTCTGCTTTCATTGATCTTTTGGATTGTTTTTTGGGTTTCCATTTCGTTGATTTCTGCTCTCAGCTTTGTTATTTCCTTCTGCTCCCTATTTTGGGGTCCTTTTGTTGAGTACTTTCTAGTTCTATTAGCTGTATCATTAAGCTACTCAGTAAGCTCCTTCTTCCTTCCTGATGTGTGCTTGCAAAGCTATAAATTTTCCTCTCAGTACTGCTTTTGTTGTGTCCCAGAAGTTCTGATAGTTTCTGTCTTTATTGTCATTTGTTTCCAGGAACCTTTTGATCTCCTCCAGATTTCATCTCAGACCCACTGGTTATTGAGTATGAGGCTGTTTAACTTCCAGGTGTTAAAGTTTTTCTTCTGTGTCCCTTTGGAATTCACAAATAATTTCAGAGCCTTGTGGTCAGCGAAGGTAGTCTGCAAAATTTCTATCCTCTTGATATTATGGAGGTATGTTTTGTGTGCCAGCATGTAGTCTATCCTGGAGAATGTCCCATGTACATTGGAGAAGAATGTGTATCCAGGTTTTTGGGGATGGAGTGTTCTATATATATCCACTAGGTCTCTTTCTTCCATTTCTCTTTTCAGGTCTAGTATATTCTTGTTGAGTTTCAGTCTGGTTGACCTATCCAGTGTTGACAAAGCTGTGTTGAAGTCCCCCACAATTATTGTGTTGTTATTGATATTATTTTTTAGATTTGTCAACAGTTGTATTAAATATTTTGCTGGCCCCTCATTCGGTGCATATATGTTTAGGGGAGTGATTTCTTCCTGCTCTACATACCCCTTGATTAATATAAAATGTCCATCTTTGTCCCTTACAACCTTCCTGAGTATAAAGTTTGCATTATCTGATATTAGTATGGCCACTCCAGCTTTTTTATGGGTGTTGTTTGCTTGGATAATTTTTCTCCAGCCTTTTATTTTGAGTCTATTTTTGTTCTGACTATTCAGGTGTGTTTCTTGTAGGCAGCAGAAGGTTGGATTGAGTTTTTTGATCCATTTAGCCACTCTGTGTCACTTAACTGGTGCATTTAGTTCATTGACGTTGAGAGGAATAATTGTCCTGGGATTTAATGCCATCTTTATATCGAAATTTGGTGTGTCTTTTGGTTAGTCTTGTCTTAAATTAGGTATTTCAGTTTTTCTCTTAAGACTGGTTTTGAGTCTGTAAAGTTTCTGAGCTGTTGTTTGTCTGTGAAACCACGTATTCTTCTGTCAAACCAGAAAGTGAGTTTTGCTGGGTACAGTATTCTAGATGAAGCATTCATTTCATTCAGTCTTGTCACAATATCCCACCACTGCTTTCTAGCTTTGAGTGTTTCTGGTGACAGGTCTGCTGTAAATCTCAAGTATGCTCCCTTGAATGTAATTTCCCCTTTTGATCTTGCTGTTTTCAGAATTCTGTCTCTATCTGTGGGATTCATCATTGTGACTATGATGTGTCTTGGGGTAGTTTTTCTGGGGTCTCTTTTGGTTGGTACTCTTCGAGCATGCAGGATTTGATCACATATACTCTTTAGCTCTGGAAGTTTCTCTTTAATGATGTTCTTGACCGTTTATTCTTTATGGAAATTTTCTTCCTGAGTCTCTGGGATTCCAATGATTCTTAAGTTGTTTCTGTTCAGCTTATCATAGACTTCTATTTTCATCTCTTCCCATTCTTTGACTAATTTTTCCATTGGCTGTTCATTTGCTTTAAGTTTTTTTTCCCAATCTCTCCTGCTGTATGGAATTGTTATGTATCTCATCTTCCACAGCACCAAGTCTATTCTCAGCTTCTGATACCCTGTCCCAGAGCTTATCCATTTTGTCATTCACTTCGTTTACTGAGTTTTTCAGACCTGTTAGTTGACATGTTATTTCAGTTTGGAGTTTTGTGATTTCTGTCTTCATATTTTCTTGGTTCTTATTAGTGTTCTGTTCAACTCGATCCAGGGTTTCTTTGAGTTCGTTGAGCATCTTCCATATTGCTAGTCTAAAGTCCTTATCTGAGAGGTTGATTAGTTGGTTGGTCATTATCTGGTCATCAGAATTGTCATCTTCATTCTCTATGTCTGATGCTGGCCTGCGTTTTTTCCCTATTGTCACACTTGTATTGTGGGTTTTTCTATGTGTTGTGGTGGTATTCATTGGCTAAATGATGCAGGCAGAACACTCCTCTGGCTCCGCCCTTTCTGGATGGGTCAACTTGCCTCCAAGGGAGGGGAGTCCTCAGTGGATGAAGCCTCACACAGGATCAAATCTTAGGCCCGAGCACGCAGCAGAGAAGATAGTCCGGAGAGAAATGCTGGGCTTCAGTGATCCAGCACAGTTCTTAGTGTGATTTTTTTCTTCTTGTTGCGATGGTGTTCTTTTCTTAGAAAGAGTACACGGCCGCGTAGCAAAGCGGAGCAGCTATGCTCTGCTGGAGCCTCTTTTCGGCCCACTCCCAAGAGGTTCATGCAACAGGATAGTAGGCAGACACACAGAGGCAGCACTCACAATTTTTCACAGTCGGGCCCCACTGGGTAGGCGTAGTTTCGTGGATTTTCCCAGCCTGACATCACAAACAGGGGACCTGGCTTTTGCAAAGCATAGCCGGTTTTCACGTTATGGAGCAGTTCCTTGGCGTTCCCGCCCTAGAATTGACCTCTGGGAGAGCGCGTTTTCTGGAGCCTCTTTTTGGCCCACTCCCAATAGGTTCACTTAACAGGATAGTAGACAGACACACACAGGCAGCACTCACAATTTTTCACAATCAGGCCCCACTGGAAAGGCATAGTTTCGTGGATTTTCCCAGCCTGACTGCTACGTAGTTTTTTTTTGGGCCACACCTGGTGACACTCAAGGGTCACTCCTGGCTATGCACTCAGAAATCACTCCTTGCTTGGGGGGCCATATGGGACACCAGGGGATCGAACCACGGTCCATCCTAGGTTAGTGTGCACAAGGCAGATGCCTTATCGCTTCTGCCACCACTCCAGTCCCCTATATTAAATAATTTTTAAGGGCTCCTATGGTATGCCAGAAGTCAAACTCAGGCCAGTTTTTGTGTGCAAGGCAAGTGCTTTACCCACTGTACTATTTTTCAGGCCCCATCACAACTTCTTTATTTATACAAATATATTTAATTTATTTATTTAAACATTTATTTAGTTAAAACATAATATGAAGTGTATAAGTCCTTTTCCCCAGATTACTCCATGAGTCTAATATATCTAAACCTAAGAGGTATCCAAATATCTTAGCTAGAGATTAAGCTAAACTTGAAAGGGCTTCTGCAATGCCAAATACAGAAATTTAGAGATGAAAGCTCAAGTTACAGATAAATATTAATGGGATTTTGTTGGGGGGGCACACTTGGCAATACTTGGGGAAATGAAACACCTGGTGCCAGAGAATCAAATCTAGGCCTCTTGCCTTTAAAGCATGATCTCAGCTCTTGATGCTGATGATTCAAACAATTATTATTATGATAATAACAAACTTACAAACCATCTCTGAATATGGGAAAATTATAATAAGTAAATTATAGGGCTGTGGGGAGTAGTGGGGACTGGCATGATCTGCAACACCAAGTCTCACCTAAATCAATGACACTAACTGTTGCTCTGTGAAATTTGGGCGTGGCAAGTCAGTCTTATCTCTTTCAAGAAATGGCAGAAACTCACATTCTGTGAAACCTAATTGGAAGCTAATTTAAAACAAATCTTTGTGTAAGCAAAACAGATCTGCAGATTGGCTCCCTGCCATTAGCTTACTAGTAAAAAACCTCTGAGGCCTCACCTTCAAGACTTCAAGGACACAGAGAAAGAGAAAATATTTCCTTGAGTAATAATTAGCCTGTACTGGAGATTCTTACCTCTTGTGTTACAGGGAAAATTTATAATACTTGAGTGGTTTAATTAAGTACAAGTCTCTTTGCCTAGATGGTGGGGGGAAAGCAAGTCTTATTAAGAAGGGTCACTCTTTCATCCCCCCTTCTTTCCATCTCTCATTTCTACCTGTTCTCTGTTTATTTTATGCTGAAAAAGGAGTACAGAAATAACCCTTCCTGAAATATTTGCTCCTGAAGAGCTGAAGTCCGGTTTTCTCTACATGCTCTCATGCAGTTTCTGGATTTCCTGCTAAGAGGAATTTGGCACAAGAGAGATACCATCTCCAGCTTCAGATTGCCAGTGCTTCTCTGAGAATAGTGTTGGGCCTTTGAAACTTAATATGTCCCAATGTGAGTCTACAACCTGTTTTGTGGCATTTTGCTTATTATATCTGGCCACTCCTATTCATGTGTTGTTGATGTCAACTTGTCATCATTATTTATTTTTAAATGTACAATGTAAGAATTTTCTGTGCTCTCTGAAAAAAAGAAATTTCTTCTTCAGAATCTCTCCAGAGTGGCCCTGAGCAGCTGTGCACTTTCAGGCAGAGGACTCTTTCCCAGACTGCTTGGCCAAGTACTGTCCAGGACCCCAGAGTACTGCTTACAAGATTCACACTGCCCCACTTTTTTTATGCCCATAAAAAGAAGTTTCTCACATGTAGTTTGGAGAAGGAGGAAGAGAGGGAGTAATCAGGAGTGAGACAAGTTACTTCTCTTTGGAGGGGCCCATACCCAGCTGCACTCAGGGCTGAGATCATGACTGACAGGTTTGGGAAACCATGTAGCGTACCAGGAATGGAGACGGAACCCAGGTCAGCTGCATGCAAGACAAACATCTTACATGCTGGACTACTGCTCTGGTCCCTATGGGTACTTCTTTTGTCTCTCTCCCACAATTCCAGTTGATTAGTCCAAAATCAATTATAATTAATTGTTCTTTCAGCCTCTTCATTTCTCTTCCGTCCCTCTATATCTAATATCTCTTTTTTCCTTTCTTGGATTTTGGGCCACCCTCAAAAGGGCTTATTCCTTGATCTGTGCCCAATATCTTTTCTCCCTCTACTCCCCAACCACTGCCAAAAGAAAAAAAAGACATAAAATAAAGAAGAAAATAAAAACAAAGACTGAAGAAATAAAGAGTATTGCAGTTAAGGTCCATGTGCCCATTCTCTGAATGAATCCCCAGAACCATAAATAATCTATTCCCTGAACACCAACAAGGACCACTACTGAGCATAGAGCTAGGAATAGTTTCTGAGTGCATCCAGGTGTGGTTCAACACCTCCCCCCAACACACACACACACTTACAAAGAGAGACAGAGAGAGAGAGAGAGAGAGAGAGAGAGAGAGAGAGAGAGAGAGAGAGAGAGAGAGAGAGAGTCTAAATTTTTGCTTTTATTTCACCCACAGAGGAGAGAAGGAAAAAAATAAGATTATTTTCTCTTTCATTCTACCGAAGGCAGTTTGGTGAGGTCCGGGTGTTCACTTGGCCCCTTTTAGAGTAAGCAGGGTCAGCTCTCAGACCTCAAAAGATTATGTTTTTCTAAGGATGCCTTGGACACTTTTATGAGGAAATTGTTATGTCCCAGGTTGGCAAGGATGGAAGCACTTGGCAAAACATAAGTCAGGAATTCTTTATTAGGGACTACACTTCACACAAAGGAAAGCAGAGTGCAGCCCCAAATACAGTTTTTCCCTTCCTTTTAAAGTGTGGGGTACATCCTCCCAAAGCAGATATGCCCAAATAGATAAGCCGGTTCACAATAATGGGGAATGTGGTTACAGTTACAAGGTCAATAAGTGGCTATTTCACAGCAAAACTTTAACAGATGGTTATTATTCAACAGAAGGAAGCCCCCATTTCTGGACCTGACTAATTAAGGCAATTTCTGCCATTTTTGAAGGTGGCCCTGTCTCTGGGCCATATTAGTTAAGGGAGTCCTACAATAAAACAAGCAAATCATTGGAGCCTGAGCGATTGCTAATCTCTGTAAAGCAAGTGATAAATGACAAAGCCAATATTTGCAGTTAAAGGCAGGTTTACCTTTAAGTTGAGCTGAGGGGAAGGATCTAAAAAGAAAGCCCACCCACCAAAAAACTCATAACCATGGGTCAACAATAATGTTCATTTTTCTGGGCCAAGGTTTCACATTCCCTACTCCTGTTATGTTCATAGCTAAATAATTTGTGCATTTCATTGGTGCTGGGTTCCCCACCAGATGAAAGTGGTGATAGCATGTCTATGGATGGAGGACCAATATCTTCATAGCCCCCAAACAGGAATGAATTATTTGGCAATCACATTCATGAAGCAAGGGCCTATCATAAGCAATAGCATTATGGAAACTAAAGGTCCCATTAAGAGCAGTAAATAAGGCATCTAGCCATGGAGTTCTGACCAGAGGAATTCATCTGCCATCTGGTCTTTTCACCTGGCTTCTAGTTTCTGCTGTAGCATTCTTATTTTGTCTCTGACTATGCATATGTGCAGAAACACACACAGATGTGCAGAAACACACTACGGCAGTCAGAAGGTCCAGACCTCATCTATTCCGGAGGACTACTAGTCATGGAATTTAACTGGATTTGGAGATCTAGCATTATTTCAGCTATTTGAAGGACATCCTCCATTAGTTGTGCAGTTTTTTTGGTAGAAATGGACCGAGGTCCCTACTCAAACTATTCTGAAGTTCTATAGCTGTCCTTAGCCCTATTAATATCAGCAGAATCACAGTTTTCTTCCCTCTGCATCCCTCCAGACATTCTCCCAATCAACAAAACACAATGTATGCTAAATCTGGCTTTTTCTGTCATTTCGTCTTCCGGTGGCACAGCTAGTAATCATATTGTAAGAAGCAAGCAGAATAGGACAATAACAATAGAAATTAATAAGTAAAACCACATACCTATAAACTCTGAGTACAGAGTTTAGAGGCCATCAGTCCTTACTGAGTCATCAATGATATTGTCAGAGTAAGGTTGACTACAGAGTTCCCTCCTAAATGTCCAGCACTGGGGCCAGTCCAGATTTTTGTGTGACTGACAGAATCATAAGGAATAGGCCCTTATACTTTAGTGTTGCTTTCTTCATTTGGGTCTGGAAGATCCAGGCCATGATGTCTCCAATCTTATCAGCACTGGGGGTGGTTAGGATGATGGTGTATGGATTAGTCCAAAATGTACTATGTTTTAGGCCCTGTGATCCTTCTTGCGTCTATTTCTTTCCTGCCTGCCTGTTTCACATGTCCCCTAGAGATTTCACCACCTTAGAAATCTTTAAGGAGAACATGGACGAAGATTCAGCTTCTGCAACTTCTTCATGCTCATAAAAGAACTGTAGACACTACCTGAATAAGGTAGTGTCTCATTGCTACCTTAGGTTTTAATGGGTACTCACACAAAAAATTGGTTTGGGATGGAAGTTGTCAACATCTGAAAAAGATCAGATTAGACAGAGGAATGCCATTTAAAATTATTGGGCCCTGGAGAAGTAATAGGTCCTCTCTATCCTTGGGAGGACAGAGCAATTTGCCGATTTAGAAGATGCTCTTTCTGTGATGGTGACACAGAAGTTGAAGCAATAGGAATCAAAGTAGCAGAGCACTATATCTGTTCCTATAATGATAAGAATGAAAAGCAGGAGCTTTAGTGATAGCACAGCAGGTAGGGCATTTGCAGACTCAGATTCGATCCCTGGAATACCACCTGAGCCTGCCAGGAGTTATGTCTGAGTGTAGAGCCAGGAGTAACACAAATGTGGCCCAAAATCAAAAACAAGACAAGAAAAAGAATGAAAGCAATAATTTTAAACACAGTTCATTCATCTACATTAGACCTAGTAAGAAATGGTTTCTTATATTAAGTTTCACAGTCATAAAAGTGCTAAAGATAACTTTTTTTTAAGATAACTTATTAAGGTCCTTTCCACTTAGATATCAATTTATCTGAAGTGGATCCAGTCTCAGGAAGTCAAATCTAGGAATTATTCCCTTAAGTAACACCTTAGACACTTACCTGGCTTTCTCAATGTGGACTGAAAGGGCCTCTGCCCACCCAATGAATTTGTCAATAAGAACCCAAGGATATTCATACCCTGAATATCCTGAACATTTAGGCATCTGTGTGAAGTCTCTAGATGTTGCTTACTGCTGGACAAGTGGTTCCAGGAGAGGAGACCTAGGATTCCCTCTAGTTTTAGTTCTAGCACATAAAGCACAGCTCTGAGTTATTTCTCTTACTGTCCTATTCAGCCCCTTTCTCATGAAAGATAGTGTTCCATAATGCTGTTAAAGCATCCCTGCCTAAGTAAAAGGCCATATGTAATTCTTCAATAAACTTCCACTGAATATGCCCACAAATAAGTAGTTTTTTCTTTCTACCTTGGAGTAGTATATTGAGTTGGCAGGCAGGGCAGGGGTGGGTATGGTCACCAAAATGTCCAAGAACCCCAATAGTTTTTGCGCCATTATTTAGGTTGAAATATCTGCTGCCAGATTTCCTCTGAATTTCATGGTCCCTCCTTTTTGGTACCCTTTTACAGTGCATAACTGCTATTTCCTTGGGAGCCTGTGTTGTCTTCAATAATTTTGGGAATTCTCCCCTCATGCTTGTTTTTAGCTGATAAGAATTCTAGGTCTTTAAAATGATTGTATGTAAACTTGGGAAGTATATTTAGAATCAGTATAGATATTTACAGAGATTTACTTGCAAGTCCTTAGTCTCAAAAAAGAATTGTTCTTTTCAGCTTAATTTTTCCACAGTAAAGTTCTGGCTTCCACTACTGTTGTCAGATTAGTGATAGCATATATAAATTTGAGTTTCTTCATGAACCAATCTACAACAATCAGTAAACCCCGTTTGCATATGGATTACCCAAGGAGATACCTTTAAATTAAGCCCACTAGAATACACTTAATTTAGTCATCTGTGTATAACTAGAATCTTGCTTTTACATAAAATAAATTGCAGAAAATAGTTTTTATCACCATCTTCACTTCAAATTCTGCCAGATGGCTTAATAAACTTGGCTTGTTCCTTTGCATAAACATAGCAAGACTGGAGAAGTCTCCATTAGGGGTAGCCCATGACTTACTGAGAGTTCCTGGGGATTGGCTAAGGCAGAGCAGGTGGTTTATATTAATAAAAGCATTCATACTTTTTATCTGTCACATAAAAGTTACCCAGGGTTAGCCAGTGTGGAAATGCAAAGATCAGGTCAGCATAATGAACTGGAAGTTGTCTTGGGCTTCTTATCTTCTGTAGTAGTGTCCTGGGAGGAAGGAGTTAATATCATTTCTCTCCAGGGTTGGGAGAAATTCTGGTCTCCAGGACTTTTCTGGATACTAAGAGCAGGGCCCAGGATGGAAATTTTAGATAATTTCCAGTTTTCTTAGGCTAGTCTGCCTTTAGGGTCTCCTTAGAGACCCTAGCAGAGTACTTATAATAATGTCCATTATTGCTGAACTTGCTCCTGTCATTTAACTACATCACCTTTTAACTGTCATCCTAGAAAGTGGCTGTGCAACTCCATAGCTCAGTAAGCCTACTAAAAGGGAAAAAATTACTTATCTGAATTTATGCAAACCAACATAGTACCATGAGGCATCAAAAACATATTGAAGGTGCTAAGAAGACATAAAATAAAATGTTTCTCACTTTTACAGAACATACAGTTTAACAACAATAATATATTTATATTTTTTCTATTTGAAAAACATTAATTTTCTATAATTTCTAAATGTCCAGTTTCCCATTAGTCTGGAGCATATAAGATCCTTTGTCATATGGTTCTCCCAAAAATATTAAAACATTTCTGCATATGTAATTTAAACATCTGCTTATTAAAATCCAGATTGAACAGTTTCTTTTCTTAAAACACAACACTCAATCCTTCTACATATTCTTTTACATTAATTCTGTCCTGTAACTTTCCTTCATTCCAATTTACAACCAACTGGTTTCACTTTAACAGACTCCTATCTTTCCCAATAATCATATCTCCATCCATTATTTCTAACTAAAATACACATCTCACTCCTTATTGCCACATGTTACAGACAATGCAATACCTTTTGTCTTATAAATCTTGATCTCTGATGAAACTTAGAAACAAGTTGCTATACATTCTTACACCTACCATGACAAAATTATACTCTATGATTCTTATTAAAGACCTCCTTGAATAAAAACATTAAATCAGTTGTATAGATATCCAATGTCTTTTGTATATTCACTATCAAAAATCACATTTGGCAAGAAAAGTTTGCTTCATGTTGTAAATTAACTAGAACATACTCATCTTTAGGAATCTTATCAAAACTTTGATTTTTAAAAACACAGACATAAAGAGGTTTAAAATGTTCACTAAGATAACTATGATCCAGTGAGGATTCATACCTACAAGGTAAAGCTATTTTAAGGCCTATATAACTTTGATACTTGGTGACAAAACTGACATGAAATAAAATTATCTTAATAATAAATAATAGCATGCATTCTCACGAACTGGGCAGACTAATAATACAGTCAGGGGAAAAATACCTTACCACAATAGTTTACAACTTTTTTCACGCAATTTTCCACTCTTGGAAACCACTGAAGTTAACGTGGCTCTTTGTAGCTAACTCATCTCTAGTTTTAAAATGACTCTTCAGGGGCCGAAGAGATAGCATGTAGGGTAAGGCATTTGCCTTTCATGCAGAAGGTCATCGGTTCAAATCCCGGCGTCCCATATGGTCCCCGAGCCTGCCAGGAGCGATATTCTGAGCATAGAGCCAGGAGTAACCTCTGAGCGATGCCGGGTGTGACCCAAAAAACCAAAAAAAAAAAAAAAAATGACTCTTCATGGGGCAGGAGAGATAGCACAGCGGTAGGGCATTTGCTTTGCATGCAGCTGATCCAGGACACTGGTGGTTTGAATCCTGGCATCCCATATGGTCCCCAGAGCCTGCCAGGAGCGATTTCTGAGAGCAGAGCCAGGAGTAATTCCTGAGCGCCACTGGGTGTGACACAAAAACCAAAATAAATAAAATGGCTCCCCTTTTCCCCCTCAATCTATTATCAATAGCTGTTACCTTAACAGACAATAGATTCCCTAAGCAGGAGAATGTCCCAGGAAGGAGAGAGAAATGTAAATTTCATACAGAATAGAAGTTTTCAGCTTCTAAAAACTGCCAGTGTCTTTTCCAACCTCTAAAAGGGGAGTATTTAGAATTGTAGGCCTAATTACCATAAATCACAGCAACCTAAGGAGGACAAAGCTAAAAGGGATGATCTTCTAAGTTCCCAAAGTAGCTTTCCCAATGCCAGATGTATGTGTTATTTCTACCAGGTGAAGCCTATGTGATGACCTCATTAACATCTCAATTCCCTCCTGGTGATCTTTTTATTTTTTTTAATTTTATTTAAACACCTTGATTACATACATGATTTGTTTGGGTTTCAGTCATGTAAAGAACACCACCCATCACCAGTGCAACATTCCCATCACCAATGTCCCAAATCTCCCTCCTCCCACCCGACCCCCGCCTATACTCTAGACAGGCTTTCCATTTCCCTCATACATTCTCATTATTAGGACAGTTCAAAATGTAGTTATTTCTCTCCTCCTGATGATCTTAAGCCAACTCTCTCTGTTGGAAGGAGTTAGGGAAAAACTAACCAAAAAGAAGCAATCAAACCAAAAAAATTCGAGACAAGTACTGCCAGCCACAAAAGCAAAACAAACATAGACAACACAGATTATGACAAAGAAAAACAAGCAATGAATTGGCCAGGTTGGCAGGTTCAGTTTCCCATTCCTCGCAGGCTATAAGAAGGTCTCTGGCACCCTAAAGGGATGTTACACAGGCAAGATGCTCTTCTTGCCAGGACTCTCAAGGATCTTAAGGACCCTTAATTTAGGAGTAACTGTATGAACTCTAGGCCTGGTTCACAGCTCAATGGACCAGAGTCTAGGTGGAAATCTGTTAGGCTAAAATGATGACCAAGGAATCACAGATACAAGCCCGGTCAGATCCTGTAGTAGGAGTGTTAGGATCTAAGATTTAGAATTAACTGTAAACTAAATGTTGATGTTAGAATATGGTGCTGGAGGCGGGAGGTGCAGAAAGATAGCATGGAGGTAAGGCATTTGGCTTGCATGCAGAAGGACGATGGTTCGAGTCCTGGCATCCCATATGGTCCCCCGAGCCTGCCAGGAGCAATTTCTGAGTGTAGAGCCAGTGAGTGCTGCTGGGTGTGACCCAAAAACCAAAAAAAAAAAAAAAAAAGAAAGAAAGAAAGAAAGAAAAAGAAAAAGAATATGGTGCTCGGGCCAGAAAGTAGCACAGCAGTAGGGTGTTTGCCTTACACGCAACCAACCCAGGATGGATCAGATTCAATCCTAGGCATCCCATTGGTCCCCCTAGCCTTCCAGGAACAATTTTATTCTTTTTTCTTCTTTTTTTTTTTGTTTTGTTTTGTTTTTGGGTCACACCTGGTGGTGCTCAGGGGTTACTCCTGGCTCTGAACTAAATGCCTTACCACTGTACTATTGCAGAGCCAAGAGTAACTCCTGAGCGCCACAGGGTGTGACTAAAAAATTAAAAAAAAAGAATATGGTACGCTTTTGCTTACAGATAACATTGCTTTGGCTTCTATACTCTGCTTGCTTAAGGAACTTAACTGCTGTATACGTGGCTTTGCTGTAAGTCTAAGTGCAGCCATGACAGGCTGCAGTTTTAAAGGGTAAAGACTAGGCCCAGAAGAGCAGCCATTCATGGAACCAGACCTATTGGGATATTCCAGGAGCTGGTCTTCTAGTCAGATATCAGAGGCTAATCAGCAGCTGACAGACAGACAGATGAACCCTGGATCTGGAGATGCCTGATCACCCCTCACTGAGCTTACAGTCCACCATAACCATTTATCTGATGCTACATTTGAACTATAACCAATCCTAGCCCAACCTTGTATTAAGGACCAATAATTTTGAAAGATCAATAAGTGGGATCCCCTAGATTGAGCCTTAGGTACCCTTTAAATTTGGTCTGTGAGCCATTCTCAGGGTCCTCATTTCTTAGATGTTAGACCCCAGCATACTGAAATAAAACTCCTTGCATTTACTGCCTGTCTCCCGATGGTCTTTTAGTTAGCAGATCCCAGACTTAATTGGAGCATGAGACAAATTCATTCATACAAGCAGGCACTCACATACTCAGACTGGGAAGAATTCTGAATCACATGTGAAATCTTATTCTAAAGGCATCATAAATGTCTCCACAAATGCAAGGTTTAAAAACAATAACAACAAAACAGAAATATAAAAAGAAAAGAAAAGAAAAGAAAAGAAACCCAACACAAACTGAGACCAATAATTAGGCCTGACAGTATTCAGGGGTCTCAAACTCAATTTACCTGCGGGCCACAGGAGGCAAAGTCGGGGTGATCCTTGAATGCAAAGTCAGTAGTAAGCCTTGAACATTGGGGGTGTGTGACCCAAACAACTAAAACAAAACAAAACAAAAAAAGATTCCTCTAGGGCAGGGCCACAAAATGTTGTACAGAGGGCCGTGAGTTTGAGACCCCTGAGATGATCCTGAGGGATGCCAGGAAGTAAGGTGACATGCCTATTACAGTAGTTATGAACTATTGCTCCAGTCCAGGAGGTATGATCACATCCAGTCCCTCCAACAGACTATTAAACCAGAAGCCAGCACCAAATCTTGCCTTCAGAGCATTTCAGGAATTCCTACAGAATGTTGTCCCTGTGACAGATATATTCTTCCCCTAAAACAAGACCTGACACTTGCCAGATCTCACTGGGGCCTCCAAACATTATGTCCCAGGTTGGTAAAGTTTTGGCAAAGTTTCAGTCAGGAATTCTGTATTACCTACATGGTGACTGCGCTACATGGTGAAGTGCAGCCCCAAACATAGTTCTTTTCCTCCTTCTAAAGTGTGGGGTACATCCTCCCAAAGTAGATATGCACAAATAGATAAGCTGATCCACAATATTGGGGTTACAGTAATAAGATCTGTAAGTGACTAGTTCTCACTAAAACTTTGACAGATGTTTATTTTTCAGAAGGGGACCCTCATTTCTGGACCTGAATAATTAAGGGAATTTCTACAATTTTTGAAGGTGGTTCTGGTCTCTGGGCCAGACTACTTAAGGGAGTTCCTACAACAAAACAAGCAAGTCATGACAGAAGCTAATCTTTGCAGAACTAAAGCAAGCAATAATTGACAAAAACATGATCTGTGGCTAGCTGGAAGGTTTATCTAAGACTAGATGAGTGTGGGAGAGGATCTCTAAAGAGAAAGTCTACTCACCAAAAAACCCTCCATACCCATGGGTCAGCAAGAATGTTCATTTTTCTGGGCCATGGGTTCATAGGGATGTACACACCTGTTATATAAATATAAAATATAGAGTCCCAGGGTGGAGGTGAGGCCTCCCTCTGCTCAACTAGGCCCCTGTAACCCCTTTGGCAGAGGGTCTGAAGAAGTTTCAGGAGTCAGCCAATTTTATTTCACAGCCCTAGCCGCCATGTGCATTTTCCTCACATGGCTTTTATAACTAAGCCTTTTCAAGCAACTTCTCGTCTGTCTGCGTCTGTCTGCTGCTTTCCATGATCTCTAGCTGCCTTTCTTCTTCCTCTCCTCCCCCCAGGTCACTTTTTTTTTTGGGGGGGGGGTTGTTTTTTGGGTCACACCCGGCAGCACTCAGAGGTTCCTCCTGGCTCTACGCTCAGAAATCGCTCCTGGCAGGCTCAGGGGACCATATAGGATGCCGGAATTCGAACCACAGTCCTTCTACATGCAAGGCAAACGCCCTATCTCTATGCTATCTCTCCGGCACAACCACCCTACCCCACCCTTACCCCACCCCCTACCCCAACCCACCCCCATCACTTTTATTCCAAACCTCCCAAGTGTGGGTGGGTCTGACTATCCATGTGAGATAAACAGGAAGTTGGGGGAGGAGATACCCACATACACCCATTAGTCCTCAGGGCTTACTTCGGGTTTTGTGTTCAAGGATCACTACTCAGCTAAGGGGACCAGGCATCGATCCTGAATTGTCTGGGTACAAGGCAAACACCCTACCTGCTATACTATCTCTTGGGCTGGGAAGCCACCTTAAGTGAATTCACTGGTAGAGTGAGCCCAGATTCCAAAGCAGGAAACCTGAGGGAAAAGGAAGAAAACAGTGGATTTGAGCTCTGTGAAGCCCTAGAGCCATGGACTGAAATGGGAAGGGGAAGAAGTTCCTGAAGGAAACCATAAAGCACAAAACACCATTGTTTAGGTATTTTCAATGTTTGGACAGGAAGAAGGGAAGAAAGAAGGCACTTAGGAGGATGAGGCTGTCCTGGCTATGTCCATGTGGTTGATCAGACCTTTTTTTTTTTCTTTTATGGTTTTTGGGCCACACTTGGCAGCGCTGTGTGCAGTGACTCTGCTCAGAAATCGCTCCTGGGAGACTCAGGGTACCATATGGGTATCAGATATCATATGGGATGCTGGGAATCGAACCTGGGTCCAGTCCTAGTCAGCTGTGTGCAAGGCAAATGCCCTACCACTCCAGCCCCTTGATCAGAGCTTTTAAGCTCAACTGTGTGTTATCTAGACTGGTGGTCTGGGATGGGAGAATTTGCTTTCCTTCTTGGTGGGGTTTGGGGTCGTGTCTCAAGTGGTGCTTAGAATACCTGGGTCCTTCCTCTGATTATTGACCAATTGCCTCTGCTGATGTTTGCAGGATCATGTAATTCTGGGGTTCAAATCAGTCAGCTACATGCAAAGCATGTGTTCTAATCCTATATATCTCTCTGTTTCTCTGACTGTTTACAGGCTTCCTTGATTGTGTTCATGTTGTTATTTTACCACTCTGGTTAGCCATACTTAATGCAGAAAATTGGCAGAGTGTTTGAGTAACTAATCTGAGTGACAGGGGCAGGAAAGGGAAGGGAAGATAGCAGTGATCTGCTTTCAAGTCACCATAAATGTAAATGTCTTAAAGAGGAGTAGCCCAGAGAACAAGAGCCCCGTGATAGATAGATCTGGATCTAAATCCTGTGTGATGAAAGTCACTTCACGGCCAGAGCAATAGTAGTGGCTAGGGCACTTGCTTTGTGTGTGACCAACCTGGGTTTGATCCCCAGTATCCCATACAGTTCTCTGAGCCCTCCAGGATTAGTTCCTGAGTGCAGAGCCAAAAGTAACACTGAAAGAAGAAAAGAAAAAAGGAGGGAAGGAGGGAAAGAAGAAGGAAGGGAGGGAGGGAGGGAGGGAGGGAGGGAGGGAGGGAGGAAGGAAGGAAGGAGAGAAGAAAGAAAGAAAGAAAGAAAGAAAGAAAGAAAGAAAGAAAGAAAGAAAGAAAGAAAAGAGAAAGAAAAGAAAGATAAAGAAAGAAGAAAGAAAGAAAGAAAGAAAAGAAAGAAGGAAGAAAGAAGAAAGAAGAAATAAAGATAAAGAAAAAGAAAGATAAAGAAAGAAAGAAAGAAAAGAAAGAAAGAAAGAGAAAGAAAGAAAAAGAAAGAAGAAAGAAAAGAAAGAAGAAATAAAAAGAAAGATAAAGAATGAAGAAAGAAAGAAGAAAGAGAAAGAAAAAGAAAGATAAAGAAGAAAGAAAGAAAGAAAGAAAGAAAAAAGGAAGAAAGAAGAAAGAAAAAGAAAAAGAAGAAATAGAGAAAGAAAAGGAAAGAAAGATAAAGAAAAGAAAGAAAGAAAAGAAAGAAGAAAGAAAAGAAATAAAGAGAAAAGAAGGAAGAAAGAAGAAAGAAAGAAAGAAAGAAAGAAAGAAAGAAAGAAAGAAAGAAAGAAAGAAAGAAAGAAAGAAAGAAAGAAAGAAAGAAAGAAAGGAGGAAGGAGGGAGGGAGGGAGGAAGGAAGGAAGGGAGGAGGGAGGGAGGAAGGGAGGAAGGATGGAGGGAGGGAGGAAGGAAGGAAGAGAGGAGGAAGAAAGGAAGGAAGTTAACTTCTTTATTCTATCCAAATGCAGATAATACCAACAAGCAATGCTTGGTATCAGTCAAGTATCTGGGTCAGTTCTGACAGCGTCTACCAGAAGATAGTGTTGAACTTTATAAATGAAAGATTAAATTCCACAAATTGTCCTTCCCACAGCCTCACTTTGACCTTTAGATGATAATCACAAACCTGGGCTAGAACTGCACTTCCTTAAGCCAACTATAAACAAGCACTTCCCATAGTTCCCTCTTGCTAGATCTGCCAGAGCAACTCAGAATGCTTAGGAAACACGAGTTGTTTGACTTATTACCAAAGAAGGCAGTTCAGGAACAGCCAGATGGAAGAACACAGAAGGCAAGATTTGAGAAAAAGGTTTCTATGGCCTACACATTTATGACTCTCCCCAAATCTCCAGTAGCTCACCAACCAGGAAGCTCTCCCAACACAGTTCTTGGAGGTTTTATGGAGGCTAATTACACAGTCATGACTGACTAGCTTACTAACTAATAGTGACTGAACTCTAGCTTCAGCCTCTTTCCATTCAGCAAAGATCTGGGAGCTGGAAGTTCTGGTTCTCTACTAACAGAACGAGTTTTCCAGCCCTCATCCCCTTCTAACTCATACAAGACACTGTAAGAAGACACTGTTCTTACTCTCACATAGAGAATAACATAGGGAGTGTTTTGGAGAGTTGTGAGACAGAAGTTTTAGATAAAGAACATAGTAAATAGAAGAAATATATTTTGAGCAGAAGCATGGCCAAATACATACTTCTTATAAAGTACATTGTATTCACAGGATGCTCTTTATAGCTGACAAAGTATTTTGTAAATAATTTTATAAAATTATACTGATATATAATTATACCATAAACATTCTTTTTAATACTCCAAAAGTTCACTCCCATCTGAGTAGTTACCACATCTAACAATTTTTCTCAGAGGACTGCACACGAAATTGCTGGCACCAATGTGGAGGAAAGGAGTTTGTTTCTATTTTCATCATCCTTCAGAGCCTTTGCGACAAAGTTTTCACTGATACATGTCCCAGTAACTGCTAGACCTCTGGACATCAATTATTTTATTGTTTATTCAATAACTTCAATTATTTTATTAGATGCTTGTTCCTCTCTGAAAGGATTAAGAATGTCTTTGTATTGATGGAAATGCTTCTTTTTCTATGTGGAGGAATCTCACATTTCATCCGCACCTGGTGAGTTGATTTTCCTGTTTGATGTGGAACTAGAGGAAGCACCAAACTAGAGAATAGATCACAGAGAAATGCTTTCAGAGGATTTCTGAAAGCAAGGGCCATTTTCCATTATGTTTGCCAGGAGCAGAGATTCAATAGTTTCTTCTGCATAGGAACTGGAGCAGTAATACAGCTACTGGGGCACTGCCTTGCTCTTGCTCAACCTAGATTTGATCTTTGGCATACCATGTGGTCCAGCAGTAATTCTTGAGTGCAGAGGCAGGGGTATCACCTAACCATTGCTCAGTTGTGACCTAATAACAAAAAGACAAAATAGTTTCTTATGTCGACACTCAGTATCAAACTCAGGTATTGCAAGGTAGGATTTCTCAAGTACCCTCAGAATATGGCAAGAACTCTGAAAGTAGAGAAGTAGTACAGGGGTTAGGCATTTGCTTGCACACAGCTGACCCAGGCCCTAGCAGCACTCTGGTCTTCTAAGAATATGCTCAGAAGTGAATCCCTGAGCAGAGACTGAAATAACCCATGAATACCAGAATGTGGTCCAACCCCTCACTCACTCCTGGCCCCTCCCTCCAAACAGCAAGGACATTCTAAAACAAACAACCAAACAAACAATTACAACAAACCACAAAGTTTTCTGTTCAGTGTTTTATCTAGAATAAGGCTCCTCACAGTTCTTATCACTTAAAATCTCTCTAAACCAGTACTCTCTTTGGACCAGAGAGATATAACATGGTGGTAGGGTGTTTGCCTTGCATGCTGCTGACACGGGATGGACCCGGGTTCTATCACTGCGGTCCTTCCTTGGCTAGCGCTTGCAAGGCAGACACCTTACCTCTAGTGCCACCTCGCCGGCCCCCTGGATCTGTTCTCATGGGTCATTCCTAAAAATACTCAGTTTAAACTAAAATACAGTTTTCTTCTCTTATCTTCTTATCTTTTCTTATCACAAGACAGATCATTTGCTACAGGATTAATAATAAGCATTACTTATTTAGTCATTAAAAGTCCATAAAATAGGGGCCAGAGCAATAGCACAGCGGTAGAGTGTTTGCCTTGTACACTGTCAACCTGGGATGGACCTGGGTTTGATCCCCGGCATCCCATATAGTCTCCCGAGCCTGCCAGGAGTGACTTCTGAGTGCAGAGCCAGGAGTAACCCCTGAGCACCACCAGGTATGCTCCCAAAACAAAACAAATCCATAAAATAGTTTTGATAGGCTATTTTTATTGATGAGGAAACAGACTGTGAAATGAGAGAATTTACCAAGGGTCATCCAGACGTTAAGTAACTGATGTGGGATTTGAATATAAATTTATGTATAGGATGATCATATATATTTAGTGATCATACCATAAGTGCAGAACCCAGACTGTATTACTTCAGTTTTCAAGTGTGCTAATGTTACTCAGATCAGGAGATGATTCTGAGTTTTCTAGGTTGGGAGAAAAAGTGAGGCAGAAGAATCCAAGATAAACATAATTGTTGAAGTACATACAGGTCACAGTGATGTGGGATCACAAGCACAGGTGAGCCTTTAGATCTGGAAAAGGCAAAGGAATGATTCTTCTCCTTTAGTACTTCTGGAAGGAACACAATTTAGCTGATAACTCTCATACATATGCTGATATAAATTTGGATTGTTTCGGGGGCTGGAAAGATAGTATGGAAGTAGGGTGTTTGCCTTGCATGCAGAAGGATGGTGGTTCAAATCCCGGCATCCCATATGGTTCCCCAAGCTTGCCAGGAGCGATTTCTGAGCATAGAGCCAGGAGTAATCCCTGAGCACTGCTCGGTGTGACCCCCCCCCCCAAAAAAAAAAAACCCAAAAAAAATTGGGTTGTTTCAAGCTACTACACTTGTAAACATTTCTTTTTTGGGGCGGGGAGGAGAGGTTGGATCACACCCGGTGACGTTCAGTGGTTACTCCTGGTTCTGAGCTCAGAAATTGCTCCTGGCTTGGAGTACCATATGGGATGCTGGGATTGAACCCAGGTCTGTCCTGGATCAGCCGCGTGCAAGGCAAACGCCCTACCACTGTGCTATTGCTTCAGCCCCACTTGTAAACATTTCTTTCAGTAATAATAGATAATACTATACATGATGATTTGAAGAGTAGAAAGAAAAGTCTCAATGGTTTGGTCAATGAGTCATATATGTTACTTGTGACATGTTTGGATTACCGTTTGTATTAAGAAACTAATTATTCCGGGGCCGGGCGGTGGCGCTGGAGGTAAGGTGCCTGCCTTGCCTGCGCTAGCCTAGGACGGACCGCGGTTCGATCCCCCGGCGTCCCATATGGTCCCCCAAGAAGCCAGGAGCAACTTCTGAGAGCATAGCCAGGAGTAACCCCTGAGCGTCACAGGGTGTGGCCCAAAAACCAAAAAAAAAAAAAAAAGAAACTAATTATTCCATGATAAAAAGTGCATTCTCTTTTTTATATTAAATTCCTTTATTTTAAACAACTTTTTTTTAAACAATTTTAAACAACTCTAGAGTTGCTCTTACTATAGTTATTTCTGGCACTTAATGTACCATCAGCAATCCCACTACCAGTGTAACATTTCCTCCACCACTGTCACCAGTTATCCAAGAGTGTGAACACTTGTACTCCAATCTTTTATGGCTTCTGCCCTCCTCCATCTGTCCAAAAGACCCTCTGGTTATTAATTAGTGATAGTGTATAGTTAAAATGTTGGGTTTAACAGTAAAGTTTAAAAACTTTGTTAGAAATTATTTTTGTATCTGTTTTTATTTTTGTCGGGGACACATATGGCTTTTCTCAGGGTTTGTTCCTGACTCTGTGCTCAGGGATCACTTCTAATGATGCTCAAAAGACCACATGCAGTGCTAAGACTGAGCCACCATATGCAAGCAAGTGCCTTAAATGCTATACCACCTGTTGGCTCATGTGTTGGCTCAGATGTTGGTGGTATTAGCTAGTGAGGGGTGTGAACTGGTATATGGAGACATCAATTTGAATGGAGGTGATTCTCAGGACAAGAGAGGGATCCACATGTCTAAGTAATTCTGATGAAGCAGAGAAAAAGAAACAAGAAGGTTCTCTGAACTTCAGTCTTGCTATCAAATAGTCATAGCCTGCCAAAATCAAAAGAGGTCTTCAAGATAATCATCCAATTTTCTCAATGAATCATTTGGCAGCTGAAGACCTTAGTTTCAGAAAAGAGAAACAACTAATCTAAAACACTCAGAGAATCCGGGGCAGCGACCAACTGGGTCCAGCCCCTTACTCTGCCAATTTCCTTCATCTGGCTTTATTCTGGAACTTTGTACAATTATGTGTGCATTGCTTAGGAATTTCTCATAAAGTCATAGTTTAGTAGGTAAGGTTTTTAGAGACACTTTTTTTAGATCAACAAGCTACGACTATATATCAGTAAACCATCCTCCAATATTTGGCATATAAAACCCATTGCTATTCTAACACATTTGTTTCTGAGTCACATATGGCTACAGGAAGGAAATCAATCTTTTGTAGTGCATCTATGGCATTTTCAATTCTTGAAGAAGTGTAAATTCTAGCACTATTAATGAAACTATCTGTTGGGTCACATATAAATCTACCCCATGATCTCCTATATGACAGAAGAAACCAGGCCAAAGAGAACTCCCAGGCTCACACACATAGACTTGAAAGCAATGACCCCAGTGGGACACCCAGGATATCCACTGTTGATAATCCAGTTTCTAAAATACACAGCCATTTCACACTCACACATTTGAATTGCTGGTAACCACTAACATACTTAAGGGTGTTAAATTGTAAATTTTCTTTGCCTTTTAAGAGTTCAATCTCAATTTAGTTAAATACCTACTATGTACCAGGCTACCTATGATCTGAAGATACATCATAGACTGCAGTTCTTGGCAGTGTCTCTCTCTTCCAACAAAACAGTTGGAAGTCAGCTGTAAAACCTCACAACAATTTAGAGATGCTGGCATGGAAAATTATTTCTACAATATTTTACCAACGAGGAGAATCCGAGTGCTTAAGTTACTGGCTCAAGGTTCCACAGCCTGTTGTCAGAATAAACTAGAACTCAGTTTAAAGCTTTCCCTCTTTAAACTTTAGCTGTCTTGTCTCACAATTTTTTTCTTTTCTTTTTTTTTTTTTTGTTTTGATATTTGGTTTTTGGGTCACACCCAGAGTGCTCAGAGGTTACTCCTGGCTCTATGCTCAGAAATCACTCCTGGCAGGTCCGGGGGACCATATGGGATGCCAGGATTCAAACCATGTTCTTTCTGCATGCAAGGCAAACGCCTTACCTCCATGCTATTTCTCCGGCCCTGTCTCACAGTTTCTTGATGTTCTTATTAAAAAAAATAAATAAAGGGGCCGGAGAGATAAAACAACAGTAGGACATTTGCCTTGCATGCAGCAGATCCAGGACCGACAGTGGTTCGATTCCTGGTATCCCATATGGTCCCCTGAGCCTGCCAGGGGTGTTTTCTGAGTGAAGAGGCAGGAGTAACCCCTGAGCATCGCCAGGTGTGACTCAAAAACCAGTATCTATAGATATAGATAAATAGGGGCTGGAGAGAGAGCACAATGGTAGCCCATTTGCCTTGCATACAGACGATCCAGGACTAACAGTGGTTTGAATCCCAGCATCCCATGCCAGGAGTGATTTCTGAGCGCAGAGCAAGGAGTAACCCCTGAGCAGCGCCGGGTGTGACCCCCCCCCCCAAATAAAAATAAACAATATAGCATCCTCATGGGGCCAGAGAGATAGTAAAATGGGCAGGATGGTTATCATCTGTCATGTGGCTATTCCAGGTTTGATCCCAAACACTTTGATCCCACAAGCCCTGCCAGGAATGATCACTGAGCACAGAGCCAGAAGTAAACCCTAGCGCTGCTGGCTGTATCACCGTGGCGATGATAGGGACGTTCTTGCTACACTGTTGAGTGAGTCTTCTTAACTTTTCAAACACTTTTACACCTTACATCATTCAGCTTTCTCAAGAGTCTGGGTAGGGCAGTGAGAAGTTGTACTCTCAATTTTACAGATGAATAAACACATGCTTAGAGAAAGTTTTCTCATAGTCAGGTAATCTTACTTTGAGGGGAAAAAAAAGAAAAAAGAATCTTTGGACTGAATTTTCAGTCCATCTTTGTCTCTTGTTCTAGATTATAAATGAGTTATAGGTTAGTTGAGGGAAGGATTCTGAGTGAAGTTTAGGATAAAAGGGGCAGATATATGCAATTGCTTAGCAATGTCTGCATGGGCATAGAAAAGGTAAATGTTCTTTAGTATTCCCTATGCTGATTTCTCAACATTACTTCAAAACCTTGTGTTATTTACTACCTTAATGAAGAATTATATGATTTTTTTAACTTTACCTATACTTGATAGTACTTGATGTTTAACTAACAAAGAGTAACCTAATTCACAGGTTACCATACATCAGCATTTTGCCTGGCTTCTTGGCGATTTTCAGTCATTCAAGTTGACCATATTTAAATATTCACATCCTGGGTGCTGGAGCAGTGGCACAAGCAGTTAGGCATCTATCTGCCTTGCACGCGCTAGCCTAGGATGGACCGAAGTTCGATCCTCCCCAGATCCCATATAGTCTCTCAAGCCAGGAGCAATTTCTGAGCGCATAGCTAGCATTAATCCTTGAGTGTCACCAGGCATGGCCCAGAAGCCAAAAATAAATAATATTCACATCCAGTTAAATTTACAGAGGGTGAGCTGTTTTCCCCCAAAATACTTCTGGCATTAAATCTGTGTAGTTTTTCCCAATTCAGATTTAAAAAATTGCTTGACATAGCTGGGTGCCCAGAAATTCATTCCAGTTTAAACTATTCAGTTAGCAGACACCTTGTGGGGTAAAGACCCAGTCCTATAGGACAGCCCCCAGGTGAGACATACTTCACAGGTCTCAGGTTGCCACCTGCACTGATCAGGATCAGTAACTCACAGGAATGGCTCACAGAATAGAACTCAGAACACTACTTATTATAGTGTGTGTGTGTGTGTGTGTGTGTGTGTGTGTGTGTGTGTGTGTGTGTGTGTGTATTTAAATGTAATGGAGATAACTCGGGAATAACTAAGGAAAGGTACTTGTGGAAAGGCTCATAAAGTGTCTCTGGCTTCTTGGGATTGTGGTTCTCCCAGAATCTGAATATGCTCCATTTCATTTTCAGGGAAATTTTATGATGTAGTCATAATTAAATTATGGACAATTGATAATAACTCATCTGCAGGCTTCTCCCATCCTTCATGTTAAAGGTGGGAATATTCAAATTTTCATGCCTCCATCTCCTGAAACCGGGTGCTCTTTCCAAAGCAATTCACACCCCCATATCAACAGTCATCTCATTAAAATACGAAAGACTCAACACTGGAGAGAGTCTAATTGTCTGAGAAATATGTGCTAGGAAGCTGGGGTCAAAACCAAATTGAGTATGGGGATTGTGAAGCATAGAGCACAAGGGACTCCATTTTGTTGACTCAGTATTAAGGGTTCCATTTTCTGCTTCTAGGCAAAGTTTCAATCTGCAAAAAATCTCATTGCTCTCTCACAGCTCTCAAGGCCTTTAGAAACCATAAGCACTGCCCTGGAATACCTGGCCATAGCAGATATCTTGTTAGGGCTAAGATAATAAGAACTGTAGATAGTAGTTCTTAATAAGATAGCAATAACTAACATAACAAGCACACCTTCCTTCCCCAGACACTAGGCTATCAGTTTAAAGGTTGCCAAAATGAAATAGCTCTTGCATACACCCTATATAACTTGGTTTATAACTCACTGGGAGTCACCTCCTGCATAAAGTGGCCCTGACTAGACAGTAAAGGAACTTGTTGATTGATGGAATAAAGACCTGCTTTACTTTATTCTACTTGTGTGGTCTTGTCCTTCGATTTGGGACCCTAACAGGGATAACTCAGAAATGAAGTCCTACCTTTACAAACTTGAAGCCAGGAATGAGTTTGATCCCTGGCACTTCCATTTGGGATCCTCAGCATCACATCAAGTGTGCAATCTCAGTAATTAAAGTTTGCAAACACTGCCACCAACTCTGGGGGATGGGGAGCTTGCATGCAAGTCAGAGTGTGTGTGTGTGTGTGTGTGTGTGTGTGTGTGTGTGTATGTGTGTGTGTGTGTGTGTGTGAGACCCTTGAGTACCACTATAAAAGCAGGGTGTGGCCCAAAAACCAAAAAAAAAAAAAAAAAAAAAGCAGCAAGTATTTTTCCATCTTATGTTCATTAGAAAATTTTGTTTGTAATTTTTTGTTGTTGTTCTCTTTGGTTTTAGTATCAGGATAATATAATTGGCTTGTTAATTTTGTTAGGAAGTACTCCTCTCTCTGAACATTTAGTGGAGTTTGAGGTTATATATATATATTTTTTCTTTTCTTTTTTTTCTCTTCTTTGAGGTTATATCTTTAAGAAAGATTGTATCATTTTTGAAAGTTGAGTAAAGTTCACTAGTGAAATCAGCTCTTCCAGGGTTTTTTTTTTTTTTTTTTTTTTTTTACAGAGGATTAAACTGAAGGCCTTGTGCTTACAAAACTACAATTTTACTACTGACATACATTCCTAGAGCATGGGAGTTTGTTTTGGAAAAAATCCATTTTTCTCAGCTGTCTAATTTGTTTCATATCAGTGCTTACAGTAGTTTGTTTTGTATTCCTGTACTATATACATGTATATACTTGTATATACATAATATATGTATATATATAGTAATTTCACCTCTTTTGTTTCTATTTGATTTAACTAGGATTTTCTCTGTTTTTCAGTGAGTCTAATTAGAGGTCTATAGCCTTGCTTTTTTTTTCAGAGTCAGCTC